>NC_079498.1:57111127-57749940 GCF_030052815.1 Hevea brasiliensis
TGTTTAACCCATTATGCGATCTCTAATTAGCCGATCTCGAGCGTTCGCTTATTTGAGAAACGGTGTGAGTCCCTCAATCGATCTGTTGCCTAGAACTTGTGAGCATTAAATGCGGACTAGTATAAATAGGGGTGGGAGGGTTGGCAGTTGTTCTCTCATTCCTTTCTCGGCCTCTTGTTCGCAACCGAAGTTCTCTCCTTTTCTTGATGTCTCAGCCCGTCGGACTCCGTGGGACTTTGATCTTCTTTTTGTTTAAGTTCTTTGTTTCTTTGAAAATGGCGGTGCCAGAAGGTCGGAGGCGGTGAGCCCTCCTTCCATTCGGTTCTCATGGTCATCGTCTAATGAAGAAGAGCGGTCGGGCCAAGCACGCCTTTGAACCCCTAGGGTCTGCTCCAGTCGAGTCGGGTCATACCATCAAGGCTTGCACCACCTTGAGGAGAGAGACCCTTCCTATAGGCGAGCTTAAATCGGTTCTTGGCAATCCGATGCAATCGTTTGTTCAAGAATACAACATTTGTCACGATTCATATGGGCCGATCAAGTGCCATGGCGATGTTAAGTGTCGATCACTCCTTTGAAGAAACGACATAGTCATGGTGTATGAGGAACGATTAAAGGTAGGTCTTGATTCCCCCTGGATGACTTCTATAAGGAGGTCTAAAACTTCCAGGCGAGCATCGTTCGGATCCACCTAACTCATGGCGGATTTTAGTAGCCTTAGGGCCTATGCGAGCTAAGAATGAGACCTCTGGCTAAGGTGTTCGTAGGGTTGCAGGCTATCTCGCGAAAGGGCGATGACCTTTGGTTCTTTCGATGAAGCCTCGTTCGCGAGCTCTTTTCCGATCTGCCTCGTCTCTTAAGAATTGGAAGAATCGTTTCTTCATTGTGAGGAGCAAAGATCAGAGCCATTTGAGACTTCCCAGCATTTGGTGGTACGGGGACCTTTGCTTCGAATCACATCACCTGAGCCAAGATGAAAGCCTAATAGTGATGGATTTGAAGAGTGAGGCTGCCACTAAAAGTATTCTTGTTTGGATGCGGTATTCAGAGCTGCACCATTGGGTGTTCGGTGCTCCTTGGCCAAGACCGCGAACTTCGCTCTCTAACCTCGGCATCGGTATTTTCTATATCTCAATTCTCACGACCTTAGCGATCTCACTAACCTTTTCTTTGTGCGGTATGGCGGGTGGTGACAGTTCTAGGAAGCAAAGAAGGAAAGAGATCTCGGAAGATAAAGGAGATAAAGCGTTTGGAGCGACTTCAAACACCGATCCACGAACCGGGGAGATACAAAGAGACCCACCTCAACCTTGGTCCGCCAACCACTGAAGCTGTCGGATCTCCTCCTAGATCGGAAGAAGCGACCTCAGACTCTTGCGATTGTCCCAAGCACGGGAAGGGGGCCTTCTCAATCTTCGGGAGGACCTCTTCTCGTGGCGCTCAAATCTTGATCGGCTTGAAGGATAATCGGTGTCGGGAGAACCCGATTTTGCCAAGGTCACGGGATCTACCATCTTCTTTCGGGAGGATCGGATGAGCTATCCGGAATGGTCTCGATGATATCTTGACCGAACCATGAGTCTAAATGTGGAGTGTCGGTGAATCGGACCATGGTTAGGAAAAGATCCAGTCTGCAGGTAAGGAGATCGGGAAGAAGAATCAGGAAGTGGATTCCCTCAGATCCCAACTCTCATCCGCTCGGGATTATATATCTCAAGTCGTGGGACGGGCAAAGCTCCATGAAGGCCGGTGGCGAGCAGAATCGTGTTTTGGATGAGAGGACCGTGCTCTTAGGAAGTCAGGCGCTTCACGCCAGCAGATCCGCTCAGTCGCTCAACTCATAGAGGAGCTCAAGCGAAGATAAGGAGCTTGAGGAGAAAGATAAGGAGCTAAAGGAGAGAGATGAAGAGATGGTGGCGGGGATGGCGGAGCCTATGTGAATGCTCACAAGGATCTCTTGGCCGCCTCGGGGCGCTACCAGGAAGACTTTTCTTGGATGGGCGGCGTGGCTCACGAGGGCAGCGATGAGGATAGTGAGGAGGAAGCGAAGGTGAGGAGAGAGGGTGGGTGATCAAATGTAGATCAGTGGGGTGATCCAAATGTAGATCGGTGAGGTGATCCCCGGTAGAATAACAATACAAATTTATGACATGAAATGGAATGCCTTTTGTTCAATGAATGATTGTGATCGGAAAATTTTAAACCATTGTTTATGCGAGTATTTGATTATGCAAAAAACAAAACTAAATGTGATTATTAACCTAAGTATGAGAGATCGGAAAGCACTTTAAACATGAGATCGGTAGGAAAAAATCTTGAGCGGAACTTGATTGAAAATTTAACTCGAACACTTAAGATCGGAATCGAACCAAAACTTTAGCTCTTAGACCTTGGAAAGGAGTCGATAAAAGCGGTAGGAAAATATCTAGTGCAGTTCATTTTATTCATCAACGGAGATCGGGAATATACTTGCGGGTTGGAAATTCGACAACGGGTTTGAAAGGTCGGTAGAGATCGTGAGGCTTTAATGAATGTGAGGACACGGCATTGATTCAATTCTTTGTGAGGAGAGATCGGAAATGTGACCGTTTATCAAGAGGATCGGAAGCGTGATTAATTTGTTCAAAGAAGAATTTTTATTGATTCTAGGGATCGACCAAAATATGGTGTCGACAGCTGCCCCTCTTTACATAATTTCTATTAAAGGAAAAATTTCCGTATAGGAATTATGTAAAGATTCAGACTCATATTTTGGACGATTAGGCGTTCGAGATTAGGGAACTAAAGCACACCTAAGTTAATGACCTCGAAAATTAAAATCAACTTGGATCTAGAAACCGAGAGGTTGATGGCGAAATTTAAATTGCGGAAATTAAAATCAACTTAGATCAAGGAACGAGAGGTTGATAACGAAATTTAAATTGCGGAAATTAAAATCAACTTAGATCAAGGAACGAGAGGTTGATGGCGAAATTTAAATTGCGGAAATTAAAATCAACTTAGATCAAGGAACCAGAGGTTGATGGTGGAATTGCATGAAATTAAAATCAACTTAGATCAAGGAACGAGGTTGATGCGAAATTTAAATTGCGAAATTGAAATCAACGATCAAGGAACGAGAGGTTGATGACGAAATTTAAATTGCGGAAATTAAAATCAACTTAGATCAAGGAACGAGAGGTTGATGAGAAATTTAAATTGCGAGAAATTAAAATCAACTTAGATCAAGGAACCGGAGGTTGATGTGAAATTTAAATTGCGAAATTAAAATCAACTTAGATCAAGGAACCGAGAGGTTGATGGTGGAATTGCATGAAATTAAAATCAACTTAGATCAAGGAACGAGGTTGATGGCGAGAAATTTAAATTGCGAAATTAAAATCAACTTAGATCAAGGAACGAGAGGTTGATGGCGGAAATTTAAATTGCGAAATTGAAATCAACTTAGATCAAGGAACGAGGTTGATAGCGAAATTTAAATTGCGGAAATTGAAATCAACTTAGATCAAGGAACGAGAGGTTGATGGCGAAATTTAAATTACGAAATTAAAATCAACTTAGATCAAGGAACGAGGTTGATGGTGGAATTGCATGAAATTAAAATCAACTTAGATCAAGGAACCGAGGTTGATAGCGGTAATGTAAATTGCATGAAATTAAAATCAACTTAGATCAAGGAACCGAGGTTGATGGTGGAATTGCGAGAAATTAAAATCAACTTAGATCAAGGAACCGAGGTTGATAGCGGGTAATGTAAATTGCATGAAATTAAAATCAACTTAGATCAAGGAACGAGAGGTTGATAGCGGTAATGTAAATTGCATGAAATTAAAATCAACTTAGATCAAGGAACGGAGGTTGATGGTGGAATTGCGGAAATTAAAATCAACTTAGATCAAGGAACCAGAGGTTGATAGCAGGTAATGTAAATTGCATGAAATTAAAATCAACTTAAATCAAGGAACCAGAGGTTGATGGTGGAATAGCAGGAAATTAAAATCAACTTACAAGGCAAGTCTAACCTTGACACATGAAGTTCTTTCACGGCGAAGTGTACTTAACAAGATCTAGAAAGTAGATGATTAACGGAGAAGAAGTTGCAAGACTTGACCTATAACCCCATTTTCTTCAAATGCCCCTCTTCTGCTCCCGATTTTCTTCTTATTCTATGGGAAGCGCCCTCGCGGGTCTTCACTTTCTCTCCGTCCACTTAACCAGAAGCGCCCTTTCGGGTTTTCACCTCTATATATATATATATATATATATATTTTTTTTTTTTTTTTTGGGGGCTGTTAACTGAAAATCTCATAGTAATGAACGCGAGGTTATAAATTTTTAAATTAAAAACTTATTGCAGGAATTTAACTAATCAATAGCGCATTAGTCAAGAGAAAGGATAATAAAAAAATGAGTAGCGGGAAAAACAAAAGCGAGCAGATGGAGTATAACTTTATCTTGGCTTTAGTAAATATAGTCTTTCAAAGGAAAAGGAAAGGTACAAGGATAGATCTCATATATTCCTTTTAGTTGGTTTTGAAGTCTTTTAAGCTGCCATATTCCAAGTTCTCAGAAGTCCCTTCTTTGTGTGATTTGCCTCTCTATCAGCGGTTTCATGCCCCTTCCTTATTCCTCGATTTGGTTCTTGGGGCGCCCTTTTGGTTTCACCCCAAGAAGGTTTTTTTTTTTTTTTTTTTTTTTTTTTTTAGGGCGCCCTTTGGGTTTCATCCCTTCTCCTTTTTATGCATAGTATCTCTTGTGATTGTCGGCATTCACGAGTCTCGGAATTCTTCACCGTCCATGTGGGTCAAGATCAAGGCTCCTCGATGCGCCTTTTTAACCACATAGGGTCCTCGTAGGTTGGTGACCATTTGCCCGGGGATCGTTTTGGTTCGGTAGTACTTTCTTTAGCACTAAGTCACGGGTAGGAATTCCCGTGGCGTGCGTTTTTATCAAATGCTCGGCCATTCTCCTGCGATATAATTGCGTGACATCTGCTGTTAACCTTTTCTCATCCGGCAAGTTTAAGCGATCCAACCTTGGTGGATCCATTCGACTCACCAATCCTGATTCCTTGAATTCTTAGGAAGGAATTTCAACCTCAACGGTATCTGCTTCCATCCGTAGACCGGTGAGTGCGGAGTTGCCCGATTGAGGTTCTTATGGAAGTCCGGTATGCATGAAGAGCATAGGGGAGCATGTCATGCCAATCCCTATATGTGACCGTCATTTTCCGGATTATCCTTTTTAGATTTTTGTTCGCAGCTTCCACGCTCCATTCATGCAGGGGCGGTATGGGGAGAATTGAGATGTTGGATTTTGTATTGATCACACGACTTTTGAATCTTGGACCGTTCGGAGTTCTTGGCGTTATCAGTTACAATTTCATAAGTGAGACCATGTAGGCATATGAAAGTGTTTATGAAGAATTTTAGAAACGTGATATGCGTGATGTGAGCATATGATGTCGCCTCGACCCACTTGGAGAAATAGTCGATGGCTACAAGGATGAATCTGTGCCCATTGGATGCTTTGGGATTGATGGGACCAATCACATCCATGCCCCACATTGCAAAAGGCCATGGTGAGACGAGATTGAACAGCTTGTGAGGTGGCACATTTATCGGATCTGCATCGTCGACACTTGTGGCACTTCCGGAAATACTCGATGCAATCCTTTTCCATTGTGGTCCAAAAATACCCACGTCGCATGATTTGCTTAGCCATCATGTGTCCATTGGCATGGGTTGCACAATTTCCCTCATGAGTCTCACAGAGGATTCTCTTCGCCTCTTTTGCATCCACACATCTCAATAATTCGCCGTTGGGGCTTCTCTTGTATAGAGTTTCTCCACTGGGGAAGTATCCCAATGCTAATTTCGAATCATCTTCTTTTCATTTTTGCTTGCCCACGAGAATTCTCTGGTTCTGCGATAAACCGGGATATCATGATACCAAGGCTTTCCATCGGGCTCCTCTTCAATCATGAAGCGATGGCGAGCTCATCCCTTACTCTAATCTTCAGCGTGCAAGCGTCGCCTTCTTGATTTGAGCCATAGCGGCGAGTAGCTAAAGCATCGACAAATTGATTCTTGTCTCTACTCGGA
Organism: Hevea brasiliensis; assembly: GCF_030052815.1. Classification (NCBI taxonomy): domain Eukaryota; kingdom Viridiplantae; phylum Streptophyta; class Magnoliopsida; order Malpighiales; family Euphorbiaceae; genus Hevea; species Hevea brasiliensis. The sequence goes on from NC_079498.1 coordinate 57,117,232, forward strand.
TGAGTGAAAGAGATTAATTCGAATTCACGATCATCTCGATAAGTACTTACGATATGGGATCAACTTGGGATCCTTAGTTTGCCATTCTCCCTTGACACGATAAATTATCGAGCCGAGTCTCCATACACCTCCAACTTTACGATTTTCATCTCTATAGCGGCATGTAGACCCATTGCACAAGCTTCATATTCTGCGACATTGTTGATGCAGTCAAATCCCAACTTAGCGGCTATTGGGAAGTGCTTTCCTTAGGGATACTAGTGCGGCTCAATTCCATTCCGGATAAATTGTAGTGCAGTCAAAATACATTTCCCACACATCAGTGACCCCTCTTCTTCGTAGTCTACTTCATTAATATGTTAGTCGAGAACTCAAAATCGAGCTTCATAATCCGGATAGGGTTTTCCGCTAGGAGGTCGACAATTACGCTACCTTTTACGCTTTCGGGTCATGTAGACTATATCATCTTTGGAGAGTATAACCTGCCACTTGGCTATCCTTCCCGTACGAATGGGCTTTCGAATACGTGTCGATAGGATCCATCAGGAGATAAGCCATGTCTTGTGATTCAACATGTAGTGCTTGAGGCGATTTCTTTGTCGAGCTAGCAGCGACAAGTCTTTTCTAAGAAAGAGTACCTTGACTCACAATCATTGAACTTCTTGCTCGGGTAGTAAATGGCCCTCTCTTTTAGGCGGTATCATCATTTGTCCCAAAACACATCCCATAGAGCTCTGTTGGACTGCCATGTGCGGGATCGAGGCACGCCACACTGGCGGGACCAATCTTGAGTGGGTTTGACAAATCTTGTTTGATTGTCTCGAAAGCCTTTTGACAATCCGAATTCCATTGGGTAGGATTGTTCTTAGAGTAGTCTGAAAATAGGCTCGACTTTGGCGGTGAGATTAGAAATAAATCTTGAAATGTAGTTCAACTTTCCTAGAAAAGCTGCACCTCCTTTACATTTTGGGGCGGCATTTCTTGAATAGCTCGAACTTTATGCGGATCCACTTCTATCCCTTTCTAAACTTACTATGAATCCCAATAGTTTTCCGACCTAGCTCAGAAGATGCATTTAGCGGGTTGACTTCAACTTGTATTTCTGAGCCTTTGAGCACCCTCCTCATCACTGAGCGTGGCTCTCTTCTCCTGGATTTAATGATCATATCATCCACATATACCTCCACTTCTTTATGCATCATATCGTGGAATAATGTGACCATTCTTGGTAAGTAACCCGGCATTCTTCAACCCGAAGGGCATGGCCGATAGCAAAATACTCCCCATTGGGTGATGAAAGCGATTTTATCCTTGTCTTCCTTGTCCATCGGAATCTGATTGTACCACGATGCCCCATCAATACACGAACACCTACCCAATCCAGGCATTGTCAACTAACACATCAATGTGAGGAGAGGAAATCATCTTTCAAACTTGCTTTATTAAGGTCCCTGTAGTCAACACACACCCTGACTCTCTCGTCTTTCTTCATTACTGGGACGACATTAGCCACCCATTGGGGATATTTGACTACTTCCAAGAATCCGGCGTCATACTGTTTCTTGACTTCATCCAGAACCTTGAAGCGGTGTGTGGGATTCATTCTCCTCGATTTACCTTCAGGATCGTTCACGGAATTAAAGGAATCTTGTGCGTCACTATCGAGGTCCAAACCGACCATATCGTCATAGCTCCATGAAAATCGTCGAGAAATTCCTTAGCGGACCGATCATATCTCCCAATTCCTCACTCTCCACTATCTTAAGTTCCCTTTTACTTCTTAGAACCTAAGTTTATTGTGCGCGTTTCATCTTCACAAGGCACGAGGAGGGTTCATCTTTCATTGCTTTCTTACATGAAGGTCTTCCTCGAATTACTTGAAGTAATGGCAGTTATGGGGATTTCAAAATTAACCAGAGGAATTTCTGAGTCTATTGGATTATTAGGTGTTAATTGATGAATGGTCCATGGACAAAATGATCAAGTGTAGATAACCAGAGGTACTTTACTCGAAATTGAGTACAGGGATATCCTCCGTTGTCCAGTTGTCAAGCTCCTGCTCCTCGACCATGGGTGAAATTAGGGCCTCATACAAGGAATCGGTTGGATGACATCTATGGATGGATCATCGGCGATTCTTACGTACTTGCGGATGTTGGATGGCCGGTTTGGCGAAGATCTCGTAATTCTCGGGACTATTTTCATTTTCCGTCCCTGGTCAAACCTCGATCCGAAGCATCCTCCTCATCCGAATCGCCCATCCACGAGGCATCCTCCTCATACCCCAAACCACAGCGGCCTATTTTGAATAGCGGTATAGGCTCGACGATTCCTTGCAAGGCGGTGCCCAAGCCTTTCCCCTCTTGATACCGTTTCTTGACATTACTTTGGCCACCATAGCCATAGCCCCTTCCTTCCAGTATCTTGCAATTCAAGGGCACGGAAAGAACTCTCCAATGATTCCTCGGCGCTTCCACATAAGGAAGTGATTGCGGCTTAGTGACGATATGGCCTCTTAGCCTTCTTGTGATGATTTTGCCGTCCTTAATGTATTTGATCTTACGGTGTAAGGTTGAAGGAGCAGCGTTTGCGAGTGGATCCACGGCCTCCCTAATAACATAGTGTAAAGCGGCTCAATGCTCATCACTTGAAGCGTGGCGTTGAAAGTACATGCCCGACTTGGATTGGCAAGTCAATGTCTCCCAGTACCTCTCTCCTGGTGCCGTCACGAGCTCTTACCACCATTGCACTTTGGCGTATATTCGATTAGTCAGCCGTGCTTTGGCTAAGGTCGCACTAGGCAATACATTGAGGGTGATCCGTTATCGATGAGAACCTTGGCCACTATACAACCCTTACACTTCACGATTACATGTAGAGCTTTATTGTGCCTAAGCCCGCGAGTCTACCTCCTCTTGAAAAGGCTACAGGCCGGATGCAGATTTGTCCTACTATTTTCTCAAAGCGCCCGGAGTAATGTCGGGGTTCACAAAGGCCTGATCGAGATTCTTTGTAGGGCTTGTCGGTGGACTTAGAGCTCGGATCGGTGATACTTGATGAAATTCGGGCGGGGTTTTTCTCAATTGCTCCACCACGTCATACTCGCTCTGTTTCATTATTTGGAGCAGCGGTTCTTCATCTTCCTTGTGCTCCATAGGCTCTGCTTCCCTGCTTTCTCAACCTCCTTTTAGTGTTTACGGATGACTCTCCCATTTTACTTTCCCTTTTCTTTTCTCTCTTTCTTCGTTCGTAACACCTCCCACTTGAGTTATAAACTCGACTTCTTGCTTTCAGTGGAGAGGATTTTGTTGCAATAACGGGTCTAAATTGGCTTGGGAGTAGTGTTGCTAGCGAGTCGGCATAAGTCATTACGAAGTGCTCGTGAGGAGTGAAACATGGTTTTGGTGGTCTTGGAGGTGAGGCAAGGCGGGAGCGGATGTCTTGGCGCTCCTGAGTGAAAACTTGGAAGTTATAATTCCAAGGGACAGCGTGAGTATTGGTGATGGGGAGGCGAGGTGGAGTTTGGATAAGCATTCTTGGCGGAGAGGCTCAGGGGTGAGAAGGTGATTACGGGTTTGGAGGTAGAGGCGTTACGGTGTATCCGGTGGTGTTCACTCCTTTTTCCGTTTAGCCTTATGCGGCATCTCGGAACCACGAGAGACAATAAGTTCTGGACTTCTTGCACGAACCCCTCACAATCTCATGACTCATGGTCATTTGTCCCTCCATGGTAAGGACACCTCGTACTCTCTTCAAATCCTGCTACGAGGGAAAGGTGACCTTCTCTTCTTGATATGGCAAAAATTTCTTTGAAATAAGGGACCAACTTGTCCACTTAGGTGTTGATCCTTCTCCCTCGGACTCTATCATATTCACACCACTACCGCATTATGGTTAGGTAGTGGGTTTGAGGTGACATTGGGGAGGAACCATTTCCCTCGATTTTCAACCACCCGTTAGGATTAGGCGTGCACTCTCCCTCTGAGTGCCTGCGATTGTCGATTGAATGCCCTTGTGCTCCTCCATGATACTCACAATGGTGTGGCATCATACCACAGGATATGGCGGTGGATTGGGTCTAAAGGGGTGATGCGATTTGGTTTATCTGACAAGGTATCGGTATATTTCAACGAGAGGGAGGGAAGGGGTGGATCGAGGATTCCTTGGAGGTCTTGGGTTATTTTGTGGTGGCCGTGGTTGGTGGAGGAGGAGGTGGTCTTGGTTGGAAATTTGCGGTGGGGCGTATTGTGGGCGTGGTTGTGAATAATTAGGGAAAGGGGTGGGATGTTCGCGATAGTTGGGCCATGAGAGGAGGATATGGCGGTAGTTATTTTGGGGGAATTGGGAAAATTATTACATCTAGTGATGGAATGCACATCACTCTCCTTTTTCTTGCCAAAATTGGCGGTCTTTTCCACGAGGTTCTCGATCAACTCCTGTAGCCTTCCTATTCTCGATTAGCTTCAATTCTCTCAGGCTTGGATGATATCGAGAAAGCTGTTGGAAGTATTTCCAATCATCGAGTTGAAGTAGGAGCCTTCAATGTTTCAATGAATAGGAGCGAGTTCATTGTCGATCCAGGAGGATATACTGCGACCTTCTCCCTCCATCGTTGGGCATCTTGCTTAAAACCTTCCCGGTCTTTCTGTACAGGTTGGAGGTCCCTCCTTGTGGGTCTTTGCATCACAATTGAATTTATCTTTGCTTAAGAAAGGTATCGGCTAAGTCCTTCGAGTCTGACTTGCTCTGTCCAATTGTATGCACCATCTCGGAGCTGCTCGGAGAGGCTCTCGTGAAAGAAGTGAATGAGAAGTCTATCGTCTTCTGTTAAAGCGGACATTTTGGCAATGTAGGTTGCGGTGGATCTGAGGATCTGAGTTTCCATTTGTATTTGTGAAATCGGGAATCTTGAATTTGGGTGGTACCACCACATCGGCACCAATCTCGGTGTGACACATCAGTGAGCCATACATGTTCAACCCTTCTATTGCTCTCAATCTTTCTTCTAGAAGCGGATAGTTTCTCGTTTTCTCTCGCCCTATGTTCTCCTTCCACCGCATGATACACTCCTCCAGCGGGAGGCGAGGGTGGAGTAAGCTGGAGGATCGGGATTGAATGGTGAGGCTCGGCATTTGAGGCAGTAATGGGTAATAGGAAAAAGGTGGGTCATTATTTATGGTCACGGATTGTGATGATTGTCGGTCGGAATGGGAGGCGAAAGGTAAAGAGGTTGAAGCTTCTTTGAGGATCATTTGTTGTAGGAGGCGGAGGAGGTAATGGTGGGCTAGGTTACGGCGGGTTTGCTCTGAGACATTTCCTTCATTAGTCTCATAATTTGAAAGTGATCCTTCAACTCGGAGACCTATCCTTGTAGGTTACATACTTGCTCTGATTTTCCATTATCTTCCTCGTTCGAGATCTTGTTAAGTACACTCGCTTGGGTTGGATCGTGTGCTTGAGTCGGACTTGCCTTGTTTGAATCAATATTGATTTCTGTGAAAGATAAAAAAATTTAAATGAATTTGAGTTTTGCAAAGAAACTAAAAGCCCTTATGCAGGCGAAGGATCTGATGGCGTTTGAGAGCCGGGTTGGAGATGCAAAGGATAATCGCCTCAACTTTATCATGGCATCGTTCGATAGTCGTAGTGAATGGCCAGGATTGAATGCGCATTTATGATACTGTCCATATAGCGCATTTCAATTTTCACATAACCCTAGCGAGGAGTTCCTACGGAGTCATATTATTCATTCACAAATCTGCTTAGACAATGGTCCAAAAATCATTTCATTAAGCTGAATAATTTATGCTGCATATTCTTTACATCGGCCTAGGTTACAGGAGGTTCTTTATAATGAGATGACATTTTACGAGATACTCATATAACCTTTCCTCTTGTTTGGCGAGGATCGAACATTTTGAGCATACTTGGATTCGAGTAATAGTTCCTTTTTTTCCTGTGCTATCATTTTCTCCAATGGTCCACATTTTCTTTGATCCTTGATATAGAGCGACTTGTTTCTCTTTCTCTTTCCTTTCTTTGCACACTCTTTCAAGATGTCGTTGATGAGAGTGCACTGTTCTTTTAATTCAAGCTTCTTCTTCTTGTTTTCTGTTTATACTCTTCAACGAGTACTTCTTGGTACTTCATCCTTTCCTGAAGCTTACTATTACGCCCTTTCATCTCTTTGACCTCGGCTTAGAGAGAATTTCTTTCTTTTCCCACTGTACCTCTTGCTCTTGAACCCTATCCTTTGGCCCTTGCCTCTTCCTTGAGCTTTCTTACCCTTCTCTTAAGTTTCTGTTTGTTGGTCCTCAATTGTTTCATTCGTTCTTGCATTTGTGAGTTTTGGTATTTGCCTTTTGTAGCGAGTCAACGAGCGATTATCGACTTCCTCTAATAGGGCATCTTGGCGAGGTTGTCGTCCTTGAATTCTATGGTAGGCGTTCTTGGTCCCTATCGACTCTCCATTTAAGGTGTCGTCAGAGGCACTCGGCCTTTGGGTGATCTCTCCATTAGAGTGATGTTTTCCCGGGACTTGCGAGCCATTTTCAACCCTTCTTCTTCCTTGAGCTCATGGTAGAAGTGACCTTGGTGGTATTCTTTAATGTTGATCATGGGTGTGTTGAGCCAAAGCGCCTCATTACGGTCTTTGGAGTGTAACTTGTATGCGGTTATTCCAATTAGGGACACCGTGAATACCTCTGTACCAATCAAGGCGGGTTGGCTTGGCGTCCTGACTTCCTCCAACGGTAATCATGGCTATTGAAACTCAAAATCCGTTCCATGCTGTTTTTCATTCTTCAAGTGATCACTAACGGGTCATCTTCTCAATGGGAGGCTGGTCAAGGTACCAAGTCAATCCTTTTGTCTCCACAGGACACATGTGGTGATAGTCGGAGTATAATAGCGAGAGCAACACTTAATGGACCCTTTCCCTGTTGTATGCGATAAGTTAGGGTTAACAAGGTTTCGGCAAGGATTGCGGTATCGGATGATCCCTACCTTTCCCTGTCCAAAATACCTCCTTTGCTGCTAGTGATGATCCCCAATGGCCGGGAGCAGGATCGGACCATAGATTCCCAAGGCGAGTGCTACGGAGCTTGATCCCATTGTTTCTCTTGGAGGTGATGATCTAACCGCTTCTCAAGGTACATCAATGCCATCCATGCGTGTTCCTTTGGTGTTTCTCTGGACTTCACTTCTTACGGGAGAACCCAACATATGTGCCAACCGTTTCAGTGCGCCTATGCTTGAGGTGTAAGTAGATCAGGTCTGCAATGAGTATGGGATCCCCAATGCACGATATTCCTCCATAGCGGGGGCCGTATCAATGTCATTGAAAGAGAACACTCCGTGCCAGGATTCCAAACCGTCAACATGGCTTTTAATGCGAGGATTTGGACCTTGACTTGCATTAAGGTTGCAATCCTTCCGTACTTCTCTTCAAAGCGTACCTTGACACAGTGGAAGCAACCTCCATCTATTAGACGGACCCTCGAGGTTGTTCATTTTAACCTCTATTTTGTCGGATCTAGCGAAGGTAGCGAGCTAACGAGTGCCTCGGAAGCATCATTTTGCGAAGTGCAGGACTATGAACGGTCGGACCAAAGTTTAGCATTACGAGCCTTTTACGCGTGACTCGAGGATGCCATGATAAAAATGATGCCTATCCTTTTCGGACCCTCGGTTTGGTAGCGCTGCGGGAGAATTTGTTAGTAAGACAAATTAGGGTAATTTTGAATCATCTTGTTGTGAGTAACACGTACACATTTATCAAAGTAGGAAAATGTGTAGGCGTTTTAGTAGGATTCAAGATTACCTGAAAAGAAATGAACAAAAGGAAATTAAAGCGAGAATAGGGTAAGAGTAAGTATGCCCCTTTTGTCCTATAGTAGGAGACTCTAACAGGAGTAGCGCTACCTATCTGGATAGTTCTATCTTATGAGGCGATTTACTACGGCTTTGACTATCGTGACGTTTAGCTCGAGGATCTAATTTTTCTAATAGCCACGGGTTCCCAAATTGCCCCTCATAAGTGAGAGCCCCATTCTACCCCATGATATTGTCGGGAAAATTCCACGGGTATCACGGTAAATAGAACAAGTTTCAATTTGGCGAAGCCTTCACGGATACTAGCGGGTAAAACCCACGCAGCTACATGACCCCTCCTACTTTCCTAAAAGGGTAAGAAAGCCGGGTTAGGACCATAGTGGGTGAGGACATTGTGTAAGTGTTCGGTGTGTGAAGGGACACTTTTACCTCTTCCCAATTCGGGATTTTATTTTTCCATTTTTCTTTTTTCCTTTTTCTTTGAAATGAAGAGCCTTTGTAGGAGATAGAACAGGCAAAACAAACTAGTGAGTAGCAATACTAATTAGCAGATGAGACATCGCCGAGTGAGCCCCTCTAAATATAATTTGATCGGACAAAAATTAAGCCTACTTTTGGACCTCGAGAATGGGGTTGGGTCAATATGTCCCGATTGGAGTTGCCAAGTATCGCAATGGGATTTTGCGGTGCCGGACGATCACTCAGAAGTGGGAAAGAGTGAGAGTCGCCACCTTAGTTTTGAGAAACTAAAGAAAACCATTTGAGAAGTTAAATTAAAAATGAAACCACTTCAAAGCAGAGATTCTAAGTTAGGGTCCGTAGCGGGTGGGGAAGGTGTTAGGCACCCCACCTCGTCCCTTAATAATGGTAAGTCGAATTAATTCAGCGTCCGTGACAAATTAGTTCTAAGGGCTTAGGAGGCAATGTTAATCCGTTTGTTAGAAGGAATGTTGGATATTTCACTAAATATGGATCACCCAGCTACATAAGTAAATGAGACAACCTTAGTGAGCGGGTGTGAGAATCGGATAAGAACTCTCCTCAGATCTTTTTAAGTTGTTCATTAAAATTTTGAGGAGGCCGGATAAGAACCCTCCTCAGGTCTCTTTTAAGTTATTTATTTGAAGTTTTGAGGATGAGGCCGGATAAGAACTCTCCTCAGATCTCTTTCGGATGTTTATTAAAATTTGAGGTTGAGGCCAGGATAAGAACTCTCCTCAGATCCTATTTAATGTTTATTAAAATTTTGAAGGAGGCAGGATAAGAATCCTCCTCAGATCTCTTTTAAGTTATTTATTAAAATTTTGGGAGGCCACCGGATAAGAACCCTCCTCAGATCTCCTTTAGAGTTATTTATTAAAATTTTGAGAGGAGGCCGGATAAGAACCCTCCTCAGATCTCCTTTAGAGTTGACTTAAAACTTTTAGGCAAGGATAAGATAAGGACTCTTAGGCCCCTTCTATTTTGATGAGACTCGGACAAAGACTTTTCCGACCTTTAAAAATTTAACCACACTACGGGTCTTAGAACCTAAAACTAAAATTCGACCTTCAAAAATGCGGGGATAAGGTTTATGGATATCCTGTGGTGAGCAGGAACACTAGACTTGATTCTTGACCTTTTCATGTAGTCATTTTACCAATATCTATTAATGGCCGATCCACTCTGTTTAGTTTACTTTGGTCTTATTCCATTTCATGACATCTTTGTCGAATTCTTTGTTTACGTCGGCCTAATAGTTGGCTATCTTCTGACGTGTTATTCGGTCCTCTTTAAAGGAGACCTCTAAGTTGCGACTACCTCGTTTACCCAACCATTTACATACTACAAAGAGTTAGAAAACTGGTTTTGAAATGACGGAGATCAATAAAATGAGCGATCACAAAAAAATGATTTGAGAGTGACTTTCTTTGGGATTGCTTGTGCGAAATGGTCTAGATGTAAGAAGAACAAGGAAAATCACGGAAATAAGCGTAGACACTTAATAAAGCGATAACATGAACTCTTATAACAATATTTTCTCTTGGGTTCTCTTGTACAAAATAACCTTGAAGAAAGTTGCGGATGTATGAAGAACAAAGGAAGTCACGAGAAACAAGCGTAATGAGTGTGAACTCTTACTTGTGAGGAGCCAAATATATTGAAATAAGCGTGAAGTGGTAAATAGTGATGAAGATGGCGGATTGATCGGCTGAGAGTTGATGTGCATCGTGAAAGCGAGAGATGCTTTAGCTAAAAGGTAGCAGGGTAAGAACCAGGTGAAAGGAAGTTGAGCTTGAGCAGAGGAAAGGAAGCGAGAGATGATGAGAGTATGACGGATAATGAACAAGCTGGAAATGTAGAGTTCCAATATTCAAAATCTTTTCAAGAAAACACTCCTGAAAACTAGTTTCAAAAGTCTTTTTAATCACTACAAAGCAATGAGTAACAAAGCTGAATGAAGTTTGAGTTCCTCCACGATAATAGCGACCTCTTGCCTATATTTTTGTCAGTCCTTGAGCAGTTTTCATGCGGTATTTATAGGAATCGGGTGCTCCCCATGAAGAGTCGGGATTTATTTTGAGGAAGATGGAGGGTCAAGATTTTGAAGTACATGATCGGATGTTCGGGAATTAAAGAGAATCAAAGCGAATGGTGAGATCGCTTCGGAATATTTGTCCTTTTCCTCTTTTAATCAGCGGTCTTGAATCCTCTTGTCGGAACGATCGAGGCTAAGAGTGAAAAGCTGGTATTGTCGTCTTCTCTTTTGATCCAAGGGTTCGATTCATCCTTACAAGTGAGATCAACGGTGGAGATTGGGATGTCTGGTGTCATGACATACCACGGCACTGTCGGCGTGCGGGCGATTCTTAGGCGTGCGGTGGAGATCTAAATGCCGCGCTTTAACTACCTCGGCTCTGATTACGCGGCGGTTATTGGAATTTGTCTTATTCTTTTTGTCTTGATCCTCCCCTAGCTCCTATTAGATCTCTCATGCGATCTCCTATCTCCGATCTCTTTTATCCCTTGATCGATGCGGATTCGGTCCAAGCATTAATTACATCTCGATTTTGAAGCGTCAGCCGTTTCCGTCGACATTAAATGCTCATTTTCCCTATATATACCACATTGATAGTGGCATTTCCTTCATTCGATTTTCTCTCTTTCTCCTTGTTTCTCGGTTCTAGTATTCGGGAAAGTTAGAGCTACAAGCTGTGGTTTTGATCCTCTTAGATGGAATTCCCTATTCCTCATTGAAAATTCTGACCCTGATTGCTTCCTCAAGTTCATTCGGCTTCTCATCACATTGAGTGTTAAATGATTACGATCCACATTGGGTGTTAAACGCGGATGAAGCATCCGATCGGCAATATCCTTGGGATCGATTATAAAGCGATCCTTAGAACACTGGGAGTATCCTTGGGATAAGTTATAAAGCGATCCTTAGATCTCTGGGAGTATCCTTGGGATCGGTTGTAAGCCGATCCTTAGATCGGCCTTTTGATATAGTCGGATCTCAATGTATTCCGATCCTTAGAGATCGCCCAAATGATGTAGTCTGTCAATGTAATCGGATCTCTAGAGATCACCCAAATGATGTAGTTAGTCCTTTATTGTAATCAGATCCTAGAGATCGCCCAAATGATGTAATCCGATCTTTTGGAAATAAAAGTCTTGTTTCTCAATTATTATCTTATTGATTATTTTACGATCTACGATATATTTGTCCGACTGATTCTTTACGAATGACCCTTAAGCGATCCTTTATTCAAAATGTTTAACCCATTATGCGATCTCTAATTAGCAGATCTCGAGCGTTCGCTTATTTGAGAACAGTGTCGAGTCCTCCAATCGATCATTTGCTAGAACTTGCGAGCATTAAATGCCGGACTAGTATAAATAGGGGTGGGAGGGTTAGTCGGTTGTTCTCTCATTCCTTTCTCGACCTCTTGTTCGCAACTTGAAGTTCTCTCCTTTTCTTGATGTCTCAGCGCCGATCGGACTCGGTAAGGACTTTGATCTTCTTTTTGTTTAAGTTCTTTGTTTCTTTGAAAATGGCGGTGCAGAAGGTCGAGGCGGTGAGCCCTCCTTCCATTCGGTTCTCATGGTCATCGTCGATGAAGAAGAAGCGGTCGGGCCAAGCACGCAACTGAACCCCTAGGGTCTGCTCCAGTCGGGTCGGGTCATACCATCAAGGCTTGCACCACCTTCAAGGAGAGAGACCCTTCCTATAGGCGAGCTTCCGTCGGTTCTTGAGAATCCGATGCGCAATCGTTTGTTCAAGAATACAACATTTGTCTGATTCATATGACCCGATCAAGTGCCATGGCGATGTTCGTGTCGATCACTCCTTTGAAGAGAATGACATAGTCATGGTGTATGAGGAACGATTAAAGGCGGTCTTGATTCCCCTGGATGACTTCTATAAGGAGGTCCTAAAACTTCACCGGCGAGCATCGTTCGGATCCACCTAACTCATGGCGGATTTTAGTAGCCTTGAGGCCTATGCCGAGCTAAGGGAATCGACCTACGGCTAAGGTGTTCGCCGAGTTGCAGGCTATCTCGCCGAAAGGGCGATGACCACTTGGTTCTTTCGGTGAAGCCTCGTTGCGAGCTCTTTCCGATCTGCCTCGTCTCTTAAGAATTGGAAGAATCGTTTCTTCATTATGAGGAGCAAAAATTCGAGCCATTTTGAGGACTTCCCATGGTTTGGTGGTACCGGGGACCTTTGCTTCGAATCACATCACCCTGAGCCAAGATGAAAGCCTAATAGTGATGGATTTGAAGAGTGAGGCTGCCACTAAAAGTATTCTTGTTTGGATGCGGTGTTGCAGATTTGCACCATTGGTGTTCGGTGCTCTTTGGCCAAGACCGCGAACTTCCGCTCTCTAACCTCGGCATCGGTATTTTCTATATCTCAATTCTCACGACCTTGCGATCTCACTAACCTTTTCTTTGTGCGGTATGGCGGGTGGTGGCGGTTCTAGGAAGCGAAAGAAGGAAAGAGAGATCTCGGAAGATAAAGGAGATAAAGCGTTTGGAGCGACTTCAAACACCCCGTCACGAACCAGGGAGATACAAAGAGACCCACCTCAACCTTGGGTCCGCCAACCACTTGAAGGTGTCGGATCTCCTCCTAGATCGGAAGAAGCGACCTCAGACTCTTGCGATTGTCCCAAGCACGGGAAGGGCCTTCTCAATCTTCAGGAGGACCTCTTCTCGTGGCGCCCAAATCTTGATCATTGCTTGAAGGATAATCGGTGTCGGGAGAACCCGATTTTGCCAAGGTCACAGGATCTACCATCTTCTTTCGGGAGGATCGGGATAGGCTATCTGGAATGGTCTCGATGATATCTTGACCAACCATGAGTCTAAATGTGGAGTGCGGTGAATCGGACCATGGTTGAGAAAAGATCCGGCGTGCAGGTAAGGAGATCGGAAGAAGAATCAAGAAGTGGATTCCCTCAGATCCCAACTCTCATCCGCTCGGGATTATATATCTCAAGTCGAGGGGCGGCAAAGCTCCATGAAGGCCGGTGGCGAGCAGAATCGTGTTTTGGATGAGAGGGACCGTGCTCTTAGGGAAGTCCAGCGCTTCACGCCAGCGAATCCGCTCAGTCGCTCAACTCATAGAGGAGCTCAAGCGAAAGATAAGGAGCTTGAGGAGAAAGATAAGGAGCTAAAGGAGAGAGATGAAGAGATGGTGGCGGGGATGGCCGGAGCCTATGTGAATGCTCACAAGGATCTCTTGGCCGCACTCCGGGGCGCTACCGAAGAAGACTTTTCTTGGATGGGCGGCGTGGCTCCTGAGGGCAGCGATGAGGATAGTGAGGAGGAAGCCGAAGGTGAGGGAGAGAGGGTGGGTGATCCAAATGTAGATCAGTGGGGTGATCAAATGTAGATCGGTGGGGTGATCCCCACCGAATAACTTATACAAATTTATGATATGAAATGGAATGCCTTTTTGTTCAATGAATGATTGTGATCGGAAAATTTTAAACCATTGTTTGTCTGAGTATGTGATTATGCTGACAAAACAAAAACTAAATGTGATTATTAACCTAAGTATGAGAGATCGGAAAGCACTTTAAACATGAGATCGGTAGGGAAAAAATGCTGAACGGAACTTGATTGAAAATTTAACTCGAACACTTAAGATCGGAATCGAACCAAAACTTTAGCTCTTAGACCTTGGAAAGGAGGTCGTGATAAAGCGGTAGGAAAATATCTAGTGCAGATTCATTTTATTCATCAACAGAGATCGGGAATATACTTGGCGGGTCGGAAATTCGACAACGGGTTTGAAAGGTCGGTAGAGATCGGCGAGGCTTTAATGAATGTGAGGACCTGGCATTGATTCAATTCTTTGTGAGGAGAGATCGGAAATGTGACCGTTTATCAAAGAGGGATCGGAAACGTGATTAGCTGTTCAAAGAAGAATTTTTATTGATTCTAGGGATCGACCAAAATATGGTGTCGACAACAGTTATCAGTGGCCGAGTATGAGAAGGAATTCGTCCGATTAAGCTGCTATGGAAGGGAGATAGTCCCTAATGAAGCTGAAAGGTGTAAGAGATTTGAAGAGGGATTAAATGATAACATAAAGATCCAGCTCACTGCCTTGGGAATCACAGAATTTAGCAAGTTAGTGGAAGCTGCAATAAGGGTTGAAAAAGTGAGAATCGGTGGCGGACCGGAAGGATGATAGCGGAGAAGAGGGGCCAGGTCGGTCTAGCTCATCTCCTGCACAGGAAGAAGTTCAGAGGTCCACACACGAGTTGGTCGGCCACATGGTCGAAGTCGGTCTCGGGGCCTAGATCACAGTTCACCCCTAGGAGAGTTCAGTCCACACCATCAGTGGGCGCTCTCGAGGATGGGGTTGAGGACCAGCCCCAACATCTTACGCATGTCCACACTTTGTTTGAAATGGCACAAGGGAGAGTGTTGGAGAGTAATGGCGGTGCTGCTTGAGATGTGGGTCGACGGAACATCGGTGAGGAAGCGCCACGAGAACTACTCTGTTGCTCCAACACAAGCGCAGGACTGCTCCTACACCACGAGGGGTAGAAAATCGGCAAGTGCGAGGTTGTAGGACCATCGCGAGGCACGCATCGAGCCAGCGAGAGGCGGATAACGGACCACTGCCGGAAATTATGCCACGAGAGCTCGGGAGGAGCAAGATGCCGGGCGTCATCGAGTGCGTTCTCCTCTACAATACTGTGCATGCATTAGTGGATCCGGATCCACTCACTCATACATCTGCATCAACCTACCGTAGAAAGGGGATCTTGGTAGGGAGAGTGACCAAGACATTACGGTCACTAATCCATTGGGCCACGGTGTAGTGGTGAACAAAGTATACAAGGGTTGCGTTAAGGATTGAGTATGAATTCTTGGCGACTGATTGAGTTACCCTTCCACGAGTTTGGCGTGATTTTGGGAATGGGTGGTTATTCGTCATCGGGCAATAGTTGATTGCAAATTGAAGAGAATTTCCAAAACTTCTAGGGGTAATGAGATCAACATTGTGGGTGAAAGGATGATTTCTTGTCAATGTCATCTCAGCCACAGTTGGAAGAAGAATGATGAGAAAAGGCTGTGAAGCCTTCCTAGCACATGTGGTGGATACTAGGCAGGCTAAGCCAAACCTGAGTGACATACCCAAAGTAAAAGACTTCCCAGAGGTATTTCCTGAAGAATTGCCCGGTTTGCCACCAGAAAGAGAAGTTGAATTTGCTATTGAGACAACTGCATCTGACACCCATTTCCATTGCTCCTTATAGGATGGCACCCAGAATTGAGGAGTTGAAAACTTCGGTTGCAAGAGTTACTTGATAAGGGGTTTATACGCGATGTGTCACCATGGGGAGCTCGGTCTGTTTGTGAAAAAGAAGGATGGGACTTTGAGGCTATGCATTGATTCTGTGATTGAATAAAGTGATGAAGAATAAATATCCGTTTCCTAGAATTGATGTTTTTTTTGATAAGTTGAAGGGAGCAGGAGTATTTATTAAAGAATGATCTCATATCAGGGTATCATAAGTTGAGGGTGAAGGATGTAGATGTGCCCAAGACTGCATTCAGGACTCGATATGGGCATTATGAGTTTCTGGTGATGCCCTTTGGCCTAACTAATGCACCAGCGGCATTCATGGACCTTATGAACCGTATCTTCCATCCATACCTAGATCGGTTCGTAGTGGTCTTTATTGATGATATTTTGGTGTATTCCAAGACCAGGGAAGAACATGATGAGCATTTGAGGATTGTTCTACAAACCCTGAGAGAAAAGAAGCTGTATGCTAAGTTGTCCAAGTGTGGCTTTTGGTTGAATGAGATTGCATTCCTTGGACACATAGTGTCGGTGATGGGATTAAGTGGATCCCAAGAAAATAGAAGCGATGATGGAATGGAAGCCTCCCGAGAATACAAGCGAGGTCGAAGCTTCTTGGGGCTAGTGGGTATTCTGAAGATTTGTGAAGGATTTTCCTAATAGCTGCTCCAATAACCAAGTTATTACACAAGAATGTCGATTTGTTGGAATGACAAGTTTAAGACCAGTTTTGAGAAGTTGAAGGCTATGTTGACAGAGGCACCAGTGTTAACACAGCCAGTGTCAGGAAAGGACTTCGTGGTCTATAGTGATGCCTCACATAATGGGTTAGGGTGTGTATTGATGCAAGAGGGAAAGGTGGTCGCTTATGCTTCCAGGAAGCTAAGGCCACATGAACAAAATTACCCTACCCATGATCTAGAGCTTGCACAATTATCTTATGCTTGAAGATATGGAGGCATTACTTATATGGTGAAAAATGCTACATTTACACGGACCACAAAAGTCTAAAATATTTGCCAACTCGGAGGAGCTCAACCTTAGGCGGAGGCTATGGATTGAGTTCTGAAGGACTATGATTGTGTAATTGACTACCATCACAGGAAGGCAAGCGTTATTCTTGATGCTTTGAGCGAAAATCCATCACGACTTTGAGATTATTGAATGCCCGTCTAACTTTGATTCGAGATGGAGCTATTTTGGTGAGTTGCAAGTGAGGCCAAACTGCTTTCAGATTTTAGATAGGCGAAAGCGGATGAAAAGTTAATGGCTATTATGAGCAAAATCTCGGAGGAAAAGCAAGCGACTATGAGGTGAAAGCGGATGGGTATGTATTACAAAGGAAGGCGTGTGTACGGATGATGGGAATTAAAGGCGATATTCTAAAGAGGCACACACCGGTGCATATGCTATGCACCGGGAAGTACAAAGATGTATCATGATCGAAGCTTCAATATTGGTGGCACAGTATGAAGAAGGACATAGTGTTGTGTGACTAAATGCTTGGCGTGTCGACAAGTCAAAGCGAACATCAAGTTCCATCGGGTTTGCTCTGACCTATCGCATACGAATGGAAATGGAATCGGTCACCATGGATTTTGTAAGTGGTCTACCTCTCTCACTCGGAAGAAACATGATGCGGCATGGGTGATAGTTGATAGATTGTGAAGTCGACACACTTCTGCCGATTAGGTGACTACTCACTAGAAGTTAAGCGATTGTATATTAGTGAGATAGTTAGTGCATGGAATTCCACTTTCCATCATATCGGATCGAGACCCAAGGTTCACATCGAGATTTTAGAAAAAGTTGCATGAGTCCTTGGGTACACAACTCCATTTCAGCACAGCTTTCCATCCTCAGACGGATGGGCAATCTGAAAGAGTAATCCAGGTAAACAATTGAAACCAATTAGATAAATACACATATTGAACTGAAATGGTAACAATAACATGAAAAATCGTCAGTCCTTGAGGATATCTTTGAGGAGTTGTGTCATTGAGTTTGAGGAAAGGCTGGATAGATACCTCCCAGGCGGAATTTGCATACAACAATAGCTACCAAGCTAGCATCCAAATGGCCCCATATAAAGCCTTTGTATGGGAGAAAATGCAGAACTCGGTGTGTTGGGTGAATTAGCGAAGACAAAGCGGTAGGACCGGACACAGTGAAGCAGTGAGGAGAAAGTAAAACTAATCAAAGCCAACCTGAAGGTTGCCTCAGACAGACAGAAATCTTATGCCGACCTGAAGAGAAAAGAAATAGAATATGCGGTTGGCGAAAAAGTGTTCCTCAAGGTGTCACCGTGGAAGAAAGTATTGAGGTTTGGAAGGAAAGGTAAGTTAAGCCCTAGGTTCATTGGCCCATATGAAGTCATTGAGCGTGTGGGTCCATGGCCTATAGGCTAGCTTTACCACAGTGGACAAGATCCATAATGTGTTCCATGTGTCCATGCTCAGAAGATACCGCTCAGATCCTTCACATGTCATCTCCAGGGAAGAAATTGAAATACAGCCGGATTTGACATATGAAGAAGAACCTCTACGGATCCTGGCTCGGGAAGTAAAAGAATTAAGGAACAAACAGATTCCACTGGTGAAAGTACTTTGGAGGCACCATAACAGGGAGGCAACTTGGGAAAGTGAAGAGGCGATGAGGCAACAGATTCCCTCAGCTGTTTGTATCGGGTAAATTTCGAGGACGAAATTTAAATTAGAGGAAGAGTTGTAACACCCTCCCGGTAGCAACTCAGTACATTCTCTTTATTCGGTGATCGGTGTCGATCGGACAGCTAGAGCGTCAGAAAAATATTTAAACTAAAGTCGGGAACCATAATTAACTCAAATACTAATAAGAAAAATTTAGTAAAAATTTTAGAAATAAAATACAACCAAGTTAAGCAGTAGGTGCCCAGCGATGGGTAAACCGGAGGAAGTTGCGGTTCTATAGCGAGGAGCCCTAGACCCGGGGGAAAAATTATAAAATAATTTTTGGAACTCCAGAGAAGGGTCATTGAGGTTCCCATGGCATTAGAATGCCAAGAAAATATCTAGAAAAATTTTTCAATCGGTACAGACAATTTTGACCCGTTAAGCCAAACGGAGGGCATTTTGGTCATTTCGCTTCAGAGGTGATTTTTGGTGACTTGTCCAGTTAAGTAAATAATTAATATGACATAAAATATGAATAAACATTACTAAAAATTAAATTGAAATTGAGTAGAGAAGAAAAGAAAAGAAAATGAGAATAAATGTCAATTTTGACATCATATGATGTCATTTAAAGGAATTCCCACCAATCACATTAAAGCATAACTTAAGTAAGTGATAAAAGAAGACAAAAGACACCAAAAAAAGGAATAAACAATCTGTTTCTTCCCCAAATGAAAGAGCAGCCGTTTCCCTCTTTTCCCATAGCCAAACCTCCATTGATTTTCAATCCAAAGCTCAAATTCCCTCTTCATTTCACCCTAAAACCCTAGAGACCTTTCACTAAAATTTATCCTTGCACCTTGCAAAACCTCTTGGCAGCCAAGAAGAAGAAAGAAAGTGAAGTTTGGGGCTTGGAAAAATCTGCCTACAAGAGGTTAGTGCACGTATACACCTAAAGCTCTTTATTTCTATGTTGAGGGACTTGAAATAAGTAAGAATTTGTAACTAAAATGAATAAAAACTATGTGTGTGTATGGCATCAATTTCGGCTGCCCTAAGGAAGGAACAAAGGTGGAGTGTTTGTGATGGTTTTAATGGACTTAGAATGAATTAAAGATTATGCTTAAGGTGTATATACACATATATAATGAATGAAAGTGCTTAACTAGGTATATGGGTGAATTGAAATAGAAACTAGGGTTTTGAAAAGTGAAAATTTGACTTGGCTTAGGAAATTGTTAGAGAACATTTTAATGGTCAATTAGTGACCATTTTAGGTAAGTTGACCACAATTTGGACTGAAATATACCATGGCCAAGTGAATGTGTAGGCTACCTAAGGATAGCAGCAGAGTGACTAAAATTTCAGTCCACTTACACAGCCATAACTTTGGCTGTGTAGGTCCAATTGGTGTTTGGCCAATTGGACATGAAACTAGGCTTATAATGGCACATTTTTGCAGAAGAAACCATGCCCAAAAGACCAAAGCAAGAGGACCAAAAGTTGGCCCCAATCCGGATACCACTGACACTGCGAATTGACCAAATGAACAGTAATTGTTCATTTGGCCATAACTCACTGTAGATATGGTCAATTGATCTGAAATTTTTTACAGCAACAAGTTAAGACATAGACAAACAACTTTCATGAAGGAATCTACCCCAAATTATGGCCAGAACCCATCCAACAAAGTGATTTGATTCTTGTTCATATTCTTGTAAATATGGTAATTTCTGCAGAATGGAAATCCGGCCAGCTGTGGTTTTTGGACCATATCTGGAGTTACAAAACTCCAAATGGAGTTATTCAAAAAAGGAAATTCAACTAGACAAAATAAGGAACAACTTTCATGTTTGCCATTTCTTCAAATTCCCACTGCATGATGTCAATGGAGCGATAAAGTTGAGTTACAAAAATTGAAAATTCTGCTTCCCTTGGTTTAAACTTTGAAATGGTATAAATGCTTAATGCCGACAAGTTTTGAATGCCAAATGTGGTATATTGGGAGTGCCAAAGTCAATGTACATATTTTCTATCCAAAAGTCAACATTTTTGTTGACCAATGAGGTGAATAGTGACACCAAAAACTTGAAATTCACAAATTGAAGAATTTAAAAGTTTCAAATGCCCTAGTATACCTAACAAGATTGGTTTGGATAGTTGGGCATGCCAGCGAGGTTCGATTAGCGATGCGCACATGGCAATATGCCATTCAGCGATTTTATGGTTTTAGTCATTACGACCTTGTATTGAGATTTGGCCTTGTGCACGATATTATTCTGACTTGTTAGGCATTACATTGCCTGCCGGGAGATGCATATGTGACCGATGGTGTGACGGCGAGTACTTGATACCAGTGCGGTTTACCCGTTTATCCAGTCCAGTCGTCTAGTGTAGGTTACTTGGGCAACCAAATGAATTAAAGTGGACAAAGTTAATGATATACAAATTCAAAACAAATGAAATATATACATTCACTACATATCTATTTTCTTGCTATTTCTTTTATTTTATTATTGCACCACTAAGCATTATTGCTTAGCGCGTTGCTTGCCAGCGTAGGTTAGAGATACGATCGTGAGCCCAGTAGACCGCGGTGGGTGAGTTCATCTTGCGGACTACGCACGATGTCAGTGTCACCTCACTACTGCGATTGCATTGGTAGGGCACTAGGTGTCATTTATCATTTGTAATTAAATTTTTATTTTCTCATATGTATTTGGATTTATGTAATGTATTTTGAGGTTCATGTAAATAATAAAGATTTATGGTTATATATGGAAGTAATTTGAGTATTTAATTGTGGTTTATATATGAGAACCCTGAGAAATGATGATTGAGAACTGAAACTGAACAATGTGAGATTTTGATATTGAGACTCTGTTGATGAATTGAAGTTGGGATTGTTTGGAAAATTATATGGACGTGTTTTACTTGAGTTCCAGAAGCTATTTTCTCCATTTTTAGCCAGGTACTCATGGATTTTCTTTAAAATTTTCGGAACCTCAAATAAATAATAATTTCGATAAATGGCTTAAATAAATTATATTTCACAAATCATATTCAAAATAATGATATACATTAATTAAGGTATATTAGATTGTACATTTGCGTGTGGCATTACTTATTACAGTATCTTGTACGGGTAAGGGTGTCACAAATGTTGAAAATTTTACTAGGTGGAAATTGACAAATTACTAATAAATTAGGGGAAACTCCATCGGTTTCTCTAATAAATTAATTAGACCTAATTTGATAAAATTAAATGAGATAATCAGGAAATGTTATAAGATAAGTTAAGACGCTCCGGCACCGGGTGTGATATGCCTCGCTCAGCTACACTGTAAACGGGTAAAAGGTGTCACAGCATGTCTAGCTTTAGGCGGCTAATTAATAGTCATTTGTAACTATTATACTGTAAACATTTAATCAAGCAATTAAGATAATTTCAAGCATGTAATAATTCACAACAATTTTTACATAGATAAATAAAACATTTCATTGTTAACTCTTCAATTGAATTTCACTAATCTTACTTATGAAATGTGCATATGGCAACAAGTTATCTATTAACAAAAATAAAATCCAATTTATAAACAAAAGAGCAACTCATTTAGCTTGAAAGCTTATCATTTCATTATTTCTATTTAATGGCCCAATTCCTCTATGGTATAACTTTCCTTATTCTGGATACTGAGATTTTAATGCGACACCTTCTTTCAGATGTCGCCTTATGTTTTCTCTTTTAGATGTTGTCTTGCTTGTCCATTTTACAATAGCAATACCTTCTTTCGGATGTTGTCTTACGTGTCCTTTTTACCACAGTAACACCTTCTTTCAGGTGTCGTCTTACGTGCCTTTTTAGAATCAATACGTGTATTGCGACACCGTCTTTACATACTCATAAATATAGATTCATTTTAGTTTGCAGATATGCTAGCTTATCCCTCTATTTGGCATGCCAAACTATGACACCCCTTACCCGTCTATAGTGTAGCCGAGCAAGATATGCCACGCAGTGTACCAGAACACTCTATTTTAATTCAATCATTTTTTATTCTTCCTAATTTATTTTTTTCATAGTTATGAAGTACAATTTATGAAATATAATTCATTTAAGTCATTTATTGAAATTATAATTTATTTGAGGTTCCAAAAATTTTATAGAAAATCTGGCAGAGTACCGGCTAAAAATGGAGAAAACAATTCTTCGGAACCTGTGAAAAACACTTCCAATAATCATTTCCACTCATTCTCAAACTCCAATAACTATCAACATGGTCTCAACATTAGCAATCATTTCAAGTTCTCAATATTAATCCACAAATTATATTAATTAATCAACTAAAATTTCATGAAGATATTCTCAAATTATATTAATTAACAAAATTCTTCAAATATGTACATCAACATATGATTACATAAATTTACTATTTACATGAGTTCATAATTTACAAATCACAAACTACTACCTATTAAAAAATGCAAAAAAAAAAAATTTCAAAAGGGACCTAAAGGTCCTACCACTGATACATTGTAGATGAGAGGTGACTCTAACTCTAGGCAGATCTGTGACCTCAACCAGTCTGTGGTCTGCTGGGCTCTCTGTCTGTCTCTCCAGAACCTACGTGTGGCAAAAAGTGATGAGCTAAGCAATAATACTTAGTAGTGCCAATAAGAAATTAAAAAGAACTAACAAAAATAAATAAATAAATAAATAAATATGCAGTAAGTGTATTGATGTCTCATGCTAACAAATTTTTTATAATTATTGGTAGTCTTATTTATTTGGTACTTGTTATATTCATTATTTTATTAAATTTTTCAACTTTCATTTTTGGTTGCCCAAGTAACCTATCTTTGGATAGTGGACTAGATAAGCGGAGTGGCGCCTTTGGATATCAAGTACCTCGGGCGTCACACCATCGGTCACATATGTGTCTCCGGTGTGCAGAGCGACTAATAAGCTGTACTAATATTAGGCACAAGGCCAAGTCTCAACACAATGTCAGAATGGCTAAAAGCCATGAAATCACAGAATGGCATAATGCCATGTGTAGTACTGCTAACTGAACCCTATTGGCATGCCAACCTATCCAAACCAATCTTGCTAGGTGTACTAGGGCATGTTACACTTTTAAACTTTACAATTCTTGAAATTTAAGTTTAGGTGTTACTATTCATTTTATTAGTTAACTAAAATGTTGAATTTTACATAGACAATAGTTACATTGGTTCTAATACTCTAAACTTACCACATTTTGCATTCTAAAGTTGTTGGTATTGGTTGCCAATACCATTTCTAAGCTTAATGTTAGTTGCTCAAAATTTTCAAATTTCAAGCCTTGTGTTTACTGTTCCATTGGTCATTTTTACAATAAGAATTTGGTAAAGTTGTCTTCATAAAAGTTGTTTCTTATTTTGTCTAGTTACATTTATTTTTTTGAATCACTCCATTTGGAGTTTTCTAGCTCAAGTTATGGCCTAAACACCATAAGTAGCCTGATTGGACAAAATCAAAATTAGGCAAAGCGGTTACGCGATTTGGTAACCTAAGTTTGGTTGGCAGTTTGACTAGGTTATGGTCAGAATTTGGATTTGTGTTCTTCATGAAAGTTGTAGGTATATGTCTCAGATTTCTTTTGGTAAAATTTCAGGTCAATTAGACCTTTCTACACTAAGTTATAAACAAATGAATAAATACTATTCATTTGATCATTTTGCCCAGGTAGAATGCAAGTCACCCGGATTAGGGCAATTTTTAGGTCAACTTGCTTTGGTTTTCTGGACAGCATTTCTTCACCAAAGTTGTGCCATTATGTGTCTAGTTTTATTTCCAATTGGCCTTGCATCAATTGAACATTTACAACTCCATTTATGGCTGCCCAAACCTGTTGGACTCCCAACCAGTCCTGCAGGTCACCATGGGCAGCATGCCTAAGGCCAACTCCAACATTCTTACTCACTTCAATTCCTCCTCACATACATTCAAATGGTCACTAATTGACCATTATAAGGTTATCATACTATTACATGAGCAAACCCTAATGTTGTTCATGTGTCCACATTTTTTTGAAGTTCTATCATGCATTCCACTTGAATTCCACTTGAATTCCACTTGCATTTCACTTACACAAACATATTCAATCACTCATCTCATACCAAGGGCAGCTCATAACCACTTTGCTATCAAGCAAAATCATCAAACCCTAACCAACCTCAGCTGCTAAAATTTTAAGGGTGCGCACACACACATTTTTATTTCATTTTGTTACATTTCCTACTTATTTCATGCCATTAAACATGAATTAAATCAAAGGTAGTAAGAGCTTGGACACTAACCACTTGGAGCAGAATTTCAAGCTAATGAAACCTCCTTTTTCCTTCCTCTTTTGCTGCCTAGTGGTGATTTAAGGTGTGAGGAACAAGTTTAGTGAAGAGCTTGAGTGGTTTTATGGTGAGATTTGGTGGGGTTTGAAGCTTTGGTGGAGCTTTCATGGAGGAAAGGGGTGGAAGGGAAGAGAGACGACTGGTTTTTGGTGAGAATGGCTAATGACTTTTTTTTTATTTTTGTTGTATCCTTTATCCTCTTTTTATTAGTTAATTTAAGTATTAATTAAATATGATTGGTGAGCAAATGTTTAATGATATCATATGATGTCATAATTGGCATTTTCTTTCATTTTCTTTTCTTCTCTTCTCTACTCATTTTCAATTTAATTTTTAGCAATATTTATTTATATTTTAGATCATAATAATTATTTACTTAACTAGATAAGTCGGTGAAAAATCATCTCTGAAGAAGAAATGACCAAAATGCCCTCCATTTAGCTTATTGAGCCAAAATTGTCTGTACCAATTGAAAAATTTTCCTAAGCATTTTCTTGGCATTCTAATGCCATAGAAACCTCAATGACCCTTCTCTGGAGTCCCAAAAATTATTTTATAAATTTTCCTCCAGGTCTAGGGCTCTTAGTTGCGAGAACCGTAACTTCCCACTGGGTTACCCATCACTAGGGTACCGGCTCATTTAACTTGATTGTATTTTATTTCTAAAATTTTTTCTAAATTTTTCTTATTAATATTTGAGTTAATTATGGTTCCTCACTTTAGTTTAACCGGAACAGTAGAATGTATGGAGTTGCTACAGGAATGGTGTTACAACTCTTCCCCTCTAATTTAAATTTTGTCCTCGAAATTTACCTGATGCAAACAGTTGAGGGAATTATTGCCTCATCATCTTTTCACTTTCCCAAGTTGCCTCTTCGGTGTTGTGGTGCCTTCAAAGCACTTTCACCAGTGGAATCTGCTTATTCCTCAACTCTTTCATTTACAGAGCTGTGATCCGTATGGGTTCTTCTTCATATGTCAAATCCGATTGTACTTCAATTTCTTTCATGGAGATGACATGTGAAGGATCTGAGCGGTATCTTCTTAGCATAGACACATGGAACACATTGTGGATCTTATCCAGCTCTGGTGGTAAAGCTTGCCTGTAGGCCACTGGACCCACACGTTCAATGACTTCATATGGGCCAATGAACCTAAGGCTTAACTTACCTTTTCTTCCAAACCTCAATACCTTCTTCCATGGTGACACCTTGAGGAACACTTTATCGCCAACTGTGTATTCTATTTCTTCTCTCTTCAGGTCGGCATAAGATTTTTATCATGCGAGGCAACCTTGATTGGCTTTGATTAGTTTTACCTTCTCCTCGATCTGTTTCACAGTGCAGCCCTACCAATTTATCTTCGCCTAATTCAGTCCAGCACACTGGAGTTCTATATTTCCTCCCATACAGCGCTTCATACGGGGCCATTTGGATGCTAGCTTGGTAGCAATTATTGTATGCAAATTCTGCCCGTAGGAGGTATCTATCCCAACTTCCCTCAAATTCAATGACATAACTCCTCAGCATATCCTCAAGGACCTGACATATATTTCATGTTATTATTATTATTTCAGTTCAATATGTGTATTAGTTCAATTGGTTTCAATTGTTTACCTAGATTACTCTTTCTGATTGCCCATCCATCTGAGGATGGAAAGCTGTGCTGAAATGGAGTTGTGTACCCAAGGATTCATGTAACTTCTTCCAAAATCTAGATGTAAACCTTGGATCTCGATCAGATATAATGGAAAGTGGAATTCCATTCAGTCTAACTATCTCATTGATATACAATTCTGCTAACTTTTCCAATGAGTAGTCAGTCTTTACTGGCAGAAAGTGTGCTGACATCATTAATCTATCTACTATCACCCATACTGCATCATGCTTCTTCTGGGTGAGAGGTAGACCACTTACAAAATCCATGGTGACTCGATCCCATTTCCATTCAGGTATGCGTATAGGCTGTAGCAAACTAGATGGAACTTGATGTTCTACCTTGACTTGCTGACATGTCAAGCATTTAGTCACATAGTCAGCTATGTCCTTCTTCATACCTGGCCACCAATAATGAAGCTTCAGATCATGATACATTTTTGTACTTTCTGGGTGCATAGCATAAACACTGGTATGTGCCTCTTTCAGGATATTGGCTTTCAATTCCCCATCATCTGGTACATATACTCTTCCTTTGTAGTACAGACACCCATCTACTTTCACCTCATAGTCAAGTGTTTTTCCCTCTGAGATTTTACTCACAGTAGTCATTAATTTCTCATCTACCTTTTGCCCATCTAAAATCTGCTGTAGCAGGTTTGGCCTCACTTGTAACTTAGCCAAAAGAGCTCCATCTCGAGCCAAGGATAGACGGGCATTCAATGATCTCAAAGCCGTGATGGATTTTCTACTCAAAGCATCAGCAACTACACTTGCCTTCCCAGGATGGTAATCAATCACACAATCATAGTCCTTCAGGAACTCAATCCATCACCTCTGTCTAAGGTTGAACTTCTTCTGGGTTGGTAAGTATTTCAGACTTTTGTGGTCTGTGTAAATGTAGCACTTTTCACCATACAATTAGTGCCTCCATATCTTCAGTGCGAAGATAATTGCTACAAGTTCTATATCATGGGTAGGGTAATTCTGTTCATGTGGCCTTAGCTGCCTGGAAGCATAGGCGACCACCTTTCCCTCTTACATCAATACACACCCTAACCCATTATGAGAGGCATCAATGTAGACCACAAAGTCCTTTCCCTACACTAGCTGTGTTAACACTGGTGCCTCTATCAACATAGCCTTTAACTTCACAAAACTGATCTGACACTTGTCATTCCAGTCAAATCTGACATTCTTATGTAACAACTTGGTCATTGGAGTAGCTATTAAAGAAAATCCCTTCACAAATCTTCTGTAATACCCAGCTCGCCCCAAGAAACTTCTGACCTCAGTTGTATTTCTGGGAGGCTTCCATTCCATCACTGCTTCTATCTTCTTCGGATCCACTCTAATCCCATCAGCTGACACTATGTGTCCAAGGAATGCAATCTCATTCAACCAAAAGTCACACTTGGACAACTTAGCATATAGCCTCTTTTCTTTCAGGGTTTGCAGAACAATCCTCAAATGCTCATCATGTTCTTCCCTGGTCTTGGAGTATACCAAAATATCATCAATAAAGACCACTACGAACCGATTTAGGTATGGATGAAAGATACGGTTCATAAGGTCCATGAATGCTGCTGGTGTATTTGTTAGGCCAAAGGGCATCACTAGGAACTCATAATGCCCATACTGAGTCCTGAATGCAGTCTTTGGCACATCTGCATCCTTCACTGTCAATTGATGATACCCTGATCTGAGATCAATTTTGAAAAATACTCTTGCTCCCTTCAACTGATCAAACAGATCGTCAATTCTAGGCAACGGATATTTGTTCTTCACAATCACTTTATTCAACTGCCAGTAATCGATGCATAACCTCAAAGTCCCATCCTTCTTCTTCACAAATAGCACTGGAGCTCCCCATGGTGACACATTGGGGCATATGAACCCCTTATCCAGCAACTCCTGTAACTGAATTTTTAGTTCCTTCAATTTTGTAGGTGCCATCCTATAAGGAGCCATAGAGATTCGTGTTGTACTCAACAGTATCTCAATAGCAAATTTAATTTCCCTTTCTGGTGGCAAGCCAAGTAATTCTTCAGGTAACACATCTGGGAAGTCTTTTACTATGGATATGTCACACAGATCTGGCTTAGCCTGCCTAGTATCCACCACATGTGCTAGGTAGGCTTCACAGCCTTTTCTCATCAGTTTTCTTACAACTGTGGCTGAGATGACATTAGACAAGAAATCTGTCCTTTCCTGCACAACTGTGATCTCATTACTCTCAGGAGTTTTTAAAGAAATCCTCTTCAGTTTACAATCAACCATTGTCTGATGACGTGACAACCAGTCCATTTCCAAAATCACGTCAAACTCATGGAAAGGCAACTCAATCAGGTCTGCCAAGAATTCATACCTCTGAATCCTTAACGGGTAACCTTTGTACACTTTGTTCACCACTACACTATGGCCTAATGGATTAGTGACGAGAATGTCTTTGTCACTTTCCCCTACTAATATCCCCCTTTCTACAGGTAGGTTAATGCAGATGTATGAATGAGTGGATCCTGGATCCACCAATGCATGCACAGATGTATTGTAAAGGTAGAACGTACCTCTGAAGACGTTCGGGGCATCTTGCTCTTCCTGAGCTCTCATGGCATAGGCTCTGGCAGGTGGTCTGCCCTCAGGCCTCTCTGCTGGCTCAGATGCAGGCCTCCATGATGGTCCTACTGCCAGTCACTCTCCAACACTCCCCCTTATGCCATTTCAGGCAATGTGGACATGCAAAAGATGCTGGGGCTAGTCTCCTGAACCCCGTCCCTAGAGAGCTGCCCACTGCCCACTGATGGTGTGGACTAACCTCTCCTAGGGGTAAACTGTGGCCTGGGCCCCTGGGTCTGACCCTGACTTTGTGGTTGACCTGAACTCTGTGCAGGTGGACCTTTGAACTTCTTTCTTGGTGTAGGAGATGAGCTAGACTGACCTGGGCCCCTCTTCTGCTGTCTCTCTCTTCTGGTTTGCTCACTTATTTTCACTTTCTTCACTTTTAATGTAGCTTCCACTAACTTAGTGAGGTCTGTAATTCCCAAGGCAGTGATCATGATCTTGATATTATTATTTAATCCCTCTTCAAATCTCTTACACCTTTCGGCCTCATTAGGGACTATCTCCCTTCCGTAGCAACTCAGTCTGACAAATTCCTTTTTATACTCTGCTACTGTCAGCTGTCTCTGCCTCAAATTAATGAACTCTCTTCTTCTCTCTTCCAGGTATACACTACCCATATATTTCTTCTTGAATTCTGAGAGGAAGAAGTCCCAAGTTATTACTTCTGGCTGCACTTCACTAGATACTGTATTCCACCATTGGTAGGCATCATCTTGCAACAAAGATACAGCAGCTTCTAGATTTTGCTCTATTATGCAGTGGAGTTATTTTAAAACTCTCCCTGTTCTGTTTAACCAGTTTTCGGCTGCAACAGAATCATCTTCTCTTTTGCCAAAGAAATCCACTACTCCAAATTTTCTCAGTCTTTCCAGGTGTGATTTCTGCTGTGGAGGTGGGGGTGGTGGTGGCATTACCCCAGCCATTTGTTTGAAGAATTTGCCAATTTGCTAAAACATGGCTTGTGGAAGCTGAGCAGGCTCTGCTGGAGCTGGCGGAGCAGGTTCTCCCCTACCCCCAGTCTCAGCTGCTGCAGGTGGAGCATGACTCTCCACTTCCTCCTCAACTGCCCTATGTGATATAGGGTCCATATCCTATTCAAAATAACAAAGACAAACAAATATGTATTAGTGTCACCTCGACTCTTACAAATACAATGCATGGTATGGACTCAATTTAGGCTCAGAAACGCCTAAACCGTGCTCTGATACCACTAAATGTGACACCCCTTACTCGTCTACAGTGTAGCCGAGTAAGATATGCCACACAGTGTTCCGGAATACCCTATTTTAATTCAATCATTTTTTATTCTTCCTAATTTATTTTTTTCATAGTTATGAAGTACAATTTATGAAATATAATTCATTTAAGTCATTTATTGAAATTATAATTTATTTGAAGTTTCGAAAATTTTATAGAAAATCCGGCAGAGTACTAGCTTAAAATGGAGAAAACAGTTCTTCGGAACCTGTGAAAAACACTTTCAATAATCATTTCCAATCTTTCTCAAACTCCAATAACCATCAACATGGTCTCAACATTAGCAATCATTTCAAGTTCTCAGCATTAATCCACAATTTCATTCAAATTCAAAATCAACTAAAATTTCATGAAGATATTCTCAAATTATATTAATTAATAAAATTCTTCAAATATGTACATCAACATATGATTACATAAATTTACTATTTACATAAGTTCATAATTTACAAATCACAAACTGCTACCTATTACAAAATGCAAAAAATATATATAATTTCAAAAAGGACCTAAAGGTCCTACCGCTGATGCACTATAGATAAGAGGTGACTCTGACTCTAGGCAGATCTGTGACCTCACCCAGAATGTGGTTTGCTGGGCTCTCTGTCTGTCTCTCCAGAACCTACGCATGGCAAAAAATGATGCGCTAAGCAAAAATGCTTAGTGGTGCCAATAATAAAATAAAAAGAACTGATAAAAAAATAAAAAAAATAAATATGCAGTGAGTGAATTAATGTCTCATGCTGACAAATTTTTTATAATTATTGATAGCTTTATTTATTTAGTACTTGTTATATTCATTATTTCATTAAATTTATCAACTTTCATTTTTGGTTGCCCAAGTAACCTATCTTTGGATAGTAATTTGGATAAGCGGTAAGCGGCACTCGGTATCAAGTACCTCGGGCCGTCACATCATCGGTCATATATGTGTCTCCCAGTATGCAACAAAATAGCTAATAAGCTATAATAACATTAGGCACAAGGCCAAGTCTCAACACAATGTTAGAATGGCTAAAAGCCATAAAATCACATAATGGTATAATGCCATGTGCAGTACTACTAACTGAACCCTATTGGCATGCCAACCTATCCAAACCAATCTTGCTAGGTGTACTAGGGCATGTTACACTTTTAAACTTTACAATTCTTGAAATTTAATTTTAGGTGTTACTATTCATTTCATTAGTCAATTAAAATGTTGACTTTTGCATATACAATAGGTACATTGGTTCTAATACTCTCAACATACCACATTTTGCATTCTAAAGTTGTTGGTATTGGTTTCCAATACCATTTCTAAGCTTAATGTTAGTTATTCAAAATTTTCAGATTTCAAGCCTTGTGTTTACTGTTCCATTGGTCATTTTTATAGTAGGAATTTGGTAAAGTTGTTTCCATAAAAGTTGTTTCTTATTTTGTCTAGTTACATTTCCTTTTTTGAATCACTCCATTTGGAGTTTTGTAGCTCAAGTTATGGCCTAAACACCATAACTGGCCGGATTGGATAGAATCTAAAATTCTGGGCAAAACTGGTTCTGCCAGATTTGGTAATCTAAGTTTGGTTGGCAATTTGACTAGGTTATGGTTAGGATTTGGATTTGTGTTCTTCATGAAAGTTGTAGGTCTATGTCTCATATTTCTTTTGGTAAAATTTCAGGTCAATTAGACCTTTCTACACTGAGTTATGACCAAATGAATAAATATTGTTCATTTGGTCATTTTGCCCATGCAGAATGCAAGTCACCCGGATTAGGGAAATTTTTAGGTCAACTTGCTTTGGTTTTCTAGACAATATTTCTTCACCAAAGTTGTGCCATTATGTGTCTAGTTTCATGTCCAATTGGTCTTGCACCAATTGAACCTATACAACTCTATTTATGGTTGCCCAAACCTGCTGAACTCCCAATCAGTCCTGCAGGTCACCAAGGGCAGCATGCCTAAGGCCAACTCCAACATTCTTAATCACTTCAATTCCTCCTCACACACATTCAAATGGTCACTAATTGACCATTACAAGGTTATCATATTATTACATGAGCAAACTCTAATGTTGTTCATGTGTCCACATTTTTTTCAAGTTCTATCATGCATTCCACTTGCATTTCACTTACACAAACATATTCAATCACTCATCTCATACCAAGAGCAGCTCATAACCACTTTGCTATTAAGCAAAATCATCAAACCCTAACCAGCCTAAGCTGCTGAAATTTTAAAGGTACACACACACACATTTTTATTTCATTTTCTTATATTTCCTACTTATTTCATGCCATTAAACATGAATTAAATCAAAGGTAGTAAGAGTTTGGACACTAACCACTTGGAGCAGAATTTCAAGCTAACAAAACCTCCTTTTTCCTTCCTCTTTTTGCTGCCCAGTGGTGATTTAAGGTGTGAAGAACAAGTTTAGTGAAGAGCTTGAGTGGTTTTATGGTGAGATTTGATGGGGTTTGAAGCTTTAGTGGAGCTATCATGGAGGAAAGGGGTGGAAGGGAAGAGAGACGACTAGTTTTTGGTGAGAATAGCTGATGGCTTTTTTTTATTTTTGTTGTATCATTTATCCTCTTTTTATTAGTTAATTTAAGTGTTAATTAAATATGATTGGTGGGTAAGTGTTTAATGACTTCATATGATGTCATAATTGGCATTTTCTTTCATTTTCTTTTCTTCTCTTCTCTACTCATTTTCAATTTAATTTTTAATAATATTTATTCATATTTTAGATCATAATAATTATTTACTTAACTGGACAAGTCGGTGAAAAATCATCTCTGAAGACGAAATGACCAAAATGCCCTCCGTTTAGCTTATTGAGCCAAAATTGTCTGTACCGATTGAAAAAATTTTCTAAGCATTTTCTTGGCATTCTAATGCCATAGGAACCTCAATGACCCTTCTCTGGAGTCCCAAAAATTATTTTATAAATTTTTCCTCGGGTCTAGGGCTCCTAGTTGCGAGAACTGTAACTTCCCACTGGGTTACCCATTACTAGGGTACCGGCTCATTTAACTTGATTGTATTTTATTTCTAAAATTTTTTTTCTAAATTTTTCTTATTAATATTTGAGTTAATTATAGTTCCTCACTTTAGTTTAAATATTTTTCTGAATGTTCTAACTGTCCGGACCGACACTAGTCAAAGCTTGATGAGAATGTACTGAGTTGCTACAGGGAGGGTGTTACACAAACTATCCAGTTTCTATCTTCAATCTAGGCATAATCTTAGGCCTCAATAGTCTTATAATATGATATTAAGTAATTCAAACATTCTTACATCCATAAAGGATTGACATTCATCATGTTCACATCATTTGTCATTATCATATACTTGTTTACATATTCATAATAAGGAAGGATTGACATTCATCATTTTAACATCAATTAGCATCATCATATAATCAATTTTATATTCAAAATAAGGACATAACCATTTTCGCATAGCATTTAGAATCAATCATATTAATTCCCCATAAGGCAGATTCTCCAACTCATTTTGCAATCATAATTAGACTTAGAGAAAGACATTTTCAAGACTAGTTCCCCCAATAAAACATGTTAATTTATGTCTTAACTTTCATTAGAAATTAAATTGATCCAATTTAGACGCGTAGAAATTCATTTATAACCCTTTATATGCAAACTATTCAAGAAGTTAGATTACCAATCGAGCGCCCATTTAGCACCCATATTTTCTATTAACTCCTTGGATTCTCTAAAGAAAGAATTAGCTCTTATGGTCTTCATACAATTTATAGCTTAGGGTCTTAACTTTCATTTGAATCATGAATCACCCCATTCCAAGGTCTAAAACTCAAGTTATGCTCCAATTTCTACATACTATCTAGTTTTTACATAACTAGTTCAGTTTACAAATAAAATTCATAGTTCCTGTTCATAAGCTAAGTTGACCATTCTAAAGATAGATTCAATTAAAATAGTCTACAAAAAATATCTTCTTACATATTTTAAGTTTTTAACAATTCAAGAATCACTTAATTTGGAGGCCTACATCATGAGTTATAGCTAAATTACTAACTACTATTCCCGGATACATTTTCCTGAAAATTTCACATTTCTAAATTTCCAATTCAAGTTTGCACTCAATATTCAAGTACTTTACACCTAGAATTTGTGCAGGGTCTCTAAAGCAAAATTTAGGCCTATGTCTTAAGTTTCCAAAGCATCTTGTAGTACCTCAATTGGAGATATACGGAGGGAGATATGCCATGTTTATTACACGAAGGTCACAGGACTGACTTGCTGAATTCCAGGAAATTCTAGATTTGCAATATCAAATTACACTAAAATTTCAGCCACTTTACCCTTAAAATTAAGTCCAGGTCAAAACATAGAAATTTTAGGTTTATGTCTTAAGAAAATTTTGGTTATATAACTCAACTTATAGCCAAATTAGTGCAGACTACTCACTGGATTCACTAATCCTGACAGTCACCATACAATGATTCATAAAGTAATAATTTTTATAACAAGCTTGGAGAAGTACTTATCTCAATTTAGTTCCAGCAAATTACTCCCAATTACAACCACTTTTCATTAAAAATTCCAAGTCTAATTCAGTGTATGGATCTTGGTCAGCCACACTAATAATTCTGCCTCACCCTTAGTTTGCCTTCAGCTCACTCAATCTTTACTTTCCTTCATCATTTCCACCAAAATTCCCATCAATCCTCGACTCAAATTCAATAGGTACAAGACTTAAGAAGAGATTAATATTCTTACCTTGAATTTGAAGTTCAATCTAGCTATTTTTCCCTTGGAAATTTCATATTCCTCCCACTTGAATTCAGCTCACCAATCTTGAATTCTTTCTTCACTTTCACTTTGATTTCATGGCTTGTTCTTTAATTCCTTCAATTCCATCATAAAATAGCATCTGAGATTCAACTATTAGGATTCGTATTGGAGCTTGGACGAAAGAAAAATGTAGAAGAAGAGTAAGAGGGAGGTTCGACTGAAGTAGGAAGAAGAAGACACAAAATTTGTGTCAATCCACATGCTCTAGATATTTATCCTCTTTTAACGTACGCCACTTTGCCATTTGTCCTCACTTCCACCTATTTAATTAGTGATTAATTAAGTTAAGTAATCACACTTAATGATCTTAATTAAACTCAATTAGATGCTAAGTTAGAAAATTTCAATTTTTTTCCCCAAACTTTATTGATTTTGCAATAAAGTCCATAGGTGTTTTTTACAAACTTTTAATTTAACCACTCACTTAATCTAATTTACATACAATATTTAATATTTGAATTTCTTACTGAAATAGACTGAATATGGTCTATAAATACAGAGCATTACATAATATTTCTTTTATAATGATCAAAAGAAACATTAAATCTCTTTTTATATCTATCTTTTTCAATAATTTGAATTTACAAAATCCATTTTTTATACTTAATTTATAATATATATAGATATATAACTACTTTAATAAATATCTTTTATTAGGTATTGGATACTTAATATATTGCAAGACTTTATTTAAAAGCTTATAATTAATAATTAATTTAAGTGCTCCATGTTCTGTTTTAGCATCATTTGGGACATAAAAGCAAAACTCCTATAAGGAAATTAGTTTTCTTGATTAAGCTTTTTTTTAATAAATCTTTTTTTTTTCGATAACTCTCTAACTATTTGTTTATATGAATAGCATGCATTAAAATTTTTTTCATAAAGTAAAGATATAGCATGTGTTTTTTCTGTTTTAAAAAGTATTTGAGACAAGTGCACAAATATTTTTTTAAAAAAGAAATTTTATTTTTATTAAAAATATAATTAATAATTTAAAGAATAGTATTTTTTATTCTAAACAGCTGATACATTTGCATTTAACTTTAATCTTGATTGTTAGATAAATTTATAAATAATATTTGATATTGAGATAAAACTATTAAAATTAAAATATTAAAATATAATTGTAAAATATGGAAAACTTTCTCCTTCCTTTCCTTGCCGTTTAACCGGAATTCGGGAAATGGTATGCTTTTGAGGAAGCATCTAGAAGACCAAGACCATGAGGCAACAAAAAAGAGAGAAAAAAGCGAATTCTAGACTCTTCTGAAATCATCACGCTAGGATTCAATTTCAACCGTCCATTGTCACACGGCACAATTAACCCGCCCTTTTATAAAGCTCTCCCTGCCTTGATCCTTCTAGGCAATTCATTCCTCCTATTAAATATTCTATACGTGTCTAGAGCCTTCTCTCAAGTAGAATAAGAAATCTGCAGGTTGTATCTGGAGATTTGAATTTCTGGATTTTTCTCTGTGTTTGATTTGGTATAGTGGAAAAGAAGGAAGATGTTTGGGAGAGCACCTAAGAAGAGTGATAACAGCCGCTACTATGAGATATTGGGTGTTTCGAAGAACGCGTCCCAGGATGATTTGAAGAAGGCTTATAAGAAGGCCGCTATGAAGAACCATCCTGATAAGGGAGGCGATCCGGAGAAGGTAATCTTCTTGTTCTTGTTCTTAATTTAAGAGTTTGTTTGGATATTTTCTTCGGTGTCTCTATTCCCATTTAATTTAATGTTCTTAAGAAGATAATTATGGATTTTTGCTGTGAATTTTATTTTTGGGTATATCTTCTATGTACTGTAATGATTTTTTTTTTATTTCGTTGGAATTGCAAGTATTCCTTCTAGTTTGATTTAGATAAGATTGATATAACTATTTAGCTTTTTGATTCGTTGATAGCTGAGAAATTTGACGAAAAGGGAAAATTAAAGGGAAGAGTGACAGAGAATTGGTGAAATTTTATGGAATTGGGTTTCTTTGATTAGAATTTTTGTCTTTGAGTTGTACTGGAACCGATATGATTTGTGTAGGCAGGTGTTTTCTTATTTTCAATGTTTCTCCTAATCTGGTAATAGCAATTGTGTTGATGTAAAGGGAAAAAAATTAGCAGGAATTGTTTGGTTTTTGGTTAGTGCTTTAGGGTTATGATGATTTGTTGATAATTTAGTACTTTTTGATATGATTAAGTGAAATTGTTGTTGGAATGATATTGCAGTTCAAGGAACTGGCCCAGGCTTATGAAGTTTTGAGCGATCCAGAGAAACGTGAGATCTATGATACATACGGTGAGGATGCTCTTAAGGAAGGAATGGGTGGTGGCGGTGGTGGCCATAACCCTTTTGACATTTTTGAGTCCTTCTTTGGTGGGAGTCCATTTGGAGGTAAGGACAGTTCTTTTGTATGGTGATGGTTCTGCCAATGATCAAGCTTGAGTATGTTTTTATTCTGTGGCTAAACTACACTAGTTTGAACATAGGTGGCAGTAGCCGAGGAAGGAGGCAGAGACGCGGAGAGGATGTTGTTCATCCATTGAAGGTCTCTTTGGAGGATCTATATCTTGGTACAGCTAAGAAGCTTTCTCTATCCCGCAATGTTATATGCTCAAAGTGCAAGGGGTGAGTTGTTTCGTCATACTTTTTCTATTGCAATATTATTTGTGCTTTCTTTCTTTGTTGTGGTGATTTTACTGATATGGGATTTAATAATGAGTGGATGGCAGAAAGGGATCAAAATCAGGAGCTTCAATGAAGTGCCCTGGTTGTCAGGGCTCTGGTATGAAGGTCTCAATAAGGCAGCTTGGCCCATCAATGATTCAGCAGATGCAGCATCCTTGCAATGAATGTAAGGGTACTGGTGAGTCAATTAGTGAGAAGGATAAATGCGTGCAATGCAAGGGTGAGAAAGTTGTTCCAGAGAAGAAGGTGTTGGAAGTCATAGTGGAAAAGGGCATGCGTCATGGGCAGAAAATTACATTCCCTGGTGAAGCTGATGAAGCGGTATGTTGCAGACTTGATGTCTTTTTGAGTATACTGGATTAAATTTGTTTGTTTTGTTGTTGTGTTTCGTAGACTGATACGATCACTGGAGATATAGTTTTGTCCTTCAGCAAAAGGAACATCAAAAATTCAAGAGAAAGGGGGATGACCTTATTGTTGAGCAAACTCTATCCCTCACCGAAGCTCTTTGTGGGTATCAGTTTGTATTGACACACTTGGATGGGAGACAGCTTCTCATAAAATCAAACATTGGGGAAGTTGTCAAGCCTGGTAATTTAAGTGAATGAATAAATTCATTTGATTAAATCCTAATTGTTGCTAGATTTAATTAATTATTTGTGCATTATGCAGATTCATACAAGGCAATTAATGATGAGGGTATGCCCATGTACCAAAGGCCATTCATGAAGGGGAAGCTATATATTCATTTTACTGTGGAATTTCCTGATTCTTTGACTCCAGATAAAGTTAAAGCACTAGAGGCAATTTTGCCTCCAAGGCCATTGAGTCAGCTGACGGATATGGACCTGGATGAATGTGAGGAGACCACCCTACGTGATGTTAATATGGAGGAGGAAATGAGAAGGAAGCAGCAGGGCCATGCTCATCAGGATGCATATGAGGAGCATGAGGAGATGCCTAGCGGCGGACAAAGGGTTCAATGCGCCCAGCAGTGATAGAATTGAATCGAGTGTTGAAATACAGGGCTAATTTCTAAGTAATTGTAACCCACTCGTGAAACACGTGATAATCAGAAATTTTCAGGAAATGAGTAAATGGCATATTTTTCTGGATGGTTCCTTTTCATTTTGTGGTTTCCAATTGGATTATTTATTATTTCTTGAAGAAGAAAATCCCATAACTGCTGAGTTGGTTCTTTAGGGTAGATTTCATGTTGTGTTTCTTTGTGTAGGTTACATTCTATGCTTTGATGAATTTGATCAGCTTCGAATGTGGCAGCTTCGATTTGAGAAAAATCAGCTTTTTAGTCTGATTTTTTAATAGTTTGATTTGGTTTTAATTTTATTTTTTAAAAAATTAATTATTTGATGTGATTTAATTAATTAAATAAATAAAATAAATTAATCGAATCGATCCCTATTAATATTACATTATTTTTACACTTCTCTTACTTTAGGTATTTAAGTTTTTTCATTTTTACCTTCTCTCATTTTATCGCGTGGCCGTTCATATCCACTCCCACCATCTCCCTCCTCTCTTTTTTTTTCTGCCTATCTCTCATTTCATTGCATGATAGTCCCATGCCACTCTCCTTTCTTCTTTTTCTTTTTCAGTTCCTCTCCCTGCCTATCTTCCTCAGTTAA
Organism: Hevea brasiliensis; assembly: GCF_030052815.1. NCBI lineage: Eukaryota > Viridiplantae > Streptophyta > Magnoliopsida > Malpighiales > Euphorbiaceae > Hevea > Hevea brasiliensis. Next base: position 57,156,599 of record NC_079498.1, read on the forward strand.
TCTTTCCTTTGCGCTAGAATCGCACAGCTTCATTGGTCGTGCCTTCTGTTTTAGCAAGGACTCTGTTGCAGTTTCTCTTGGAGGAAAAGATGTGCTTTGCTTGGATTTTCCACCTTGATTTGCTGCTTTGTACCATTTAGATCTGGTGATCAGCAATCTTGTGTTCATGAGCTCTTCGCTTTTTCATTTGCTTGAATTCTTCCGATACATCTGAGTTTGATTTGAAGCTTGCATATTATTTTAGGCTTGCATATTTGTTGAGATTGAAATGTATTTGATGCATTTGTGTTAATTGAAACAATTTTAATTTTTATTTTCATTCTGTGTTTTTGAGTTTGCATTGATGAATTGAGAAATTTTTTTTTTTTTTTTAGGTTTTGGGTGGAGTTTGGCTCTACTACAATGCACCGGAAGTGTCACGAAACCGATCATACTAAATCGTGCCAAACTAATTTTTTTGAGTTCGGTTTGATACGGTTTTACTATTACTTTAGTTCGATCTCAGTTCATAAAAATATTATTTTTAGTAATTCAATTTTTAAAGTTCAGTTCAGAATCGAACTAATCTGTAATCTTATCAATTTATTCTAAATTTCACTTATTTTACAAGTATTGATATTATATTTAATTAAAAAAAATGTTTCTTAATATATTGAGATAATTTCAAGTTAATAAAATCATATTACTCATTATTTGAGCCCCATTTATTTCGAAAAAAATATTTATAAATGTGTTTATTTGGCAAACAGCTTGGCTACTTAAGAAATCAAATATTGAATATATTAGCTATGCGCTTTTTGACTTGTATCAACCGGTTGTGAGAACTTGACTGAACTGAACACAGTTTATCAAAATCTCATGCAGATTCAAATAGCAAAATAAATGGAAATTGTATTAATTGTTGTGATAATTAAGTACAAAGTTTGAAAATTAAATGTAAGATTTGGAAAATTAAAAAATAGAAGAAATAAAGATAAATAGATTGCTAAGTCTATTATTGTTATTAAATTGATTGATTGATCAAGCTTTGGAACGTTGTATAGCAGAAAATATTTATAGCAGCACCTAATCGTCCCTTTAAGATTCTAGAACAAGCACCTTTTTTACGTTGCACATTTTAGCAGTTATCGTAACTCTCTTATATCTGCTCATTAACTGCTAATAGCTTGTCCCATGATCTAATAATCTCTTGAGTTTAATTAACTCCTTATAGCTTTTTTTAGTTGAATATCTGATAACTATCAAAATAACTAGTAAGTATTTATTTCAGGTCTCATAATTAATTAATACAATCAAATTAGAAAATTTAATTAATCAAACGCCTAAAAAATAATTAGTTAGCTAGTTTAATTATTTTTATGCAAACAATTGTCCCCCACACATTGATTGGCCGGTTAAGCCATTTTAAAGTGAACAATTAATTTCCTCTGAACATTGAAATTCACCTGCTCCTCTGTATAAAACTACAAGTCCTTTATTGGAAACTTTTAAATTTAAAGAACTACTTTGAAGAGCTTCTTAATCCCCTAAACTTCTAATCAAGTCAAATCTCCTTTTTACGTTTAAAAGGTAATTATTACTACCATTTAATTAATTTTCTTTCATTAACCCATTTCTCTCACCATTTTACTATCCATTTGTTTACTGTAATTCATCTTCCCCCTCTTAATTTTCTCTTAACTGAAGGAACGAAAGCGTGAAAAAATCAAGTTTATACCATTGAATTCAAAATTTTTTTACCTAGGGTCACATGCATCATGTAAGATTTATTTTTATCTATTTGATTTCAATGATAAACAACATATTAAAATACTTTTAATATGTTTTAGATATGTATTTGCCATTTAAGATTTTAAAAATTAATCAGATTAATTTTAGAACTCTAGATGAGATCAAGAACAAATACATTAACCTCTTGATGCACTGCAGTGTATTTGTGCCTTTCGGATGCGTCTTCAGGACATCAGATGTTGTCTCTCTAGTTTGTCCACACCAAGAATACCTATGGCAGTCCTTGAACAGCTTCTAAAGCTTTTTCTATAAATTAGAAAATCAAGTTTTGCCTTTTAAGAGATTAAAAATGTAAATAGAACATTAGAAACAATTTCTAGTATTTTTAATTCAAGAGATTGTTTGCTAATCTCTTGGAATTGGTGAGAGATGAAGAAGAAGAGAAGGGGAACTTCAAGGTGGCGGCACAAAGGAGGATAACTGTTGGTTGTGTTATTTTCTTTTCATAACAACACTTATATAGCTAAGTCAACACATTAAACCCTTGCCACATGTCACCCTCTGATTGATTCTAGGTTTAATTAACCCAATCACATTGTGCCAAGTGTCAAATCTATATTTAATCTTAATTTTAATCATCTTACATGATTAAAAGACATTTGGCAAGCTTATGTGTAGTGCCATGTGTCACCATCACATGGTGCCACATGTCACCCTGTGAAATGACCAAAATGCCCCTGTGTCTTAATTTTGAGTTCTCAACCCAAAATAATTATTTCTCTTCTTTTAATCAATTTATATCAAATATAAATTAACTAATTAATTAATATTTATTAATTAATTTCTCATTAATTAAATTCATATTTAAACACTTTAAATATAAATTTAACTTATACTGTACATCTAATAACCTAGATTTGGTTTCAAGCCATGCTATGGACTTTGCAATCTAATTGCAAACCAAATCTATTTGATTAATCAATTAAACTCTTTAATTAATTAATTAAATCATATTTAATTAGGTGATAACTTGTGTATGTGTGTGACTTACTAGGCTCATCACTAATTGGCAATGGGATATGATATCAACTCTTAATATCATCAGAACTCTTTCTTACCATAAATGATTTCTCTAAATCATTTTATGCACCTCATAGACCATGGTTAACACCTAGCATACCATGCCATGAATACCCAATTAGTAATAAAGTTTACCTTAAATGAACCTATAATCATATGTTACCATGCACTAGAATCTCTCTGTTACAAAATCTCAACTCAAGCTGGAGTCATGGTTTATGTCAAACCCCATTTACTATGAATATTATGTTCTTTTTTAATTCCAGTTATTGATTAAAAAGATTTTCTCATCAGAAACTCTTTCTGAATAAATCTATCTGTCCTGGCCAGGAACTTGAAACATCAAGAACAATTAAATGAACATAGGATTTTATCTCTATTTACTTAGAGGAACAGATTCCATCTTGATCAACACCTACCTCCATATATAATTAGCAGGAGCCAACACATGCCCATATACCCATACACAGTACAAGTATGAAAGCAGTATCAAACTCAAACCACCTATATACAAGATAACTGTGCTATCTTAGGTCTAAAGATTATATGCACTGATATGATTTATGGTAATGCATTGACAAGAGTAAACTCCATGTGCTTGTCATAAGCGTCACTGGTTCGGCCTACTTATCATGTATAAGTGCCTATCATGTTTGTTATATGGCATGAGACTCACCATTCCATCTTATTTATATCTTATATAAATAACTTGGGAACAAACATGAATACAATCTTTCTGGATAAGTCATGTCCTTATTATGAAGTATCCTCGATTGTAAACCTATTTATGATACTTTGTACTAGAAATACTGTCACTCATATTCTTAACAACTTAAGAATAGAATTTCTAACAAAATATCAATGGACCTTTTCTATTATATATAAATATATTATGTAAATGGAAAAGTGGAAATGCCTTTTATTAATAAAAACATGTACAAGATACATACTAAATGATATGCTCTAGGGCATACTACTAAACTAGAGCCATTATTTACAATATCTTAGACCCATTTTCTCAAGATGTCGGTCTAGCTAAGTCTGTGACATAGGCTTAGTGAATGGATCAGCTGGATTTTCAGCTGATGCTATTTTCTGCATGGCTACATCGCCTCGTCCAACTATTTCTCTGATAATGTGGTAGCGCCTTTCTATGTGTTTGGATTTCTAGTGAGACCTTGGTTCCTTAGCCTGTATGACTGCTCCATTATTATCACAGTGTAGTGGAACTACTGACTCAATGGAAGGAACTCTTTGTAAGTTACATCACGAACTTCTTTATCCAAGCGACTTCCTTTGCGGCATCTAATGCGACAATATACTCGACCTACGTAGTGGAATGCGATCGTGCTTTGTTTGGAACTCTTCCAACAGACTGCACCTCCATTACAAATGAACACATACCCAGAGGTAGACTTTCTATTATCGATATCTGATTGGAAATCAGAATCAGTATAACCATCCAATTGCAAGTCTCCACCTCCATAGATCAAGAATAAATCCTTAGTTCTTCTTAAGTACTTAAGGATATTCTTGACAGCTATCCAGTGTTCCAAACCTGGATTGGATTGATATGTCACACCCTACCCCTCTGTAAGGCATAACATGATCCCGTAGTATACCTAATGAATTACCAACTCCGTCTACTGATAATCCATTAAATACACTACAAGGGATTTTAAAAACTTTTCTTACTTCTTTTACAGTGGTGAGCACTATTTACAGGTGTTAAAAACTTTTGTGAACTGAAGTGAAACAGCTAACTTATTTGGATTATTTGGAATTTCTGTAACAATTTTGGCAGAGTGCCATCTGTATTTTGGATAAAACAGTTCTTCAGAAAACCAGTAAAAAGCACTTCAATATATTTCCAAATCTCAACTCCAACATTTTCTCAACTCAAATCCATAGTAATTTTTCAAAGACTGAGATAAAAGAAATATAATACAATTTTTACAAGCCAAAATAACTCATAATTATTTTACAACTTCAATGTATAATTTTTATTTACAACTGCTCAAAACCAACAACAATATGTACATACAGTGAACATACATTACATTACAAAATACAAAATATTGGTATACTCATTATACCCGGTAGTTTCTCGCTAGAGGTACTAGCAGCCTAGTCTGTTTATACATGCAATACTGTCTACTTGCGACAGCAATAAAAAGCTATCGCTGAGACAATGTCTCACTGGTGCACAACATTAACCAAATACAATTTAAATCACAATTCACAAATCATATAAATAGTGGATACTTAAAATCATAGTTAATTTCAAGACAATAATTGTCAACCAGAATTTAAACTCCATTTCTCAACATCACAATAAATTTCAATAAGTCAGATCATGGTTGAATTCAAAAGACAGTATATGTCAATAAGAGTTTAAATTCATTTCACAATCTCACAATACACATCAATAAATCACACACAGCTTTAATCATGTTCCCAAGTTCAATTCATCCCAAAAGCCGATGGCTAATGAGGTATTCAATTCATCCCAAAAGTCAATGACTAATGAGGAATAACATAGCTAGCTAGCAAAAATATGAGTACTTATCCAATTCGTCCTCAACAGGCACACACCTCAACACTTGACGGAGAGGAATTCAATTCGTCCCACTAGACAAGCTAGCGAGGAATACAATCAATATACATGATAGCTATGGTTTCAAACCATTTCCAATGCTTTTCAATTAATAAGTATCCATCAATATCATTCAAATAATTTCTCACAATTTCAAACCATTTACAATGCTTTTCAAGCGATAAATATCCATCAAATATCATTCAAACAATTTTTCACAGTTTCACAATTTAAAACAATAATATACAACTAGTCAAAATTTATTTCAATTGAAAATAATTCAAAGAAATAGCTGTTGTGCACAAACCTCTGATAATTGTCTCCTGGTATGGACTCAGTGTTTCCTTCCCTTTCCCTGAGTCTTTGGTAATTGAGAAACACAATTTGAAGTGTTTCAGTACTAAATTAAACTGTCTCTAACGATAATGTTCGATAAGTAATTCACTGAAGGCTATTATTTGCTCAATCACCTAATATACCGACCCTCGATGCGTTTTAGGTAAATTAGGTTTTAGTGTCATTAATATGTCACATTCGATAGGGTTTTAGGGTTGGTACGTTTTACCAAACTCATTTCCTTGTTTAGTGCATTTTAATGCAACTTGCTGGATTCTGGGATACTAGTTTGACCTAGCCAGACGACCTAGTTTCCTCGGTTTTTGAGTTTCGGTCAAAACTACAAACTTGTAGATCTATGTCTTATGGAACACGGGGCAAAATTTAGGTCATTCTGAGTTAAGTAGACCAAGTTATGATCATTATACTATTGCTGGTCAAATGGCATCAAATTAGGTCAATTTTAGGTCAATTTGGTCAACTTTGGTTCGGCCAGTTTTTGGACCCGAACTTGTGCAAACTTTTTGACTTGCTTCTGGTCATTTCTGGGCTTTGGTGTCTTCATAATACTTGTAGGTATGGGTCTTAACTATTCATGGTTAAAATTTCAGGTCAATTGGACCTGTTTTGAGTGAGTTATGGCCTAAACACTAACTGCTGTCCAAATGGTCAGTTTTTAGGTTTCAATTGCACTTAATCCGAATTGGTCATTTTTCATGCCACCTTGCAAGCAGAATTTTGGTATGCTTTCTCAATGAAAGTTGGCACATTTTGTGCCTAGTTTCACCTCCAATTGGTCTCATACCAATTGAGGTTACACATTTAAAGTTATAGGCTAAAATGTATACTGCCCTTAATTACCTTGCTTAAACATACCTCAATTACACACTTACATTACTATATGTCCACTTCCTTACCAATTCTGTTTTGGTTCATTACCAAAACCATATTCCACTTTACATTAACATCACTTTTGGCAGATTACAAACATCCTTAATACACCAATTAAAACTCACATTTACAAAGTCTAAATACAATCACATATACACCTAACATTACAAATTCTTACATACACTTTACACAATCACTCAATATACATATCCATCAATCCTCAATGTCAATATTCTGCCAATACCTTCATGAACACATACATTTATCCAAGAGTTCCAAGGCTGCCGAAAATGTTCCTCAATACCAAAGTATCATACAATTCATCAATTTCCATCCCAAGTGCAATATTCACCATACACATATGGAATAATTTACTAGGACATTAAATCACCATAACCAACATAATTTCTCATCAAATATATGCAAAATTATTTCATCAAATACATAACTCCATGGCTGTCCAAAATGGACATCTCAATAACTCTTCAAACTTGAAAATTTTCTTCACAAAACCAACACCCATAACATGAACACAAAGTTTAACAAAGCAATCTTCCAAAATACAAACTTACCTTATGGTTGGAACTTGCCAAACCTTGATTAAACTTCTTGATTTTGGTATCAAGCTCTTCCTTATGATGTGTAGACAATCTTTAATGAAGGAACCTAAGTGTTTAGAAGTGAAGTGAGGGGTTAGATGAAGCTTGAATGAAAACGGCAATGGAGGTTTTCTTGGTTCTTCAATTCGGCTAGGTTTAGTGAAATGAAGAAGATGAAGTATTCAGCTTGGATAATGGAATTACAGCTGCCATTTAGTGTTTAATTAAATCCCTAGTGGTCCACTCACAAATTTTAAATCATATAATAAGTTTAATTCTCACTTATTCCACATTAAACCCTTAATTCTTACTATTTACTTTAGGTACCAACAATTTATTTTTTCATTTCATTTTCTAAGTGTAATATTATTTATTTTTAATGGAAATTTAGGTCAAAAGACAATTCGGTATGTCAAATGACCATAATGCCCCTGTTCGGGTTGCATTCCCGATTTTTCGGTAACACCGGGTTTTGTCTGTTTTTCGATTTCTCACTTTTCTTTGTACTAATTATTTAATTTTTCTTTGATCTTCCTTGTAACACCCCTATGTTTGGTAGTGCGTTACTGCATTAGGTGACCGGTGTTGTCAGGACGGCTAGGATACTAGAACAAATACTTTAATATGAGTGAGGAGACATAAAATAATGAAATACAAGAAAAGAAAAACAAAGGAAAAATCATAGCAAAGAAATGTAACCGAGTAAGTGAGCCGGGAAACCTAGCGATGGGTGACCGCACCGGGAAGTCACGGCGTGGACCGTTGGTAGCCTGATCGAGGAACCACGGAAAACATTTTTGGGACATAAATAGACCCTTGTTGAAGAATAAATATCATTAGAAATATCAAAGAAAAATTAAATAATTAGTACAAAGAAAAGTGAGAAATCGAAAAACAGACAAAACCCGGTATTATCGAAAAATCGGGAATGCAACGAGCAGGGCATTATGGTCATTTGACATCGAATTGTCTTTTGACCTAAATGTCCATTAAAAATAAATAGTGAAAATCATGGGTTAAATGTGGATTATGGGAAAGTTAACTTAATATATGATTTAATTCTTGTTAGTGGACCACTATAGGATTAATTTATCATTGAAATATGGCTGATATGGTCCACTCACCATCTGAAATTCCATCTTCCTCAAAATTCTCTCAAATGGCGAATTGAAGAAACCTTGAAACTCCATTGACGTTTTCTTTGAGCTTCATTCCTCTCTCCATTTCAACTCCATTCTCTTAGGTTCTTTCATGAAAAATGGTCTACACACCACAAGGAAGATATTGATACTAATTTTGAGAAGTTTGGTGAAGGTTTAGCAAGTTACAAATAAAGGTAAGTTTGCATTTTTAAGAAATCCTTTGTTAAAGTTTTTATGCATGTTATGGGTATTGGTTTGGTGAAGGAAAATTTTGAGTTTGAAGGGTTATTGTTGTTGCCATTTTGGACAGCCATGGGTCACGTTTTTGATGAGGTATTTGTGTATATAATTGATGAGAAATAATGTTAATCATGGTGATTTAGTAACCTAGTGATTTAATGCATGTATATATGGTGAATGATGCACTTTGATGGGAATTGGCATATGGTACGGCAATGTGATGTTGATGAATGAATTGTGGCAGCTTGTGGACACTTGAATAATGGTGTATATTGAAGGAGTGTGGGCAGCATATTGACCTAGAAGGATTGATGATATGTATGTCAATTTACATTGTAAAGTGTATGTAAAGTTTGTAATGTTTAGGTGTGTTTGTAATGGTACTTAGAAATTGTAATTGTGAATGATATTTGGTGTGTTGAGGGTGATTGGAATCTGCCCAAAATAATGCTAATGTTATGTAGAAAATGTTGTTGGTAATGTGCCAAAACAGTTTGGTAGGGTATGGAAGTAAACCTTGCAAAGGTAAGTGTGTGTTTGAAGTTGGGATGTGAATTGCATATTGAGGGCAGTACACATTTTAGCCTATAACCTTAAATGTGTAACCTCAATTGGTATGAGACCAATTTGAGGTGAAACTAGGCACAAAATGTGCCAACTTTCATTGAGAAACCATGCCAAAATTCTGCTTGCAAGGTGACCTAAAAAAATGACCAATTCGGATTAGGTGCAATTAGGACCTGAAAAATGACCAATTGGGCAGCAGTGAGTGTTTAGGCCATAACTCACTCAAACCAGGTCCAATTGACCTGAAATTTTGACCAAGAATAGTTAAGACCCATACATACAAGTCTCATGAAGACACCAAAGCCCAGAAATGACCATAAGCAAGTCAAACAACTTGCACAAGTTCGGGTCCAAAAACTGGCCGAACCAGAATTGACCAATTTGACCTAAAATTGACCTAAAATGGTACCACTTGACCAGCAATAGTGTAATGACCATAACTTGGTCTACTTAACTCGGATTGACCTGAAATTTTGCACGCGTGCAATAAGACCTAGATCTACAAGTTTGTAGTTTCGGCGAGACCCGAAAACCGAGGAACTAGATCGTCGGTTAGGTCAAACCGGTGTTCGGAATCCGACAATTTGCATTAAAATGCACTAAGCAAGGAAGTGACTTTGGTAAAACATACCAAATCTAAAACCTTATCGAATGTGACATATTAACGACACTAAAACCTAATTTACCTAAAATGCAATGAGGGTCGGTATATTAGGTGACTTAGTGAATAATTGAGTTCAGTGCATTATTTACCAAACCCCATCGATAGAGACAGTTTAATTTGGTACTGAAACACTTCAAATTGTGTTTCTCGATTAACAAGGACTCGAGAAAAGGAAAGAAATCTTGAGTCAAGACCGGAGACAAATATCGGAGGTTTGTGCACAACAAGCTGTTTCTTTTGAATTATTTTCAATGGAAATAAATATTGACTATTTGCATATCATTGTTTTAAATTGTGGAAATGTGTTTGGTGGACACTTATTGATTGAAAAACATTGTGAATGGTTTGAAAGCTGTGAAAAATTGTTTGAATGGTATTTGATGGATACTTATTGATTGAAAAGCACTTGTAAATGGTTTTGTGGAAATTGAAGTGAATTACGAATTGTGTTGCCATTTTGTGAATGAAATTATAACTTTGGAAATTTATTGGATTCTTACGGATCATTTGAATAAAATGTTTGGAATTGTTTTGACTCACAATTGGCATGACACGATAATATGTTCCTCCTCCATTAATGGGGTGAGTGTGATTATTCCTCCCTCTTTGACTTATTAGTGCAGGGTGAGTATGATTATGTTCCTCCCTCTTTGACTTCCCGATGAGGTGAGTATGGATGAGTTCTCATTATATAGCTAGCTTCCTCCCTCATTGATTTCGATTATTGGGGTGAGCATGTCTTGTCGTGGTGTACAACCACGGCATATATGGAAAAAATTGTGTCATGGCCTAAATTGTGTTATAGATTGGCAACCTTTGTATTCTTGATTATTTGATCGAATTGTGTTATTATGTATTGTGAGATTGTGAAATTGATTTAAACTCTTATTGACATATCTTGTCTATTGAATTCAACCATGATCGACTTATTGAAAATTATTGTGATATTAACAAATGGAGTTTAAATTCTTGTTGACATTTATTGTCTTGAATTTAACTATGGTTTTAAGTATCCACTATTGATATGATTTATGAATTGTGATTTAAAATTTGTATTTGGTAAATGTTGTGCACCATCGAGACATTGTCTCGTGATAGCTTTATTCTTTGTCGCAGTAGAGAGCAGACAGAGGCGTGAGCTAGAATTTTAGTATTGCAATGAGAGATTTTTGGGTATAGTGAGTATACCACATGTGGCATTTTGTCTTGTAATGTATATTCACTGTATGTATATTTTGTTCTTGGTTTTGAGCGATTGTAAACTTTAAGTTATCTGATAAAGTTGTAAAATAATTATGAGTTATTTGGCTTGTAAAATTGTGTTATATCTTTGTATCTTAGTCTTTGAAAATCACATGGATTTGACTTGAGAAATGTGTTGTGTTGATAAAAATGTTGGAGTTGAGATTTGAAAATATATTGAAGTGCTTTTTACGAGGTTTTACAAGAAGCTGTTTTGTCCAAAATACAAATGGCACCTTGCCAAAATTTTCTGAGATATTCCAAATAAATCAAATGAGTTAGTTGTTTCACTTGATTCACCAAAGTCTTTCACACACTGTAAATAGTGCTCACCACTGTAAAGAAGTAAGAAAAGTTTTAAAATCCCTTGTAGTGTATTTAATGGATTATCGATGACGGAGTTGGTAATTCATTAGGTATACTACTGGGATCATGTTATGCCTTACAGAGGGTAGGGTGTGACATGATTTAGTGGTATCAGAGCAAAGTTCTTAAATTCTGTTTTCACATGTTATTTGAATATTCTTTCTTCACAGTACAACTGCTTAATATCATTGTTTGATACATACAGTACATTACATTATAAATATGCACTAACGGGAGAAATCTCCTTGTATTATTATGCAGGAGGTCTAGAATCCTCGCATTGACTATGGAAGAGGGTGATCGTTTAGTCGATCAATCTATAGATTTGAGGTGCAAAGGATGCCCCAACCATACATAATGTTAGTGGTTGTGACACCAGCCCCTCTGATGCATGATTTCTGCTCGATTCGCTCGTGGATGGCTGCAATTTTCCAACAAATGGCTGGCAATGTACCTACTCAAGTCCCTATCCAGACAACAGTGGTACAACCACAGTCTCCTACGAGGCAATATGACAAATTGATGAAGTATGGGGCTCTGAGTTCAAGGGACGATAGATCCTCTAGAGGCGAGAACAATGGTTAGAGAGGATGGATAGGGTATTCAAGAAACGCATTGCACAGAGGAGCTTAGATTTGAGTACTCGATATCTTTGCTCTGAGGATGCTTATGGTAGTGGAAAACCATCCCCACGATGCAGTAGAACCAGCAGTATTAACATGGAATGATTTTCTCAGGGAATTCAGACATAAATATGTCCCTGATGCTTATGTAGACCAGAAGTTACAAGAAGGGAACAGATCAGTGGCTGAGTATGAAAGAGAATTTTTCCGCCTAAGCCATTATGCAGTAAGTCTACTTTCTACCAGCAGGGAGAGATGCAAGAGGTTTGAAACCGGCTTGAAGCCCAGTATTAGATTACAAGTAGTCGGCTTCAAACACACTAACTTCTCTGAACTTATTTCTCAAGCTCTAGAGTTATAAAGAATTGAGTGCAAGTTGCTCTGAGAAAAGAAATCGGAGAAGGCAGAGAAGAGGAAATTCGGTGAAACGAGTTCTAGTGGTCTTCTTGGAAAGAGGAAAAACTTTGGGGATACAACGGAGATAGTAAGAAGTCCATTAGAGATAGATCTTACGGATGAAACCACCGATCCGATCGGCAAACTCAACGAAACTTCGGAAATCTGCATTTGTCCGATCGACTTTGTGAAAGTTGTGGTAAACCACATAGTGGGGTATGTTATAGAGCCGTAGGAGCATGTTTTAACTGTGGAGAGACTGGCCATTTTGCTAGGGATTGTGTAAATCCAGGTCGTTCTGGATCATTTACTACACCAAAGGGATCAACCCAAGTTTCTACCCCAAATAGTTCACCATCAGTTAGTAGAGGCAGAGGTAGAGGTAGGGGTAGTACACCTAGAATTCAAAGTACTGTGAATCAGCCATAACAAGGTGATGCTTCAGCTGGAGTATACGCTATACGGCAGAGAGAAGAGGCTTAGACTTTTGATATTATTACTGGTACTTTCTCAATTGGTAACTAAGATATATATATGTATTATCTGACCTGGAGTCTGCATACTTTTATGTTAGTGTTAGAACTATATGTTTTATTGTTATTCCTTTACAGGGGAATAAATTTTGATGCATTAGTGATTGGCCCTTTAAGATAAGGATTGTGATAATAAGTGAAATTAGTTTTGAAAGAGTTTATCGGCAAAAAGTATTTCCTGACACACCATAAGTTATAAAGCTAATTGGCGAGCCTATTTAATGTAAGGCAAGAGGACGTAAAAGTAAGATGCAGTAATGGAATTGCTCTAGATGAGGGCAAGGAGGTTACTGTTAGAAATTGCTAATGGATATTGTAATCAGAATAAGATTCGAATATCAGTGAATTCAAAAAGAATAAAAGATAACAAAGTTTGATCTATTGGGATGTATCGTAGTAACTATGCAATGTTCTTGATGTTTTATCTTTGTAGCTGCGATTCTACGATTACTAACTGAGATTATTGTGTAGAGCTACGTACTAACGATAGTACACCTAGATGAGAATAGTTGCCAACGGCATACTGCTTTAGCATAGTTATGCGGAATGAATTTAATTGTTAGAAATAAGTTTGAAAATCCTACTTAGGGATCTAAAACTCAAAAGTTAAAATATCGAAAGGTTATAGTTCAGTACAAAAGGAAGTAAGTTATAGAACATTGACAGATAAAAAGAGTTATGGAAGTAGAGACTTGAACAGTTGATTCATATGTAACAAAGAAATATTCCGAATGTGAGGAAGACTATGGACTAGAATGGTCAGAGGACCAATGCCTGATGAATGATTCTAATATGACCTCAAGGGTCATTCAAGAAGGAACATGAACCGAAATATTAGACAGCACAATAGTAAGAAGAGATTGGTGTTATACAAACAAATCAAACATTGTATTAGATTGTTAAAAGACTTATACAAATTTAAGAAAAAGAAGGTTATACGATCGTATAGAAAGGAGAAAATAAACGTACGACTATTGTAAGATGGATACTGGGTAAAAATTTCGTGGACGAAATTTATTTAAGGGGGGGAGAATTGTAACACCCCTATGTTTGGTAGTGCGTTCATTTAGGTGACAGTGTTGTCAGGACAGCTAGGATGCCTAGAACAAATACTTTAATATGAGTGAGGAGACATAAAATAATGAAATACAAGAAAAGAAAAACAAAGGAAAAATCATAGCAAAGAAATGTAACCGAGTAAGTGGTAGGAAACCTAGCGATGGTGGGTGACCATAGGAAGTCACGGCGTGGACCGTTGGTAGCCTGGATCATGAGGAACCCTGGAAAACATTTTTGGGACATAAATAGACCCTTGTTGAAGAATAAATATCATTAGAAATATCAAAGAAAAATTAAATAATTAGTACAAAGAAAAGTGAGAAATCGAAAAACAGACAAAACCCGGTATTATCGAAAAATCGGGAATGCAACCCGAACAGGGGCATTATGGTCATTTGACATCCCGAATTGTCTTTTGACCTAAATGTCCATTAAAAATAAATAGTGAAAATCATGGGTTAAATGTGGATTATGGGAAAGTTAACTTAATATATGATTTAATTCTTGTTAGTGGACCACTATAGGATTAATTTATCATTGAAATATGGCTGATATGGTCCACTCACCATCTGAAATTCCATCTTCCTCAAAATTCTCTCAAATGGCCGAATTGAAGAAACCTTGAAACTCCATTGACGTTTTTCTTTGAGCTTCATTCCTCTCTCCATTTCAACTCCATTCTCTTAGGTTCTTTCATGAAAAATGGTCTACACACCACAAGGAAGATATTGATACTAATTTTGAGAAGTTTGGTGAAGGTTTAGCAAGTTACAAATAAAGGTAAGTTTGCATTTTTAAGAAATCCTTTGTTAAAGTTTTTATGCATGTTATGGGTATTGGTTTGGTGAAGGAAAATTTTGAGTTTGAAGGGTTATTGTTGTTGCCATTTTGGACAGCCATGGGTCACGTTTTTGATGAGGTATTTGTGTATATAATTGATGAGAAATAATGTTAATCATGGTGATTTAGTAACCTAGTGATTTAATGCATGTATATATGGTGAATGATGCACTTTGATGGGAATTGGCATATGGTACGGCAATGTGATGTTGATGAATGAATTGTGGCAGCTTGTGGACACTTGAATAATGGTTTATATTGAAGGGAGTGTGGGCAGCATATTGACCTAGAAGGATTGATGATATGTATGTCAATTTACATTGTAAAGTGTATGTAAAGTTTGTAATGTTTAGGTGTGTTTGTAATGGTACTTAGAAATTGTAATTGTGAATGATATTTGGTGTGTTGAGGGTGATTGGAATCTGCCCAAAATAATGCTAATGTTATGTAGAAAATGTTGTTGGTAATGTGCCAAAACAGTTTGGTAGGGTATGGAAGTAAACCTTGCAAAGGTAAGTGTGTGTTTGAAGTTGGGATGTGAATTGCATATTGAGGGCAGTACACATTTTAGCCTATAACCTTAAATGTGTAACCTCAATTGGTATGAGACCAATTTGAGGTGAAACTAGGCACAAAATGTGCCAACTTTCATTGAGAAACCATGCCAAAATTCTGCTTGCAAGGTGACCTAAAAAAATGACCAATTCGGATTAGGTGCAATTAGGACCTGAAAAATGACCAATTGGGCAGCAGTGAGTGTTTAGGCCATAACTCACTCAAACCAGGTCCAATTGACCTGAAATTTTGACCAAGAATAGTTAAGACCCATACATACAAGTCTCATGAAGACACCAAAGCCCAGAAATGACCATAAGCAAGTCAAACAACTTGCACAAGTTCGGGTCCAAAAACTGGCCGAACCAGAATTGACCAATTTGACCTAAAATTGACCTAAAATGGTACCACTTGACCAGCAATAGTGTAATGACCATAACTTGGTCTACTTAACTCGGATTGACCTGAAATTTTGCACCGCGTGCAATAAGACCTAGATCTACAAGTTTGTAGTTTTGACCGAGACCCGAAAACCGAGGGAACTAGATCGTCCGGTTAGGTCAAACCAGTGTTCCGGAATCCAGCAATTTGCATTAAAATGCACTAAGCAAGGAAGTGACTTTGGTAAAACATACCAAATCTAAAACCTTATCGAATGTGACATATTAACGACACTAAAACCTAATTTACCTAAAACGCAATGAGGGTCGGTATATTAGGTGACTTAGTGAATAATTGAGTTCGATGCATTATTTACCAAACACCATCGCTAGAGACAGTTTAATTTGGTACTGAAACACTACTAATTGTGTTTCTCAGTTAACAAGGACTCAGCAAAAGGGAAAGAAATACTGAGTCAAGACCAGGAGACAAATATCAGAGGTTTGTGCACAACAACTGTTTCTTTTGAATTATTTTCAATGGAAATAAATATTGACTTTTTGCATATCATTGTTTTAAATTGTGGAAATGTGTTTGGTGGACACTTATTGATTGAAAAACATTGTGAATGGTTTGAAATCGTGAAAAATTGTTTGAATGGTATTTGATGGATACTTATTGATTGAAAAGCATCAGAAATGGTTTTTGTGGAAATTGAAGTGAATTACGAATTGTGTTGCCATTTTGTGAATGAAATTATAACTTTGGAAATTTATTGGATTCTTACGGATCATTTGAATAAAATGTTTGGAATTGTTTTGACTCACAATTGGCATGACATCGATAATATGTTCCTCCTCCATTAATGGGGTGAGTGTGATTATTCCTCCCTCTTTGACTTATTAGTCCAGGGTGAGTATGATTATGTTCCTCCCTCTTTGACTTCCCACCGAGGTGAGTATGGATGAGTTCTCATTATATAGCTAGCTTCCTCCTCATTGATTTCGATTATTGGGGTGAGCATGTCTTGTCGTGGTGTACAACACGGCATATATGGAAAAATTGTGTCATGGCCTAAATTGTGTTATAGATTGGCAACACTGTATTCTTCAGTTATTTGATCGAATTGTGTTATTATGTATTGTGAGATTGTGAAATTGATTTAAACTCTTATTGACATATACTGTCTATTGAATTCAACCATGATCTGACTTATTGAAAATTATTGTGATATTAACAAATGGAGTTTAAATTCTTGTTGACATTTATTGTCTTGAATTTAACTATGGTTTTAAGTATCCACTATTGATATGATTTATGAATTGTGATTTAAAATTTGTATTTGGTAAATGTTGTGCACCATCGAGACATTGTCTCGTGATAGCTTTTATTGCCGCAGTAGAGAGACAGACAGTGAGGCTAGGTCGCTAGTATCGCCAATGAGAGATTTTTGGGTATAGTGAGTATACCACATGTGGCATTTTGTATTCTAAAGTATATTCACTGTATGTATATTTTGTTCTTGGTTTTGAGCAGTTGTAAACTTTAAGTTGTACAGTAAAGTTGTAAAATAATTATGAGTTATTTGGCTTGTAAAAATTGTGTTATATCTTTGTATCTTAGTCTTTGAAAATCACTGTGGATTTGACTTGAGAAATGTGTTGTGTTGATAAAAATGTTGGAGTTGAGATTTGAAAATATATTGAAGTGCTTTTTACAGGTTTTCTGAAGAACTGTTTTGTCCAAAATACAAATGGCACCTTGCCAAAATTTTTACAGATATTCCAAATAAATCAAATGAGTTAGTTGTTTCACTTCAGTTCACCAAAGTCTTTCACACCTGTAAATAGTGCTCACCACTGTAAAAGAAGTAAGAAAAGTTTTTAAAATCCCTTGTAGTGTATTTAATGGATTATCAGTAGACGGAGTTGGTAATTCATTAGGTATACTACGGGATCATGTTATGCCTTACAGAGGGGTAGGGTGTGACATGTTTTAGTGGTATCAGAGCAAAGTTTTTAAATTCTGTTTTCACATGTTATTTGAATATTCTTTCTTCACAGTACAACTGCTTAATATCATTGTTTGATACATACAGTACATTACATTATAAATATGCACTAACGGGAGGAAATCTCCTTGTATTATTGTACAGGAGGTCTAGAATCCTCGCATTGACTATGGAAGAGGGTGATCGTTTAGTCGATCAATCTATAGAGGCTGAGGTGCAAAGGGATGCCCCAGCCGTACATAATGTTAGTGGTTCAGCAGCACCAGCCCCTACAGTACCGCAGTTTCCTGCTCAGTTCGCTCAGCAGATGGCTGCAATGTTCCAACAAATGGCTGGCAATGTACCTACTCAAGTCCCAATACAGACACCAGTGGTACAACCACAGTCTCCTACGAGGCAATATGACAAATTGATGAAGTATGGGGCTACAGAGTTCAAGGGGACAGTAGATCCTCTAGAGGCAGAACAATGGTTAGAGAGGATGGATAGGGTATTCAAGAAACTGCATTGCACAGAGGAGCTTAGATTTGAGTACTCAGTATCTTTGCTACAGGGGGATGCTTATGACTGGTGGAAAACCATCCCCCACAGTCTGGTAGAACCAGCAGTATTAACATGGAATGATTTTCTCAGGGAATTCAGACAGAAATATGTCCCTGATGCTTATGTAGACCAGAAGTTACAAGAATTCCTAAATCTAAAACAGGGGAATAGATCAGTGGCTGAGTATGAAAGAGAATTTTTCCGCCTAAGCCATTATGCAGTAAGTCTACTTTCTACCAGCAGGGAGAGATGCAAGAGGTTTGAAACCGGCTTGAAGCCCAGTATTAGATTACAAGTAGTCGGCTTCAAACACACTAACTTCTCTGAACTTATTTCTCAAGCTCTAGAGTTAGAAAGAATTGAGTCTGAAGTTGCTCCTGAGAAAAAGAAATCAGAGAAGACAGAAAAAGAGGGAAATTCAGTAGAACAGAGTTCTAGTGGTCTTACTGGAAAGAGGAAAAACTTTGGGGGATACAACAGAGATAGTAAGAAGTCCATTAGAGATAGATCTTCTGGACAGAAACCACCCCGATCCGATCAGCAAACTCAACAGAAACTCAGAAATGCGCTGTCCGATCGACTTTGTGAAAGTTGTGGTAAACCACATAGTGGGGTATGTTATAGAGCCGTAGGAGCATGTTTTAACTGTGGAGAGACTGGCCATTTTGCTAGGGATTGTGTAAATCCAGGTCGTTCTGGATCATTTACTACACCAAAGGGATCAACCCAAGTTTCTACCCCAAATAGTTCACCATCAGTTAGTAGAGGCAGAGGTAGAGGTAGGGGTAGTACACCTAGAATTCAAAGTACTGTGAATCAGCCATAACAAGGTGATGCTTCAGCTGGAGTATACGCTATACGGCAGAGAGAAGAGGCTTAGACTTTTGATATTATTACTGGTACTTTCTCAATTGGTAACTAAGATATATATATGTATTATCTGACCTGGAGTCTGCATACTTTTATGTTAGTGTTAGAACTATATGTTCTATTGTTATTCCTTTACAGGGGAATAAATTTTGATGCATTAGTGATTGGCCCTTTAAGATAAGGATTGTGATAATAAGTGAAATTAGTTTTGAAAGAGTTTATCGGCAAAAAGTATTTCCTGACACACCATAAGTTATAAAGCTAATTGGCGAGCCTATTTAATGTAAGGCAAGAGGACGTAAAAGTAAGATGCAGTAATGGAATTGCTCTAGATGAGGGCAAGGAGGTTACTGTTAGAAATTGCTAATGGATATTGTAATCAGAATAAGATTCGAATATCAGTGAATTCAAAAAGAATAAAAGATAACAAAGTTTGATCTATTGGGATGTATCGTAGTAACTATGCAATGTTCTTGATGTTTATACTGTAAGCTGCAGATTACAGTACTAACTTGAGATTATTGTGTAGAGCTACGTACTAACCGATAGTACACCTAGATGAGAATAGTTGCCAACGGCATCTGTTTTGGCATAGTTATGCCAGGACAGAATTTAATTGTTAGAAATAAGTTTGAAAATCCTACTTAGGGATCTAAAACTCAAAAGTTAAAATATCGAAAGGTTATAGTTCAGTACAAAAGGAAGTAAGTTATAGAACATTGACAGATAAAAAGAGTTATGGAAGTAGAGACTTGAACAGTTGATTCATATGTAACAAAGAAATATTCCGAATGTGAGGAAGACTATGGACTAGAATGGTCAGAGGACCAATGCCTGATGAATGATTCTAATATGACCTCAAGGGTCATTCAAGAAGGAACATGAACCGAAATATTAGACAGCACAATAGTAAGAAGAGATTGGTGTTATACAAACAAATCAAACATTGTATTAGATTGTTAAAAGACTTATACAAATTTGAGAAAAAGAAGGTTATACGATCGTATAGAAAGGAGAAAATAAACGTACGACTATTGTAAGATGGATACTGGGTAAAAATTTCGTGGACGAAATTTATTTAAGGGGGGGAGAATTGTAACACCCCTATGTTTGGTAGTGCGTTCTGCTGTTCCGGTGACCAGTGTTGTCCGGACAGCTAGGATGCCTAGAACCGTACTTTAATATGAGTGAGGAGACATAAAATAATGAAATACAAGAAAAGAAAAACAAAGGAAAAATCATAGCAAAGAAATGTAACCGAGTAAGTGAGCCGGGAAACCTAGCGATGGGTGACCGCACCGGGAAGTCACGGCGTGGACCGTTGACTGGCCCTGGACTGCGGGGAACCCTGGAAAACATTTTTGGGACATAAATAGACCCTTGTTGAAGAATAAATATCATTAGAAATATCAAAGAAAAATTAAATAATTAGTACAAAGAAAAGTGAGAAATCGAAAAACAGACAAAACCCGGTATTATCGAAAAATCGGGAATGCAACCCGAACAGGGGCATTATGGTCATTTGACATCCCGAATTGTCTTTTGACCTAAATGTCCATTAAAAATAAATAGTGAAAATCATGGGTTAAATGTGGATTATGGGAAAGTTAACTTAATATATGATTTAATTCTTGTTAGTGGACCACTATAGGAATAATTTATCATTGAAATATGGCTGATATGGTCCACTCACCATCTGAAATTCCATCTTCCTCAAAATTCTCTCAAATGGCCGAATTGAAGAAACCTTGAAACTCCATTGACGTTTTTCTTTGAGCTTCATTCCTCTCTCCATTTCAACTCCATTCTCTTAGGTTCTTTCATGAAAAATGGTCTACACACCACAAGGAAGATATTGATACTAATTTTGAGAAGTTTGGTGAAGGTTTAGCAAGTTACAAATAAAGGTAAGTTTGCATTTTTAAGAAATCCTTTGTTAAAGTTTTTATACATGTTATGGGTATTGGTTTGGTGAAGGAAAATTTTGAGTTTGAAGGGTTATTGTTGTTGCCATTTTGGACAGCCATGGGTCACGTTTTTGATGAGGTATTTGTGTATATAATTGATGAGAAATAATGTTAATCATGGTGATTTAGTAACCTAGTGATTTAATGCATGTATATATGGTGAATGATGCACTTTGATGGGAATTGGCATATGGTACGGCAATGTGATGTTGATGAATGAATTGTGGCAGCTTGTGGACACTTGAATAATGGTGTATATTGAAGGGAGTGTGGGCAGCATATTGACCTAGAAGGATTGATGATATGTATGTCAATTTACATTGTAAAGTGTATGTAAAGTTTGTAATGTTTAGGTGTGTTTGTAATGGTACTTAGAAATTGTAATTGTGAATGATATTTGGTGTGTTGAGGGTGATTGGAATCTACCCAAAATAATGCTAATGTTATGTAGAAAATGTTGTTGGTAATGTGCCAAAACAGTTTGGTAGGGTATGGAAGTAAACCTTGCAAAGGTAAGTGTGTGTTTGAAGTTGGGATGTGAATTGCATATTGAGGGCAGTACACATTTTAGCCTATAACCTTAAATGTGTAACCTCAATTGGTATGAGACCAATTTGAGGTGAAACTAGGCACAAAATGTGCCAACTTTCATTGAGAAACCATGCCAAAATTCTGCTTGCAAGGTGACCTAAAAAAATGACCAATTCGGATTAGGTGCAATTAGGACCTGAAAAATGACCAATTGGGCAGCAGTGAGTGTTTAGGCCATAACTCACTCAAACCAGGTCCAATTGACCTGAAATTTTGACCAAGAATAGTTAAGACCCATACCTACAAGTCTCATGAAGACACCAAAGCCCAGAAATGACCATAAGCAAGTCAAACAACTTGCACAAGTTCGGGTCCAAAAACTGGCCGAACCAGAATTGACCAATTTGACCTAAAATTGACCTAAAATGGTACCACTTGACCAGCAATAGTGTAATGACCATAACTTGGTCTACTTAACTCGGATTGACCTGAAATTTTGCACCGCGTGCAATAAGACCTAGATCTACAAGTTTGTAGTTTTGACCGAGACCCGAAAACCGAGGGAACTAGATCGTCCGGTTAGGTCAAACCAGTGTTCGATCCAAAGAATTTGCATTAAAATGCACTAAGCAAGGAAGTGACTTTGGTAAAACATACCAAATCTAAAACCTTATCGAATGTGACATATTAACGACACTAAAACCTAATTTACCTAAAACGCAATGAGGGTCGGTATATTAGGTGACTTAGTGAATAATTGAGTTCAGTGCATTATTTACCAAACCCCATCGATAGAGACAGTTTAATTTGGTACTGAAACACTTCAAATTGTGTTTCTCAGTTAACAAGGACTCAGCAAAAGGGAAAGAAATACTGAGTCAAGACCAGGAGACAAATATCAGAGGTTTGTGCACAACAACTGTTTCTTTTGAATTATTTTCAATGGAAATAAATATTGACTATTTGCATATCATTGTTTTAAATTGTGGAAATGTGTTTGGTGGACACTTATTGATTGAAAAACATTGTGAATGGTTTGAAACTGTGAAAAATTGTTTGAATGGTATTTGATGGATACTTATTGATTGAAAAGCAATCAGAAATGGTTTTGTGGAAATTGAAGTGAATTACGAATTGTGTTGCCATTTTTTGAATGAAATTATAACTTTTGAATTTTATTGTATTCTTACGTATCATTTGATTAAATTGTTTTTAATTGTTTTGACTCACAATTGGCATGACATCGATAATATGTTCCTCCTCCATTAATGGGGTGAGTGTGATTATTCCTCCCTCTTTGACTTATTAGTCCGGGTGAGTATGATTATGTTCCTCCCTCTTTGACTTCCCACCGAGGTGAGTATGGATGAGTTCTCATTATATAGCTAGCTTCCTCCTCATTGATTTCGATTATTGGGGTGAGCATGTCTTGTCGTGGTGTACAACACGGCATATATGGAAACATGGTGTCATGGCCTAAAGTGTGTTATAGATTGGCAACACTGTATTCTTCAGTTATTTGATCGAATTGTGTTATTATGTATTGTGAGATTGTGAAATTGATTTAAACTCTTATTGACATATACTGTCTATTGAATTCAACCATGATCTGACTTATTGAAAATTATTGTGATATTAACAAATGGAGTTTAAATTCTTGTTGACATTTATTGTCTTGAATTTAACTATGGTTTTAAGTATCCACTATTGATATGATTTATGAATTGTGATTTAAAATTTGTATTTGGTAAATGTTTTGCACCATCGAGACATTGTCTCGTGATAGCTTTTATTGCCGCCGCAGTAGAGAGACAGACAGTGGCGAAAGTTAGGTCGCTAGTATCGCCAGCGAGAGATTTTGGGTATAGTGAGTATACCATATGTGGCATTTTGTATTGTAATGTATATTCACTGTATGTATATTTTGTTCTTGGTTTTGAGCAGTTGTAAACTTTAAGTTGTACAGTAAAGTTGTAAAATAATTATGAGTTATTTGGCTTGTAAAAATTGTGTTATATCTTTGTATCTTAGTCTTTGAAAATCACTGTGGATTTGACTTGAGAAATGTGTTGTGTTGATAAAAATGTTGGAGTTGAGATTTGAAAATATATTGAAGTGCTTTTTACAGGTTTTCTGAAGAACTGTTTTGTCCAAAATACAAATGGCACCTTGCCAAAATTTTTACAGATATTCCAAATAAATCAAATGAGTTAGTTGTTTCACTTCAGTTCACCAAAGTCTTTCACACCTGTAAATAGTGCTCACCACTGTAAAAGAAGTAAGAAAAGTTTTTAAAATCCCTTGTAGTGTATTTAATGGATTATCAGTAGACGGAGTTGGTAATTCATTAGGTATACTACGGGATCATGTTATGCCTTACAGAGGGGTAGGGTGTGACATTCCTAATGATATTTATTCTTCAATAAGGGTCTATTTAAGTCCTAAAAATGTTTTTCAGGGTTCCCCGCAGTCCAGGGCTAGTCAACGGTCCACGCCGTGACTTTCCGGTGCGGTCACCCATCGCTAGGGATCCCGGCTCGCTTAACTTGATCACATTTCTTTGCTATTATTTTTCCTTTGTTTTTCTTGTATTTTTTTTTCTTGTATTTCATTATTTTATGTCTTCTCACTCATATCGAAGTGTAATTCTAGGCATCCTAGCTGTCCGGACAACACTGGTCACCGGAGCAGCAGAACGCACCACCGAACATAGGGGTGTTACATGATACCTGCTAGTCAAACTAATAGCATATGCGATATCCAGCCTAGTACACAACATTGCATACATTAAACTTTTAATAGCCAAAGCATATGGAATCCTGGCCATTTTATCTCTTTCTTCAAGGGTCTTTGGAGACATCTCTTTAGAAAGATGGATATCATGTCTCACTGGTAACAATCCTCTCTTGGAATCAAGCATGTTAAACCTCTTTAACACCTTTTCCAAGTATAGACTTTCGGATAAACCAATTATTCTTTTTGCTTAATCTCTATAGATGGGAATCCCAAAAATATAGGTTGCCTCCCCTAAGTTTTTCATGCAGAATGTATTTGACAACCATACCTTTACAGTTGTCAACATACCTATGTCATTACCCATCAACAGTATATCATCCACATATAAGACAAGGAAAGTGATAGCACTGTCACTAACCTTCTTATATACACATGGCTCATCCTCATTTTGATGAAACCAAATGATTTAATGGCTTCATCAAAACGGATGTTTCAACTCCTCGAAGCTTGCTTCAACCCATAAATGGATCGCTTTAGCCTGCATACCTTGGAACCATCTTGGGATTCAAAACCCCTAGGTTGTTCCATGAAAATGTTTTCTTCAATTTATCCATTGAGAAAAGCTGTTTTGACATCCATCTGCCAAATCTCATAATCATAGTATGCAGCTATTGCTAATAGAATCCTAATTGATTTAAGCATAGCAACAAGCGAGAAAGTCTCCTCATAGTCGATTACTTACCTTTGGCGAAACCCTTTCACTACTAGCCTTGCCTTATAGGTCTCTACCTTTCCATCAGAACTAATTTTCTTCTTGAAAACCCATTTGTTCCCTATAGGTACAATACCTTCAAATGGGTCAACAAGATCCCAAACTTGATTCTTATACATGGAATCAATTTTGGATTTCATAGCATCAATCCATTTTGAAGAGTCTATATCTGATATAGCTTCTTCATAAGTAAGTGGATCATCTCCATGATCTACTTCTTCATGAGTAGACAACTCTTGTTCTTCTTCATGAAGGAAACCATATCTCACTGGTGGGTGAGATACCCTGGTTGTTCTACGAGGAATAGCTGTAGATGTTTCATCAATGGGTGTAGGTTGACTAGATGGATCTATATCCATTTGATTTGTTGATTGGTCAGAATTCTCCAATTCCAACTTTATTTGCCTTCCTTTGCCTCCTTCTTGAACAAACTGTTGTTCAAGAAATGTGGCATCTCTACTCACCACAACCTTTTGCGATGTAGGCAAATAAAAATAATATCAAAAACTATCTTTTGGATATCTAACAAATCGACCTTTTTCTGATTTGGTTTCCAATTTATTAGTGTTCAGCTTTTTGATATAAGCTGGAAAATCCCAAATCTTAACATGCTTAAGACTTGGTTTTCTTCCATGCCATATCTCCTAAGGTGTGGAAGAAACTGATTTTGATGGAATCCTATTCAGAATATACAAAGCTGATTTTAATGCAAATCCCCAAAAGGAGATTAGCATATCAGTATAGCTCATCATACTACGTACCATATCCAATAGGGTACGATTTCTCCTTTTAGATACACCATTCAGCTGTGGCGTTCCTGGAGAAG
Organism: Hevea brasiliensis; assembly: GCF_030052815.1. Taxonomy (NCBI): domain Eukaryota; kingdom Viridiplantae; phylum Streptophyta; class Magnoliopsida; order Malpighiales; family Euphorbiaceae; genus Hevea; species Hevea brasiliensis. The sequence continues at coordinate 57,182,696 of NC_079498.1, forward strand.
TCAGCTGGGAAACAATGCCGTGCTCTCTCAAGTATTCATCAAATTCAGTACTTAAATATTCACCTCCACGATCTGATCGAAGAGCTTTAATACTCTTTCCTATTTGATTTTCTACTTTAGATTTAAATTCTTTGAACTTTTCAAAGGATTCATGTTTTTATTTCATCAAATACAAATACCAAAACCTTGATTTATCATCAGTAAAGGTAATCAAGTAATGAAAACCGCCTCTAGCCATTTCCTTAAATGGACCACATATATCACTATGTATTAGCTCCACAATATTTTCAGCCCTTAGTCCTTATCCAACAAAGGGTGATCTAGTCATTTTGTCCTGAAGGCAAGATTCACAAATTGGAGTAGGCTCAAAGCCCAATGAGGATAGAATCCCCATTTTCTCCAATTTTGCAATCCTATCTTCTGTGACATGACATAACCTTAAGTGCCAAATATATTTTGCACTTGAGTTGGTTTTCATTATGGCATTGCATTCATTTAGATCACTTGCATTCATTTTGTGTTTATCATTTTTATCTAAATAATAAAGACCTTCATTCATATAATTTGAACCAATATATTTATTTCCAAAATAAATATTGCAAACATCATTTGTGAATTGAAATTCATAGCCATTTCTAGTCAAACTAGATATAGAAATGATGTTCATAAAAGCATCAGGTACATATAAAGTATTATACAAACACAAAACATGTCCAAACATATAAAAAGATTTAGATCCTATGGCTAAAGCTTCAATAGTTGAACCATTGCCAATCCGGACTCTAACATCTTCAGAACGCAAGTGGCTACTATTTGCTAGTTCCTGCATATCATTAGATGTCACACCCTACTCTCCCGTAAGATGTAACATGATCTTGTAGTACACCTAATGAATTATTGTACTTCGCCTACCGATAACCCATTAGATATATTACAAGGGATTTTAAAACTTTTCTTGCTTCTTTTTACAATGGTGAGCACTATTTACAGGTGTTAAAAAAAATTTTCCAAACTGAAGGGAAACAGCTAACACATTTGAATTATTAGGAATTTCTGTAAAAATTTTGGCGGAGTGCCATCTGTATTTTGAACAAAACAGTTCTTCAGAAAACCTGTAAAAAGCACTTCAAATATGTTTTCTCAAATACAACTCCAATAACTTCATTTCAATTCACAATTCACTCTAAATAAACAGTCAATTCATTTTCAAACTAATCTCATCATAAAGAAACATTTCATTGATTACAAGGCTCAAAATTTATATTACAAAGCTATTCAGGTAAATGAATCTCAAATTTACATTTATAATAATTTACATTTAATTACATACCAAAATATTTTATAAGAGTTTTTATACAACTGCTCAAATAATTTACATACATACATCAAAACCCGTGTACATGGGTATACCAAGAGCTGATCTGAATGTCTCTTCAAAGAAGCTTACTCAATTGCTCTATGCTCTTTTCACCTGCGACAGCATACAAAGCTATCACTGAGTGGTGAACTCAGTGGTGCACAACTATAATTTAAAACATAGTACAATATACCTTAACAAAAATTACAGCAAATAATTTGGAAATCTGGATATTCATCAAATTCCAAAACTCAAAATATTTATTGTCAATAATATGAATCATTTGTATAAAATGACTTTGATCACGAAGTTCAATTTATCAAATCATAATTAACCATTTAAGGTAATTCCAACAAAATCAATTATACATAAATCATAATTGAAATAACAATTCTTTACTATTCAAAAACATTCTGTATCTGAAAAACCATTCTGTATCTCAAAAACCATTCTGTATCTCAAAAACCATTCTTTATCTCAAAAACCATTATGTATCTCAAAAACTATTATGTATCTCAAAAACCATTCTATATCTCACTAACTATGCAAGACTAATCCGAAAGGGCCATCTTCGGGGTGATTCTAACTCCCTATGATCGGGGAGGTCGAATCATCGTGCACAGTACACATCATAATAATGAATCTTCCGCAAGGGCCATGACATATAAACTTAGATCTAACCTCTAATAAGAGGAGAATATAAGCCTGTGCACGTACCATGGTAATCAAAACACAACTAACTCCATTGTCTTCTCAACAAATGAGAGAGACGGGTAATAACCTAGTCAAGCATCTATAGTGAGATATAAAACAATATCACAATCCTTTTAGTGAGCATAAATCACAATACAATTCGATTCAAAGTCAATTCCAATATCCAATAATTTTTATGCTCATCACAATTCAAATCATAAATTTGCATTTTTCCATGCAAATTGCCCATCACAATTCAAAACATGTTCCATCATAATTTTTCAAAACATAATTTGTTCAATCTACAACAATGCATAAAACTTGTGGAAATACCATTTCACAAAGCTAAATTTATATATACTATAACAATTTCAATAATCATTGAATTAAATCCAATGCTTGTTAAACATAATATATAAGAAAAATATGTCATTTGATCATATGAAATATTCAGAATAAAATCAATTAAAAACTAGTTGTGCACAAATCTTTGATAACTGTCTCCTAGCCCTGACTCAGTGTTTCCTTCCCTTTCCCTGAGTCTTTGCTAACTGAGAAATACAATTTTGAAGTGTTTCAGTTCTCATTTAAACTGTCTCTAACGATAATGCTTAATAATTAATTCATTGAATTCTATTATTTCCTTAGTCAACCTAAGATATTGACCCTCAATGCATTCTAGGTGAATTAGGTTTTAATGTTGCCAATATGTCACATTTGTAGCCTTTTATTATTGGTACATGTTACCAAATTCATTTTCATATATATTGCGTTTTATTGCAATTTGCCGGATTTCGGTATACTAATTTGACCTAGCCGAATGACCTAGGTCCCTCAGTTTTTGGGTTTCGGTCAAAACTACAAACTTGTAGATCTATGTCTTATTGCGCGTGGAGAAAAATTTAAGATCATTCTGAGTTTACTAGACCAAGTTATGGTCATTTTACTATTGCTGGTCAAAATGCATCAAAATTGGTCACTTTAGGTCATTTTAGGTCACTTTTGGTTCGGCCAGTTTTTGGACCCGAACTTGTGCAAGCTATTTGACTTGCTTATGGTCATTTCTGGGCTTTGGTGTCTTCATAAGACTTGTAGATATATGTCTCAAATATTCATGGTAAAAATTTCAGGTCAATTGGACCTGTTTTGAGTGAGTTATGGCCAAAACACTAACTACTGCCCAAATGGTCAATTTTCAGGCCTTAATTGCACTAATCCGGATTTGGTCATGTTTCAAGTTACCTTCCAAGTAGAATTTTGGTAAGCTTCCTTCATGAAAGTTGGCACTTTTTGTGCCTAGTTTCACCTCCAATTAGTTTCATACCAATTGGAGCTACACACTTAAGGTTCTAGGCCAAAATACACACTGCCCTATTGTAACACTCTTCATCACATACCAAATACACTTTTAACACTTATCAAGTTACACATTCATGCCATTTCTGTTTTGTACCATAACCTAAACACATTTTACAACACATTTTTGGTCATTTTGGCAGCTTGTAATCACACTCAATATGCACCTTATAGTACAGAATTTACCAAGTCCAAATTACACACAATTCAATCACATAACCTAGCTCATGTACATGTCCAAACTCAAACCCTTATACACATACACAAGCTACCATAACAAGTACCATAATTCAACAATAATATTCCATAAACCAAACCATGAAACAGCATTTTTTTGGTTCACAATTCAAGCTGCCGATTCATACATCTCTCTCCATTAAATTCCAAGCTTCCAAATTCAAGTATACATTCACTTATACTTAGTATACATCACCCAATTTATTCCTACACACATAAATACTTCATCAACTCTTTAATCTACCATTTACATACATGAATAAACTATTCTTAAGGAGTTTCCATGGCTGTCAAAAATATACATCTCCCTTCAAACATAAAACTCCAAAAATCTTTCCACAATTCAAGTACCCATAACACCCACACAAACTTTAATGAAGCAAGCATCAAAAATACCTACTTACCACTTTGGAAACTCTTCAAAACCTCTCCAAAACTTGATCATCTTGTTGCCTATCTACTGCCCAAGGTGTATGGACAACTTTTAATGAAGGAAAGTGCAAGGAAAGAAGCTTGGATCAAGCTTGCATAAAGCTCCAAGGTGGACGGCCATGGAGTTTCTTTCTTGGGAGCAATTCGGCTGGTTCTTTGAGAGGTGAGGAAGAAGATGAAATCTGTCCAAAATGAAGCTTTAGTGGTCCACTTAGGTGAGTTAGTGGAGCACTATGTGATGTTTAATATTAGTTTAATATAAAGTTTCATTTTCCCTCATTTAACTCTCAATTTTTGCTATTTACATTAGGTACCACCAATTTAATTTTTCATGACATTTTTCAAGTGTAATATCATTTATTTTTAATGGACATTTAGGTCAAAAGACAACTCGGGGTGTCAAATGACCACAATGCCCCTGTTTGGATTGCATTCTCGATTTTTCGGTAACACCGGGTTTTGTCGTTTTCTCAATTTCTCACTTTTCTTTGTACTAATTAATTAATTTTTCTTTGATATTTCTAATGATATTTATGCCTCAATAGACATTTATTTAAGTCCTAAAAATATTTTCCAGGGTTCCCCTCGGTCCAGGGCTAGTCAACGGTCCACGCCGCGACTTCCTGGTGTGGTCACCCATCGCTAGGGTTCTCGGCTCGTTTAACTTGGTTACATTTCATTGCTATTATTTTTCCTTTGTTTTTCTTATATTTTCTTTTCTTGTATTTCATTATTTTATGTCTCCTAATCAATATTTAAATGTAGTTCCAGGCATCCTAGCTGTCCGGACAACACTGGTCACTGAAACAGTAGAACGCACTACAATTCTCCCCCCCCCCCCCTTAAAATAAATTTTGTCCCAAAATTTTACCTGGCATTAGTCTCTGAACAGCTGTGGGTGCTGTCTCCTCATATCCTCTTCACGTTCCCAAGTAGCTTTGTAACATCCTCATTTTAGCTAGTCCGTACAGTCTACTGTTCCGGTGACCAGTGTCGGTCCGGACAGCTAGAACGTTCGAAAAAAAAAATATTTAAACTAAAGTGAGGAACCATAAGTAACTCAAATATTAATAAGAAAAATTTAGGAAAAATTTTAAAAATAAAATACAACCAAGTTAAATGAGCCGGTGCCCTAGCGATGGGTAACCTAGTGAGAAGTTGCGGTTCTCTCAACCAGGAGCCCTAAACCTGGGGGAAAAATTATAAAATAATTTTTGGGACTCCAGAGAAGGGTTATTGAGGTTCTTATGGCATTAGAATGCCAAGAAAATACTTAGAAAAAAATTTTCAATCGGTAAAGACAATTTTGGCCCGTTAAGCCAAACGGAGGGCATTTTGGTCATTTCGTCTTCAGAGATGATTTTCGGGCCAACTTGTCTAGTTAAATAAATAATTTATATAACATAAAATATGAATAAATATTATTAAAAATTTAATTGAAATTAATTAGACAAAAAAAGGATGGAAAAATGGAAGAAATTGAAATTATGACATCATAATGATGTCATTAAAAGTCTCCCAACCAACCCAATGTTGACACATGGCATAAGCTCACTTAAAAGAGACAAATGGGCTGGAAATGGAACAAAAAAAAATCAAACTTCTTCAACCTTTGGGGCAGCCAAAAACGTGGAGAGAGAGAGAGAGGAAGGAAAAACTCCATTAAAGCTCACCCAAGCTCCCAACCTCACCAAATCTCACTCCAAAACCCTAGCCTTCTTCACAAAAAATTAACCTAGCACCTTGAGGAAACTTTGGGCAGCAAAAAGAAAGGAAAATCAAGAAGTTTTCTAAGCTAGGGAAACTCTCCAACAAAGGTTAGTGACCTAACCATGAATTTTTCTTTAAATTCATGTTAAGAACTTTGAATATGTGTAAATGGCAAAGAAAAATTGTTGAATAACATTTGGATGGAAACCCTAGATTTTTAGCAGCCATGGTTAGGGTTTGTTTGTGGTGAGTTTAATGAAATTAAAAGACTATCATGGCTGCCCACAACATATATTTACTAAGTGGATTGATGAAATGAAGTGAAAATGCATGTGGGGTAATGTTTGAGATGTTAGGGTTAGGGTTTGGGGTGGAAAAATGGGACTTTGAGCATGTAATGATGAAAGTGAGTTTTAATGGTCAATTAGTGACCATTTAGTTCTGTTTAAATTAAAAATGAAGTGTGTTGAGTGATGGGATTGGGTTTGGTGTGGCTGCCATGAAAGTTTGCAGAATGGAGTGACCTGCAGAATTGGACTTGAGTCCAGCAGGTTTGGGCAGCCATAACTTGAATTGTAGAGGTTCAATTGGTGCAAGGCCAATTGGAAATGAAACTAGACACATAATGGCACAACTTTGGTGAAGAAATCATGCCCATAAAACCAAACCAAGTGGACCAAAAGCTTGCTCAAATCCGGGTGACCTGCAGGCTATTTCTGCAGAATGACCAAATGAACAGTGGCCATAACTCAATGTAGAAAGGTCCAATTGACCTGAAAGTTTACCAGCAACAAGATGAGATATAGACCAACAACTTTCATGAAGAAACCTACCCAAAATTATGACCAGAACCTATCCAACAAGTGAGTTGCAATCGGTGACCTGCAGTCTGATTCTGCAGAATGACCAAATGAACAGTGATTGTTCATTTAGCCATAACTCAATGTAGAAAGGTCCAATTGACCTGAAATTTTACCAGAAACAAGCTAAGATATAGACCAACAACTTTCATGAAGAAACCTACCTCAAATTATGACCAGAACCTAACCAACAAGTGAGTTACATTCACTGTTTACTGCACTGTAGATATGGTCAGTCTAGAAAAATTCCAATCCGGCCAGTTGTGGTTTTTGGACCATAACTTGAGCTACAAAACTCCAAATGGAGTAATTCAAAAAAGGAAATTCAGCTAGACAAAATAAGGAACAACTTTCATGTTGATCATTTTACCAAATTCCAGCTGCAAAAATGACTTATGAAACAGTAAAAATGAGGCATGAAAACTGAAAATTCTGCTTACTTAACATTAAGCTTAGAAATGGTATTGGCAACCAATACCAACAAAATTTGAATGCAAAATGTGGTATGTTGGGAGTATTAAAACTAATGTACCTATTGTCTATGCAAAAGTCAACATTTTAGTTGACTAATGAAGTGAATAGTAACACCAAAACTTGAAATTCAAAAATTGTAAAACTTAAAAGTGTAAAATGCCCTAGTATACCTAACAAGATTGGTTTGGATAGCTTGGCATGCCAATAGGGTTCTGTTAGCAGTACTGCATATGGCTTTATGCCATTCTGTGTTTCATGGCTTTCCCATGCCATTCTGTGAAATAATAGCCTTTGGCTATGTTATTTGAGTTGATATACTTGGGTTTTAACTCTGATCATTATTACAGCTTATTAGCTATTCTGTTGCACACCGGGAGACATAATGTGACCGATGGTGTGATGGTCCAAGGTACTTAGTACCCAGTGCCATTTTACTCGTTTATCCAGTCCAGTCAATTAGTATGGGTTACTCGGGCAATGTTAAAGAACCTTACCAAAATTTTAATTGAATAATAATGCAAATAATATCAGAAGTTAAGTCTACCAAAAATTGTAAACACATATTCTGCATCTTTGTTTTATTTTATTTTATTTCATTTTATTTTATTTTATATTGTCACCACTAAGCAGAATTGCTTAGCCCGTCGCTTTTGCCATGCGCAGGTACTGGAGACCTAGCTGGTGAGCCCAGCAGACATCAGACTGGGTGAGCCTTCAGATTTGCATCCGGAGTCCCGAGTCACCTCACACCTGCAGTGCATATGGTAGGACATAGGATTTTGGGAGTATTTTGTATTTTGGCATTTTGTATTAATTTGGATTGTAACTACAAACTCCTGTAATTATGTATTAATGTAAATATATGAAATTTCATATTATTGAGATTTTCTGCATTATATATGTTGATAAATGAAATGTTGAGAATTATTTGTGAATATGCTTCAAGTGATGAAGTGAATAGAAAAGTTTTGAAAATAATATCGTGATTGAGATTGAGATTTTGAGATTGGCTTGAATATATATAATAGAGTTTGGATTTGGAAATTATTTTGGAAGTGTTTTTAAACAGGTTCAGAAGAACTGTTTTTTCAATTTACAGCCGGCGCCCTGCCGGATTTTCTATAAAATTTACGGTTAAATTCGGATTTATCAAAATTGAAAATAAATGAATTATAAAGGGATAAATTGTAATAGAAACATAAATTGGTGCTCCGGCACACTGAGTGGCATAACTTTCTCGGCTACACTGTAGATGGGTAAGGGGTGTCACAAGCTTCCTGGCCTGAATGATGGTTCCACAGCACTTTAACCAGGTGTATCTGTTTGTTCCTCAGCTGCTTCACCTCATAAGCCAGAATTTCTATGGGTTCTTCCTCATATGAGAGGTCTGGATTTACCTCAATCTCTTCAACTGATAGTATATGAGATGGGTCAGATCTGTATCTCCTTAACATGGACACATGAAAGACACTGTGTATCCTTTCTAGCTCCGGAGGTAATGCCAACTGATATTGTAACATCCTCCCGGTAGCAATTCCGCACAGTCTCCTGTTCCGGTGACCGGTGTCGGTCCGGACAGCTAGAACGTCCGGAAAAATATTTAAACTAAAGCGAGGAACCATAATTAACTCAAATATTAATAAGAAAAATTTAGTAAAAATTTTAGAAATAAAATACAACCAAGTCAAATGAGCCGGTGCCCAAGCGAAGGGTAACCAGAGGGAAGTTGCGGTTCTCGCAACGAGGAGCCCTAGACCCGGGGGAAAAATTATAAAATAATTTTTGGGACTCCAGAGAAGGGTTATTGAGGTTCCCATGGCATTAGAATGCCAAGAAAATACCTAGAAAAATTTTTCAATCGGTACAGACAATTTTGGCCCGTTAAGCCAAACGGAGGGCATTTTGGTCATTTCGCCTTCAGAGACGATTTTTGGCCGACTTGTCCAGTTAAGTAAATAATTATTATGGTCTAAAATATGAATAAACATTACTCAAAATTAAATTGAAATGTGGTAGAAAAGAAAAGCAAAGAAAAATCAAAATAATGCAAATAATGACATCACATGATGTCATTTATAAATTACCAACCAATCACAAGCTAATAAGCTTTCTTAAATACTTAAAAGAGACAAATTAAAGACCAAAGGAAAGGAAAAAAACGTGAGCAGCCAGCTTCATCCTCCCAACCAGCCGAAAATGTCTTTCTCTCCTCCATAAACATTTTCTTTCATCTCTCTTTCATTCCCATGAATTCTCACCATCAAAACCTAAATTGCCTTCATTAAAAATTGTCTACCTCTTTTGGGGAAGTGTTTGGTTACTAAGAAAAGTTAAGGAAATGAAGGATTGTGAAGGGACAAAAAGCTCATGCAAAGGTTAGTGCTTACTTATGCTAATATTCCTTTATTTCCATATTAAGGACTTGAATTTAGTATGAAATTGTAAGTTAAATGGACTAAATTCATGTGTATACATACCATGGATTTCAGCTGCCCTAAGGAAGGAATAGGATTGAGTGTTGATGATGGACTTAGAATGAATTAGAGCTTATGTTTAAAGTGTATAAACACATATATAATGAATGGAAGTGTGTAACTAAGGTGTATGGGTGAATTGCAATGAGAAATTAGGGTTTTAAGGGTGAAAATTGGACTTGGCATTTGAATTGAGTAATGGACATTTTAGTGGTCAATTAGTGACCATTTTAGGTATGTTGACCATGAATTGGATTGAAAAATAGGATTGCAAAGTGAAGATGTAGGTCGCCTCTAGACAGCAGCAGAGGGACTGAAAATTCAGTCCAATTACACAGCCATAACTTGGGCTGTGTTGGTCCAATTGGTGTTTGGCCAATTGTACATGAAACTAGGCTTATAATGACACATTTTTACTGAAGAAACCATGCCCAAAAGACCAAAGCAAGAGGACCAAAACTTGGCCCCAATCCGGATCCCTTGCAACAGCACCTGCAGAAATGACCAAATGAACAGTGTTCATTTGGCCATAACTCACTGTAGATTTGGTCAATTGACCTGAAATTTTTACAGCAACAAGTTAAGACATAGAAAAACAACTTTCATGAAGAAACTTACCCCAAATTATGACCAGAACCTAACCCAAATGGTAGTTACAGTTACTGTTCAAACCTGCAACTCTGCAGATTTTCATTTGAGCAGTAATGTTTGGATGGCTATAACTCTCTCTAGAAAACTCGGATTTAGGCAATTCTTGAACCGATGGAAACCTAAGGCATAGTAGAACATTTTATATGAAGAAAGTTAGACCAAATTATGAACTTAACTTGATCAAATTACTGACCAAAGTTGGACCAAAATCTGCCAAAACCCAAAAGTGCAGCATGAACAGTGCACGTGAACAGTAAACTTATTTTAGCCATAACTTGAGCTACAAAACTCCAAATGGAGTGATTCAAAAAAAGAAATTCAACTAGACAAAATAAGGAACAACTTTTATGTTTACCATTTCCTCCAATTCCTACTGCAATAGTGCCCAATGGAATAGTAAATTTGAGTTAGCAAAATTGAAAATTTTGCTTCTCTTGGTTTAAGCTTAGAAATGGTATTAATGCTTAATGCCAACAAGTTTTAAATGAAAAATGTGGTATGTTTGAAGTGCCAAAGTCAATGTACATATTTTCTATGCAAAAGTCAACATTTTTGTTGACCAATGAGGTGAATAGTGTCACCAAAACAAAAAATTGGCAATTTTGCCAAAATGACCTAAGCTTTGAGAAAGTGACCAAAACCAACAAGTTTTGAATACAAAATGTGGTATGTTGGGAGTATTAAAACCAATGTACCTATTGTTTATGCAAAAGTCAACATTTTAGTTGACTAATGAAATAAATAGTGACACCAAAACTTGAAATTCAAAATTTGAAATTAGAAATGCATCTAGGGGACTTTAAATTGCAATTGGCAATTAATACTAGCAAATGTAAAACTCAAAATGTGGGATCTTGGTGTAATAAGAATTAATATATCCATTAAGTATAAAAAGGTCAACATTTTGGTTGACTAGTAAGGTGAATAGTAATCAAAATGATTAGTAAATTAAGATGAAGACCTAGAACCAATTCTAAGCTTAAATGCTTAGAATTGTATGACAAATATGGACTATGCATCCTAGTCAAAATTGTTAAAAAGAAATTAGGCCATAAATTTGAAATCCATGAAATATTCATGGATTACTTGAAACATGAAAAATAAGTCACCTAATTGATGTGAATAGATAGTTAGGGCATATATGCCCATCACAAATGGAATTCATAAAATATTAGTAACTCAACTTGAAATGTAAAATTTGTAATTACATAAGTAGATTCTTGAATGTATAAATGAGAAAGGAAAAATGTTTTGAATACAATGGTACATGTGAACCATTGTTTAGAATTGTGATCAATATGAATAACATAATGAATGGATAAATAAACCATATTAATGTATGAATGAGACATTAGTTCTCATTATTGTAAAGAGGAGAAGTATTTTGAGTACAATGGTATAAAAGAATAATTGATGTGAATTGTGATCATATAAATGATCAAATGAATGTATGAATTATGATTGAAATTTATCATGAAATAATGAAGTCATAAAGCACAATATATTAACATTTTAAAGTATTAAATGCCCTAGTATTCCTAACAAGATTGGTTTGGATAGTTTGGCATACCAATAGGGTATTGTTTTAGCAGTACTGCGAAAGGCTTTATGCCTGTATTCATGGCTTTTATGCCCGTATTCATGGCTTTTATGCCCGATTATGTGATATCATGGCTTTTTAGCCATACTGACTGCATACATGGTTGACGTTCTGCGTCCCATGGTATGACGGCCCGAGGCACCGCGGTGTCCAGTGCCAACGACCCGTTATCCAGTCCAGTCGTCCAGTATAGGTTACTTGGGCATGGAAAAATATAACTGTGATTGAACTGATCATTAAAGAAAATACGAAAATTAAGTATCTGGAATGATTACCAAAAATACAAAGAAGCTCAAGATCATGAAGAAAATAATTAATGAAATGCATGAAGAAGTTAATATCATAAAACATGAATAGCCCTCGACTAAACAATAAGTTAGTAATTATTCATTTATTATGAACACAATAGCAAGGAAATTATTATCTTTATTTGCATATTATATTTTCTTGTATTATTGGCACCACTAAGCTTTATGCTTAGCGTCGCTTTTACGCGTGAGTGCGAAGATTTGGACAGAGGGCCCAGTAGACCACAGATTCGGTAAGGCAGTTCACAGTTCTACATAGTGTCCGTGTCACCTCAACTTCTGCAGTGCATTGGTAGGACACTAGGTGTCATTTTGGCATTCTGTAATAAATTTTGATTTTCTCATATGTAATGAAACTTATGTAATGTATTTTGATTTTCATGTAAATAATGCAAATTTGTGTTTGTAAATGGAAAAGTGAATATTGATACAGAATCGTACATGATTATCAAATGAGGTGAATGATTGAGAAATGAATGTGAACTGAAAAATATTGAGATTTTGATAAATGGAGTTGAGATGAATGAATAAGAATATAGGAAGTGTTTTTCACAGGTTCCGAAGAACGGTTTTCTCCATTTTTAGCCAGTATTCTGCTGGATTTTCTATAAAATTTTCGGAACCTCAAATAAATTATAATTTCGATAAATGGCTTAAATAAATTATATTTGACAAGTTATATTCAAAAGGAAGAATAAAAATGAATTAAGATAAAATAGAGTGCTCGGCACACTGAGTGGCATAACTTGCTCGGCTACACTGTAGTCGGGTAAGGGGTGTCACATTTAGTGGTATCAGAGCACGGTTTAGGCGTTTCTGGACCTAGATAGATTGCATATCATGCATTGCATTCATAAGAGTCGAGGTGACACTATTGCAGATCTGTATTTCCTGTTTATTTTAGGTTAAGGTATGGAATAAGAGAGTGAAGAGACAATGAGATAGCGAATGGAAATGAGAAGGAGACTATATTTAAGATGAAAAAGGATGAGTCAATAACTGTTTGAGGATAGGATTGAGACTAAGGAGAAAGTGAAGTAGGATAACACGGAAAGGTGAACAAATAAAGAGGTATTAGCTCCTTGGCTATTTACATAGGGTAAATTTCGAGGACGAAATTTAAATAAGAGGGGAAGAGTTGTAACATCCTCCCGGTAGCAATTCCGCACAGTCTACTGTTCCGGTGACCGGTGTCGGTCCGGACAGCTAGAACGTCCGGAAAAATATTTAAACTAAAGCGAGGAACCATAATTAACTCAAATATTAATAAGAAAAATTTAGTAAAAATTTTAGAAATAAAATACAACCAAGTCAAATGAGCCGGTGCCCAAGCGAAGGGTAACCAGAGGGAAGTTGCGGTTCTCGCAACGAGGAGCCCTAGACAGGGAAAAATTATAAAATAATTTTTGGGACTCCAGAGAAGGGTTATTGAGGTTCCCATGGCATTAGAATGCCAAGAAAATACCTAGAAAAATTTTTCAATCGGTACAGACAATTTTGGCCCGTTAAGCCAAACGGAGGGCATTTTGGTCATTTCGCCTTCAGAGACGATTTTTGGCCGACTTGTCCAGTTAAGTAAATAATTATTATGGTCTAAAATATGAATAAACATTACTCAAAATTAAATTGAAATGTGGTAGAAAAGAAAAGCAAAGAAAAATCAAAATAATGCAAATAATGACATCACATGATGTCATTTATAAATTACCAACCAATCACAAGCTAATAAGCTTTCTTAAATACTTAAAAGAGACAAATTAAAGACCAAAGGAAAGGAAAAAAACGTGAGCAGCCAGCTTCATCCTCCCAACCAGCCGAAAATGTCTTTCTCTCCTCCATAAACATTTTCTTTCATCTCTCTTTCATTCCCATGAATTCTCACCATCAAAACCTAAATTGCCTTCATTAAAAATTGTCTACCTCTTTTGGGGAAGTGTTTGGTTACTAAGAAAAGTTAAGGAAATGAAGGATTGTGAAGGGACAAAAAGCTCATGCAAAGGTTAGTGCTTACTTATGCTAATATTCCTTTATTTCCATATTAAGGACTTGAATTTAGTATGAAATTGTAAGTTAAATGGACTAAATTCATGTGTATACATACCATGGATTTCAGCTGCCCTAAGGAAGGAATAGGATTGAGTGTTGATGATGGACTTAGAATGAATTAGAGCTTATGTTTAAAGTGTATAAACACATATATAATGAATGGAAGTGTGTAACTAAGGTGTATGGGTGAATTGCAATGAGAAATTAGGGTTTTAAGGGTGAAAATTGGACTTGGCATTTGAATTGAGTAATGGACATTTTAGTGGTCAATTAGTGACCATTTTAGGTATGTTGACCATGAATTGGATTGAAAAATAGGATTGCAAAGTGAAGATGTAGGCTGCCCTAGGACAGCAGCAGAGGGACTGAAAATTCAGTCCAATTACACAGCCATAACTTGGGCTGTGTTGGTCCAATTGGTGTTTGGCCAATTGTACATGAAACTAGGCTTATAATGACACATTTTTGCTGAAGAAACCATGCCAAAAAGACCAAAGCAAGAGGACCAAAACTTGGCCCCAATCCGGATCCCCTGCAACAGCACCTGCAGAAATGACCAAATGAACAGTAACTGTTCATTTGGCCATAACTCACTGTATATTTGGTCAATTGACCTGAAATTTTTACAGAAACAAGTTAAGACATAGAAAAACAACTTTCATGAAGAAACCTACCCCAAATTATGACCATAACCTAACCCAAATGGCAGTCACAGTTACTGTTCAAACCTGCAACTCTGCAGATTTTCATTTGAGCAGTAATGTTTGGATGGCTATAACTCTCTCTAGAAAACTCGGATTTAGGTGATTCTTGAACCGATGGAAACCTAAGGCATAGTATAAAATTTCATATGAAGAAAGTTAGACCAAATTATGAACTTAACTTGATCAAATTACTGACCAAAGTTGGACCAAAATCTGCCAAAACCCAAAAGTGCAGCATGAACAGTGCACGTGAACAGTAAACTTATTTTGGCCATAACTTGAGCTACAAAACTCCAAATGGAGTGATTCAAAAAAAGAAATTCAACTAGAAAAAATAAGGAACAACTTTTATGTTTACCATTTCCTCCAATTCCTACTACAATAGTGCCCAATGGAATAGTAAAGTTGAGTTAGCAAAATTGAAAATTTTGCTTCTCTTGGTTTAAGCTTAGAAATGGTATTAATGCTTAATGCCAACAAGTTTTAAATGAAAAATGTGGTATGTTTGAAGTGCCAAAGTCAATGTATATATTTTCTATGCAAAAGTCAACATTTTTGTTGACCAATGAGGTGAATAGTGTCACCAAAACAAAAAATTGACAATTTTGCCAAAATGACCTAAGCTTTGAGAAAGTGACCAAAACCAACAAGTTTTGAATACAAAATGTGGTATGTTGGGAGTATTAAAACCAATGTACCTATTGTTTATGCAAAAGTCAACATTTTAGTTGACTAATGAAATGAATAGTGACACCAAAACTTGAAATTCAAAATTTGAAATTAGAAATGCATCTAGGGGACTTTAAATTGCAATTGGCAATTAATACTAGCAAATGTAAAACTCAAAATGTGGGATCTTGGTGTAATAAGAATTAATATATCCATTAAGTATAAAAAGGTCAACATTTTGGTTGACTAGTAAGGTGAATAGTAATCAAAATGATTAGTAAATTAAGATGAAGACCTAGAACCAATTCTAAGCTTAAATGCTTAGAATTGTATGACAAATATGGACTATGCATCCTAGTCAAAATTGTTAAAAAGAAATTAGGCCATAAATTTGAAATCCATGAAATATTCATGGATTACTTGAAACATGAAAAATAAGTCACCTAATTGATGTGAATAGATAGTTAGGGCATATATGCCCATCACAAATGGAATTCATAAAATATTAGTAACTCAACTTGAAATATAAAATTTGTAATTACATAAGTAGATTCTTGAATGTATAAATGAGAAAGGAAAAATGTTTTGAATACAATGGTACATGTGAACCATTGTTTAGAATTGTGATCAATATGAATAACATAATGAATGGATAAATAAACCATATTAATGTATGAATGAGACATTAGTTCTCATTATTGTAAAGAGGAGAAGTATTTTGAGTACAATGGTATAAAAGAATAATTGATGTGAATTGTGATCATATAAATGATCAAATGAATGTATGAATTATGATTGAAATTTATCATGAAATAATGAAGTCATAAAGCACAATATATTAACATTTTAAAGTATTAAATGCCCTAGTATTCCTAATAAGATTGGTTTGGATAGTTTGGCATACCAATAGGGTATTGGTTTAGCAGTACTGCGAAAGGCTTTATGCCTGTATTCATGGCTTTTATGCCCGTATTCATGGCTTTTATGCCCGTATTCATGGCTTTTATGCCCGATTATGTGATATCATGGCTTTTTAGCCATACTGACTGCATACATGGTTGACGTTCTGCGTCCCATGGTATGACGGCACCGTGGTGTCGGTGCCAACGACCGTTATCGATCCGATCGTCGGTATAGGTTACTTGGGCATGGAAAAATATAACTGTGATTGAACTGATCATTAAAGAAAATACGAAATTTAAGTATCAGGAATGATTACCAAAAATACAAAGAAGCTCAAGATCATGAAGAAAATAATTAACGAAATGCATGAGGAAGTTAATATCATAAAACATGAATAGCCCTCGACTAAACAATAAGTTAGTAATTATTCATTTATTATGAACACAATAGCAAGGAAATTATTATCTTTATTTGCATATTATATTTTCTTGTATTATTGGCACCACTAAGCTTTATGCTTAAGGCGTCGCTTTTGCAACGCGTAGGTACTGAAGATTTGGACAGAGGGTCCAGTAGACCACAGATTCGGTAAGGCAGTTCACAGTTCTGCATAGTGTCCGTGTCACCTCAACTTCTGCAGTGCATTGGTAGGACACTAGGTGTCATTTTGGCATTCTGTAATAAATTTTGATTTTCTCATATGTAATGAAACTTATGTAATGTATTTTGATTTTCATGTAAATAATGCAAATTTGTGTTTGTAAATGGAAAAGTGAATATTGATCTGTAACTGGTACATGATTATCAAATGAGGTGAATGATTGAGAAATGAATGTGAACTGAAAAATATTGAGATTTTGATAAATGGAGTTGAGATGAATGAATAAGAATATAGGAAGTGTTTTTCACAGGTTCCGAAGAACGGTTTTCACCATTTTTAGCCAGATCACGGATTTTCTATAAAATTTTCGGAACCTCAAATAAATTATAATTTCGATAAATGGCTTAAATAAATTATATTTCACAAGTTATATTCAAAAGGAAGAATAAAAATGAATTAAGATAAAATAGAGTGCTCGGCACACTGAGTGGCATAACTTGCTCGGCTACACTGTAGTCGGGTAAGGGGTGTCACAGATATGCCAAAGGACCCACTCTTTCCATAACCTGATATGGTCCGATGAAATGAGGACTCAGTTTCCCCTTTCTGCCAAATCTCATAATCCTCTTCCAAGGAGAAACTTTGAGGAATACCTTATCACCCGCTGCATATTCAATATCCCTTCTCTTCAGATCAACATAGGACTTCTGACGGTCTGATGCAGCCTTGAGTCGATCTTTGATCAATCTGATCTTTTCCTCTGTCTGCTGAACAATTTCTGGCCCAATCATCTTTCTTTCACCAACTTCATCCCAACATAGGGGAGTTCTGCACTTCTTGCCATACAAAGCTTCATATGGAGGCATCCCAATGCTTGATTGGTAGCTGTTATTATAAGCAAACTCAATCAAAGGCAAGTGTGTATCCCAACTACCTTTAAACTCAATCACACAAGCGCGTAGCATATCCTCCAATATCTGAATTACCCTTTCAGACTGGCCATCTATCTGTGGGTGGAATGCCGTGCTGAAGTTCAATCTAGTTCCTAGGGCTCTCTGAAGATTACCACAGAATCTAGAAGTGAACCTAGGATCTCTATCAGATACAATTGATACTGGCACTCCATGCAGTCTTACAATCTCACTTATGTACAATCTAGCCATTCTCTCCAACTATAGTCCATCTGGACTGGCAAAAGTGAGCAGACTTGGTTAGTCTATCAACTATAACCCATACTGCATCATGACTACTCTGTTTCTTCGGAAGTCTCATCACAAAATCCATAGTTATCCGTTCCTTTATAGTGTTTCATAGGGTGCCGTATGTATGCTAGCTTGACACTTATTATTTTATACAAATTCTGTTAGTGGAAGGTATTTGTCCCATCTTTCCTCGGATTCAAAGACACAAGTTCTCAGTATATTCTCGAGGGCTTATTACATTTTACAGGTTATTATTATCATTTCATTTCATTATTTATAGAAACTCAATGAGTTTCAAAATTTACCTGAATCACTTATTTCGACTGTCCATCTGTCTGAGGATGATAAGTCGTACTGATATCTCTAAGTTTATAGCAATTACTGTGGTACAGTTAGTTCACATTAATGGAACTGAGTCACTGACTCTAGCTACCTTACAAGTGTAGTCTTTCGATAGGCTAGTTCCAAAGTTTGAACTTTCTGACTAGAATTTTCACATTTATTTCCCGTAATAGTACTCTATTCAAGCGTAACTGTATCAAATTATAGATTACTTACAAATATTCTTAGTTTATTGTACCATGAGGAAGCACGTAGCTCTAGACAATAATCTCGTATCGGTACTGTAATTTGCAGCTTACAATACAAACATCGAGAACCTTACATAGTCACTACGTTATAACCTCATGGACTAGGTTTCTAACATCTTATCTTTCTCGAATCCACTAATATCCTAAACCGATTCTGATTACAATATCCCTTGACAATTACTAACAGTAACATCTTTGCCCTCATCTAGAGCAATTCTATTACTGTAACTTACTTTTAGGTCCTCTTGCCTTACATTAAGTAGGCTCACCAATTAACATTATAATTTATGTGTGTTAGAAAATACTTTTAACTAATAATTCTTCCAAAATTAATGTCAATCATACTTGTTATTATAGTTTTATCCTAAAGGACTAGTCACTAATACATCAAAATTCATTCCCATGTAAAGGAATAGCAACAAAACATGTAGTAACAACTAAGTAGTGCTGGGATCAAATAATAACTAATTGTTTCTTTCAGTTCTTTCAAAAATTAAGAACTTACCAGCAGCTACATCCGAAGTTTCTGTTCTTTCTCCTTGGCGCATAGTGGACGCTCTGACTGGTGCGCTACTATATTCGGGTTGATTCATTGTGTTATGGTGGTGAGGAGTACCAACTCTATTTCTATCTTGACTCTGACTGACGGTCTGTGAACTCCAGAGAGCAGATCGAGGTGCTCTAGTACAATCTCTAACAAAGTGTCCAAGCTTTCCATAATTGTAGCAGGCTCCAGAGGCCTTATGATAAATACCTCCATGTAGCTTGCCACAAACATGGCAGAAACGGGCAGAATAGGAACTTCTGGTTGTTTGACGATTAGATCTTGGTGTTCTCTGCCCTCATGATCCGCCTCTGTCATATCCCTGAGCTCAGGGTTCCTTAAATTCTTTTCTCTTTCCCAAATTACTGTTCGAGCTCTGACCCATATGTTTCTCCCTCTTCTCCATTTCATGTTGCCCTTGTGGAGCTGACAGAGTATCAGCCATTTGTTGAAAGAAAGTGACCATTTGCTGGGCCATTTGTGTAGTAATTTATACCGGTAAAACTAGTACAGTCGGGCCTTCGACACTTTGTGGGGCTGAGGCCTCAACTTGTACTTTTGCCATCACGGACTGTTCTATTATCTCATTCTTCTCTTCCATATCTTTTCACAAGATTTTCTATTCCTGTACAACCAACACAAGGAGATTCCTCTCCATTAGTTCATATTTATGATGTAAATGTACTATATGTATCAAACATTTGAGCAGTTGTAGTTACCAACAAAAAGATTTCAAATTCACAGTTTGAAATTTACTTTAAAACCATTGCTCTGATACCACAAAACATGTCACACCCTACTCCCCCATAAGATGTAACATGATCCCGTAGTACACCTAATGAATTACCGTACTTTGCCTATCGATAACCCATTAGATATACTACAAGGGATTTTAAAACTTTTCTTACTTCTTTTTACAGTGGTGAGCACTATTTACAGGCGTTAAAAAATTTTTTCCGAACTGAAGGGAAACAGCTAACATATTTGAATTATTAGGAATTTCTATAAAAATTTTGGCAGAGTGCCATCTGTATTTTAAACAAAACAGTTCTTCAGAAAACCTGTAAAGAGCACTTCAAATATGTTTTCTCAAATACAACTCCAATATCTTCATTTCAATTCACAATTCAGTCTTAATAAACGGTCAATTCATTTTCAAATTAATCTCATCATAAAGAAACATTTCATTGATTACAAGACTCAAAATTTATATTAAAAAGCTATTCAGGTAAATGAATCTCAAATTTAAATTTACAATAATTTACATTTAATTACATACTAAAATATTTTATAAGAGTTTTTATACAACTGCTCAAATAATTTACATACATATTATTACATACATACATTAAAACCCATGTACATGGGTATACCTGGAGCTGATCTGAATGTCTCTTCAAAGAAGCTTACTCAATTGCTCTATGCTCTTTTCACCTGCGACAGCATACAAAACTATCGCTGAGTGGTGAACTCAGTGGTGCACAACTATAATTTAAAACATAGTACAATATACCTTAATAAAAATTACAGCAAATAATTTGGAAATCTGGATATTCATCAAATTTCAAAACTCAAAATATTCATTGCCAATAATATGAATCATTTGTATAAAATGACTTTGATCACGAACTTCAATTTATCAAATCATAATTAACCATTTAAGGTAATTCCAACAAAATCAATTATACATAAATCATAATTGAAATCACAATTCTTTACTATTCAAAACATTTTGTATCTGAAAAACCATTCTGTATCTCAAAAAAAATTCTGTATCTCAAAAACCATTCTTTATCTCAAAAACCATTCTGTATCTTAAAAACCATTCTGTATCTCACTAACTATGCAAGACTAATCCGAAAGGGCCATCTTCAGGGTGATTCTAACTCCCAATGGTCGGAGAGGTCGAATCATCGTGCACAGTACACATCACAATAATGAATCTTCCGCAAGGGCCATAACATATAAACTTAGATCTAACCTCTAATAAGAGGAGAATCTAAGCCTGTGCATGTATCATGGTAATCAAAACATAACTAACTCCATTGTCTTCTCAACAAATGAGAGAGGAGGGTAATAACCTAGTCAAGCATCTGTAGTGAGATATAAAACAATATCACAATCCTTTTAGTGAGCATAAATCACAATACAATTCGATTCAAAGTCAATTCCAATATCTAATAATTTTTATGCTCATCACAATTCAAATCATAAATTTGCATTTTTCCATACAAATTGCCCATCACAATTCAAAACATGTTCCATCATAATTTTTCAAAACATAATTTATTCAATCCACAACAATGCTTAAAACTTGTGGAAATACCATTTCACAAAGCTAAATTCATACATACTATAACAATTTCAATAATCATTGAATTAAATCCAAGACTTGTTAAACATAATACATAAGAAAAATATGTCATTTAATCATATGAAATATTCAGAACAAAATCAGTTAAAAACTAGCTGTGCACAAACCTCTGATAACTGTCTCTTGGCCTTGACTTAGTGTTTCCTTCCCTTTCCCTGAGTCTTTACTAACTAAGAAACACAATTTTGAAGTGTTTCAGTACTCATTTAAACTGTCTCTAACGATAATGCTTAATAATTAATTCATTGAATTCTATTATTTTCTTAGTCAACCTAATATATTGACCCTCGATGCATTCTAGGTGAATTAGGTTTTAATGTTGCCAATATGTCACATTTGTAGCCTTTTAGTATTGGTACATGTTACCAAATTCATTTCCATATATATTGCGTTTTATTGCAATTTGTCGGATTTCGGTGTAGTAATTTGACCTAGCCGGATGACCTAGTTTCCTCAGTTTTCGAGTTTCGGTCAAAACTACAAACTTGTAGATCTATGTCTTATTGCACGTGGGAAAAAATTTCAGGTCATTCTGAGGTTACTAGACCAAGTTATGGTCATTTTACTATTGCTGGTCAAAATGCATCAAAATTGGTCACTTTAGGTCATTTTAGGTCACTTTTGGTTCGGCCAGTTTTTGGACCCGAACTTGTGCAAGCTATTTGACTTACTTATGGTCATTTCTGGGCTTTGGTGTCTTCATAAGACTTGTAGATATATGTCTCAACTATTCATGGTAAAAATTTCAGGTCAATTGGACCTATTTTGAGTGAGCTATTGCAAAACACTAACTGCTGCCCAAATGGTCAATTTTCAAGCCTTAATTGCACTAATCCGGATTTGGTCATTTTTCAAGTTACATTCCAAGCAGAATTTTGGTAAGCTTTCTTCATGAAAGTTGGCACTTTTTGTGCCTAGTTTCACCTCCAATTGGTTTCATACCAATTGGAGCCACACACTTAAGGTTCTAGGCCAAAATACACACTGCCCTATTGCAACACTCTTCATCACATACCAAATACACTTTTAACACTTACTAAGTTACACATTCATGCCATTTCTATTTTGTGCCATAACCTAAACACATTTCACAACACATTTTTGGTCATTTTAGCAGCTTGTAATCACACTCAATATGCACCTTATAGTACAGAATTTACCAAGTCCAAATTACACACAATTCAATCACATAACCTAGCTCATGTACATGTCCAAACTCAAACCCTTATACACATACACAAGCTACCATAACAAGTACCATAATTCAACAATAATATTCCATAAACCAAACCATGAAACAACATTTTTTTGGTTCACAATTCAAGCTGCCGATTCATACATCTCTCTCCATTAAATTCCAAGCTTCCAAATTCAAGTATACATTCACATATACTTAGTATACATCACCCAATTTATTCCTACACACATAAACACTTCATCAACTCTTTAATCTACCATTTACATACATGAATAAACTGTTCTTAAGGAGTTTCCATGGCTGCCAAAAATATACATCTCCCTTCAAACATCAAAATCCAAAAATCTTTCCACAATTCAAGTACCCATAACACCCACACAAACTTTAATGAAGCAAGCATAAAAAATACCTACTTACCGCTTTGGAAACTCTTCAAAACCTCTCCAAAACTTGATCTTCTTGTTGCCTATCTACTGCCCAAGGTGTATGGATAGCTTTTAATGAAGGAAAGTGCAAGGAAAGAAGCTTGGATCAAGCTTGCATGAAGCTCCAAGGTGGACGGCCATGGAGTTTCTTTCTTGGGAGCAATTCGGCTGGTTCTTTGAGAGGTGAGGAAGAAGATGGAATCTATCCAAAATGAAGCTTTAGTGGTCCACTTAGGTGAGTTAGTGGAGCACTATGTGATGTTTAATATTAGTTTAATCTAAAGTTTCATTTTTCCTCATTTAACTCTCAATTTTTGCTATTTACATTAGGTACCACCAATTTAATTTTTCATGACATTTTTCAAGTGTAATATCATTTATTTTTAATGGACATTTAGGTGAAAAGACAACTCGGGGTGTCAAATGACTACAATGCCCCTGTTTGGGTTGCATTCCCGATTTTTCAGTAACACCAGATTTTATCGTTTTCTCGATATCTCACTTTTTTTTGTACTAATTAATTAAGTTTTCTTTGATATTTCTAATAATATTTATGCTTCGATAGACATTTATTTAAGTCCTAAAAATATTTTCCAAGGTTTCCCGCGGTCCAGGGCTAGTCAACGGTCCACACCGCGACTTTGCGGTGCGGTCACCCATCGCTAGGGTTCTCGGCTCGTTTAACTTGGTTACATTTCATTGTTATTATTTTTCCTTTGTTTTTCTTGTATTTTCTTTTCTTGTATTTCATTATTTTATGTCTCCTCATCAATATTTAAATATAATTCTAGGCATCCTAGCTGTCCGGACAACATTGGTCACCGGGGCAGTAGAACGCACTACCGAACATAGGGGTGTTACATTAGAAATGTGAGAACTGGCACTAGTATCTAAAACCCAAGCTGTAGATGAACTATGAGTATCATCAGAATCTAAATAACAAGATATGGACATACCTTCTGAAGGTTTATCCTTCTTGTCCTTCAGAGAAGCAAGATACTCTGGGCAGTTCCTTTTCCAGTGCCCATCCTTCTGGTAGTGGAAACACTTTCCTTTGCCTCCATCAGCTTTAGTCTTCCCTTTCTGTTTAGCTATTTTCTTGGAAGGACCAGGAATTTGAGGTTTCTTTTTCTTATTGCCCTTCTTCTTGTTGGACTTTTCAGCAGAAGAAGATGCAATCAAAGCTACCTCTTTTCCTTTATTGCCTAGCATATTCTTTTGGGCAATAACCAGCATGTTAAGTAAACCAGCTAAGGTACATTCCTGTTTAGTCATATGAAAAGTTGTCACAAAAATTCCCAAAAGACTCAGGAAGGGACTGAAGGATCAAATCCCTCTGTAGTTGGAAATCCATGTTGAAGTTAAGATGTTCCAACTGCTCAGTTAGCTGAATCATCTTGTGGACATGATCCCTAACATTCTGTCCCTCAGACATCCTCATGCGAAACAGCTGCCTAGATATCTCATACCTAGCATTCCTACTGTGCTCACTATACAACTCTTGTAGGTGAAGGAGGATCTCACTCGCACTCTGCATGTTCTAATGCTGCTTCTGTAACTCATTACTCATGGAAGCAAGCATGTAACACTTAGCTCTCATATCATGCTCCTTCCACTTGTCCAAAGTTTCATGTTCCTCTGGAGTGGCCTCTGGAGGTAAGGGACCAGGAACATTTGAATCTACAACATATCCCATATGTTCAAGGTTCAGGACAATTTTCAAATTTCTTAGCCAATCAGAGAGATTAGGTCCTGTCAACCTATTGTGATCAAGTATGCTTGTAAGGATATTGGATGGTGGTGGTTGTTCTGTGCTCATTATTATCAAAAAATTAACTGTAGAAAATAACCAGATTAATTAGTAAATGTATCAAGTAATTAACCAAAATAATTATAGTCTTTGAATCAAATTGGTCCTCTCACTAGCTTAGCGAATCATACACTTCTAAAGTAGAAAACGGAAATCCTAGTTGGATGGATTTCTAGTGGATCATCCTCAGGTACATTCGTTATTGGAATTACAATAAACTATAAGTGAGCAACTCCTTGCCCATTACATCTCATGTGAGGTTCAATCTTTTACCTAGCCCTTAATGCTCAAAATCTCAGGTACATCCATTATTGACTTATCTTGCATTAGTTAAGTTGATCCCATTGAGCTAGTAATTATGCAAATAATTTTCATGTCCTCAGGTACATCCAATATTGGCCACCAAACCATTTACATATTTACAACATCTCATGCTTAACAATTATTTTTAAGAAAATCTCTTAAATTAATTGCAACTATTTAAAATTTCTTAAAATAATTGCCCCAATGGAGGGCCCATATTATAATTACTTTAATTATAGCATTTCCAACTTAATCATTTGTTTGGAAGATTTTATGGTCATCCTAATTACTATTAAGGTTTCACTTTGCACATTATCCATTTAGCATGCGTATATCATGTAATTGCATACATTCCCATACATCTCATGCATTTGTGGAGAAGCAGTAAATGTAACACCCCTATGTTCGTTAGTGCGTTCTACTGTTTCGGTGACCAGTGTCTGTCCGGACAGCTAGGATGCCTAGAACTACACTTAAATATTGGTGAGGAGACATAAAATAATGAAATACAAGAAAAGAAAATACAAGAAAAACAAAGGAAAAATAATAGCAATGAAATTTAACCAAGTTAAATGAGCTGAGAACCCTAGCGATGGGTGACCACACCGGGAAGTTGCGGCGTGGACCGTCGACTAGCCCTGGACTGCGGAGAACCCTGAAAAGAATTTTAAGACATAATTAAAGACCTATTGAAGTATAAATATCATTAGAAATATCAAAGAAAAATTAATTAATTTGTACAAAGAAAAACGAGAAATCGAGAAAATGACAAAACTCGGTGTTACCGAAAAATTGGGAATGCAACCCGAACAGGGGCATTGTGGCCATTTGACACCCGAGTTGTCTTTTGACCTAAATTTCAATTAAAAATAAATGATATTACACTTAGGAAATGTCATGAAAAATTAAAATAGTGATACAAAATCTAAATAGCAAAAGATAGAAGGAAAATATGCAAATTATGGAAGTTTAACATAAAAAAATGCTTTTAATTCTATTAGTGCTCCACTAACTCCACCTAAGTGGACATTTAATCACCATATGACATCAGATCACTCATCTTCTTCAACCTCCCAAAACCAGCCGAAAATTGGTGAAGGAAATCCTCCATGGCCGAATCTTCCAAGCTCCATGCAAGCTTGTTTAAGCCATTTTCCCCCTAAGTTCCTTAATTAACCTTGCTCCTCACCTTATAAGGAAGAGTTGGATAACAATTTTAAGAAGTTTAGTGAGATTTTGATCAAGCTTCAAAAGTGGTAAGTGAGTGTTTTCAAATCTTACTTCATTAAACTTTGAATGGTTATTGTGGGTAGTTGTTTTATGGAGGAATTTTTGATGTTTGATAAATTAATGGAGGGGTGCATTTCGGCAGCCATGAGGACTCATCATGAACAACTTTTTCTTGTATGTAAATAGTGGTTTGGATGATGATTTAAATGTTTGATTTTATTGTAGTTAAATTCCATGTGTAAGGTTTGATTTGGAAGCTTGAAAAGTGAAAGTGGAAATTGATGGTTATGTGTAAACTTGTGGCAGCCTTATGAAGAAGATCAAAACGTGTTGTTTCATGGTTTGGTTTATGGAATTATATTATTGAATTATGTTGTTATGGATGGCAGCATGTATGTGTGTATAAAGGTTTGAATTTGGACATGTAAATGAGGTGTATTCATGTGTTTAATTATTGTAATTGGACTTGGAAAATTCTGAGTTATAGTGTGCATATTGAGAATGATTATAAGCTGCCAAAATGACCAAAAATGAGTTGCTAAATGTGTTAATATTATGGTACAAACCAGAATTAGCATGGAAGAGTGACTTGGTAAGCATAGGATGTGTAATTGGTAAAGGATGAACAATGTGCAATAGGGTAGTGTATGTTTTGGCTTAGAACCTTAAGTGTGTGGCTCCAATTGGTATGAGACCAATTGGAGGTGAAACTAGGCACAAAATGTGCCAACTTTTATGAAGGAAGCTTACCAAAATTCTGCCTAGAAGGTGACTTGAAAAATGACCAAATCTGGATTAGTGCTTTGAAAGCCTGAAAATTGACCATTTGGGCAGCAGTTAGTGTTTTGGCCATAACTCACTCAAAACAGGTCCAATTGACCTGAAATTTTTACCATGAATGGTAGACATATATCTAAAATTCTTATGAAGACACCAAAACCGAGAAATGACCATAACCAAGCCAAATAGCTTGCAAAAGTTCAGGTCCAAAAACTGGCCGAACCAAAAGTGACCTAAAAATGACCTAAACCTACCATTTTGGTACATTCTGTCCAGCATTGGTAGATTGACCATAACTTGGTCTACACAACTCAGAATGACATGAAATTTTGCCCTGCGTGCAATAAGACATAGACCTACAAGTTTGTGGTTTTGACCAAAACCCGAAAACCGAGGAAACTAGGTATCCGGCTAGGTCAAATTAGTATGCCGAAATCTGACAAATTGCAATAAAATGCAACATACTTGGAAATGAATTTGGTAATATGTACCAATACTAAAAGACTACAAATGTGACATATTGGTAACATTAAAACCTAATTCACTTAGAGTGCATCGAGGGTCAACATCTTAGGTTGACTAAGGAAATAATAGAATTTAATAAGTTAATTATTAAGCTTTATTCTTAGAGACAGTTTAAATGAGTACTGAAACACTTCAAATTGTATGTTTCAGTTAGCAAAGACTCAGGGAAGGGGAAGGAAACACTGAGTCAGGGCCAAGAGACAGTTATCAGAGGTTTGTACACAACAGTTATTTCTTTTGAATTTTCAATTGAAATAAATTATGACTATTTGTATATCATTGTTTTAAATTGTGAAAAATTGTTTGAATGATATTTGATGGATACTTATTGATTGAAAAGCATTATAAATGGTTTGAAACCACAGCTATCATGTATATTGATTGAATTCCTCGTTAGCTTGTCTAGTGGGATGAATTGAATTCCCTCTATGGCTGAAGTGTTGAGGTGTGTGCCTGTTGAGGATGGATAGAATGAGTACTCATATTATTGTTAGCTAGCTATGTTATTCCTCACTAGCCATCGACTTTTGGGATGAATTGAATTTCTCACTAGCCATCGACTTTTGGGATGAATTGAACTTTGGCAACATGATTAAGCTGTGTGTGTACGATTTATTGATATTTATTGTGATATTATGAAATGGAGTTTAAATTCTTATTGACATTCATTGTCTTTGAATTTAACTATGGTTTTAAGTATCCACTATTTATATGACTTATGATTTGTGATTTAAAGTTTTATTTGGTTAATGTTGTGCACCACTGAGACATTGGCTCAGCGATAGCTTTTCACTGCTGTCGCAGGTAGACAGACTGACAAGGCAGCAGACTAGACTGCTAGTACTAACTGAGAGATCATCGGGTATATTGAGTATACCATATTTTGCATTTTGTATTGTAATGTATGTTCACTGTATGTATATAGTGTTCTTGGTTTTGAGCAGTTGTAAATTAAAATTGTACATTGAAGTTGTAAAATAAATTGTAAATTATTTTGGCTTGTAAAATTTGTGGTATGTTTCTTTTATCTTAGCTTTTGAAAACACTGGAAAATCATTGTGGATTTGAGTTGACAATTGTTGAGAAACTTATTGTGTTGATTGAATATTGGAGTTGGGGATTGAACCAAATATTTGAAGTGCTTTTTATGTAACACCCCTATTTGCATAGCCTGGTATATTTCACTGTTCCGGTGATCGGAGTCGATCCAGACAATTAAGGGGATTAGGACCACACTTAAGACAACTAGATAAGCCATAAACACAAATAATTAGTAATTGTCAATTAGTTAAGTATAAATAAGAAAAATAGAACATAAGAAGTTAAACGAGCCGAGAGTCACAGCGATGGGTGACCTTCTCGGAAACGACTGCGAAGTCAATTTAAACTCAAATTTCGAATTGTAAAATGTGACGCTGTGGTCCTTAGGACCATTACAAACACAGTGGATAAGAGAAAATCACGAAAAAGAATTGTTAAGCCAGTCAAATAATTAGGTTAGGGATCTGGAAGAAATATTGAATTATTTGCAAACCGGGTTGAACCGGCGAGGGCCAATTTGGTTAATTGACCCTGAGAGCTGACTCCTGACCTAACTGTCAAATAAAATTGGAGAAAAGAAAATTTTAAAGTTGGAAATTAAATTAAAGAACTAATAGAAAAATAAATAAAAAAAAAAGAAAATGAAAAAGGTGTAGGGAGATTACATCATGCATGACATCATGCAGATACCATAAAGATTATAATTAATAAATTTGATTAATTTGATTTTTGGGTCTTCCATAAGGATAAAAGTCATAAAAGAAAAGAAAAAAAAAAAAAAAAGCAAAAGTCTTCTTCTTCTTCCCATATTGCCGCCTCACCCTCTCCCTCACTTCATCCTCCATTGAAGCTCATCTTTGAGCTTGAAAAATCAAAAATCTCACCATAGAAAATTATTTTACCATGGTTAAAGCTTGTTTTGGCAACTAAAAGAAGAGATTGAAGAACAAAGAAAAAGAAAAAGGAAGAGAATTGAAGAATTGAACATCAAAGATTGAGGTTAGTGATTGAAGTTGCAAAGTTAGTTTATTAGTTGTGTTTATAGCTTGATTAACTTAGAAATAAACTTAAAATGAAATGAAATAAATTGTTGAGGGACCATAAGTAAATTTCGGCCAGCATGTTGTGGAGGTGCATTTGCATGGTTTGATTGAATTTAATATGTTAAGCAAGCTTGTATGGATGTGGTAATGAGATTGATATGCATTGAATTGGTTAAATGCAAGAATTTGTGAATTAGGGTTTTGGACCCTTAGGGTTTAGAGACAAAAATGTGAAAAATTGGTAAATGTTGTCTTTGACCTAATTTGAAGTAAGAAATGGTCAATGGTGGCCAAATGAAGTGTGTTGAAAGTGTTGGAGTTGAAACCAAATTCGGATTCAGTGTGGTCATGCTGCGAGCAAGGTCCCTTTGAGGGACCAAAACTGAAAATTTACAAGTCCAATTGGTATGAGACCAATTGGGAATGAAAATAGACACTAAATGACACAATTTTCATTAAGGAAGCATGCCCAAAAAGTGACCAAAACCTAGTGAACAAATTGACCAAACTTGGAAAATCTCAGTCTGCCCTGTACAAATTGACCAAATGAATTTGTTCATTTAGCCATAACATGAGCTAGGCAGGTCTAAATGACCTAAAATGTTACCAGTGGATAGATGACATATAGACCTAAAACTTTCATGAAGAACACAAACCCAAATTATGCCATTAACCAAGTCATTTGACCACCCAAAGTTGGTGATCTAAAACTGCCAGAACCAAAATTTGCCCAGAAATCTGGGTTAAGTCCAATCCTGCAGCCATAGTTCAAATGGCTATAACTTGAGCTACAAAACTCCAATTGAAGTGATTCAAAAAAGAGAATAAACTTAAGACAATAGGGAATATTTTCTATGAAGAAAGTTTTGCCAAATTCTAACAGTAAAATAACCAATGGAACAGTGCAACTTAAGACACCAAAACTGAAAATTTGCAAATTTGCCTAAAAGACTTAGAATTTGAGTAAACAACCAAAACCAACAAATTTAGTGACCAAAATGTAGTATGTGGGTGAAGTTGAAGTTCCAATACCTATTAAGCCTTAGAAAGTCAACAAATTGACTTAAATAGTACCATAAATAGTAACTCCAAAATGAAAATTTCCAAGAATGCTAGTTTATGTATATTTGGGCTAGAATTAAGTATTTATGAATTAATTATTGGATTTACTGTGAAATAAGATACTGAAACACTATAAATGTTGTGTTTCAGCTGAAAAAGACCCGGAATGTATAAGGGACTGAGTCAAGGCCTAGAGGCGACTCACGTCAGGTTTGTGCACAAAAATTTTAAATTATAGTTTTCATAATGGAAATTGATTTGTTATACATTGTGAATGTGTTTGTTCATTATGAATTTTGAGAATATTGTGTTGCCTATTCCACAATGGAAATTTGGAAAGAAAATTAATTATTGATTTGTATGAAATATTTGAACAATATGGTTTTGAATTTAGTTATGGCTTTGAAAATCTTATTTGAAAAATAGTGTGTTGCCTACTTTATAAATGAAAAGTTTAGAATGAAATATGATTTGTGAATTGTATAAAATATTTGAATAACTTGATTTAAATTGTTTTTAATTCACACTTGGCATGACAATACTTATATGTTCCTCCTCCACTTGTGGGGTGAGTTTGATATTTGATCACTTTCCTCCCTCTTTGGCTTTCCAGTCTGAGGGGCGAGTTTGGATGAGTACTCATTAGCTAGCTAGCCACCTCCCTCATTGATTTTGATTAGTGGGGTGAGTATGCCTTGTCGTGATGTACACACGACATGTTCAAAAATTTTGTGTCATGGCCTAAGTTGTGTTATTGTTTGGTAACACTATGTTTATTAAATTGTTTGATCAAGTTGTGCTGTATTAAGCTTTGAAAATTATGATTTGTTATAAATGCAATTTGAAAAAAAAATTGTGAAATGCGATTATGAGATTTTTGAATACGATTTGTTTATAAATGTTTTATATTTTGCATTTTATGCTTTATTGTGCACCACTGAGTATTTGTATACTTAGGATAGCTTTAACTTGCTATCACAGATAGGGAAAAGGACATAGCAGCAGAGCGAGCTGCTACAGTTAGAGAAGAGCATAATTGAAAAATTTTTGTATGGGTATTTGTCTATACCCTGATAGTTTAGTTTGATATAAATATGATAATATGCATATGTATCCCTGTAAATTTGAGCAGTTGTACAGATAAAATTGTAATAATATTATTTTTGAGATTTTGCATCTGTAAATTAACTTATGATTGTAAATTAATGATTTAAAATGCAATGTGCATGAGTTATGAAATGTTTTGAGATATTAATTCTTGATTTGAAATTTGGATTTTGAATTGAAGTGTTGCTATTGCTGTTGAATTGAAGTTTGGTGATTGCAATTGGAGTTGTGATTGAAAAATATATTGAGAGTGACACTCTGCTGAAATTTTTGTAAAAATTATGGAGATTTTAAATATCCAAAAATTTGATTTATGTTTGGACTCTAAATGAAGGTTTTTAAAATTTGAAAAAAAATTTTACCCACCAATTCTAAAATGAACGAAACTTGTTTTAAAATCCCTTGTAGTATATTTAATGGGTTACCAGTAGGTGAAGTACGATAATTCATTAGGTGTACTACGGGAACATGTTACATCTTACTAGGAGTAGGGTGTGACATTTTACAGGTTTTTGAAGAACTATTTTATTCAAAATACAGATGGCACTCTGTCAAAATTTTTGCAGAAATTGTTAATTATTCAAATGTGTTAACTGTTTCACTTCAGTTCAAAAAAATTTTTAACACCTATAAATAGTGCTCACCACTGTAAAAAGAAGTAAGAAAAGTTTTAAAATCCCTTGTAGTGTATTTAATGGGTTATCAGTAGACGAAGTTGGTAATTCATTAGGTATACTACGGGATCATGTTATGCCTTACGGAGTGGTAGGGTGTGACAGTAATCATAGACTTTCTAAGGGATTCAATTCTGAGCCACCAAGAATTGAATTAAGGCATTCCTAGGTGCATTTCATTCATTCATTTTACAAGAGTTGCTGAAGGAGTACATAATCAACACTTGATCTTGAATTCCTCCCAATGGTCCCACCAATGCTCTTGACCTCCTTGAACTTCTTGCAATCCAATATTACATAGTAATCCTTGGCATACCAAGGCGAATTTACAAGAACTTAAATAAATTAAAATAAATTAATTAATCTACAATCCCAAAGAAACATAAAAGAAATAAATCCAATCACATTAGTCTTTTATAGTCCATGATCATCCATCATGCATATCACTATTTAACAATTAAATAAAACATACATACTTAAATTAAATTGAATATCTCATATTCAACTTAAAAATCCAGACTTGAATATGATTCAAATAAATTTAAAAATTCAGATTTGAATATCATTCAAACAAATTTAAAAATTCAGATTTGAATAACATTCAAACAACCTTAAAAATTCAGATTTGAATCACATTCAAACAATTTTTAAAAAATCAGATTTGAATCACATTCAAACAATTTTTAAAAATTTAGATCTGAATATTATTCAAACAACTTTAAAAAATCAGATTTAAATATGATTCAAACAACTTTAAAAATTCAGATTTGAATCACATTCAAACAACTTTTAAAATTCAGATTTGAATCACATTCAAACAATTTTTAAAATTCTGATTTGAATCAAAATTTAATTGTGTGATTAAAATTATAATTAAACAATTTAATTAGATATAGGATGAGCTTTTAGATCATACAATAATTGCAAATTAAAAAGCCAAACCTTGAGCCACCCATGAAGCCACAAACCTTGCACACCATGAAGGTGTTCTCTTGCATGCCGCTACACATCCATTACAACCAGTAATGGATAAATCATCTCATGATCAAAACACACAATTAAATCATATAATAAAAAATCTAAATGGAAAATAAAGTGGCTCTGATACCAATTGAAGGAACGGAAGCGTGAAAAAAAATTAAGTTTATACCATTGAATTCAAAATTTTCACCTAGGGTCACATGCATCATGCAAGATTTATTTTTGTCCATTTGATTTCAATGATAAACAATATATTAAAACACTTTTAATATGTTTTGGATCTGTTATTTTCCATTTAAGATTTTAAAAATTAATCAGATTAATTTTAAAACCCTAGATGAGATTAAGAACAAATACATTAACCTTTTGATGCACTGCAGTGTATTTGTGCCTTTCGGATGCGTCTTCAGGACACCAGATGTTGTCCCTCGAGCTTGTCCACAGCAAGAACACCTATGGCAGCCCTTGAACAGCTTCTAAAGCATTTTTTATTAATTAGAAAATCAATTTTTGCCTTTTAAGAGATTAAAGATGTAAACAGGACACTAGAAATAATTTCTAGTATTTTTAATTCAAGAGATTGTTTGCTAATCTCTTGGAATTGGTGAGAGATGAAGAAGAAGAAGAGAAGGGGAACTTCAAGGTGGCGGCACAAAGGAGGATAGCTGCTGGTTGTGTTATTTTCTTTTCATAACAACACTTATATAGCTAGGTCAACACATTAAACCCTTGCCACATGTCACCCTCTGATTGGTTCTAGGTTTAATTGACCCAATCACACTGTGCCAAGTGTCAAATCTATATTTAATCTTAATTTTAATCATCTTACATGATTAAAAGAAATTTGGAAAGCTTATGTGTAGTGCCATGTGTCACCATCACATGGTGCCACATGTCACCCTGTGAAATGACTAAAATGCCCCTGTGTCTTAATTTTGAGTTCTTAACCCAAAATAATTATTTCTCTTCTTCTAATAAATTTATATCA
The DNA here is from genome assembly GCF_030052815.1 of Hevea brasiliensis. Classification (NCBI taxonomy): domain Eukaryota; kingdom Viridiplantae; phylum Streptophyta; class Magnoliopsida; order Malpighiales; family Euphorbiaceae; genus Hevea; species Hevea brasiliensis. The sequence continues at coordinate 57,217,648 of NC_079498.1, forward strand.
AATATAAATTAATTAATTAATCTTTATTAATTAATGTCTCATTAATTAAATTCGTATTTAAACACTTTAAATATAAATTTAACTTATAATGTACATCCAATAACCTAGATTTGGTTTCAAGCCATGCTAGGGACTTTGCAATCTAATTGCAAACCAAATATATTTAATTAAATCATATTTAATTAGGTGATAACTTGTGTAAGTGTGTAACTTACTAGGCTCATCACTAATTGGCAATGAGATATGATATCAACTCTTAATATCATCAGAACTTTTTCTTACCATAAATGATTTCTCTAAATCATTTTATGCACCTCATAGACCATGGTTAACACCTAGCATAGCATGCCATGGCTACCCAATTAGTAATAAAGTTTACCTTAAATGAATCTATAATCATATGTTACCATGCACTAGAATCTCTCTGTTACAAAATCTCAACTCAAGCTGGAGTCATGGTTTATGTCAAACCCCATTTGCTATAAATATTATGTTCTCTTTTAATTCTAGTTATTAATTAAAAAGATTTTCTCATCTGAAACTCTTTCTGAATAAATCTATCTGTCCTGGCCAGGAACTTGAAACATTAAGAACAATTAAATGAACATAGGATTTTATCTCTATTTACTTAGAGGAATAGATTCCATCTTGATCAACACCTACCTCCATATATAACTAGTAAGAGCCAACACATGCCCATATACCAATACTCAGTACAAGTATGAAAGCAGTATCAAACTCAAACCACCTATATACAAGATAACTATGCTATCTCAGGTCTAAAGATTATATGCACTGATATGATTTATGGCAATGCATTGACAAGAGTAAACTCCATGTGCTTGTCATAAGCGTCACTGGTTCGGTTTACTTATCATATATAAGTTCCTATCATGTTTGTTATATGGCATGAGACTCACCATTCTATCTTATTTATATCTCATATAAATAACTTGGAAACAAACATGAATACAATCTTTCTAGATAAGTCATGTCCTTATTATGAAGTATCCTCGATTGTGAACCTATTTATGATACTTTGTACTAAAAATACTGTCACTCATATTCTTAACAACTTAAGAATAGAATTTCTAACAAAATATTAATGGACCTTTTCTATTACACATAAATATATTATGTAAATGGAAAAGTGGAAATGCCTTTATTAATAAAAACATGTACAAGATACATACTAAATGATATGCTCTAGGGCATACTACTAACATTAACATCTCACATCCAAACTTCACTCTACTAAACAAAATCCATCATCTCAATAGCCTTTAACTCATTTCCATTCAAAATCATCAAAAATTACTAACCCATAATCATTTTTTTCCTCTCTTCTTCCCTTCAGCGTGCCACCATCTCCCTTGCTCATTCTTCGAGCTCGTTCCCCATTGCTCACCGTTAACAACTCTCCATCGACTATCCTTGTCATTGCTTATGGTCCCTCATGTAACACGCCTATATTCGATAGTGCGTTTGACTGTTCCGGTAACTAGTGTTGTCCGGACAGCTAGGATGCCTAGAACTGCACTTAGATATGGGTGAGGAGACATAAAATAATGAAATAAAAGAAAAGAAAATACAAGAAAAATAAAGGAAAAATAATAGCAATGAAATGTAACCAAGTTAAATGAGCCGAAAACCATAGCGATGAGTAACTGCACCGGGAAGTTGCGGCGTGGACCGTTGACTAGCCCTGGACCACGGGGAACCCTGGAAAATATTTTTAAGACTTAAATAAACATCTATTGAAGTTTAAATATCATTAGAAATATCAAAGAAAAATTAATTAATTAATTAGAACAAAGAAAAACAAGAAATCGAGCAAACGACAAAACTAGGTGTTACCGAAAAATCAGGAATGCAGCCCGAATAGGGGCATTATAGTCATTTAACATGCCGAGTTACCTTTTGATCTAAATTTCCATTAAAAATACATGATATTACACTAGGAAAATGTCATGAAAAATTAAAATGGTGGTACATAATCTAAATAGTAAAAGATAGGAGGAAAATGTGGAAAATTGGAAATTTTGGATTAAACAAATCATAAACTCACCTTAGTGCTCCACTAACATCACCTAAGTGGACTTGCAATCAGCCTTTGGATAGAAAATTCTGTCATCTTCAACCTTAGGAAGAGAACCAGCTGAAATCAATATTGAGAGAAAACTCCATGGCCGTCCATGGTGAGAGCTCCATGCAAGCATGTTCTAGCCACTTTTTCCACTAGGTTCCTTCATTAACTTTGCTCCTCACCTTGCAAGGAAGAGTTTGATAGCAATTTTAAGAAGTTTAGTGAGGTTTTGATCAAGCTTCAAAAGTGGTAAGTGAGTGTTTTTAATTCTTGTTTCATTAAAAGTGTAATCAAGGTTGTGGGTAGTTGATTTATGGAAGAATTTTTGAAGTTTGATGTTTTAATGGAGATGTACATTTTGGCAGCCACGGAAATTCAGTATATATATCTTGTTTTTACTTGTTTATGGTTGTTTAAGATGTTGTTATTGATGGCAGCACGGATATGTCTATAATGGTTTAGAATTGGGTATGTAAATGGGGTATGTTCATGTGGTTAAATGGTGTAAATGGACTTTGGAAAATTCTGTGTTATAGTGTGCATATTGAGAATGGTTACAAGATGTCCAAAATGACCAAAATGTGTTGTTAAATGTGTTAATGGTAAGGTATAAACCAGAATTGACATGAAGGAAGTAGTTTGGTAAGTGTTGAATATGTAATTGGTAAGTGATGAGAAGTGTGTAGTAGGGTAGTGTGTGTTTTGACTTAGAACCTTAAGTGTGTGACTCCAGTTGGTATGAGACCAATTGGAGGTGAAACTAGGCACAAAATATGACAACTTTCATGAAGGAATCTTACCAAAATTCTGCCTAGAAGGTGACTTGAAAAATGACCAAATCCGGATTAGTGACTTGAAAGCCTGAAAATTGACTATTTGGGCAGTAGTTAGTTTTTTGGCCATAACTCACTCAAAACAGGTCCAATTGACCTAAAATTTTTACCATAAATAGTTTAGACATATATCTACAATTCTTATGAAGACACCAAAGCCCAGAAATGGCCATAACCAAGCCAAATAGCTTGCACAATTTCGGGTACCAAAACTAGCTGAACCAAAAGTGACCTAAAAATGACCTAAAGTTACCATTTTGGTGCATTCTGTCCAGTATTGGTAAATTCACCACAACTTGGTCTACATAACTCAGAATGACCTAAAATTTTTCTCTGCATGCAATAAGACATAGACCTACAAGTTTATAGTTTGGACCGAAACCCGAAAACTGAGGGAACTAGGTCGTCTGGCTAGGTCAAATTAGTATACCGAAATCCAGCAAATTGCAATAAAATGCAACATACTTAGAAATGAATTTGGTAATATGTACCAATACTAAAAGGTTACGAATGTGACATATTGATAACATTAAAACCTAATTCACTTGACTGCATCGAGGGTCAACATCTTAGGTTGACTAAAGAAATAATAGAATTTAATAAATTAATTATTAAACTTTATTGTTAGAGACAGTTTAAATGAGTACTGAAACACTTCAAATTGTGTGTTTCAGTTAGCAAAGACTCAAGGAAGGGGAAGGAAACACTGAGTCAGAGCCAAGAGACATTTATCAGAGGTTTGTGCACAATTGTTATTTCCTTTGACTTTTTAATTGAAATAAATTATGGGAATTTTGTATGTTATTGTTTTGAATTGTGAAAAATTGTTTGAATGGAAATTTGATGGATACTTATTGTTTGAGAATATTGCAATTGGTTTGAAACCACAGCTATCATGTATATTAATTGAATTCCTTGCTAACTTGTCTAGTGGGATGAATTAACTTTGAATTCCCTCTCTGGCTGAAGTGTTGAGGTGCGTGCCTATTGAGGACGAATAGAATGAGTACTCATATTATTGCTAGCTAGCTATGTTATTCCTCACTAGCCATCGGCTTTTGGGATGAATTGGACTTTGTAACATTATTAAGCTTTGTGTGTGATTTATTGATATTTATTGTGATATTGTGAAATAGATTTTAAATTCTTTATGACATTCATTGTCTTTGAATTTAACTATGATTTTAAGTATCCACTATTTATATGACTTATGATTTATGTTTTAAAGTTGTATTTTGTTAATGTTGTGCACCACTGAGACATTGGCTCAGCGATAGCTTTTCATTGCTGTCATAGGTAGACAGACTGACAGGGTAGCAGACTAGGCTGCTAGTACTACACTAAGAGATCATCGGATATATTGAGTATACCATATTTTGCATTTTGTATTGTAATGTATGTTCACTGTATGTATATATTGTTTTTGGTTTTGAGCAGTTGTAAATTAAAATTGTACATTAAAGTTTTAAACTAAATTTATAAATTATTTTGGTTTGTAAATATTGTGATATATTCTTTTATATCAGCTTTTGAAAACACTGAAAAATTATTGTGGATTTGAGTTGGCAAATGTTGAGAAACATATTGTGTTGATTAAATATTGGAGTTTGGGGATTGAACAAAATATAGGAAGTGTTTTTTTACAGGTTTTTGAAGAACTGTTTTATTCAAAATACAGATGGAACTCTGCCAAAATTCTTACAGAAATTATTAATACTTCAAATGTGTTATCTAGTTTCACTTCAGTTAAGAAAATTTTTAACACCTGTAAATAGTGCTCACCACTCTAAAAAGAAGTAAGAAAAGGTTTAAAATCCCTTGTAGTGTATTTAATGGGTTATCAGTGGACGAAGTTTGGTAATTCATTAAGTATGCTACGGGATCATGTTATGCCTTACAGAGGGGTAGGGTGTGACATGTTTTAGTGGTATCAGAGCTAGTTTTTAAATTGTATTTTCACCTATAATTTGAATATTCTTTCTTCATAGTACAACTGCTCAATGTCATTGTTTAATACATACAGTACATTATATTAGAAATATGCACTAACAGGAGAAAATCTCCTTGTGTTATTTGTTCAGGAGGTCTAAGATCCTCGAATTGACTATGGAAGAGGGTGATCATTCAGTCAATCAATCAATAGAGGCTGAGGTACAAGGGGATGCCCCAGCCCTACATAATGTCAGTGGATCAGCCGCACCAGCCCCCTCAGTACCGCAGTTTCCTGCTCAGTTCGCTCAGCAGATAGCTGCAATGTTCCAACAAATGGCTGGTAACATGCCTACTCAAGTCCCACTACAAGTCCCACTACAGACACCAGTGGTACAACCACAGTCTTCTGCTATGCAGTATGACAAATTGATGAAATATGGGGCTATTGAGTTCAAGGGGACAGTAGATCCTCTAGAGGCAGAACAGTGGTTAGAGAGAATGGATAGGGTATTCAAGAAGCTACATTGTACAGAGGAGCTCAGATTTGAATATTCAGTGTCTCTCTGAGGATGCATATGGTAGTGGAAAACCATTCCCCATAGTCTGGCAGAACCTTCAGTGCTAACATGGAATGATTTTCTACGGGAGTTCAGATAAAAATGTGTCCCTGATGCTTATGTGGACCAGAAACGGTAAGAGTTTCTAAGTCTGAAACAGGGGAGTAGATTGGTGGCTGAATATGAAAGGGAATTTTTCCACCTGAGCCATTATGCAGTAAGTCTACTTTCTACTAGTAGGGAGAGATGTAAGAGGTTTGAAACCGGTTTGAAGCCCAGTATCAGATTACAAGTGGTCGGATTCAAACATAACAACTTATCTGAGACAGAGAGAAGAGGCCGAGACATCTGATATTGTGACTGGTACCTTCTCAACTTTTAATCAAGATGTATTTGTGTTGTTTGATCCGGGTTCTACCCATTCTTATGCGAGTGCTAGCATCATTGATTGCATTACTGTTCCATGTACAAAAATAGACTTTGAGGTGTTAGTAACAAGTCCACTAGGACAAGAGGTCAGGGTCAATAGAATGTATAGGGATTGTCCTCTGGTGATCCAAGGACGTACTTTTCTGTCTGATTTCATTGAAATGCCCTTCAGAGATTATGATATCATCTTGGGCATGGATTGGTTAGCCAAGCATCACGCTATGATTGACTGTAGGCTGAAGACAGTCACTTTTGGTCTCCCTCAGTACAGTGATGTGGTAATACATGGGGAGAGGCAACTATTGCCATCAAACGTCATTTCGGCTGCACTAGCTAGAAAAATGATCAGAAAGGGATGTGAAGCATACTTGGCGCATGTGGTAGACACCTAAGTGGGGAGTCCAGCATTGAGGGACATCCCTACAGTATATGACTTTCCATATGTGTTTCTTGATGAATTGCCAAGATTACCTCCAGAAAGAGAGGTGCAGTTTGAAATTAATGTTATGCCTGGTGTGGATCCAATCTCCATAACACCATACAGAATGGCACCAGCAGAGTTGAAAGAGTTGAAGATACAGTTGCAAGAACAACTTAAAAAGGGCTTTATCAGCCCTAGTTTGTCACCTTGGGGAGCCCCAGTATTGTTTGTTAAGAAGAAAGATGGCACTCTCCGCTTATGTATCGACTACCGGCAGTTGAATAAGGTGACAATAAAGAACAAATATCCATTACCTCGCATTGATGATCTGTTTGATCAGTTGAAGGGTGCAGCTGTATTCTCCAAAATTGATTTGCGATCTAGTTATTATCAGTTGAAAGTGCAAGAGCAGAGTATTCCAAAAACTACTTTCAGAACTCAATATGGCCACTATGAGTTTCTAGTAATGCCATTCGGGTTAACTAATGCTCTAGCTGCTTTTATGGATCTAATGAACACTATCTTCAGACCATATCTCGACCAATTTGTGGTGGTGTTTATTAATGATATTTTGATATATTTGAGGAATGCAGAGGAGCATGACAGACATCTGCGGATTGTACTGCAGACTTTAAGGGAGAAACAACTATACGCCAAATTGTCGAAATGTGAATTTTGGCTAAAAGAAATCTCCTTCTTGGGACATGTTGTGTCAGCTGAAGGAATCAAGGTAGATTCCAGCAAGGTAGAAGCTATCCTTAATTGGAAGCCACCCAGGAATATCACAAAAATTCATAGTTTTCTAGGTTTAGCTGGATATTACCGCCAATTTGTGAAAGGGTTTTCTATATTAGCTTCTCCACTGACTAAGCTGCTTCAGAAAGATGTAAAATTTCAGTGGACAGATAAATGCCAGCAGAGTTTTGATGAGTTGAAGAGGTATTTGACTGAAGCTCCAGTCCTTATTTTACCTACTCCGGGTAAAGAATACACAGTTTATAGTGATGCTTCTCACAATGGGTTAGGCTGTGTACTGATGCAAGATCGAAATGTCATTGCTTATGCATTACGCCAGCTAAAACCGCATGAGAGGAACTACCCAACACATGATTTGGAGCTTGCAGCTATTGTTTTTGCTCTTAAGATCTGGAGACACTATTTGTATGGGGAGAAATGCTACATTTACACAGATCACAAGAGCTTGAAGTACTTAGGTACCCAGAAGGAATTGAACTTGAGGTAGAGGAAATGGTTAGAACTGATTAAAGACTATGATTGCTTAATAGACTATCAGCCAGGGAAAGCAAATGTGGTGGCTGACGCCTTAAGTCACAAGACTATGGCAAGTCTCAGAGTTTCTCCTTTGTCCATGGTACATGAGTTGAAAGCACAACATGCTAGTTTGGAGGTTGATGATGAGGGACAGACAGTAGTTGCATGGCATGTGCAACCAGTGTTGATTGATCAGATCAGAATGGCTGCTCAGAGTGATGAAAAATATAAGAAGCTGCTGAAAGAAGTCCAACAGGGCAAGAAACCTAAATTTTCTATGAGAAATGATGGTTTATTGCTACACCAGGGCAGAATGTGCATTCTTAGTGATGTGGAATTGAGACAGATCATCATGAAGGAAGCACATGAGTCTCCTTTTGCTATGCATCCTGGTGGAACTAAAATGTACAGAGGGCTGAAAGAACATTACTGGTGGATGGGTATGAAGAGGGATATAGCTGAATTTGTTTCCAAATGCCTAACTTGTCAGTAAGTGAAGGCAGAACATCAAGTACCAGTAGGTTTGTTACATTAATTGCCAGTACCATAGTGGAAATGGGAACGGATAACTATGGATTTTGTGATGGGACTTCCGAGGACACAGAATAGTCATGATGCAGTATGGGTTATAGTTAATAGACTAACCAAGTCTGCTCACTTTTTGCCAGTTCGGATGGACTATAACCTGGAAAGATTGGCCAGATTGTACATATATGAAATTGTAAAACTACATGGAGTGCCGGTATCGATTGTATCTGATAGAGATCCTAGGTTCACTTCTAGATTCTGGGGTAGTCTCTAGAGAGCCCTAGGAACTAGATTGAACTTCAGAATAGCATTCCACCCGCAGACAGATGGCCAGTCTGAGAGGGTAATTCAGATATTGGAGGATATGCTACGGGCTTGTGTGATTGAGTTTGAAGGTAGTTGGGATACATACTTGCCTTTGATTGAGTTTGCTTATAACAACAGCTACCAATCAAGCATTGGAATGCCTCTATATGAAGCTTTGTATGGCAGAAAGTGCAGAACTCCCCTATGTTGGGATGAAGTAGGTGAAAGGAAGATGATTAGGCCAGAAATTGTTTAGCAGACAGAGGAAAAGATCAGATTGATCAGAGATCGACTCAAGGCTGCATCAGACCATCAGAAGTCCTATGTTGATTTAAAGAGAAGAGATATTGAATATACAGTGGGTGATAAGGTATTCCTCAAAGTTTCTCCTTGGAAGAGGATTATGAGATTTGGCAGAAAGGGAAAACTGAGTCCTCGTTTCATCGGACCATATGAGGTTTTAGAAAGAGTAGGTCCTTTGGCATATCGGTTAGCATTACCTCCAGAGCTAGAAAGGATACATAGTGTCTTCCATGTGTCCATGTTAAGGAGGTACAGATTTGACCCATCTCATGTACTATCAGTTGAAGAGATTGAGGTAAATTCAGACCTTTCATATGAGGAAGAACCCATAGAAATTCTGGTATATGAGGTGAAACAGCTGAGGAATAAACAGATTCACCTGGTTAACGTGTTGTGGAACCATCATTCAGGCCAGGAAGCTACTTAGGAACGTGAAGAGGACATGAGGAGATAACACCCACAGCTGTTCAGAAACTGATGTCAGGTAAAATTTCGAGATGAAATTTATTTTAAAGGGGGGGGGGGGGGGGAGAATTGTAACACCCTTATGTTCGGTAGTGCATTCTACTGTTCCGGTGACCAGTGCTATCCGGACAGCTAGGATATCTAGAACTACACATAGATATGGGTGAGGAGACATAAAATAATGAAATAAAAGAAAAAAAAATACAAGAAAAACAAAGGAAAAATAATAGAAATGAAATGTAACCAAGTTAAACGAGTCGAAAACTATAGCGATGGGTGACTGCAACGGGAAGTTGCGGTATGGACTGTTGACAAGCCCTGGACCGCGGGGAACCCTAAAAAATATTTTGAAGACTTAAATAAACATCTATTGAAGTATAAATATCATTAGAAATATCAAAGAAAAATTAATTAATTAGTACAAAGAAAAACGAGAAATCGAGAAAATGACAAAACTAGGTATTACCGAAAAATCGGGAATGCAACCCGAATAGGGGCATTGTGGTCATTTGACATCTCGAGTTACTTGTTGACCTAAATGTCCATTAAAAATACATGATATTACACTAGGAAAATGTCATGAAAAATTAAAATGGTTGTCACACCTTATCCCTTGTAAGGCACGATATGTTCCCGTAGCATACCTAATGAATTACCAAACTCCACCTACCGATAACCCATTAGTTATGCTATAAAGGATTTTAAAATAAACCATAGCTTTTTATCTTATCAATTCTTTTGCGGAAAATTGCATGAAAATAGTTAAAATTCCATGTAAACATTCATTGGAAATAATGATAGACTAAATATTGCAAAAGTTACATTTTCATAAGTCTCAAAGTAAAATACAAAATAGTTACAAACTCAAAATGTGATAGCAATGCAATGCTTTTAAATACAAACTGCTCAATGTCCGTACATCCATACATATAGTTACAAAATACATCCAAAAGAATCACAAGGGTATACCTAACGTAAATACCCACAAACAATACCAAAATACTGCTTTCAAGTCTCTCACTCTGCAGCCTTCTCCTTTCCCTTACCTGCGACAGCATAAAGAAGCTATCGCTGAGTATATCACTCAATGGTGCACAACTAATAACTTTAAAACTTAAGGTAAAACACAATTTGTCAAAGCATAATGAATCACATTTTTCTTAAGCATGAAAACTTCACAATAGTTCTAAGTCCATAAAGGCCATTTATTGCAATAACATTTCAAATGAGAAATCACATTTCATAAATCACAATTCACAAAGCATTAGTGTTGCCAACGTCAACACACAGTTTAGGCCATGACACAAAATTTCACGATCAGTGCCGTGTTGTACACCACGATAAAGCAATCTCAACCTCACTAACCGTTATTAATGAGGGAAGGGCTAGCTAGCTAATGAGTAGTCATGTAGTCTTAACCTACTAACCGTTATTAATGGGAGACATAATCAATATCAATTATCAACCCCAAGTAGCCGTTACTACTAGGGAGTTCCAAAAGGGACTGTCATGCTAACTGTGGTTTCAAAACAACTTTCAAGAGTTTCTAAATCAATAATCACGTTTGCAAAACAACAACATATTCAAATCATCATAAAACCCATAAAAGGGGTGGCAACACACAAATTCCTCAAATACAAGAGAAAAACATACCTCATTCAAAATAAACTCATTTCAAATCAAACTCATTCAAATAAACTGATTCAAATCAATTTACAAAGCTAAAACAAAGAAAAAGGTTAGTTGTGCACAAACCTGCAATGCTCTCCTTTCTCTTTACTCACTATTCCTTGTTCATTCTAACTTCTTTTTCTACTGAAAATACACAAATAAAATACCTCAATACCAATCTCAATTGCTGCCAAAAACTCATTACATGCATGTCTAATGCATCCCAAGTTAGCTTTGCAAATTTAAAAAAAATTTGGTTTTGGATAGCTTGGTGCCCCAATCTTTGAACCCAATTTTCACCTAGTTTCGACCATAATTTGTTGAGGTGTTCTTCATGAAAATTGTTCATCTAGGTCTTAACTATATTTTCCTTTTTGAATCGCCTAATTTGGAGCTGTGTAGCTCAAGTTATGCCCAAAATAAGATTACTGTTCACATCACTATTCATGCTGCAGATTCAGTTCTAGTAGATTTATCAATCCAACTTCATTAAGCAATTTGATCAAGTTAAGTCCATAATTTGGTCTAATGTTCTTCATAAAAAATATTCTACTATGTCTTAGGTTTCCATCGGTTCAAGAATCGCCTAAATCAGAGTTTTCTAGAGAGAGTTATGGCCATGCAAATTTTACTGTTCATATGGTAAATATGCAGTTCTGCAGATTCGATGATTCAAAATTTACTCAGCAATTTGATTGGGTTAAGTCCATTATTTGGCCTCAAGTTCCCCATATGAAATGTTCTACTATGTCTTAGGTTTCCATCTATTCAAGAATTTCCTAAATCAGAGTTTTCTAGAGAGAGTTATGGCCATGCAAAATTTACTGTTCATATGATCAAATTCTGCAGGTTCTAGATTTCTGTCTCCAAGTTCAAGGCTCATTTCGGATAGCTTAAGGTCATTTTCGGGGCAGAGTATCTTCACAAAAATTCTAGCCCTATGTCTTAAGTTTCATTTCCAATTGGTTTCACACCAATTGGAGTTGTGTAGCTCAATTTATGGGCTGTCAAACACACTGAACTCAGTGTGCAAATTCGGCCCTAGGTTCAAATTTTTCATTTCTTCAATTATTCCCACTAACCAACCTCAATTCACATTTAATTCACCAAAAATGACTATAATTTAGCATTGACACATCAATGGCACTTCCTAGCACAAACCCCATAATTTTCAAACACCAAAGTTTACAATTTTCCCTAATCCTACCATTTCATTACTTTCATTTATCAACCCATTGTCAATTCAAATTAAATAAACCTCAAATGACCATAATTTAACACTACACACACTAATTTCACTCTCTAGCACCAAAATTCCAATTTTCCCATGAACCCTAATCTCCCATAATTCAATTTATGCAATCCCATGAAATCTTACTACTCCCAATCATGCATACTACTTTAATTTAACTTAGATTTATCATCAATTTAACTAAAATACATCAAAACCCTAATTTTTCTCAAATTAGCCAAAACCTTAGTTTAGGTTCCATGCATGTTTCCTTTCAATTTCTTATGAAATTTCATCATAAATTAACTTCATTTAAAGCTTATACAACTAATCCAACATGAAAAGAAACTTACCTCAAGTGACCACTTCTAATCTTCAATTTCTTCTAACTCTTTTGTTCTCTTAGCTTCTAATCTCTCAATGAAAGATAAATTTGATGTTTTCTACCAATTAGATAGAAAACCCATGGAGAAAAAGTGGAGAAAATCAAGGGTTGAGAGAGGTTGTAAGTGGAAGAATGAAGAGAGAAGAAAGAAAAGAGAGGGATAGGAGGTGTGTGGGAGGGCAACTAAATGAGGGAGGGAGGAAGATGGCTTCCTTTTATACTTATCTCAATTTTTTATTTATTTAATTAATTTTAATTGAGTTGTCCAAAGCCCATTGGTCCTAAAATTTTAATTGGGTCAAAATGGACCTAAAATTCTAGATTTTTGTTTCTTTTATTTTCCTTTCACTTTATACTTGAATTCTTTTCCTAAAAAAAAAATTTATTCCATAATTCAATTCATTAATTTCACTTAAATTAATTAACATTTTGGTCAAAAGTCAACTCTTGAGGTAAATTGACCAAAATGCCCCTCATCGGGTCATAATCGCTCTTTTTCAATTTACCGGGTGAGTCCTTATATTTTTGGGTCATTTGAATTTTTATTGTGTCTATCTCAATTAATTTTTTATTTATTTTTGGTCCTTAGGGTGTCTTTGAATAGTACTAGTCATGGACCAAAAATGGTACTATTCATAACTCGGAGGTTCGGAGTGTTACAATTCTCCCCTCCTTAAAAATAAATTTCGTCCTCGAAATTTACCTGTTCTCAGTCTCTGAATAGCTATGGGTATTGTATCCTTATGTCCTCCTCACGCTCCCATGTAGCCTCCTGGCCTGAATGATGGTTTCACAACACTTTGACTACAGGTGTCTATTTGTTCCTTAGCTGTTTTACCTCATATGCCAAGATCTTTATGGGCTCTTCATCATATGTCAGGTCTGGATTCACCTCAATCTCCTCTACTGGCAAAATGTGAAAGGGGTCTGATCTGTACCTCCTCAATATGGAGACATGGAAGACATTGTGAATCTTTTCCAGCTCCGGAGCCAGTGCAAGTTTATATGCGAATGGACCCACTCTTTCCAGAACCTCATACGGCCCAATGAAGCGAGGACTTAGTTTCCCCTTTCTACCAAACCTCGTGATCCTCTTCCATGGGGAAACTTTTAAGAACACCTTGTCACCCATACTGTATCGAATATCTCTTCTCTTTAGGTCAATGTAGGACTTCTGTCTATCCGTTGCAACTTTGAGTCTGTCTCTAATGAGCTTAACCTTTTCTTCCGTCTGCTGCACTAATTCTGGGCCAATCAACTTCCTCTCGCCCACTTCATCCCAACACAAGGGAGTTCTACACTTTCTGCTATAAAGTGCTTCGTATGGAGGCATCCCGATGCTTGACTGATAATTGTTATTGTAGGCAAATTCAATTAAAGGCAAGTGTGTGTCCCAACTCCCTTTAAACTCAATCACACAAGCCCAAAGCATATCCTCCAAAATTTGAATGATCCTTTCAGATTGGCCGTCTGTCTGTGGATAGAATGCTGTACTAAAGTTCAATCTAGTTCCTAGGGCTTTTTGGAGACTACCCCAGAATCTATAAGTAAACCTTGGGTCTCTGTCCGACACAATAGACACTGGCACTCCATGTAACCTCACAACGTCATCAATGTACATTTTGGCCAATCTTTCTAGGCTGTAATCCATCCTCACTGGCAAAAAGTGTGTAGACTTGGTCAATTTATCAACAATAACCCAAACTACATTATGATTCTTTTGTGTACGTGGAAGTCCTATCACAAAATCCATAGTGATTCTTTCCCATTTCCACTCGAGAATTAGCAAAGGCTGTAGCAACCCTGCAGGCACTTAGTGTTCTGCCTTTACTTGCTGACAAGTTAGGCATTTGGCAACATATTATGCAATGTCTTTCTTCATTCCTCTCCACCAATAGTGCTCTTTCACAATTCTGTACATTTTGGTTCCATCAGGGTGCATTGCAAAAGGTGAATCATGTGCTTCCTTTAAAATGGTCTGCCTCAGTTCAACATTCTCAGAAATACACATTCTGCCCTTATATAACAACAAGCTCTCATCATTTACTGATAATTCTGGTTTCTTGCCATCCCGAGCCTCTTCCATCAACTTCACATACTTATCATCCTTCTGTGCAACTGCTTTAATTTGTTCTGCCAGCATTGGCTTCACTTGCCAAGTAGCTACCATCTGCCCACCTTTATTAATCTCCAAATTAGCATGCAATGCCCTTAATTCATGCACCATGGACAAAGGAGAAACCCTTAAACCAGCCATAGTCTTGCGACTTAAAGCATTAACCACAATATTTGCTTTTCCAGGCTAATAGTCTATCAAGCAATCATAATCTTTTATCAGCTTTAACCATCTCCTCTGCCTCAAATTTAACTCCTTTTGGTGCCCAAGTATTTCAAACTTTTGTGATCTGTGTATATATAACATCTCTCTCCATACAAGTAATGTCTCCAGATCTTCAAGGCAAAGACAATGGCTGCTAGCTCCAAGTCATGTGTAGGATAATTCCTCTCATGCGGTTGAAGCTGGTGTGAAGCATAGGCAATGATGTTTCTATCTTGCATCAAACCACAGCCTAATCCGTTATGAGAAGCATCACTGTATAAGGTATACTCCTTACCCAAAGTGGGCAAGGTTAAGACTAGAGCTTCAGTTAAATGCCTCTTTAACTCATTAAAACTTTCCTGGCACTGATCAGTCCACTGAAATTTTACATCCTTCCTAAGTAGCTTGGTCAGTGGAGATGCTAGTATGGAGAATCCCTTCACAAACCTTCGATAATACCCAGCTAAACCAAGGAAACTTCGAACTTCTGTGACATTTTTGGGTGGCTTCCAATAAAGAATGGCTTCAACTTTGCTAGGATCCACCTGGATACCTTCTGCAGATATAATATGCCCCAAAAATGAAATTTCCTTTAGCCAAAATTCACATTTCGACAGTTTGGCATACAACTGCTTCTCCCTCAAAGTCTACAATACTATCCTCAAGTGCTTGTCGTGTTCCTCTACATTCTTTGAGTACACCAAAATATCATCAATGAACACCACAACAAACTGGTCCAAATATGGCCTGAAGATAGTGTTCATTAGGCCCATAAAAGCAGCTAGAGCATTAGTCAACCAGAATGGCATTACCAAGAACTCATAGTGGGCATATCGAGTCCTAAAGGCAGTTTTAGGAATACTTTGCTCCTACACCCTCAACTGGTAGTAACCCGATCTCAAGTCAATTTTGGAGAATATAGTTGCATCCTTCATCTGATCAAACAAATCATCAATTCGTGGCAGAGGATATCTATTCTTTATGGTCACCTTATTCAACTATCTGTAGTCTATGCATAGGCGGAGAGTACCATCCTTCTTGTTCACAAATAATATTAGTGCTCCCCAAGGTGACACGCTAGGGCAGATGAAACCCTTATCTAACAATTCCTGCAATTGTACCTTCAACTCTTTCAACTTAGCAGGTGCCATCCTATAAGGAGTGATGGAGATTGGCTCCACACTAGGCATAGTCTTAATTTCAAACTGCACCTCTCTTTCTGGAGGCAATCCCGGCAATTCTTCTGGAAAGACATCCGAAAAATCCCATATCGTAGGAATATCTTTAAGATCTGGACTCCCCACCTGGGTGTCTATCACATCAGTTAGATAAGCTTCACATCCCTTTCTAATCATCTTTCTAGCAAGTGCAACTGAAATGATGTTGGATGGAAATAACTGCCTCTCCCCGTGTATCACTACGTCTGCATACTCGAGAAGACCAAAAGTGACTGTCTTCAGTCTACAATCGATCATGGCGTGATGCCTAGCTAACCAATCCATGCCTAAGAAGATATCATAATCTCAGAAGGGCATGTCAATTAAGTCTGACAGGAATGTATGTCCTTGGATCACTAAAGGACAATCCTTATATAATTTGTTCACCCTAACCTCTTGCCCTAAGGGACTAGTTACTAGCACATCATAATCCATTTTCAAGCAAGGAATGGCAACAAAACATGCAATACTGGCACTAGCATAAGAATGTGTAGAACCAGGGTCAAACAGCACATATACATCTCTATCAAAAATGGAGAAAGTACCAGCCACAACATCTAATGTTTCAGCTTCATCCCTCTGGCGCATGGTGTACACCTTATCCGGTGCACCACTTTGCTCTGGTTGGCTCACTGTGCCCTGGCTGCCTGAAGTGTTACCTCTACCCCTACCTCTGCCTCTACTAGTTGTCTGTTGTCCTCTAGAAGCAGAACCTTGAACAGATCCCTCAGTGGTAGTAGGCAGCCCAGATCTGCGGCCACTAGTGCAATCTCTAGCAAAATGCCCACTTCCACCACAGTTGTAACAGGCTCCTATGGCCTTATAACATACTCCTCCATGAGTCCTACCACAAGTCTCATAAGCACGGGTAGGAAAGGAACCCCTAGATCTCTGCTGTCGGGATCTAGGTGGCCTCTGCCCTGAGAATCTTCCCCTACTAGATCCTCTGTTACTTGGTCCCCCAAAGCTCTTCCTCTTACCCAAATTGTTACTTAGACTCTGACCTGTAGGCTTACTGCTCTTCTTTTTTTTAGTGGTTACCTTCTCAGATGCCCCTTCCAGTTCTATCCTTTCCAATTCAAGGGCCTGTGATATCAATGCAGAGAAGTTGTCATGTCGAAACCCAACCACTTGCAATCTCAAACTAGGCCTCAAACCAGCCTCAAATCGTTTGCATCTGTCTCTACTGGTAGTGAGTAGGCTTCTAGCATAGTGGCTGAGGAGAGAAAAGTCTCTCTCATACTCGGCTACAGTTTTGTTCCCTTGCTTGAAACTGAGAAACTCCTGTAGCTTCATATCCACATAGGTATCAGGAACATACTTTTGTCTAAACTCCCTTAGAAAGTCATCCCATGTCAGCATTGGCGGTTCAACCAAACTGTGCGGAATGGTCTTCCACCACTCATATGCATCTCCATGCAGCAAGGAAATTGAATATTCAAATTTCAACTCATCTGTGCAGTGTAATTTCTTGAAGACCCTCTCCATCCGTTCTAACCATTGCTCAGCTTCCAATGGGTCAACTGTACCCTTGAACTCTGTTGCCCCATACTTCATTAACTTGTCATATTGTCTGCTGGGGATGATGGTTGCACTGGAGGTGCTTGCACAGGAGCTTGAACTGGTATATTGCCAGCCATTTGTTAAAATAGTGCAGCCATTTGCTGAGCGAACTGAGCAAGAAACTGCATGGGTGGGATGGGTGCAGCTGATCCACTGGCATTCTGAGGAGCTAGGGCTTCCCCCTATACCTCAGCTGCTACTGATTACTCTACTGTGTGATCCCCCTCTTCCATAGTGAATCACAAGGAATTCTACTCCCTGAACAACCAACACAAGGAGATTTCCCTCCATTAATCCATATTTATGATGTAATGCACTATATGTATCAATAATGACAATTGAGCAGTTGTACTTATCAAAAATTTTCAAACATGAAATTTCAAAACTTGTATAAAAACCAAAGCTCTGATACCACTAAAACATGTCACACCTTATCCCTTGTAAGGCACGACATGTTCCTGTAGCATACCTAATGAATTACCGAACTCCACCTACCGATAACCCATTAGTTATGCTACAAAGGATTTTAAAACAAACCATAGCTTTTTATCTTATCAATTCTTTTGCTGAAAACTGCATGAAAATAGTTAAAATTTCATGTAAACATTCATTGGAAATAATGATAGACTAAATATTGCAAAAGTTACATTTCTATAAGTCTCAAAGTAAAATATAAAATAGTTACAAACTCAAAATGTGATAGCAATGCAATGCTTTTAAATACAAACTGCTCAATGTCCGTACATCCATACATATAGGTACAAAATACATCCAAAGGAATCACAAGGGTATACCTAACGTAAATACCCATAAACAATACTAAAATACTGCTTTCAAGTCTCTCACTCGGCAGCCTTCTCCTTTCCCTTACCAGCGACAGCATAAAGAAGCTATCGCTGAGTATATCATTCAGTGGTGCACAACTAATAACTTTAAAACTTAAGGTAAAACACAATTTGTCAAAGCATAATGAATCACATTTTTCTTAAGCATGAAAACTTCACAATAGTTCTAAGTCCATAAAGGCCATTTATTGGAATAACATTTCAAAAGAGAAATCACACTTCATAAATCACAATTCACAAAGCATTAGTGTTGCCAACATCAACACACAATTTAGGCCATGACACAAAATTTCACGATCAGTGCCGTGTTGTACACCACGATAAAGCAATCTTAACCTCACTAACTATTATTAATGAGGGAAGGGCTAGCTAGCTAATGAGTACACATGTAGTCTTACCCCACTAACCGTTATTAATGGGAGACATAATCAATATCAATTATCAACCCCAAGTAGCCGTTACTACTGGGGAGTTCCGAAAGGGACTGTCATGCTAACTGTGGTTTCAAAACAACTTTCAAGAGTTTCTAAATCAATAATCACGTTTGCAAAACAACAACATATTCAAATCATCATAAAACCCATAAAAGGGGTGGCAACACACAAATTCCTCAAATACAAGAGAAAAACATACCTCATTCAAAATAAACTCATTTCAAATCAAACTCATTCAAATAAACTCATTCAAATCAATTTACGAAGCTAAAACAAAGAAAAAGGTTAGTTGTATACAAACCTGCAATGTTCTCCTTTCTCTTTACTCACTATTCCTTGTTCATTCTAACTTCTTTTTCTACTGAAAATACACAAATAGAATACCTCAATACCAATCTCAATTGCTGCCAAAAACTCCTTACATGCATGTCTAATGCATCCCAAGTTAGCTTTGCAAATTTTAAAAAAATTTGTTTTTGGACAGCTTGGTGCCCTAATTTTTGAACCCAATTTTTACCTAGTTTCAACCATAATTTGGTGAGATATTCTTCATGAAAATTGTTCATCTAGGTCTTAACTTTATTTTCTTTTTTGAATCGCCTAATTCAGAACTGTGTAGCTCAAGTTATGCCCAAAATAAGATTACTGTTCATGTCACTGTTCATGCTGCAGATTCAGTTCTGGTAGATTTATCAATCCAACTTCGTTAAGCAATTTGATCAAGTTAAGTCCATAATTTGGTCTAATGTTCTTCATACGAAATATTTTAATATGTCTTAGGTTTCCATCGGTTCAAGAATCGCCTAAATCAGAGTTTTCTAGAGAGAGTTATGGCCATGCAAAGTTTACTATTCATATGGTAAATATGCAGTTCTGCATATTCGATGATTCAAACTTTGCTCAGCAATTTGATTGGGTTAAGTCCATAATTTAGCCTCAAGTTCTTCATATGAAATGTTCTAATATGTCTTAGGTTTCCATCGGTTCAAGAATCGCCTAAATCAGAGTTTTCTAGAGAGAGTTATGGCCATGCCAAATTTACTGTTCATATGATCAAATTCTGCAGGTTCTAGATTTCTGTCTCCAAGTTCAAGGCTCATTTCGGATAGCTTAAGGTCATTTTCGGGGAAGAGTATCTTCACAAAAATTCTAGCCCTATGTCTTAAGTTTCATTTCCAATTAGTTTCACACCAATTAGAGTTGTGTAGCTCAATTTATGGGCTGTCAAACACACTGAACTCAATGTGCAAATTCTGCCCTAGGTTCAAATTTTTCATTTCTTCAATTATTCCCACTAACCAACCTCAATTCACATTTAATTCACCCAAAATGACTATAATTTAGCATTGACACATCAATGGCACTTCCTAGCACAAACCTCATAATTTTCAAACACCATAGTTTATAATTTTCCCTAATCCTACCATTTCATTACTTTCATTCATCAACCCATTGTCAATTCAAACTAAATAAACCTCAAATGACCATAATTTAACACTACACACACTAATTTCACTCTCTAGCACCAAAATTCCAATTTTTCCATAAACCCTAATCTCCCATAATTCAATTTATGCAATCCCATGAAATCTTACTACTCCCAATCATGCATACTACTTCAATTTAACTTAGATTTATCATCAATTTAACTAAAATACATCAAAACCCTAATTTTTCCCAAATTAGCCAAAACCTTAGTTTAGGTTCCATGCATGTTTCCTTTCAATTTCTCATGAAATTTCATCATAAATTAACTTCATTTAAAGCTTATACAACTAATCCAACATGAAAAGAAACTTACTTCAAGTGACCACTTCTAATCTTCAATTTCTTCTAACTCTTTTGTTCTCTTAGCTTCTAATCTCTTAATGAAAGATAAATTTGATGTTTTCTACCAATTAGATAGAAAACCCATGGAGAAAAAGTGGGGAAAATCAAGGGTTGACAGAGGTTGTAAGTGGAAGAATGAAGAGAGAAGAAAGAAAAGAGAGGGAGAGGAGGTGTGTGGGAGGGCAACTAAATAAGGGAGGGATGAAGATGGCTTCCTTTTATACTTATCCCAATTTTTTATTTATTTAATTAATTTTAATTAAGTTGTCCAAAGCCCATTGGTCCTAAAATTTTAATTGGGTCAAAATGGACCTAAAATTCTAGATTTTTGTTTCCTTTATTTTCCTTTCACTTTATACTTGAATTCTTTTCCTAAAAAAAAATTATTCCATAATTCAATTCATTAATTTCACTTAAATTAATTAATATTTTGGTCAAAAGTCAACTCTTGAGGTGAATTGACCAAAATGCCCCTCATTGGGTCATAATCGCTCTTTTTCAATATACCGAGTGAGTCCTTATATTTTTAGGTCATTTGAATTTTTATTGTGTCTATCTCAATTAATTTTTTATTTATTTTTGGTCCTGAAGTTGTCTTTGAATAGTACTAGTCACGGATCAAAAATGGTACTATTCATAACTCGGAGGTTCGGGGTGTTACAATGGTGGTACATAATCTAAATAGCAAAAGATTGGAGGAAAATGTGAGAAATTGAAAATTTTGGATCAAACAAATCATAAAATCACCTTAGTGCTCCACTAACATCACCTAAGTTGACTTGTAATCAGCCTTTGGATAGAAAATTCTATCATCTTCAACCTTAGGAAGAGAACCAGCTGAAATCGATATTGAGAGAAAACTCCATGGCCGTCCATGGTGAGAGCTCCATGCAAGCATGTTCTAGCCACTTTTTCCACTAGGTTCCTTCATTAACTTTGCTCCTCACCTTGCAAGGAAGAGTTTGATAGCAATTTTAAGAAGTTTAGTGAGGTTTTGATCAAGCTTCAAAAGTAGTAGGTGAGTGTTTTTAATTCTTATTTCATTAAAAGTGTAACCAAGGTTGTGGGTAGTTGATTTATGGAAGAATTTTTAAAGTTTGATGTTTTAATGGAGATGTACATTTTGGCAGCCATGGAAATTCAGTATATGTATCTTGTTTTTACTTGTTTATGGTTGTTTAAGATGTTGTTATTGATGGTAGTATGGATATGTGTATAATGGTTTGGAATTGAGAATGTAAATGGGGTATGTTCATGTGGTTAAATGGTGTAAATGGACTCTGGAAAATTCTTTGTTATAGTGTGCATATTGAGAATGGTTACAAGCTGTCCAAAATGACCAAAATGTGTTGTTAAATGTGTTAATAGTAAGGTACAAACCAGAATTGACATGAAGGAAGTAGTTGGCAAGTGTTGAATATGTAATTGGTAAGTGATGAGAAGTGTGTAGTAGGGTAGTGTGTGTTTTGGCTAGAACCTTAAGTGTGTGACTCTAATTGGTATGAGACCAATTGGAGGTGAAACTAGGCACAAAATGTGCCAACTTTCATGAAGGAAGCTTACTAAAATTTTGCCTAGAAGGTGACTTGAAAAATGACCAAATCCGGATTAGTGACTTGAAAGCCTAAAAATTGACCATTTGGGTAGTAGTTAGTGTTTTGGCCATAACTCACTCAAAATAGGTCCAATTGACCTGAAATTTTTACCATGAATAGTTTAGACATAGATCTACAATTCTCATGAAGACACCAAAGCCCAAAAATGGCCATAACTAAGCCAAATAGCTTACACAAATTCGGATACCAAAACTGGCCGAACCAAAAGTGACCTAAAAATGACCTAAAGTTACCATTTTTGTGCATTCTGTCCAGCATTGGTAAATTGACCATAACTTAGTCTACACAACTCAGAATGACCTGAAATTTCGCCTCGCGTGCAATAAGACATAGACCTACAAGTTTGTAGTTTGAACCAAAACCCGAAAATCGAGGGAACTAGGTCGTCCGGCTAGGTCAAATTAGTATATCGAAATCCGGCAAATTGCAATAAAATGCAACATACTTGGAAATGAATTTGGTAACATGTACCAATACTAAAAGGCTACAAATGTGACATATTGGTAACATTAAAACCTAATTCACCTAGACTGCATCGAGAGTCAACATCTTAAGTTGACTAAGGAAATAATAGAATTCAATAAATTAATTATTGAACCTTATTGTTAGAGACAGTTTAAATGAGTATTGAAACACTTCAAATTGTATATTTCAGTTAGCAAAGACTCAGGGAAGGGGAAGGAAACACTGAGTCAGAGCCAAGAGACATTTATCAGAGGTTTGTGCACAACAATTTTTTCTTTTGACTTTTCAATTGAAATAAATTATGAGAATTTTGTATATTATTGTTTTGAATTATGAAAAATTGTTTGAATCAAAATTTGATGGATACTTATTGTTTGAAAATATTGCAATTGGTTTGAAACCACAGCTATCATGTATATTAATTGAATTCCTCGTTAGCATGTCTAGTGGGATGAATTGACTTTGAATTCCCTCTCTGGCTGAAGTGTTGAGGTGTGTGCCTGTTGAGGATGAATAGAATGAGTACTCATATTATTGCTAGTTAGCTATGTTATTCCTCACTAGCCATTGACTTTTAGGATGAATTGGACTTTGGAACATGATTAAGTGTTGTGTGTGATTTTTTGATATTTATTGTGATATTGTGAAATAGATTTTAAATTCTTTATGACATTCATTATCTTTGAATTTAACTATGGTTTTAAGTATCCACTATTTATATGACTTATGATTTATGTTTTAAAGTTTTATTTTGTTAATGTTGTGCACCATTGAGACATTGGCTCAGTGATAGCTTTTCATTGCTATTGCAGGTAGACAGACTGATAGGGCAGCAGACTAGGCTGCTAGTACTACATTAAGAGATCATCGGGTATATTGAGTATACCATATTTTTCATTTTGTATTATAATGTATGTTTACTGTATGTATATATTGTTCTTAGTTTTGAGTAGTTGTAAATTAAAATTATACATTAAAGTTGTAAATTAAATTTGTAAATTATTTTGGTTTGTAAATATTGTGATATATTCTTTTATCTTAGCTTTTGAAAACACTGAAAATTTATTGTGGATTTGAGTTGGCAAATGTTGCGAAACATATTGTGTTGATTAAATATTAGAGTTTGGGGATTGAAAAAAAATATAGGAAGTGCTTTTTTATAGGTTTTTGAAGAACTGTTTTATTCAAAATACAGATGGCACTCTACCAAAATTCTTACAGAAATTATTAATACTTCAAATGTGTTATCTAGTTTCACTTCAGTTAAAAATTTTTTTAACACCTGTAAATAGTGCTCACCACTCTAAAAAGAAGTGAGAAAAGGTTTAAAATCCCTTGTAGTGTATTTAATGGGTTATCAGTGGACGAAGTTTGGTAATTCATTAGGTATGCTACGAGATCATGTTATGCCTTACTGAGGGGTACGGTGTGACACCTCATCGATAATGGGACTCACCATCGACCATCCAACTCCTTCATTCACGTGATACACATGCCATTGGCACTACTCATGGTACTTTCATTTGTTTTCTTGAGTTCATACGTTCTTTGAACCAATTTTGACTCTAACAATCATTTCTTAGTTAGTTGTTCATTAGGTATTGTTTGGGTATTATTGATTTGAATGAGATTTGAAAGAATTTGAGAAGGCTTGAAGAAATTACAGGTACTGTAAGTTTTATTTCTTCAGAAAATAAATTGGTACCTTTGTGCTATCTAAGTTTCATTTATGCACTTGGGACATATTGGATAACTTGCTTGCATTGTGTTTGTCCTCAGATTTTGCATTGTAAAAAATGTCATCCATTGCACTTATCGCACCTCATGCATAGCATCTGCCACAACATTTGATACTGCACCTGGTACCACATTTGCCACCACACTTGTTGTGCAAAATCCAGGAAATGCACGAATTGTTAACAAGCAATAAAATGATGAGTAAAATATCGTTTTCACAAGGACCGTATTAAGTACTAAACTATAGTGATTTTAATTATCTAGACGGTTGAGCCATAAAGAAATAGTAATTAAATCAATTAAAAGAAATAAAATCTAAAACAATTAACTAAACTTAAATAATAATTCATAAAAGCATTCTAGAGCTAGGGGTTCACACTTCAATCAATTACAGATTTAATTTAATTCATTCAATAAATGAAAGATTATTACTTTGAAGGAAATTAATCCTAAATTATCTTAAGTCCTCTCCCAAGCATTCAAATTGTATTTTAATATACCCAAACTCACTTTCATGATGATTAAATTAATTAAAACCCATTATATTCCTTGATTAATTATTAGATCCACATAAAATTCTAGCCTATCTCTAGATCAAGAGCCCTAAGTTCAAAATCCTATTATTCTAATATTAATCTTCACCTTTCAGTCTTTCAATTAATATCTAGAATCAATACTAAGTGAGTACCAACACATAGCATGCATTAAGATCACAAAAAATTGAATCAAATAGTAAGATACCCAATATAGCAAATAAAATCAAATCAGATCCATAATTAAATTAAGAGTGTTACATCCCTAACCCTAGAATAAAGGAACTACTCACACATGGTGAGTTTTACAATCAAGTTTATAAAATAATGAAGAGGAGACAAAAGAAGAAAATAGAATGAAAGAACCCAAATGGAGAATTGTAGCCTTGGACTTTTAGAATTTCAGCTGGAACTCCCTATGAAAGCTTTGTAGATCCGTTTTTCCTTTCGTCTCTATTGAAGTTAATGTGCTCTCTTGAATGTAAATTCATTCCTTTCCCTTAATTCTTGACTTACTATATTTATATCTAGTGTAAAAACCCTTATTTCAGTATTCTAAAAGCCTTAAAAGTCTATCTAGGTTAAGTTAGAAGAAAGAAAAATTGAGTTAGAATTGATGCTAAGGAACTTTACATGGGTTGTATTGTGTTACACGAGGTACCTTGTGTAATTTTTGTAGCTTTGTTTTTTGAGTGTTGTTCTATCCAGAAGGTTGCACGGGGTCCAGGAGGTTGCACGGGGTCCAGGAGGTTGCACGGGTAGGTTACACGACTCGCGTAATTCTTATGGCCTTCAATTCTTCACTTTTTGACCTCCAAATCTCTTCCAAACTTGTCCTTGGCTCAAAAATCACATTAAAACACCTAATAAAATATAAAAATCAAAGAATTGGGTTAGATTAACAAGTTTTCTAAAATATTACTAAAAACACTTAAAAATAGACATAAAAAGAGACCAAATGCAAAGAAAATGCAATAAATATTGACCTTAAATGTCTATATAATTTGACTTCATCAAATACCTCCAAACTCAAACCTTGGCTTGTCCTCAAGAAAAGAGAAACTATATGCATATGAGAAGTATTTTCCTTTCAGTATAACAAGAATTGAAATTCTAGATTTTTAAAGACAACCTTAAAAAAAATCAACATGTCAACAACTCATCAAAATGCTAAGAAGTCAAATATTCATTGTATGTACCAATATCTAGCAAAACTCAAATTACCAACCCAAAACATATGTACACACACCAGTTATAGGAAATTACTTTACTTAAATAAGCTTATGTAGACTTAGCAATCTCTAATGCCTCTATATGAATGTATTAATTTAATTTTCCAAGTCCCATAGGCAGATCTCCTAACCTTATCTCCACTAATGTAGCATACAGTTTCAAAAGATCAAAAGGTTTTTTCATAAGGTTGTAATAGGGTTAAAGGATAATAATGTGCCAATTAAAGAAAAGGATAAAAGGTAGTCAAAATATGAGAGCAATTAATCTATAAAAGATCAAGACATATTAGAATTTTTTTTTATTTCTTTCTTTTTTTCATGGAGAGAAGAAATTTATAAATTGACTCTTTTGCTAGCATACTTCTTGACAATTGAATAGGGACTTTATTTATACTCTTGGATTTATTACACTTGTCCCTCCTTGGTTCCCCCCCCCCCAAACTCGTTCTTTGAACACTTGGTTGGATTAATTCTTTATAATTTGTTTTCATATACTAGTACTTCTATTTTATTTCTTTCTCCACATTTCCTCTTTCCTTTTTTTTTTTCTAGTGTACCACTCACTTTTATAGACAACCTTTCTCATATGGGTAAGTTAAGTGTTTGGGCTAAAGGTTAGGTAAATAATGTGGGTTAACAAGAAAATATATAGGAAAAATATAGGCTCAAGTTGGCTACAAAGAATATATTTTAACTAGGGGTGGCTAAGGCTATAATAAGGCTATATCAAAAAATGCCTAAATCATCTCTTAATCAAGTGTATGCTAAGATTTTGCCTTGATGAGTTTAAAAGACCTATTCTAGAATTGGTGAGATAATTAGAAAATCACATCTGTGCACATGTACTTGCTCTAAGAACTCACAATTTCATTACAATAAAATGATGCACAAATGCCCAGGAAAAATAATCTATACAAAGCTAAATATCAATTTTATTATGAACATTCTTCCCTTTATACTTTTCTAAGCAATCAACATGTTAAACTTTTCAAAGTTACTTCAATCATTTATCAAAACAATTTCATCATATCAAAAGAGTCAAAATGGAAAATTTTTACTGATTTTTTTTTTCTAAAATCCAAAAATTTTTTACCTTAAATGCAAATTTTATTGCACTCCTAAGCTCAATTTGACATTGTCCTCAATGTCATCAAGATAGCACAATTAGCTCAAATACAGTCAATAAGAAAAAGCTAATGGATATAGAATACTCCTCCTTGCAGTGTACCTTCCCTCGAAGATTTGTATACTTTTTCTTCATTACTTCTTTCAAGTGTTTCTTGAATCTATAAAGTGAACAATCATAAGAAAGGTTTAGGAGATGATAAAAGAAATATACAAATACAAAGATTAAAGTGAAACTTGGGTTGCCTCCCAAAAAGCACTAATTTAAGGTTATTAGCTTGACCCCTTTCAGAAGTGCTAATAAAAAAGTGGCTTCCGCCTATAGTAATTGTCATAAAACACTACATATGGGTCTTAATTGTCATATAACACTACATATGGGTCTTATTTTATGATACCCTCAAGATTGACAAGATTTAAAATAAGTTTGCATGTAACATGAACAACACTTGGCTTAGAATTGCATGTTTGGAATGAAAATTACTTTAGCTCATGGAGGACATATGATGATGCAGAAGGTGTCCATGATAGAAAGGGTCTTCTGGTGGTGTATGTGTAAGCACCATCAATGAAATCAAATTGATAGTTTTATCAATTTCTTCATCCACCATCTCTATTCCTGATTTGTCTTCATATAAGCACCCTTCCAATAGCCCTCCCAACTATAAAGGAGTTGTTTCCTTCAACTCTAGGTTTCACTTCTTCTTCAAGTAACTTTTGTTCTTGTGGGAACTCTACTGGTAAGTTATCTTCAAAGGAATTTTATTCTTGAGGCTTAGCTTCTTCTATAGTTTTAAATTCCCATGAAGCTTCTTCATCATCTCATCCTTGTTTGTTTAATTCCTTGTCATAAAGTGATGGCTCATTGTTCACCATTAGGTTGTCAAAATTTTCTAATGGAGCTACTACCTCTTTAAGTCCCACTCCCTTCTCTTCTTGAATCTCAAATGGTTGGTGTGAAATATTAGGTTGATAAAAAAGTGGGGCATATTAGTGACTCCAACCCTACAGTGAAGGATCGCAATACCAATGGTAATCAAAATCTGCCATGTTATTAAACAAGTGAATGGTATCCTCATGGTCTCTTTGAAGAATGTAATCACTAGTAGCCCAAGCTCCATAATCTAGCCAATTTCTTATCATTTCATCCAAATCATTATAGAAACAAAGAGTTAAAAAGTGATTTGAAAGATCATGATGAGGAAATCTTTCTATCCATTTAGTAAATCTTCCTGAACTAGCATAAAAGGGTTCATCGTGTTATTGAATAAAACATGTAAAGACTTGTTGATGAAATATCTCAATGTTCCTCACAATAAAAACAAGTAAAAACAAGATTAGACATATAGAAAAATAAAGACTAAAAAATAAACTATAAAAGAAATAAAAATTTATAGATTAATCAAATCACTAATAGTTTGATATCAACCACTAGTCCTTAGCAACGGTACAAAAAACTTATTGTGCAAAATCCGGCAAGTGCAAAGATCGTTAATAAGTAATAAAGCATAACACCCCCATACTAAGTGGTCCATACATTTTACTATTTCAGTGACTAGTGTCTGTCCAGACAGCTAGAACCATACCTAAGTCACAAAGAAAAAGTCATTAATAAAATTAATAGAGATCACATGAGGATGAATGAAAATAAGAAAAATAAAGCCTAAATCGGTTAAATGAGCCAAGGTCCCGGCAATGGGTAACTAACCCGGGAAGTGACTACGAGCTTAGTCGCTACCCTAAATTTGTGTGAGACCCCATGACACCCTCGGATAAGGGATAATTGCGAAACTAACAGGAACTAGAAAATCAAAGAAATGAAAAGAGAACAAGCTTAAATAAGTGAATCAGAACTCAAGAAGTTATCAAGTATCATTAACAAGATGGATTAAAACCGATGAGAGGCATTTTGGTTAATTCACCCTTAGAGGTGACTTTTGATCTAAATGTCCATTAAAATGTGTGAAATTAAAATATTGAAAAAGATATTGAAAATTGAAGAGGAAATGAAAAAGTAAAAAAAAAGAAAAGAAAATTTAAAACTTTAAGTGGAATTATGACATAAGCATGATGGAAGCATGACGTAATTAAAAGAAAAAGATATGACCAATTAAATTAGGACAACCATTTAATCATCAATTTAAAAGAAAAATTCATTGTCATCTTCTTCATTACTAGTAACCAACCCCATCTCTCCTCTCTCTCCTCCATTTTCAACAATTTGCAAGCTTTCTTCCTTGAATTTCTTCCACCAATCTCATAGTCCACCACTTGAAAACTCCATATTTGGTCTTGGATTGAAGATTGAAAGTAGGAGAATTAAGAAGTCTTGAAGAAATTGGGCAAGTGGAAGAAGAGCAAGTAAGGTAAGCATCTCCCAAACTTAAATTCCTTTTTAAGTCATTGAATTGAGGTTAGTTAAAGTGAAATTGCATAAGAAATTGAAAGAATCATGTATGTTCGGAGGGCTATAAATTTTGGCCAGCATGAGGGGGTTTAGGGTTTGATGGATTTGAATAGGATTAAGCATGAAATTAAGCTTAAATGATGAAGTACATTTAATTAGTATGTTTAGAATGACATGAAATACATGAGTTTGGGATGATGGAAAATTAGGGTTTGGTGAGAATTAGGGTTTGTGAAATGTTGACCAATTGATATTTATCATGCTTAATTGTGGTCATTTAGTGTGTTTAGGATTGAGAATTGATGTGAATTGATGAAGGAAATTGATAAAATTGTAATATGTGAATTGCTGGAAATTCTAGACCTCTGAGTCCAATGTACTTTTATGGTTATAAGTAGAGCTAGAAAACTCTAATTGGTGTGAGGCAATTGGAGATGAAACTTAAGACCAAATGCCACAATTTTCATGAAGAAACCTTGCCCAAAAACTAACCATAAGTTGGTCTAAAATTGGCTTGAATCTGGAATTAGTGTTCTGGACTTGACTAGAATTGACCAAATTAATAGTAACTATTCAATTAGACATAACTCACACTAGAAAACTCTAAATTAGATGATTCTTGGACCAATAGAAACCTAAAACATAGTAAAACACTTCTTATGAAGATTATGAACCCAAATAATGATCCTAAGTTGGTCAAATTGCTAAGTAAATTTAGTCCAATAAATCTATCGGAACCAAATTTAACCTAGAAATCCTGGACAAATGGCCATCCGACCAGTTTTAGCCTAGATGCCATAACTTGGGCTACAAAGCTGCAAATGCAGTGATTCAAAAATCAAAATTTTCATAAGACCTAGAACTACAACTTTGATGCTTTGGCCAGAACCCAGATCCTAAAA
This sequence comes from Hevea brasiliensis, assembly GCF_030052815.1. Classification (NCBI taxonomy): domain Eukaryota; kingdom Viridiplantae; phylum Streptophyta; class Magnoliopsida; order Malpighiales; family Euphorbiaceae; genus Hevea; species Hevea brasiliensis. Next base: position 57,248,293 of record NC_079498.1, read on the forward strand.
GAACTTAAGAAAATTGTTAGAACAATTCAGGACTTCCCAATATGGAATTCTTGCATTAGAACCAATTTAGTCATTTGACCCCAGAATAGTAATTAGACCATAACTTTCAGTAGAAAATTCCAAATGGGATGAGCCAAAATGATTTGAAAACCTAAGACTTAGGGCTACAACTTTGGTTGGAAACCTTACCCAAATTCTGAGGGTAACGACCTCAAATGTGAAATGCAAAACACTGACTTGAACCTGAAATGCTGATGATCAGGATTTATGAGTCCAGGTCAGTTAAATTGCCATAACTCACCATACATAACTTGAAAATTTATGATTTTGAACTCGTGTGACCAGGACACATAGGGGAACAATTCATATGAATAACATTAGGCCAAAATATGATAGTAGCTAATCCAAATGGCTAGACAAAGTGAGGTTCCAGAATCTGCTAGGTTCTGGAACAGCAAAGGTTTAGTAAACCAGTCTTGGTAAATTGACCATAACTAGAGCTACACAACTCCAAATTAAGTGATTCAAATTGGAAATAAACCTTAACAATAACGGAACAACTTTAATTAAGATCATATAATTAAAAAAGGACTGGAAGTAGGTTGAATTTGGGTTCAAATGTTAGGGCATAAATCTGTCTAGAATCCAAATTCTTTGAAATTGCGTAAATAACTTAGGCATTCATTAGACATGGATTTGATTAGTTATTGGAGATAATTGGAATAAGTATTGAGACACTTCTATTGTGTATTATAGTAGAAAAAGAGACTGTGAAGGATAAGGAAGAGTAAGTCCAGAAAAGAGTAGACTCATTAAAGGTTTGTACACAACTAAATCTTTTCTTAACTTTTAAATGTGTAAATGGTTTGAATGATTTATGATTTTTCTTTGAATTTGAGAAATTATGTGTTGCCAACATTTTATGAATTTTATGATGAAATAAATGTGATTGTGAAATGCAATTGTAATTATTTGATTAGAAACTCTTTGAAACTATTTTAAATCCACAGTTAGCATGACATTCCCGTTTGGAATCCCCCAGTAGGAATGACTATTTGGGGTTTGATAATTGACTTTGATTATGTCTCCCATTAATAATGGTTAGTGGGATTAAACTATATGAGTACTTATTAGCTAGTTAGCCTTCCCTTATTAATAACGGTTAGTTAGGTGATTTGCTTTGTCGTGGTGTACAATACGACATTGATCGTGAAATTTTATGTCATGGTCTAAACTATGTATTCTTGGCAACACTTTTGCTTTGTGATTTATGAAATGTAAATTGAAATAAATGATGCTTATTGACTTGGAATTATGGAAATATTTCGTTAGTTATGGAAATTTTGGTTTGTTATGTTTTGATACATTGTGCTTTATAATGAGTTCTAAATTTTTAGTTGTGTACCACTGAGTAAATTACTTAGCGATAGCTTTTTCCTACTGTCGCAGATAAGAAAAAAAATAAAGCAGCAGAGTGAGCTGCTAGTAGTAGTGGTTGAAGATGATTTTGGATCTTCTTCGGGTATAATAGTTATATCCTTGTAAATTTATTTTGATGTAAATTTTGTTCATATGTATCTATAGAACAATGAGCAGTTGTACGAATAAACTGTAATAATAATATTTTGCTATCTTTTGAATTGCAAATTTGCATATGAGCTACACTGAATTGGTTGATGTTGAGGTTGAATGAAATTAAGATGCTTGAGTTGATTGAGATGAAATATGTTTATAAATTGTTTTTCTACAGGTTTTTTAAGAACTATTTTGTTACACTTTTAGCCGGCACCATGCCAAATTTTTGTAAAATTATAAAAATGCTAATTTAATTCCAATTAAATATTATAACATTAATTTGAATAAATTTCCCTTTGAAATTGTTTTTCTCATAACGATTAACTTAAAAATAAAAATGGAATCATTTTAAAATCCCTTATAGTATAATTAATAGGCTATCGGCAGGTGAAGTTTGATAATTCATTAGATATACTACAGGATCATGTCATACCTTACGGAGGGGTAGGGTGTGACATAAAGTGATGAGTAGAGTATCGTTTCCATGAGGACCATGTTGAATACTAAACTATAGTGATTTTAATTATCTAGATGATCTAGTCATAAAGAAATAGTAATTAAATCTAAATTAAAGGAAATAAAATCTAAAGCAATTAACTAAACTTAAATATCAATAAAAACATTCTAGAGCTAGGGGTTCACATTTCAATCAATTAAAAATTTAATCTAATTCATTCAGTAAATGAGAGATTATTACTTTGAAGGAAATTAATCCTAAGTAATCTTAAGTCCTCTCTTAAGGCACTCAAGTTATATTTTAATTAACCCAAACCCCACTTTTGTGGTGATTAAATTAATTAAAATCCCATATGTTCCTTGATTAATTGTTAGATCCACATACAATTCCAGCCTATCTCTAGATCAAGAGCCCTAAGTTTAAAATCTAGTTATTTTAATATTAATTTTGACCTTTTAGTTTTTCAATTAATATCTAGAATCAATAGTAAGTGGGTACCAATATATAACATGCATTAAGATCACAAGAAATTGAATCAAAGAACAAGATACCCAATATATTAACTAAAATCAAATCAGATCCATAATTAAATTGAGATTGCTACTCCCTAACTCTAGAATAAAGGAACTGCTTACACATGGTGAGTTTTACAATCAAGTTTATAAAATAATAAAGAAGAGATATAAGAATAAAATAGAATGAAGGAACCCAGATGGAGAATTGTAGCCTTAGACTTTTGGAACTTTAGCTGGAACTCCTTTTGAAAGCCTTATGGATCCATTTCTCCTTTCATCTCTCTTGAAGTTAATATGCTCTCTTGAATGTAAATTTGTTCCCTTCCCTCAATTCTTGGCTTATTATATTTATATCTGGTGTAAAAACCCTTGTTTCAGAGTCTAAAAGCATTAAAAGTCCATCCTGGTTTAGCTAAAAGGAAGAAAAGTTAAGTTAGAATTCATGTCAGGGGACTTTACATAGGCCATGTAGTGTTACACAAGGCACACCGTGTAATTTTTTGCAGCTTTGTTCTTTGAGTGTTCTTCTGTCTAAAAGGTTACATGAGTCTAGAAGGTTACACAGGGTAGGTTATACAGCCCGTATAATTCTTCTGGCCTTTTATTCTTATCTTTTTGACCTCCAGATCTCTTCCAAACTTGTCCTTGGCTCAAGAACTATATAAAAACGCCTGATAAATTATAAAAATCAAAGAATTGGGTTGGTTTAACAAGTTTTCTAAAATATTTCTAAAAACACTTAAAAATAGACATAAAAGATACTAAATGCCAAAAAAATGCATTGAATATTAACTCTAAATGTCTATATAATTTGACTTCATCAGCACCTACCATAATTACTGATGCGACACCTCCTCTGGTGATATCTCCTCTAAGTAACTGTGACACCCCTTACCCATCTACAGTGTAGCCGAGCAAGATATGCCACACAATGTACCGGAATTCCATAACTTATCTCATTGATATTTATCAGTTCTTAATTTATTTATTATAGTTATTAAGTGAAATTTATGAAATTGTTCTCATTTAGATCATTTATTGAAATTATAAATTAATTTATGGCTCCGAAAATTTTATAGAAAATCCGACAGAGTGCCGGCTAAAAATGGAGAAAACAGTTCTTCAGAACGTGTAGAAAACACTTCCAATAATTTTCAATCATTCTCAAACTCTATTTGTATCACATCAATTTACAATAATTTCTTAACAATTCCTCCATTTGTCATTCATTCATTTCACATCATCATCAGGCTCAAATCATAAATAAATTCTCATATGTTATTTATAAACACAAAGTTACAAACACTTACATTAATGCAAAATTATATTACATAGGTTTCAAATATACATGATAAAATAAGAGTTTAATTACATAACTTACAACAATCAGAAAATACAAAATGAGACCTAGTGTCCTACCAATGCACTGTAGTCTGTGAGGTGACACAGACACTATGCAGAACTGTGAACGGCCTTACCCAATCTGTGGTCTACTGGGCCCTCTGTCCAAATTTTCAGTAACTACGCGTTGCAAAAGCGACGCGCTAAGCATAAAGCTTAGTGGTGCCAATAATACAAGAAAATATAATATGCAAATAAAAATAATAATTTCCTAGTTATTATGTTCATAAAAAAAAAGAATAATTACTAACTTATTGTTTAGTCGAGGCTAACTGCATTTTATGATGTTAACTTCTTCATGAATTTTGTTAATTGTTTTCTTGATGATTTTGAGTTTCTTTATTTTATTGTAATCATTCTTGATATTTAATTTTTGTATTTTCTTTAATAATCAGTTCAATTACAATTATACTTTTCTGTGCCCAAGTAACCTATACAAATTGACCGGACTGGATAAATGGGTAAACTAGCACTGGGTACCAGGTACCTCGGGCCATCACACCATCGGTCACAATGTGTCTCCCGGTGTGCAAACAGAATGGCTAATAAGCCATAAAAGCAATAAGGCATAAAGCCAAATATAACATCATAATCAATATAGCCATAGGCTATCATCACAGAATCGCAATGAAGCCATACATAATGCGTAGTACTGCTATCAGAACCCTATTGTCATGCCAACCTATCCAAACCAATCACATTAGGCCTGTTATGGCATATTACAAAGTCATTTCTTGAATATTTGTACTTTACATGTAAGGTTACTATTCATTTCATTAGTCAACTAAAATATTGATTTTTTCATAGACAATAGGTATATTGGTTCTAATATTCCCAACATACCACATTTTGTATTCTAAAGTTGTTGGTATTAGTTGCCAATACCATTTCAAAGCTTAGTGTTCATTATTCACAATTTTCATATTTCAAGTACTAAGTTTACTATTCCATTGGTCATTTGTACAGTAGGAATTTGGCAAAATGGTTTTCATGAAAGTTATTCCTTATTGTGTCTAGTTACATTTATTTTTTTGACTCACTCCATTTGGAGTTTTGTAGCTCAAGTTATGGCCTAAATACCATAACTGGCCGGATTGCAATTTTCTAGATTTTTCTGGGTAGAACCAATTCTGCAAGTTTTGTGCACTGACTGCAGGTCAGTTTTTAAACATGTTATTGTCAAAATTTGGGTTTGGTTTCTTCACGAAAGTTGTAGATCTATGTCTCATCTTTCTGCTGGTAAAATTTCAGGTCAATTGGAACTTTCTACACTGAGTTATGACCAAATGAATAAACACTATTTATTTGGTCATTTTGCCCAGGCAGAATGCAAGTCACCTAGATTAGGGTAATTTTTTGGTCAACTTGGTTTGGTTTTCTGGGCAGGACTTCTTCACCAAAGTTGTGCCATTATGTGTCTAGTTTTATGTCTAATTAGCCTTGCATCAATTGAACCTTTACAACTCCATTTATAGCTACCCAAACCTGCTGGACTCACACCCAGTCCTGCAGGTCACCAAGGGCAGCATGCCTAAGTTCCACTCCAACATCATTACTCACTTCAATTCCTCCTCACACACATTCAAATGGTCACTAATTGACCATTACAAGGTTAACATATCATTACATGAGCAAACCCTAATGTTATTCAAATGTCCAAGTTCTCAAGTTCATTCATGCACTATACTTGTATTTCACTTACACAATCATGTTCAAGCACTCATCTCATGCTATGGGCAGCTCATAAACACTTTACTTCAAGTAAATTCATCAAACCCTAACCACCGCTAGGCTGCTAAAATTTATAGGGATGGATACACATAATTTTTATTTTGTTTTTCTTACATTTTCTACTTATCTCATGGCATTAAGCATGAATCAAGTATAAGTGCTAAGAGATTGGACACTAACCTCTTTTGCTCACTCTTCCAAGTCTCTAAAACTTCCTTCTTTCTTCTTCTTTTTGTTGGCTAGAGGTTGTTCAAGATGTAAGATCACTTTTTTGTGAAGCAAGGTAGTGGTTTCAAGGTGAATTGGTGGGTGATTTCAAGCTTACCTTAAGCTTTCATGGTGGTTGGGGTGGGAAGGGTGACGCTTGGTTTTTCTTGAGGAAGAAATCAGATATCTTTTGTTTATTTTTACCTCCTTTTACCTCTTTTTATTTGTTTTAAGTGGGCTTGGTTAAATGTGATTGGTGGAAATGGTTTAATGACATCGTGGTGATGTCATAATTGGCATTTTCTTTTATTTTCTTTTCCTTTCTTCTCTACTCATTTTCAATTTAATTTTTTAGCAATATTTATTCACATTTTATGTCATAATAATTATTTACTTAACTGGACAAGTCGGCCAAAAATCATCTCTGATGACGAAATGATCAAAATGTCCTCCGTTTGGCTTAACAGACCAAAATTGTCTATACCGATTGAAAATTTTTTCTAAGCCTTTTCTTGACATTCTAATGCCATAGAACTCACAATGACTCTGCTCTAGAGTCCCAAAAATTATTTTATGAATTTTCTCCAGGGTCTAGAGATCCTAGTTGCGAGGACCGCAACTTCCCACTAGGTTACACATCGCTAGGGCATCGGCTCATTTAACTTGGTTGTTTTTTATTTCTAAAATTTTTCCTAAATTTTCCTTATTAATATTTGAGTTAATTATAGTTCCTCACTTTAATTTAAATATTTTTCCAGACGTTCTAGCTGTCCGAACCGACACGGGTCACCGAAATAGTAGAATGTACGGAATGGATACAGTGAGGGTGTTACGGTAACTCCATCCTGAGACTTAGAATTTCTTTTGCCCTGATAGTTTCTCACCTCCCAACTTCTTGAAGTCTACCATTAACCCTTTTCCATAGTACTAGAGGTAAATTTTCCATTGGACCTGACTTATACTTATAACACCCTCCCTGTAGCAATTTCGTACATTCTACTGTTCCGGTGATCGGTGTCAGTCCGGACAGCTAGAATGTCTGGAAAAATATTTAAACTAAAGTGAGGAACTATAATTAACTAAAATATTAATAAAAAAAATTTAGAAAAAATTTTAGAAGTAAAATACAACCAAGTTAAATGAGCCGGTGCCCTAGCGATGGGTAACCTAGTGAGAAGTTGCAGTTCTCGCAACTAGGAGCCCTAGACCCGGGGGAAAAATTATAAAATAATTTTTGGGACTCTAGAGAAGGGTTATAGAGGTTCTTATGGCATTAGAATGCCAAGAAAATACTTAGAAAAATTTTTCAATCGGTACAGACAATTTTGGCCCGTTAAGCCAAACGGAGGGCATTTTGGTCATTTCGTCTTTCGAGATGATTTTTGAACAACTTGTCTAGTTAAATAAATAATTTATATAATATAAAATGTGAATAAATGTTGTTAAAAATTTAATTGAAATTAAATAAACAAGAAATGGAGAGAAAATGAAAGAAAATGGTATTATGACATCATAATGATGTCATTAAAATTCTCCCAACCAATCAAAACTTGACACATGGCATTATCTTATTTAAAAGAGGCTAAATGGGCAGAAAATGAAAAAAAAATCAGAACACCTTCTCCTTTCTTCTTCTTGGCGTCACCCCACCCACCATTGCCAACCTTGAGCAAGCTTTCAAAGCTTGATTTCTCTAAGTTTTACCCAACAAAACCCTAACCTAGCAACATAAAAATTTGTCCTTACATCCTAGTGAAGCTTGTGGGAGCAAAATGAAAAGGAAACCAAGACTTTGAGCAAGTGGGAAATTCACTCCATAAGAGGTTAGAGACCTAAACCTTGAATTTCACTTTAGTTTCATGTTTAAGAACTATATATGTGAGCAAATTGCAAAGAAATTTGATGAAAGACCATTGGTATGCTAACCCTAGATTTTGGCAGCCATGGTTAGGGTAATAGGGTGATGATTTTTGGGGAGCTAACATGCAAGTATGGCTGCCCTTAAAGTGTAACTTATAAGTAAATTGATAAATGCAATGATAATGCATGGTTTTGAATTATTGAGTTAGGGTTTGGGTTGAAGAATGAGATTTTGATCTTGTGATGATGAAAGTAGGCTTTAATGGTCAATTAGTGACCATTTGGTTTGGTTTGAACCAAAAATGAAGTGAATTGGGTTGTGGGATTTGAGGTTGGAGTGGCTGCCTTGTGTGACCTGCAGGTGTGGCTGTAAGTCCAGCCTGTTTGGACAGCCATAACTTGAATTGTAGAGGTTTAATTGGTGTTTGGCCAATTAGACATGAAACTAGACACATAATGGCAAAAATTTTATGAAGAAACCATGCCCCGAAAACCAAACCAACTTGATCAAAAATTTACCCTAATCCAGGTGACCTGCAATCTGCCTGGGCAAAATGACCAAATGAACAGTATTTGGTCATTTGGCCATAACTCAATGTAGCAAGGTCCAATTGACCTGAAATTTTACCAGCAACAAGGTGACATATAGACCAACAACTTTCATGAAGAAAATTGACCCAAATTATGACCATAACTTAGTCAAATTACCAACCAAACTTAGGTTATCAAATCTGGTAGAACCAGTTTTGCCCAGATTTTTGGAATCTGCCCAATTCGGCCAATTATGGTTTTTAGGCCATAAGTTGAGCTACAAAACTCCAAATGGAGTGATTCAAAAAATGAAATTCAACTACACAAAATGAGGAACATCTTTCATGTTTACCATTTTTCCAAATTCCCACTGCAACAGTAACTAATGGAACAGTAAACCCAAGGCTTGAAAATTGAAAATTCTGTCCAATTCACATTAAGCTTAGAGATGGTATTGGCAACCAATACCAACAAGTTTAAAATGCAAAATGTGGTATGTTGATGATATTTAAACTAAATTACCTATTGTCATTGCAAAAGTCAATATTTTGGTTGACTAATGAAATGAATAGTGGTCATAAAAATTTCAATTTCAAAGAATTACACAAATTAAAAGTGTTAAATGCCCTAGTAGGCCTAATGTGATTGGTTTGGATAGGTTGGCATGCCAATAGGGTTCTGTTAGCAGTACTGCATATGTCTTTATGCCATTCTGTATTTCATGGCTTCCCATGCCATTCTGTGACATAGTAGCCTTTGGCTATGATAATGAGTTATTATACTCGGGTTTAATCCCCGATAATTATCACAGCTTATTAGCTGTTCTGTTGCACACCGGGAGACACAATGTGACCGATGGTGTGATGGTCCGAGGTACTTAGTATCCAGTACCAGCTTATCCATTTATCCAGTCCAGTCAACTAGTGTAGGTTACTCGGGCAGTATTAATAAATTTTACCAAAATTTAATCGAATAATATTGCAATAAATTTTTGAAATTTAGTCCACCCAAAAATGTAAATATACATTTTGCACACATGTTTTATTTTATTTTATTTTATATTGTCACCACTAAGCAGAATTACTTAACGCGTCGCTTTTGCCACGCGCAGGTACTGGAGACATAGCTGTGGAGTCCAGCAGACCTCACACAGGGTGAGCCTTCATATCCGCACTCAAAGTTCAGAGTCACCTCACATTGCAGTGCATTTGGTAGGACATTAGGCTATTTTGATATTTTGATATTTTGTATTTTGTAACCTTCTGTAATGTCTATTATAAATTCATGTAATTATGCTTTTGACTGTGGTTTGAATTTAATTGAATTTTGAGATATTGAAGTGAATTGAGAAATTGTTGAAAATATATTGGAGGTTGATTGAGAATAAGGTGATGATATTATTGGGAGTGTTTTTAACAGGTTCAAAAGTACTGTTTTTCCAATATATAGCAGGCACTCTGCCGGATTTTCTATAAAATTTGAGGAAAGATTTAGTCTTATCAAAAATTATAAATAAATGAATTAAAAAGGATTAATTGAAATTGAAACATGAATTGGTGTTCCGACACACTGAGTGGCATAACTTGCTCGGCTACACTGTAGACGGGTAAGGGGTGTCACATTTAGGGGTATCAGAGCATCGGTCTAGGCGTTTCGGGGTCTAGATAGAGTACATACCATTGCATTGCATTTGTAAGTGTTGAGGTGACACTGATGCAGATTTATTTGTTTTCGTATTTTGAATAGGTTGTGGATCCTGCTTCACAAAGAGCAGTTGATGAAGAGGTGGAGAGTCATGCTCCACCAAGGGCTGAGTCTGGGGGCAGGGGAGAACCCACTCCACTAGCAGCTGAGGCACCTGCTCAACCTCAGTTTGCTCTATTCCAGCAAATGACCGAGTTCTACCGGTAAATGATGGGGGCAATTCCACAACCGCAACCACAACCACAACCTCCACCAGCACCACAGAAGTCCCATTTGGAGAAATTGCGAAAACATGGGGTTGTAGACTTCTTTGGGAAGAGGGAGGATGATCCCATGGCTGCAGAAAATTGGTTGGACAAAACCATCAGAGTACTGAAACAGCTAAACCGCACTCCGAGCGTAACTCGGTGGGTCTTTGTGTCCCTACTTCAGGATGATGCATATCAGTGGTGGGACACAGTAACCAATGAGGTGCAACCTGAACAGATCACCTGGGAATTCTTCCTCACAGAGTTCAGGAAGAAATATATTAGTAAAGTATATTTAGAAGAGCGAAGAAGGGAATTCATTAGTTTGAGACAGAGACAGTTGTCAGTGGCTGAGTATGAGCGTGAGTTTGTTAGACTGAGCCGGTATGGGAGGGAGATAGTCCCTACCGAGGCAGAGAGGTGCAGACGGTTTGAGGAAGGGCTCAATGACAATATCAAAGTTATGATCACAGCACTAGAGATTACGGATTTTGCTAAACTGGTAGATGCAGCATCGAAAGTGGAAAGGGTCAGAATCAATGAACAAAATAAAAGGGAAAGACAGCAGAAGAGGGGTCCGGGTCAGTCCAGTGCATTTTCTGCTCCCAGTAAGAAGAGTAAGGGTCCTCTTGCTCAGAGTTCAGGACCACCACAGTGGTCGTGGTCGGGCCAGGGGCCTGCACCACGCTCACACCTAGGAGAGGCCAGCCCACACCATCGATGGGCAGCTCTCCAGGGACGGTGTTTAGGGGACCAGCCCCTGTATCTTCTGCTTGTCAATACTGTCAAAAGTGGCATAAGGGGGAGTGTTGGTGAGTGACCGGTGCATGTTTATGGTGTGGATCGACAGAACATCAGATCAAGAATTGTCCAAAGAGGACTATTACTGTTGCTCCAACACAAACTGACAGACTTGCTCTTACACCACAAAGAGGTAGGAAGCCTAGTAAACCTGAGATAGCTGGTCCATCACTGAGGCCTGCATCTGAGTCAGCTGAGAGGCCAGACACTAGAATACCAGCCAGGGCCTGTGCCATCAGAGCTCAGGAGGAGCAAGATGCCCCGAATGTCATCAGGGGTATGTTTTCTCTCTATAACACTTCTGTACATGCATTGGTGGATCCAAGATCCACTCATTCCTACATTTGCATCAAACTACCCATAGAGAGGGGAGTTCCAGTAGAGGAGAGTGATCAAGACATTCTAGTCACAAATCCACTAGGCCATAGTGTGATAGTGAATAAGGTGTATAAAGGTTGCCCGTTGAGGATTCAGGGGTATGAATTCTCGGCAGACCTAATTGAATTGCCCTTCCACAAGTTTGACGTGATTTTGGGAATGGACTGGTTGTCACGTCATCAGGCAATAGTTGATTGCAAATTGAAGAGAATTTCTCTGAAAACTTCTGAGGGTAATGAGATCACTGTTGTGGGTGAAAGGATAGATTTCCTGTCCAATGTTATCTCAGCTACAGTTGCAAGAAGAATGAAGAAAAGGCTGTGAAGCTTACCTAGCACACGTGGTTGATACTAGGCAAGCTAAGCCAAACCTGAGTGATATATCCACAGTAAGAGACTTTCCAGATGTATATCCTGAAGAGTTGCCTGGTTTACCACCAGAAAGGGAAGTTGAGTTTGCTATTGAGGTAATACCGGGTACAGCACCCATTTCCATTGCTCCTTACAGGATGGCACCCACTGAATTAAGGGAGTTGAAAACTCAGTTGCAAGAGTTGCTTGATAAGGGGTTCATACACCCCAGTGTGTCACCATGGGGAGCTCCGGTGCTGTTTGTGAAGAAAAAGGATGGAACTTTGAGATTGTGTATTGATTACCGGCAGTTGAATAAAGTAACTGTGAAGAATAAATACCCATTGCCCAGAATTGACGATCTATTTGATCAGTTGAAGGGAGCCGGTGTATTTTCAAAAATTGACCTCAGATCAGGGTATCATCAGTTGAGGGTAAAGGATGCGGATGTGTCAAAGACTGCATTCAGAACTCGGTATGGGCACTATGAATTTCTAGTGATGCCGTTTGGGTTAACAAATGCACCAGCAGCATTTATGGACCTTATGAACCGTATCTTCCATCCATACTTAGATCGTTTCGTAGTGGTATTTATTGATGATATTCTGGTGTATTCCAAGACCAGGGAAGAACATGATGAACATTTGAGGATTGTTCTGCAAACCCTGCGAGAAAAGAAGCTGTATGCTAAGTTGTCCAAGTGTGACTTCTGGATGAGTGAAATCTCTTTCCTTGGACACATAGTATCAGCAGAGGGGATTAGAGTGGACCCCAAAAAGATAGAAGCAGTGATGGAATGGAAGCCTCCCAGAAATACAACTGAGGTCAGAAGTTTCTTGGGGCTAGTTGGATACTACAGAAGATTTGTGAAGGGGTTTTCTCTTATAGCTGCTCCAATGACCAAGTTGTTACACAAGAATGTCAGATTTGACTGGAATGACAAATGTCAGGCTAGTTTTGAGAGATTAAAGGCTATGTTGACAGAGGCACCAGTGTTAACACAGCCAGTGTCGGGAAAGGACTTTGTGGTCTACAGTGATGCCTCACATAATGGGCTAGGGTGTGTATTGATGCAAGAGGGGAAAGTGGTCGCCTATGCTTCCAGGCAGTTAAGGCCACATGAATGTAACTACCCTACTCATGACACTGAGTTAGCAAGCGATTATCTTCGTGATCAAGATATGGAGGCATTATTTATATGGTGAAAAATGCTACATCTATACCGACCACAAGAGTCTAAAATATTTGCCAACCCAGAAGGAGCTCAATCTTAGACAGAGGCGATGGATTGAGTTCCTAAAGGACTATGATTGTGTGATAGATTATCATCCTGGGAAGGCAAATGTAGTTGCTGATGCTTTAAGTAGAAAGTCCATCACAGCTTTAAGATCACTCAATACCTGTCTGTCCTTAGCTCAAGATGGAGCTATTTTGGCTGAGTTGCAAGTGAGGCCAACCCTACTACAGCAAATACAAGATGGGCAGAAGGCAGATGAAAAACTAATGGCAATTAGGGCTAAAATTCCTGAGGGGAAAGAAACTGAATATGAGGTGAAAGCAGATGGGTGTCTATACTACAGAGGGAAAGTGTGTGTACCAGATGATGGGGAATTGAGGACTAATATTCTGAAAGAAGCACACACTAGTGTATATGCTATGCACCCGGGGAGCACAAAAATGTATAATGATTTGAAGCCTCATTATTGGTGGCCTGGTATGAAGAGGGATATAGCTGATTATGTGACTAAGTGTTTGACATGTCACCAAGTCAAGGCAGAACATCAAGTTCCATCGGGTTTGTTACAGCCTATAAACATACCTGAATGGAAATGGGACCGGGTCACTATGGATTTTGTTAGTGGTCTACCCCTCACCCAAAGGAAGCATGATGCAGTATGGGTGATAGTGGATAGATTGACGAAGTCAGCACATTTTCTGCCAGTTAGGACTGACTACTCACTGGAGAAGCTAGCAGAATTGTATATCAGTGAGATAGTTAGGCTGCATAGAATCCCACTTTCTATCATATCTGACCGAGAGCCAAGGTTTACATCAAGATTCTGGAAGAAGTTGCATGAATCCTTGGGTACGCAACTCCACTTCAGCACAGCTTTTCATCCTCAGACGGATGGGCAATCAGAAAGAGTAATCCAGGTAAACAATTGAAACCAATTGAACTAATGCAAATATTGAACTGAAATGATAATAATAACATGAAATATATGTCAGGTCCTTGAGGATATGTTGAGGAGTTATGTCATTGAGTTTGAGGGAAGTTGGGATAGATACCTCCCACTTGCAGAATTCGCATACAACAATAGCTACCAAGCTAGCATTCAAATGGCTCCGTATGAAGGGTATGGGAGGAAATGTAGAACCCCAGTGTGTTGGACTGAATTGGGTGAAGATAAACTGGTAGGACCAGACCTGGTGAAACAGACTGAGCAAAAAGTGAAAATAATCAAAGCTAACCTGAAGATTGCCTCTGATAGACAGAAGTCTTATGCCGACCTGAAGAGAAAAGAGATAGAGTAAGCAGTTGGTGATAAAGTGTTTCTCAAAGTCTCACCATGGAAGAAAATATTGAGGTTCGGAAGAAAAGGTAAGTTGAGCCCTAGGTTTATTGGCCCATATGAAGTCATTGAACGTGTGGGTCCAGTGGCCTATAGGCTAGCTTTACCACCAGAGCTGGACAAGATCCACAATGTGTTCCACGTGTCTATGTTAAGAAGATACCACTCAGATCCTTCACATGTCATCTCCATGGAAGAAATTGAAGTACAACCGGATTTGACATATGAAGAAGAACCCATATGGATCCTGGCTCGGGAAGTGAAAGAGTTGAGAAATAAATAGATCCCACTGGTGAAATGCTTTGGAGGCACCACAACACCGAGGAGGCAACTTGGGAAAGTGAAGAGACGATGAGGCAACAGTTCCCTCAACTGTTTGCATCAGGTAAATTTCGAGGACGAAATTTAAATTAGAAGGGAAGAATTGTAACACCCTCCCTGTAGCAATTTCGTACATTCTACTGTTCCGGTGATCGGTGTCGGTCCGGACAGCTAGAATATCTGGAAAAATATTTAAACTAAAGTAAGGAACTATAATTAACTCAAATATTAATAAGAAAAATTTAGGAAAAATTTTAGAAATAAAATACAACCAAGTTAAATGAGCCAGTGCCCTAGCGATGGGTAACCTAGTGAGAAGTTGCGGTTCTCACAACTAGGAGCCCTAGACCAGGGGGAAAAATTATAAAATAATTTTTGGGACTCCAGAGAAGGGTTATAGAGGTTCTTATGGCATTAGAATGCCAATAAAATACTTAGAAAAAATTTTTCAATCGGTACAGAAAATTTTGGCCCGTTAAGCCAAACGGAGGGCATTTTGGTCATTTCATCTTCCGAGATGATTTTTGACCAACTTGTCCAGTTAAATAAATAATTTATATAATATAAAATATGAATAAATATTGTTAAAAATTTAATTGAAATTAAATAGACAAGAAATGGAGAGAAAATGAAAGAAAATGGCATTATGACATCATAATGATGTCATTAAAATTCTCCCAACCAATCAAAACTTGACACATGGCATAATCTTATTTAAAAGAGGCTAAATGGGCAGAAAATGAAAAAAAAATCAGAACACCTTCTCCTTTCTTCTTCTTGGCGTCACCCCACCCACCATTGCCAACCTTGAGCAAGCTTTCAAAGCTTGATTTCTCTAAGTTTTACCCAACAAAACCCTAACCTAGCAACATAAAAATTTGTCCTTACATCCTAGTGAAGCTTTTGGGAGCAAAAAGAAAAGGAAACCAAGACTTTGAGCAAGTGGGAAATTCACTCCATAAGAGGTTAGTGACCTAAACCTTGAATTTCACATTAGTTTCATGTTTAAGAACTATATATGTGAGAAAATTGCAAAGAAATTTGATGAAAGACCATTGGTATGCTAATCCTAGATTTTGGCAACCATGGTTAGGGTAATAAGGTGATGATTTTTGGGGAGCTAACATGCAAGTATGGCTGCCCTTAAAGTGTAACTTATAAGTGAATTGATAAATGCAATGATAATGCATGGTTTTGAATTGTTGAGTTAGGGTTTGGGTTGAAGAATGAGATTTTGATCTTGTGATGATGGAAGTAGGCTTTAATGGTCAATTAGTGACCATTTGGTTTGGTTTGAACCAAAAATGAAGTGAATTGGGTTGTGGGATTTGAGGTTGGAGTGGCTGCCTTGTGTGACCTGCAGGTGTGGCTGTAAGTCCAGCCTATTTGGACAGCCATAACTTGAATTGTAGAGGTTTAATTGGTGTTTGGCCAATTGGACATGAAACTAGACACATAATGGCACAATTTTGATGAAGAAACCATGCCCAGAAAACCAAACCAACTTTACCAAAAATTTACCCTAATCCGGGTGACCTGCAATCTGCCTGGGCAAAATGACCAAATGAACAGTATTTGGTTATTTGGCCATAACTCAATGTAGCAAGGTCCAATTGACCTGAAATTTTACCAGCAACAAGGTGACATATAGACCAACAACTTTTTTGAAGAAACTTGACCCAAATTATGACCATAACTTAGTCAAATTGCCAACCAAACTTAGGTTATCAAATCTGGTAGAACTAGTCACTACAAGAAAAAAGGAGATTTGAAACTGAATATTCGGTTTCAAATTAGTGAAAATCGGTTTCTAAATACATTTAGAAACTGATTTGAAACCGAAATATTCAGTTTTAAATCCGCAAGTTTCTAAATAAATTTGAAACGGAAAATGGCGTCCGTTTAAAATTCTGAAGCTATTTTCAAACCACTATTCTGTTTCAAATTTAGAAACCACATATATTCAGTTTCAAATTCCGTTTTAATTTAAAAACTGATATTTTGGTTTCAATTTTTTTGAAACAGAAATTCCGTTTCAAATCGGTTTCTAAATTCTGAAACCGATCCTTGTGTTATTGGATTAGAAACGGAAAAATTCGTTTTTAATCCGTTTCAAATTACTAGTAGAAAATTTTTATTTTTTTATTTAATATATTATTTCCTGTATTGAAGCATATAATATAATATTAATTTTAAATGCTCAATATCATAATATTTATAATATCAGGCTATCAAATATCAAATATCAGTCAATATTATATATCAATATGACAGTAAAGGGTTATGACAATAATGTATTGTATGGAAAAATAAAATATCATAATAACAAAAAAACAAGCTACTTGTCATTAACAAGATAATCACTCATCAACACTATCAGCCTCTCTACCATCATCTTGATGAGTCGCATGTGGAGTTGGGGCTGTAAACTGCGTACCCTGCATCATTTGTGCCATCATGTTTTCCTCCAGTGTCTGCTCACGTTGTCTATATCTCTCCTCTAGCATCAACTCGCGTTGTCGATCTCTCTCCTCCATTGCAACCAAACTATCCTTGAGCGTTGCAATAGTCTGATGCAATTGTTGAATCTCTTCCTCCATTGCCTCTGACTGAGCATAATAGGATGCAGTAGAAGATGATCCATGTGATGAGCTAGGGTAAAAAATTGATGCTTGAGATCCAATGCCATAAACCCTGTTCTTCTTCTCCCCCCCCACAACTTGATAATATAGTGCGACCTCATCTACAATAGGAGGGTCACTGCACCCCTCTTGTGGTTGAGACGACTGCTCCTTAAGCGCCAAAAATGCATCCTGCATAAGTCAATACACATATTTTAAATTTATTTTTCTTGGCAATTGAATAAACAAACTCACTTATTCATTTTTTTCATATAATTGAAAGACATAAAATACTTGTTCACTTGCCTTAATTGATTGCGCTCGTGAATCAACCATATCCGAGGTGCCTTTCCTAGTGTGGGTCTTATGGAAAAGTTCATAAGGAAAAGGTCTTCGGCCAAGCTGGGCTTCCTGAAAAGATATAATGATTTTAGTGATGTTTATAATAATGTTCGATTATTTGCTACTAATATGTAGACAGACAATAACAAAACTAGTAAATATGAAATCATTACCATCCTATAGTAAATATGAAATCATTACCATTCTATCTGCGTGAGTAGCATGTGAAACTGAACCCCTTGTGTGTCTAGAGATGCCTACCCCAACTCCCCCTATCTCACTACAACGGTTAGTAGTGAACGGATGGCTCTTGGCTTTAAACTCTGGGCTACTCCATGCCTCCTTCCATTTTTGCATTGTACTATTAGGCACGATGACCTTGGATTTTCCTTTCCTGACATTGCACATTAGGGCCTTATAGCGCTCTGCAGCCTTACGCCTCCAAGCTTCCTTTACTAGTGGAGTCACCTCTTGCCAATCAAAGTATTTCTGGTATAAAATAAATAAAAATTAAGACAGTTGTATTAGTATGATAATATTTTAGAAAAAAATTGACAGCATTTCCCCTTAATTTTGGACAATCCAACCTAGTTATTAGGTATTAATTGCACCTGTTAAAAACACTTCATATATTCTCAACAATAAATAACATCCACCCCAACTACAACAACTCACAACAATATATATTTTCAATATCACACAAGCTGTACATATAGATCATTTAAGCATTAATATACTTCAATTGTGTTCTTTTACATTAATTCACAAATTCTCATCACTTAAATGATATTTGTTCATAACATTCTTTTTTGAGGTTTCATAAACTATGCAAATTAGTTATCTGATAGCTAATTATATTTAAATATTTATTTTATTACTTGAAATTCATCCCAGTAAAACTCTTTTGTTTCAGGCGTGATAGTTTTCCAACAGTGCCCCTCTGGGTCCATCCTCTCCTTGAAGATATTCTTCATCTTCTTAGCACATTCCTCAGATGGATGTAACCTGTACAAAAGAAAGACAGCAAATATATTGAATTTATGTAAATGTAGAAACACGGTACTTCAATTGCCAATGATATGTAATACCAAATCATAGATAAAGTTAATTAATTTTAAATACTTACGTGCCATTAATGAGCTTTATTCTTTTCTTTCTTCCAAATGTAGTGAGTGATAGGCCATCCATCGATGATATTGGTGCTGCCCCAACTGAATGACCTTCATGACCAGAGGTTGATCCAATTGCGTGCTCGTAAGATGGGGTAATAGGTGGTATGTGGAGGTGGAGGTGTAGCTCGATGCTGTGTTGAAGCAGTAGACCCCTCTGGATCTGGTGCCGACCTCCCAGTGGATCGTGAAGGAACCTGAGGCTGACCCTGTGTAGATTGGTCTAGTTGATCATTGGGCTCATCCTGCACAGGTAACTGCCTTGACTGTGAATGACCCAACAAACCTCCCTTGCGACCGTTGCCTCGCATCCTGCATAAATAATTGTATTAATTAGTTAGCTTCATTCAACTTATGATACATAATACAGATGAAATTAGTTAGAGTTTATACTTCAAGTTTAGAAATATAAATTCATTAAGAGAAATACCTAATTCTAATTAGTATCACTATCATATACATCATCGCATTCCTCATCACTTTCTGAGTCCAATTCAAGCTCTTCTTCATCTTCAACATCCTCTTCATTAATTTCAACTAGTACACCGTTTTGATCATTCAAGTATTGTTGTTGATCATAATCATCGTCAATTTGAATCAAAGGGACTTCCATTTCATCTTCTTGAAATGGTTCTTCCCGTGCAGGGGGGGTTGTGACATTCACTTGCTCAGGAAGATCAATAACAGATCTCGCTTTGATTTTGAACACAGCCCACCAATCATCCTTGTCACGTTTTAAGCTTGGATATATGGAATAATTCACCTGAGCAGCTTGGATAGCAAGAACAAATGGTTCATACCTATTGAAGGATCTTTTATGATTAATATCCACAAGTTTATATTTTGGATGAATCTTTGTTCCCACATTTGGTGTTGGATCAAACCAATCACATTTAAACAATACAGTTCTTTTGATTGGTAATCCAAGGTACTCCAATCGTAGCACTTCAATTAATTGTCCATAGTAGTCACTTTCATTGGTACTGTAATTAGTCCCCTTGATACATACCCCACTGTTCATCTTTGCCCTATGCGAACCATAACCTTTAGTGTGAAATTTATAACCATTAACTACAGAACTATTGTAGCACATAACACTTCTTAATGGACCCTTTGATAGATCCTTTAAAAACTGGCTTGATATATTGTTGGAGGGATTGTGAACATATTTATTGAACCACTTATCAAATTCACACTCTAGTTTCTCATCAACTTGTTTATCATTGATATTTGGATTGGCCACGTGTAACTCATTAACAAAAATGCTGCACACAATGAAAATAGTTAATTACATGTTTGGAATCAATAATGGCATTGCAACAATTATAATAATTGAATATTAGAAAAACTTACTCAATGTACGGTTTTACTTTTATACAATTCAACAAGATGTACATTTATGCTGCTTGAAATTCTTGTTCTGTGAGATATCTAACCTTTCCTTTTCCCAGTGGCCTACCGAAATGAGTGAAAATTGATAGATTCCCTAGATGTTCATCCATATGTTCGACTGTATCATCATTGCGTGGAACCTTTCGATGCCTTGTGTTGACATGGGGTTCAAAATAATGAGCGCAGAATGACGATGCTTCTTCAACTAAGTATGCATTGCATATGGAACCTTCCACTTTGGCTTTATTTTTCACATTATTTTTTAACTTCCTAAGGTACTTGTACCATTTACTATTTAGTCACAACAAAGTTTTTATTTCTCCATGTAATGATAGTATACAACAATACATTAAACTAGTTACCTCTCAAATGGATACATCCACCGATATTGCACAGGACCAGCAATCCATGCTTCATAAGCCAAATGCACTGGGAGGTGTTCCATGGAGTCAAAGAAACTTGGAGGGAATATACGCTCTAGTTTACAATTGCCACCAATGCAGTTAGGATATCTAATCTAATCAATTGCCACCTTGTCTATCAATTAAGTAATTTATATTTAAGAGTATTTTCATTATTTTTCAGATAATTAATAATAAATTAAATTAAACATATAGATCATCAGTTTGATGGAGTCAAAATAAAACAATTGATGGTATATATGTTAATTTTGACATAATTTAAGAATGAAAAGTAATTTTTTTTATAATTAAATTTAATTAAAATTTAAATTAAGATATAAATTTAGAGACAGCTCTATTATTATAAAATTAAATTTCATTGATAAAATATTTATTATATATTTTATTTCATATATATAATAGGAATCTATCCAAGTCGTTTATCATTAATTAATTCCCTTCTAGTTTATTAAATTAATGTAAATAATGAATTGATTCTCACAAATGTTGAATATATATATATATATATATATATATATATATATATATATATATATATATATATATATATATATATATATATATTTCCATGTTAATTACCCACACAGACATAGAATATGCAAAAAGGGTGGGATACAGGACATCAAGAAAAGATTGAAAAGAATGGTGAGAGAATCTACAATTCCAATCTTAGTGAGAGGAATAAAATGGTTAAATAAGACTAGCATGCATATTTGCTCATGTCCTTCGTGCTTTATGCAAAGGATATGAAGACCAAAAAAAAAAGAAAAAACCTAATTTAACCTACCTAAATCCAAAGTACTCCATAATCTCTGTTTTTGTTTTAAAGAAAATTATATTTTTTATTTTTTTATATGATTTGTATATTTTTTTTTTAAATATAAAAAAAAGAAATTTTTGAATTTAAAATATAATAAAAAATAATATTTTTATTCATTTAACTTAATTAAAATTAAAATTTCATAAATTTAGAAATGACCTCAATACTATCAAATTAAAATTTATTAATAATATGAGCATAGTAATTTTTTGTCACTACACCAATACACCATAGGATATCCACATTTACATTCTATATTTAACACTGAAATTCCACAAAAAAGCTACATACCACTAAGGCAACTGATGTAATATCCAGAACGAGAAACAATATTTTGGAGAAGTGAAGGCATAACAAGCAACAAAGATAGTAATTAGAAATTATGAACTTATGATATTAAAAAAGAAATTCACCTATTTAAATAAATACCAACCAACACCTACCAGTTAACAAATACTGCTAGAGAAACAGATTCTTTTACAATTGTGATACCAAGATTTGGCTATTGATATTTCATTAAAGTATCAATTTCATCCCTTGCTTAATATTTCAATTTTGACCTCATAGTTTGCAATTGTAAAAAGATGTTTCAATTTCTAGCCCGTAGTTTCATTTTATATTTGTAAATGACATCCCTCAATATGTGTTTTCATTTGCAGAAGTGTAATGATTCAATTCAATATCCTATGCATATCACTTGACATTGACAGCAAGATTGAAGTTGCCAAAATTCTAAAAGCAGGATAGGTTCTATTCATTAAAAGATCTAACTCTATAACCAGCACACATAGAATTAAGATGGCCATAATCAATAACCTGACCATCAAATTATAATTATGAGTAGGGCGGTAGCTCTTACCAAGAACATGTAGCAAGAACTACTCCAGTTATTAAAAAATGGAAAAGCAACACGGAAATAACTACAAAAACGGCATGTGCAACACTGTGGTCGTACCTGAAATAAAAAGAAGAGACGAGGGAAAGATTTAATCAGCAGGAAACACTTAAACTCATGGACTGATACAGCGGATAAAAGAGTAATCTAACAGTGAAATAGAACATAGAGAATCATATAAATTAAAAAAAAAAAAAAAAAGGCTATGTGGTGCAGTCAAGCCCAAGGATACCCAATTTAGAAATTAATTGAATTTAATTTTTCATTGTAAAATCAATGTCTTTAATTCACATTTTCTAGTAAAATTTAGGAAGTTTAAGTTTCTATTATTATTATTTAGAAAATTTAATTAAGAAATATTTTGATTATTTAGGAATTCTATTGTTTAGAATTCCCTACTTAGTATCAGTTTGATATTCCTAGTTAGATTCATTAAGTATTTTCCTATTTTGGGATTCTTAGTCCTAAAAGTAGTAGGACTAGTTATTAGTCTATAAATACCTATGCAATTTAGGTGTTGGTAAGCACATTTCTGTTGGTAAGCACATTTCTAACTCATTTTGTTTTCATACAATTTTTTTACAGCTAAAGAAGCAGAATTCTGGTTCTTGAAAGCAAGGAGACATAAGGGAAGAAAATGCAGCAATCTGGTCACAATGGGTTTCCTGATTCCCATCCCAACCATCCTTGGTGTCATTTTCTTTTCATGTTCCCTCTTGTTTCCAAGAACCACAAAGCAAGTATCAACGATGAATTTCATTTTCAAGCTTTTGTCTCTGCATCTCCACTGTTGAACTTCTGCTGCAGAATTCTCATGCTTTGGTTGGTAATATAAATATACATGAGGTTAATGCAGGAGCTACAATAGATAAATAAAGTATATCCACACCAAAACCAAAACGCATTTCATTCCAATCACATGAAGTTTTATTACATTAGAAATCTGAAAAGGATAAGGGTAGTAGAAACTTATTCTATATCCTATGCACGCTCAAAAAACAACAAAAAGGAATCCAATTAGCTGGTTAATCAATCTTTTCTTTTTTCCTCTTTTTCTTTAATTATATATAGGCGAGTTGCCAATTTATAATTACACTTAGGTTCTATACAAATGATGAATCAAAGGCCAAAAACTGGATCGGAAGATGAAACACCCGAAACCAAATCAAGAAAAACAAACCTGACTGTTTCCAACTAAAAATATAGTGATTTTTGCCCTAGTTTCCTTCATATATGATGAGATAACATTACATATCAACTAAAAGAAACAAAATGACCATCAAATTAAATGGCAAACCTTAAGAGCAGATCCCACTCGTGCTTCAATCCACCGAATTGAGGAGATTTGTTCTAGAGAGCAAAGAAAGCTATTTGGGTATTTGGGAGAACAAGCACGGGCAGCTGAGTGATATTAGATGAGGGTTTTTTTTTTCTTAAATAAATAAATGGCAATTAGAAACTGACTAAAATCGGTTTCTAATCCAAGAGTTTTTTGAAACCGAAAATATTCGGTTTCTAAATATACATAAGTAAAAATAAACTTTTGAAACCGCACAAATCGGTTTCTAATTATAACAAAATAAATTAGAAACCGATAAAACTCGGTTTCTAATTCCTTTTAAAATTTTAATAAATAAAATAAATAATACATTAATTTTGAAACCAAAATTAATCGGTTTCAAAATATAAATAGAAGAATTAGAAACCGATATGAATCAGTTTCTAATTTGATTAAATTTGAAATCGAAAATAATTGATTTCTAAATAAAATTAAATAACACTTTAATTTTTGAAACCGAAAATAATCAGTTTCTAAAATTAACCAAAAGAATTAGAAACCGATGTGAATCGGTTCCTAATTTGACTTTAAATTTAATCGATTAGTTTGAAACCGAAAATAATCGGTTTCTAAATATTACTGGAAATAGAAACTGATAAAAATCGGTTTCTAAGTTGACTTTAAATATATTAAATAAAATACACAATTAGATAAATTTTGAAACAGAAAAATATCGGTTTCTAAATTTCAAAAAGAAAATTAGAAACTGATAAAAATCGATTTCTATTTTGACATTAAAATTCATAAAAAGTAGAAATAATATTAATTTTGAAACCGACAAAATCGGTTTCTAAATATACCTAATAGAAATAGAAACCGAAACAAATCGGTTTCTAAATTAACTTTAAAATTTATTAAATAAAAAATACAATAAATAAATTTTGAAACTGAAAGTTATCGGTTTCTACAATAAACTAGAAATCGAAAATAATCGATTTTTATTTTCACTTTAAAATTTAATAAATAGAATAGAAATTATATTAATTTTGAAACCGATAAAAATCGGTTTCTAAATATAAATAGAAAATACATTCATTGTGGAAACCGAATTCAATCGGTTTCTAAATTAAATTCAATGAATTAGAAACCGACGTTATTTGGTTTCTAATATGACCTAATACAATAGAACTAATTTTGAGCCTTCAAATTAGAAACAAAAATATGTCAGTTTTAGATTTCGGTTTCTAATCGGTTTCTAAACTGATGCTAATTTAGCATTTTGAAACCGATGTTTTTCTGTTTCAAATTTCGGTTCCAAATCCGTTTCTAATCGGTTTTTGATAAATTTAACTAGTTCTACTCAATTTCCGTTGCAAAAGCCGTTTTAAATTATAAACCGATATAAATCCGTTTCTAAAGTCGGTTTCTGTTTCGATATTTTCTTATAGTGAGTTTTGCCCAGATTTTTGGAATCTGCCCAATCCGGCCAGTTATGGTTTTTAGGCCATAAGTTGAGCTACAAAACTCCAAATTGAGTGATTCAAAAAAGGAAATTCAACTACACAAAATGAGGAACATCTTTCATGTTTACCATTTTCCCAAATTCCCACTGCAACAGTAACTAATGGAACAGTAAACCCAAGGCTTGAAAATTGAAAATTCTGTCCAATTCACATTAAGGTTAGAGATGGTATTGGCAACCAATACCAACAAGTTTAAAATGCAAAATGTGGTATGTTGATGATATTTAAACTAAATTACCTATTGTCAATGCAAAAGTCAATATTTTGGTTGACTAATGAAATGAATAGTGGTCATAAAAATTTCAATTTCAAAGAATTACACAAATTAAAAGTGTTAAATGCCCTAGTAGGCCTAATGTGATTGGTTTGGATAGATTGGCATGCCAATAGGGTTCTGTTAGCAGTACTGCATATGGCTTTATGCCATTATGTATTTCATGGCTTCCCATGCCATTCTGTATTTCATGGCTTCCCATGCCATTCTGTGACATAATAGCCTTTGGCTATGATAATGAGTTATTATACTAGGGTTTAATCCCCGATAATTATCACAGCTTATTAGTCGCTCACACACCGGAGACACAATGTGACCGATGGTGTGATGGTCGAGGTACTTAGTATCCAGCATCACTTACCCGCTTATCCATCCACTAACTAGTGTAGGTTACTCGGGCAGTATTAATAAATTTTACCAAACTTTAATCGAATAATATTGCAATAAATTTTTGAAATTTAGTCCACCCAAAAATGTAAATATACATTTTGCACACATGTTTTATTTTATTTTATTTTATTTTATTTTATATTGTCACCACTAAGCAGAATTGCTTAGCTCATCGCTTTTGCCATGCGCAGGTACTGGAGACATAGCTGGGGAGTCCAGCAGACCTCACACAGGGTGAGCCTTCATATCTGCACTCAGAGTTCATAGTCACCTCATATTGCAGTGCTTTTGGTAGGACATTAGGCCATTTTGATATTTTGATATTTTGTATTTTGTAACCTTCTGTAATGTATATTATAAATTCATGTAATTATGCTTTTGATGTAAATATCTATGAAACATGTTCAGTAATAAATTGAGCATTTTTTTTTATTGAGTTGACTGTGGTTTGAATTTAATTGAATTTTGAGATATTGAAGTGAATTGAGAAATTGTTGAAAATATATTGGAGGTTGATTGAGAATAAGGTGATGATATTATTGGGAGTGTTTTTAACAGGTTCAGAAGAACTGTTTTTCCAATTTATAGCCGGCGCTCTGCCGTATTTTCTATAAAATTTGCGGAAAGATTTAGTCTTATCAAAAATTATAAATAAATGAATTAAAAAGGATTAATTGAAATTGAAACATGAATTGGTGTTCCGACACACTGAGTGGCATAACTTGCTCGGCTACACTGTAGACGGGTAAGGGGTGTCACAATACTAGTATTGCACTTGGGTCAAACTGTGCTATTTGTTGCTTTTATGCTTCTGTGTTTTTCTCAGCTAGTTGTGTTTATTGCTTTTTCAAAGAATGGCCTTCATGTTAGTAAGCTAATTTTTAGTCCCTTTCCGATGCAAGGGAAACTCTACCAAAATTTTCTCTGACCAAGTGCTGTCATTGCCGCTACAGGTGTTGCCTCAGGTTTTTCTCCTTCTTCATTCGATAGCTCCTCGAGTGTTGGTCCCTCTATAGCAAGTTCATCTATGATAATAAGTATTCTCATCTCATTTGTAACTCTTTTGCCCACTTCCCTTGGTATTTCCTAATTATCTTTAACTCCTCTTTCATTTTTCCTTTACAAAACCTAGGTGTGGCAAATGTTAGCATTGGTCCTTTGTATACTGCTACTGATTTTTTTGATCCTCCTTTCCCCCTTGGCCGAATTGATGAGCTACTTGCTTGGAAGACCCTAAGAATATTCTGAAATTAGGGGAGATTAAATCTTGGCCAACATACACACCTGGATGGGTGGAATCGATTACAAGTTATCTCCTATATGCTCAGGCCTTTGGCAGAAGGCCAGTATCAAGAAGTATATTTACTTGACTAGCTTTACATCTCCATTCTATATCGGACTTATATTATGGTCTCTTCGATCGTGGTCCCCACACCTATAACTCATTCACCTTGCCCATAGGACCTATGTCCATTACTCTCAAGGATATCTACATGTTGAGTGGTTTACTAATAACTGGGAATGACACACCTAGCCTGATCACATAACCTAACCCAAAATATCAACATAAGTGGAAGTTCACTTCTTACAGTTCCTTCATTTCATCTAGGACTGGTACTACTACTGTTGAACATATTATTTTCATCTGGTGCCTCCTTTCCAAGTACTTATTTTGCCCTACAGCTGGTTGGCCATCTGTTGAGCTCCTCTCTCTGTTCCCTTTTATAGCCATAGGGGGTGAGTGCGCTATGTTACTTAGTTTTATCTATTAGGCTCTAGGACAAATGATTCATGACGCCCCTCTGAGTAAAGTGAATGAGAGCTTTTGGGTGATTTAGATGTGGCTCTTCTCATACTTTCCTCAATTATTAAGCTCTCCTCTAGTTTTTTTGATCAAGATCTTAGGCTTTCGAGTCACTCTACATGTGGCTGGAGTATAAAGCTGGGGTTGTGGTTCTTCCTTACCCTTTCTCATAGAGGTTTTAATGATTTAACACGTTTTGACTCCTCAAAGTACCTTGCCACACTATAGCTGCCTTAGTGGTTGAGCTAAAGTGATGTGCCATTGAGTGAAACAGCTATTCATACCTGGGCCTCTTTCACTGCTGTGAAGCCTTTGCACACTGGTCCTACTTTTGCTACTTTGTTTGGAGTGACACGTCCATGGTTGGAGCTTTACATGCCTTCTCTTTAGTCTCGATAGTTTAGTCTGATTTAGGGTATTCCTTCCTCTATCCCTACTTTCAACTTAATTGGCGAGGCTAGGATCTTTTTTCCTTGGGATCAGATTATTCTCTAGTCTTACAGTGACTCTAAGCTCTGTGAGACTGCATAGTTATGCTTGGTACCTTCCCCTGCTTTTATTGCTCTCACTTTTCAGAGCTGGTAGACCAGTAGGTTTCAGGAATCTGTAAGGTTTCAAATTCAACCAAGTAATTTTTTCATGTTTTACTTTTTTATTTTCCTTTCTTTTTTTTTTCTTTTTTTTTTTTTAATTTACTTGTAACTTAATACCTTTCCATAGGTGCTTCACTTATTTCTCATATTGTTAAGAAACAAAAGGTGGCCCTTTCACAACCTTCCCCTCTTACTGCCAAGAAAGTAAAGTCCACCATACAAAAGTTCAGGTCTAAGGTCTAAGGAACATCACCCTTTACTTTTCTACTGAAGAGAGATCCTCCTATATTGTCCCACCCAAGCACTTAGGACATAAGACTCTAGGGCTAAAGGTCCGAAGACCTTTGCTTTGAGTCTTATTGTGATTTTTATTGCTTTTAATTTTGATTTCTAAAACCTTCCAATCCTGAGTGCACTTCTACTATAGATATCTCCTCTTTGTAGGATGCTGCTTCTAGTGATGGTGGGAAAGTTATTTCACCTACCTTTCATTAGAGAGGGCACATTAAGGTAGTAGGGGAGAATGATATTAACTGTAACACCCCTCACCCGACTACAGTGTAGCCGAGCAAAGTGTGCTACATTCGGTGCCGGAGCATCCTATCTTATCTTACTTTATTTCTTTCATATTTTGATCTCGATATATTTTAATATTAATAAATTTTTCGACGGAGAAACCAGGGGAGTTTCCCCTATTTTATTATCAGTTGACGTATTTTACTATTTACCTGTTTGAAAGTTTCAATAATATTTTACAAATAAAATCTCATCAATTATTTCATAACCATCTCATAATTCACATCTCATTCATATATCTCACTTTCATATTCATTTCCATGCATTATCTATATATTTCAAATCTGTCTTCGAATCCATACAATCTCATTTATGCTCAAATCACATAAGTAAAATTTTCAAATTTCTTTAATTTACATAATTTCATAATTTACATGATATATAAATTAATTACATATGAAAAAGCTAATTTATTAAATTACATTACATTTCTATTAATTACCTGCTCATAATCTACATTATAATACAATATCTAGCATTTTATACTAAATACAAAATATGATCTATATGGGCCCTATCTACATGCATTGCTGAGGAGGTGACAACCTTGAATACTCCAGCCACTTCTGCAGATCTGGACTCCAAAAATCTTAGTCAAAGTACCTGCGCGAGGGAACAAATCCATCGCGCTAAGCATTGCTGCTTAGTGGTGCAATAATATAACAAGAAAATAAAATATACAAATAAAGAAAGAAAGAAGCATAATTTGAATATTTAAGAATCAATTTAATTTAATACAATGTGTCTAATATTAATTATCTTTTGTTCTCATTTGTTTCGCTTTGGAAGCGTTTAATTCCAAAATTCACAGTGATAATGTACAACATACAGAATTAATAAAAATACTCAGATTATATTTATATGGCAATAGAAGGTACATTTAAAATATTTAGTTAAGTTATACCTATTTTTGCAACTCTTTTGTCATTTTACTTAACAATTTTTATGTGGTTTGGATCATTTCATAATTCTAACTAATTCTTTGAAGTCTTATTAACTCATTTATTTGATTTCTAATATTTTTAATTACTAATAGTCTTAATTTATTTCAATAAATTACACTGCCCAAGTAACCTACGACAGGCTGACTAAACTGGATAACGGGTCGTTGGCACTGGACACCGCGGGGCCTCGGGCCGTCATACTATGGGACGCAGAACGTCAACCACGTATGCAGTCAGTATGGCTAAAAAGCCATGATATCACATAATCGGGCATAAAAGCCATGAATGTTGGCATAAAGCCATGAATGTGGGCACAAAGCCATGAATACGGGCATAAAGCCATGAATACAGGCATAAAGCCTTTGCGATCTTGCTAAAACAATACCCTATTGGCATGCCAAACTATCCAATCTGACACACATGTCTAGGTAATACAAGGGCACATAATATCATTAAATATTAATATATTGTGTTTTATGACTTTATTATTTCATAATAAATTTCAATTATAATTCATACATTCATTTGATCATTTATATGATCACAATTCACATCAATTATCCTTTTATACCATTTTACTCAAAATACTCCTCCTCTCTACAATAATGAGAACTAATGTCTCATTTATACATTAATATGGTTTATTTATTTATTCATTATGTTATTCATATTGATCACAATTCTAAACAATGGTTCACATGTACCATTGTATTCAAAACATTTTTCCTTTCTCATTTATACATTCAAGAATCTACTTATGTAATTACAAATTTTATATTTCAAGTTGAGTTACTAATATTTTATGAATTCCATTTGTGATTGGCATATAAGCCCTAGCTATCTATTCACATCAATTAGGTGACTTATTTTTCATGTTTCAAGTAATCCATGAATATTTCATGGATTTTAAATTTATGGCCTTAATTTCTTTTTAACAATTTTGACTAGGATGCATAGCCTACATTTGTCATACAATTCTAAGCATTTAAGCTTAGAATTGGTTCTAGGTTTTCATCTTAATTTACTAATCATTTTGATTACTATTCACCTACTAGTCAACCAAAATATTGACTTTTTTATACTTAATGGATATATTAATTCTAATTACACCAAGATCCCATATTTTGAGTTTTATATTTGCTAGTATTAATTGCCAATTGCAATTTAAAGTCCCCTAGATGCATTTCTAAATTTTAAACTTTGAATTTCAAGTTTGGTGTTACTATTCACCTCATTGGTCAACAAAAATGTTGACTTTTGGATAGAAAATAGGTACATTGGTTTTAACACTCCCAATGCACCACATTTTACATTTAAAACTTGTTGGAATTGATTACCATCACCATTTCTAAGCTTAACACAAGAGAGCAGAATTTTCAGTTTTTGAAGCTTAACTTTACTGTTCCATTAAGCACTGTTGCAGTGGGAATTTGAGGAAATGGTAAACATGAAAGTTGTTTCTTACTTTGTCTAGTTGAATTTCATTTTTTGAATCACTCCATTTGGAGTTTTGTAGCTCCAGATATGGTCCAAAAACCACAGCTGGCCGGATTTCAATTCTGCAGAATTACCAAATCTACAGTACCATGAATAGTGATTGTGACTACCATTTTGGTTAGGTTATGGTTATAATTTGGGGTAGGTTTCTTCATGAAAGTTGTTTTTCTATGTCTTATCTTGTTTCTGTAAAAATTTCAGGTCAATTGACCATATCTACAGTGAGTTATGGCCAAATGAACAGTTACTGTTCATTTGGTCATTTCTGCAGGTGCTGTTGCAGGGTATCCGGATTGGAGCCAACTTTTGGTCCACTTGCTTTGGTATTTTGGGCATGGTTTCTTCAGCAAAAATGTGCCATTATAAGCCTAGTTTCATGTCCAATTGGCCAAACACCAATTGAACCTACACAGACAAAGTTATGGCTGTCTAAGTGGGCTGCAATCTCAACCACCATGCTGCACTCTCTAGGCAGTATACTCATTCACTTTGCCATGCTATATTTTAGTCCCAATTATGGTCAAATTTCCTCAAATGGTCACTAATTGACCACTAGAATGTTCTTTAACAATTTCATAAGCCAAGTCCAAATTTTCACTCCTAAACCCTAGCTCAAATTCAAGGGTTACACCAATTACCTTAGTTAGCATACCAATTCATTATACTTGTGTATATGTACCTTAAACATCATTTCTAGTCCACTCTAAGTCCAACAAAACACTCATTCCTATTCCTTCAATAGGGCTGCCGAAATTCATGGTAGGCATACACTCAAATTTGGTTCATTTAATCCACAAATTCATATTGATTTCAAGTCTCTAACATAGAAAATAAGGGTTTTAAGTAGATAGGTGCACTAACCTCTTGTAGGGCAGAATTTTCCAAGCTTGAACTTCACTTTCCTTCCTTTTCTAGGCTGCCAAACACTTCCCCAAGATGAGTGGATAAGTTTTAATGAAGGTGACTTAGGGTTTAGTAGTGGAATTTCATGGGAAATGGAAGTAATTAAAGGAAACTTTCATGGAGGCTTATGGAGGGGAGGTTCACGTTTTGAGGAAGAAGAAGAACCAGAAAATTGGTTTTTTAATTTGCCATTTTTCTCTTTTTAAAGAGTCTTTGTTGTGTTGTTGAATGGTGATTAGTGGAGGGCACTTAAATGACATCATGGTGATGTCATAATTAAGCATTTAAGTCATTTTCTTTTTCTTTCTTTTCTATTCATTTTTAATTTAATTTTTAGCAATATTTATTCATATTTTAGATCATAATAATTATTTACTTAACTGGACAAGTCGGCCAAAAATCGTCTCTGAAGGCGAAATGACCAAAATGCCCTCCGTTTGGCTTAACGGGTCAAAATTGTCTGTACCGATTGAAAAATTTTTCTAAGTATTTTCTTGGAATTCTAATGCCATAGGAACCTTAATGACCCTTCTCTGGAGTCCCAAAAATTATTTTATTAATTTTTCCCCGGGTCTAGGGCTCCTCGTTGCCAGAACCGCAACTTCCCTCTGGTTACCCATCGCTAGGGCACCGGCTCATTTAACTTGGTTGTATTTTATTTCTAAAATTTTTTCTAAATTTTTCTTATTAATATTTGAGTTATTTATGGTTCCTCACTCTAGTCTAATTATTTTTCCAGACGTTCTAGCTATCCAGACCGACACCGGTCACCGGAACAGTAAAATGTATGGAATTGCTACAGTGAGGGTGTTACATTAACTCTTTGGATGACACATAATTCATTTCTCTTCCTGAGGTTTTTGTCACACCCTACCCCTCCGTAAGGCATAACATGATCCCGTAGTACACCTAATGAATTACCAAACTTCATCAACTGATAACCCATTAAACACACTACAAGAGATTTTAAATTTTTTCTTATTTCTTTTTACAGTGGTGAGCATTTTTGATAGGTGTTAATTTTTTTTTTTTTGTTTCTTAACTGAAATGAAACAAATTAACAAATCTAGAGTATCAATAATTTCTGTAAAAATTTTGGCAGAGTGCCATCTGTATTTTGAATAAAATAGTTCTTCAAAACTTGTAAAAAGCACTTCCAATATATTTCTTCAATCTCAAACTCAGTTTAATATCATTTTCAACAATTTCAAAGATAAAGGGCAAAATAAATGAGTATTTCAAAAGCTGAACTAAGAGAATTGTAATACAACATTTTGATAGGCCAAAATAATTTACAACTTTATTTTACAACTGCTCAAGACCAATTACAATATATACATGCAGTGCACATGCATTACAACAAAATTTTAAAAATATGGTATACTCAATATACCCAGCAGAATCCCAAAATATAGCACAAGCAGCCTACTCTACTGCTCTGTCTATTTGTCTACTTGCGACAGCAATGAAAAAGCTATCGCTGAGTAAAATTTACTCAGTGGTCCACAATAACAATTTAAAATGCGGTATATAAAACATTTATTGACAATTTACAATTCAAACAATTCACAATTTTTCAAAGCTCACATAACTCAAATTTGATCAAATAATTGAATAACATAATGTTGCCAATCAATAACACAACTTAGGTTATGACACAAACATTTCCGAACATGCCGTGTTGTACACCACGACAACGCATACTCACCCCACTAATCGAAATCAATTAGGGAGGTGGCTAGCTAGCTAATGAGAACTCATCCATACTCACCTCAGACTGACAAGTCAAAGAGGGAGGAATATAGTCATACTCACCCATAAATGGAGGAGGAACATAGTAATTGTCATGCCAAGTGTGAATCAAAACAATTCCAAATCACAATATTTCATACAATCCATAAATCATATTTTATCTCAAAATTTCCATTTGCAAAGTAGGCAACACAATAATTTCCAAATAAAATTCCCAAAGCCAAAACAATAAAAAATTATTCATAACTCATTTCTCCAAATAAATTTTCTGGTAAAAGCAGTGAATATAAAAAATATTGTGCACAGACCTTATTTGAGTCGCCTCTAAGCCTTGACTCAATATTCCTTATGCTTTTCAATATCCTTTTCAACTGAAACACACAATTTAAAGTGTTTCAGTACTCAGTTAAATTGTTTCTAATAATAAAATCCAATATCTAAATTTTTCTTGGTACTATTCCTTCAATTCATTTCATTAGTCAACCTATAATGTTGACCATTAATACACACTAGGTGAATAAATTTTAATGTTACCAATATATCACATTTTGCATTTCAATATGCTATCAATATAGTGTAATTTACCATTTTTACAAGTTGGCATTCATTGCCAAATTATTTCAAGCATCATTGTATGTAAATGTCAAGTTCTCAATTTTTGTGTGCTAGATTGGTCTAGCTTAAAGTCCTATTTCTCTTGGTTTTTATCATCTAGTCAAAGAAGCAAAATTGTAGGTCTATGTCTTATTGCACTTGGGGCAAAATTTTAGGTTATTCTGAGTGGTATAGACCAAGATATGGTCAATTTACTAAAGCTAGACAGATTGCACCTTTAGTGTAAAATTTGGTCAATTTTAGGTCACATTTATTCTGGCAGTTTTGGTACCCGAACTTGTGCAAGCTATTTGACTTGGTTCTAGCCATTTCTGGGCTTTGTGTCTTCATAAGAATTGTAGCTCTATATCTAATCTATCCATGGTAAAAATTTCAGGTCAATTGGACCTGTTTTGAGTGAGTTATGGTCATCCTAATTACTATTATTCATATTGTCAAAAATCTGGGTTTGCAAGGTTGCCATTCCGGATTTGGTCATTTTTAAGGTCGGTTTCTAGGCAGAATTTTGGCAATATTTCTACATGAAAGTTGGCCTATTTGGTGTCTAATTTCACCCCCCATTGGTCTCATACCAATTGGGTTCACAGTTTTGCACTTATGACCAAATTTAGGTGCTGCCAACATACACAACCTGCATTTGAACATCACACTTCCAATTTTGACAATCCTCCTCCTTCCAATACTTCAATATTCAATCATGGAACTTCTATATATATTGTACACAATTCCAGCAAACATTTTGGGTAGAACACTCAAGTGCTCAATGCACACAATACACCATTCAAGTTCAACATTCACTTCCACCAAAATTCAACATATCTCAATATCAATATTACACATACACTTCCATATACTCATACCTCAATATCAATTACACATGCTGCCCATAATTTAACACTATCATATTTCATTAATAAACTTCATATTCACACACAAAAATTCATGATATTATGGGCAGCCAAATATGGCAGTTTGCCAAAGTATCAATGTCCCATTTCAAACCCTTAATTCAAGCACTAACATGCACATACTTGAACATTAACCTACTATAACTTCCATTTGAGTTAATCAACCTTAATTCCCATCCATTAAATATAGAATAAGTCACTAACCATGCATTTTCATGGCTGCCAAAACTAAGGTTCACCAATACTCAATCATTTCCTCAATCTTTCTTAGCAATTCAACTTACCCAAAGCTCAACACAAGGATTAGTGAAGGAAATTGGAAAGATTAAGCACTAACCTCAACTTGAGCTTCACAAAACTTCACCAAATCCTCTCTTTCTTGCTGCCTATCTCTTTCCTATGTTGTGTAGACAAACTTTAGTGAAGAAATCAAGTGGAAAAAGGGGCTCACTTCATGGTTGCATGGAGGTCCATTCATTCGGCCATGGAGTTTCTTCAATGGAGGCTTATGGCTGGTTTTTTCCTAAGGTAGAAGATGAATGTTTCTGCTATCCCAAGTGGTTTTGTAGGTGTCCAAGGATTGAGTTAGTGGAGCACTAACTTATAATTAAATATTTAATTATTTCAAGTTCTATTATTTACACATTTATCTCCTCTTTTTTACTATTTACATAATGTATCACAATTTAATTTTTCATGAAATTTCTAAAGCATAATATCATTTATTTTTAATGGACATTGAGGTCAAAAGGCAACTCTAGGTGTCAAATGACCAAAATACCCCACTTCGGGTTATATTCCCGATTTTTCGGTAACACCGATTTTTATCAGTTTCTCGATTTCTCGTTTTTCTTTGTACTAATTACTTAATTTTTCTTTGATATTTCTAATGTCATTTATACTTCAATAGATGTTTATTTAAGTCTTAAAAATATTTTCTAGGGTTCCCCGCAGTCCAGGGCTAGTCAATGGTCCACGCTACAACTTCCCGGTGCGGTCACCCATCGCTACGGTTTTCAGCTCGTTTAACTTGGTTGCATTTCCTTGCTATTATTTTTCCTTTATTTTTCTTGTATTTTCCTTTCTTGTATTTCAATATTTTATGTCTCCTCACTAACATTTAAATATAGTTCTAGGCATCCTAGCTATCCAGACAGACACTGGTCATCAGAACAGTAGAACGCACTACCGAGCATAGGGGTGTTACAATTCTTCCCCCCTTAAAATAAATTTCGTCCGCGAAATTTTACCAAATAGCCATCTTACAATAATCATACGTTTATTTTCTCCTTTCTATATGATCATATAATCTTCTTTCCTTTGAATTTGTATACTTTTAACAATCTAATACAACATTTAATTTGTTTCTTTAACACCAATCTTCTCTTACTATTATTCTGTGTAATATTTCTGTTCATGTTTCCTCATTGAATGACCATTGAGGTCATGTTAAAATTATTTATCTAATCATTGGTCCTCTGACCATTCTTGTCATACCTTACCCCTCC
Organism: Hevea brasiliensis; assembly: GCF_030052815.1. Classification (NCBI taxonomy): domain Eukaryota; kingdom Viridiplantae; phylum Streptophyta; class Magnoliopsida; order Malpighiales; family Euphorbiaceae; genus Hevea; species Hevea brasiliensis. Next base: position 57,285,172 of record NC_079498.1, read on the forward strand.
GTAAGGCATAACATGATCCCGTAAAATACTTAATGAACTACCGAACTTCACCTACCGATAACTCATTAAGTACCCTACAAGGGATTTTAAAATAATTTTCTTACATTTTGGAAGTGGTGAGCATTTTGGTAGGAATTAAAACCATTTATTCAAAGTTTAAATAATAGTAAAAATTTTTGTCCATTTTAATTTTGCCGCAAATTTTATAACAATTTTGACAGAGTTCCGTTTGTAATTAGAGAAAACAGTTCTTCAAATACCTGAGAAAAACACTTCCAAAAATTTTTCACATCTCCCAACCTCCAATAAATCTCAATTAACTCAATTCAATCACTTCAAAGTAATTTCCACAATAAAAATCAAAATTCATCATCTCAAAATATTTAATACATCATTCATAAGGCATAAAACATGAAATTCATATGTACAAATATTAAATTTACGGAAGGAAATCCAAAATAATATTATTACAATTTATTTACAACTGCTCAACTTACATTGATACATATAACATTTCTATATTTACATCAAAATTATCTATAAGGGTATAAAATAATACCCGTACAAAATGATCGATGTGGTCCACAATTCGATAGTAGCTCACTCTGCTGCTTTCTCCTTGCTCTTATCTGCGACAGCAAAATAAGCTATCGCTGAGTATAAAAATACTCAGTGGTGCACAATAAAAATTTAAAATACGATACATAATCATTCAATACCAAAACACAATTTAAATATTTCTCAATCACATTTCACAAATATCAAAGCTCATAATAACACCATTTAGTCAAATAATTCATTAAACACAGTGTTGCCAAAATCATACACAACTTAAGCCATGACACAAAATTTTCGATCAATGCCGTGTTGTACACCACGACAAAGCAATCTACAACCCCATTAATCGAAATCAATGAGGGAGGTGGCTAGCTAGCTAATGAGTACTCATCCGATCTCAACCTCAACTGGCAAGCCAGAGAGGGAGAAAAATAAATGATCTCAACCCCATAAATAGAGGAGGAATAATGTGATACTGTCATGCTAAGTGTGAACATAAAATCAATTCAAAACAATTTATTCAAATAATTCATTGGAAATCTGATAAATTTTCAAAGTCATATTCACAATCATAAATGGTAACACAATTCGTAATTAACTCAAGAAAAATCAAATTTTCAAGAATAATATATTCAAATAAAAATTACTGTGCATAGACCTGACGTGAGTCGCCTTTAGGCCTTGACTCAGTCTCTCAGAGCTTCCAAGTCTTTTTCAGCTGAAACACACAATTTCACAGTGTTTCAGCACCATAACTTAGCATAAATCCAAAAATAAATTTAACTTCACTTTTACTTAGCTCTAACGTGCTAAATTCGACGTTCTCGAAATTTTTGTGTTTCGAATTACTATTCACTACACTATTCAAGTCAAATTGTTGACTTTTTAAGGCTTAATAGGTATGGAAACTCCAACTTTACCCACATACCACATTTTGGTCATTAAATTTGTTGGTTTTGGTCATTTTCTCAAAGCTTAAATCCTTTCGGCCAAATTGTCAAATTTTTAGTTTTGGTGCTCCAAGTTGCACTGTTCTATTGGTAATTTTACTATTGGAATTTGATAAAACTTCCTTCATAGAAAATGTTCCTTAATGTCTTAAGTTTATTCTCATTTTTGGATCACCCCAATTGGAATTTTTACCTCAAGTTATGGCTATTTGAACCAGGGCTGCCGGATGGAAAACAACCCTGATTTTCTGGGTAATTTTGGTGCTGGCAGATTTGGGTCACCAACTTGGGGTGGCCAAATGGCTTGGTTGCTGGCAGAATTTGGACTTGTGTTCTTCATGAAAGTTTTAGGTCTATATCCCGTCTAACCACTGGTAAAATTTTAGGTCAATTTGACCTGCCTAGCTCGAGTTATGACCAAATGAACAAACACTGTTCATTTGGTCAGTTTGTACAGTGGCAGACTGCTCTTATTCAACTTTGGTCAATTTGTTCACTAGGTTTTGGTCAGTTTTTTGGCATGGTTCCTAAATGCAAATTGTGTCATTTTATGTTTATTTTCATCCCCAATTGATACCATATCAATTGGACTTGTAAAATTTCAGTTTTGATCCTTCAAAGTTGACTTGGTCATGCTGCCAGCAGCATGACCATATACCCTCCGAATTTGGCTTGAACTCCAACAATTCAAACACAACTCATTTGGTCACAATTGACCATTTTTCACTTCACAATAGGTCAAACATGCCATTTACTCATTTCTTATATTTTTGGTTCACAAACCCTAAGTCCCAAAACCCTAATTCACTTAATTGTTGCAATTAACTAAATTGAAAGCTTTCAATCATAATCAATCAACTAATGGAGGTCCATAAACTCATTTAAATCCATCAAACCATACAATATCATGCTCCCCTTCAACAGGCCGAAATTCAGTAATGGTCCTCACCCCATATTTTTATTTCGTTTCATTAATTTCTAAGCTCATTTCAACAACTAATAATGCATTTAATTAACTAATTGATAGTTAAGAGACTAACCTTTGCTTAGATCCTCAAATCTCAATCTTTTGTTCTCCTTTCTTCTTTCAATCTTCTTCTTAAGTTGAGATTACAAGCTCTAGTAAGGTTTTTATGGGATTTATGAAGGGTAAGTGAACAAATTAAAGCTTGAGTGCAAGCTTTAATGGAAGATTAAAAATGGTGAAATGAAGGAAAGAGTGAGGCGGCAAGGGAGATGGAAGATGACCAAATAATGTTTTTTTTTTCTTTTCTTTTCTTTATTTATTTTAGGTTATGGAAGACCACAAAATCTAAATTAATAATTAAATTAATTAATTTATTTATGGCATCATGCATGAGGTCATGCATGATGTCATCACCCTTTTACTTTTTCATTTTTCTCTTTTTTTTTTTCTATTTTTCTATTAGTTCTTTAATTTGATTCTCGATTCCGAAAGTTTCTTTTCTCTGATTTTATTTGACAGTTAGGTCAGGAGTCAGCTCTCGGGGTCAATTGACCAAATTGCCCCTCGCCGGTTCATCCCGGTTTGCAAATAATTCCATATTTCTTTTGGCTCCCTGACCTAATTATTTGACTGGCTTAACAGTTCTTTTTCATGATTTTCTCTTTTCCACTGTGTTTATAAGGGACCTAAGGACCGCAGCGTTACATTTTACGGTTTGAAATTTGAGTTTAAAATGACTTCGCAGTTGTTCCCAAGGAGGTCACCCATCGTTGTGACTCTCTGCTCATTTAACTTCTTATGTTCTGTTTTTCTTATTAATACTTAACTAATTGAACATTACTAATTATTTGTTTTTATGGTTTCTCTAGTTGTCTTAAATATGGTTCTAATCTTCTTAATTGTTCGAACCGACACCGGTCACCGGAATAGTAAAATATACCAGGCTATACAAATAGGGGTGTTACAATTCTCCCCCCCTTAAATAAATTTCGTCTCGAAATTTTACCTGGTATCAATCTCTGAACAGCTGTGGGTGTTGTCTCCTCATGTCCTCCTCTCGTTCCCAAGTAGCCTCCTAACCCGAATGATGGTTCCACAACACTTTTACCAATGGTATCTGCTTATTCCGTAGCTGCTTCACCTCATAAACCAGAATCTTTATGGGTTCTTCTTCATATGTGAGGTTTGGATTCACTTCAATTTCTTCTACTGGTAGTACATGAGATGGGTCTGATTGATATCTCCTTAACATAGACACATGGAAGACGTTATGTATCTTCTCCAACTCTGGAGGTAGTGCCAAATGATAAGCCAAAGGACCCACTCTTTCCAGAACCTCATATGGCCCAATGAAATGAGGACTCAGTTTCCCCTTTCTGCCGAATCTCATAATTCTCTTCCAAGGAGAAACCTTGAGGAAAACTTTCTCACCCACTGCATACTCAATATCCCTTCTCTTTAGATCAATGTAGGACTTCTGATGATCTGATGCAGTTTTAAGTCAATCTCTGATTACCCTGATTTTCTCTTCAGTCTGTTGAACAGTTTCGGGACCAATCATTTTTCTTTCACCCACGTCATCCCAACACAATGGGGTTCTACATTTACTGCCATACAAAGCTTCATATGGAAGCATCCCAATGCTTGATTGGTAGCTGTTGTTGTAAGCAAACTCAATCAAAGGCAAGTGTGTATCCCAACTACCCTCAAACTTAATCACACAAGCCCGTAGCATGTCCTCCAAAATCTGAATTACCCTCTCAGACTGGCCATCTGTCTGTGGGTGGAATGCAGTACTGAAGTTCAATCTAGTTCCTAGGGCTCTCTAAAGACTACCCCAGAATCTAGAAGTGAACCTAGGATCTCTATCTAATACAATGGATACTGGCACTCCATGAAGTCTCACAATCTCATCGATGTACAACCTGGCCAATCTGTCTAAACTATAGTCCATTCGGACTAGCAGAAAATGAGCAGACTTAGTCAATCTGTCGATAATGACCCACACTGCATCATGACTCTTCTGTGTCCTCGGAAGTCCCATTACAAAATCCATAGTTATTCTTTCCCATTTCCATTCTGGCACTAGTAGTGGATGTAACAACCCAGTGGGTACTTGATGCTCTGCCTTTACTTGCTGACAAGTTAGGCATTTGGATACAAACTCTGCCACATCTCTCTTCATACCCATCCACCAGTAATGCTCCTTTAGCCCTCTATACATTTTTGTACCACTAGGGTGCATGGCAAAAGGAGACTCATGTGCTTCCTTCAAAATGATCTGCCTCAAATTAACATCATTAGGAACACACATTCTGCCCTGATGTAGCAGTAAACCATCATCTCTGATTGAGAACTCTGGTTTCTTGCCCTGCCAGACTTCTTCCAATAACTTCTGATACCTTCCATCATTCTGAGCAGCCATCCTGATCTGATCAATCAACACTGGCTGTACATGTCATGCAACTGCTGTCTGCCCCTCATTATTAATCTCTAAACTGGCATGTAATGATCTCAACTCATGTACCAAAGACAAAGGAGTAACCTGTAGACTTGCCATAGTCTTGCGACTTAGGGCATCAGCCACAACATTAGCTTTCCCTAGCTGATAGTCTATTAGACAATCATAGTCTTTTATCAACTCTAACCATCTCCTCTGTCTCAAATTAAGCTCTTTTTGGGTGCCCAAATACTTCAAACTCTTATGATCTATATAGATGTAACACTTCTCCCCATACAAATAATGTCTCCAGATCTTAAGAGCAAACACAATGGCTGCAAGCTCCAAGTCATGTGTTGGATAATTTCTCTCATGCGGTTTCAGCTGGCGTGATGCATAGGCAATGACATTTCGATCTTGCATCAACACACAACCTAATCCATTATGAGAAGCATCGCTGAAAACTGTATATTCTTTACCTGGTGTAGGTAAAGTCAGGACTGGAGCCTCTGTCAAACATCTCTTCAATTCATCAAAACTTTGCTGGCATTTGTCCGTCCACTGAAATTTCACATCCTTTCTAAGTAGCTTGGTCAATGGAGATGCCAATATGGAGAATCCCTTCACAAATCGATGGTAGTATCCAGCTAACCCCAGAAAACTGCGAATCTCTGTGACATTTATGGGTGGCTTCCAATTAAGGACAGCTTCAATCTTGCTAGGATCTACCTTAATACCCTCTGCTGATACTATATGCCCCAAAAAGGATATCTCCTTCAGCCAAAATTCACATTTCGACAATTTGACGTATAGCTGTTTCTCCCTCAAAGTCTGCAGTACAATTCGCAAATGTCTATCATGCTTTTCTGCATTCCTCGAATAGACCAATATATCATCGATAAATACCACAACAAACTGGTCGAGGTATGGTATGAAGATAGTGTTCATCAGATCCATAAAAGCAGCCGGAGCATTAGTTAACCCGAATGGCATGACCAAGAACTCATAATGGCCATAGCGGGTTCTGAAGGCAGTTTTAGGAATACTCTGCTCTTGTACTTTCAATTGATAATAGCCTGATCTCAGGTCAATTTTGGAGAACATAGTTGCACCTCTCAACTGATCAAATAAGTCATCAATGCGGGGCAATGGGTATCTGTTCTTTATTGTCACCTTATTCAACTGCCGATAGTCAATGCATAACCGAAGAGTGCCATCTTTCTTCTTAACAAACAACACTGGCACTCCCCAAGGTGACACACTAAGGCGGATAAAGCCCTTATAAAGCAACTCTTGCAACTGTACTTTCAATTCCTTTAGTTCTGTTGGTGCCATTCTGTACGGCGTTATGGAAATTGGGTCCACACCAGGCATAACATCAATTTCAAACTGCACTTCTCTTTCTGAAGGTAATCCTGGCAATTCATCAGGAAATACATCCGGAAAGTCACATACAGTAGGAATGTCCTTTAGTACTGGACTCCCCACTTGGGTGTCTATCACATGTGCCAAGTATGCCTCACACCCTTTCCTAATCATTTTTCTGGCCAGTGCAGCTGAAATCATGTTTGAAGGCAATAACTGCCTCTCCCCGTGTATTACTACATCAACATACTGAGGAAGACCAAAAGTGACTATCTTCAGTCTACAGTCAATCATCGCATGATGCCTGGCTAACCAATCCATGCCCAAGATAATGTCATAATCTCTGAAGGGTTCAATTAAATCAGACAAAAAAGTGTGTCCTTGGATCACTAAAGGACAGTCCCTATATAGCCTATTTACCCTGACTTCCTGGCCTAATGGACTAGTTACTAGCACATCATAGTCCATTGGTACACACTGAATAGCAGTAGAACACATCACACTGGCACTAACATACGAATGTGTGGAGCCAGGATCAAATAACACATGCACATCTTGGTCAAGGATGGAGAAATTACCAGCTGCAACGTCTGACGTTTCAGCCTCCTCCCTCTGATGCATGGTATACACTCTGACTGGTGCGCCACTGGGTACTGGTTGATTAACAGTGCTTTGACTTCCAGGGGTGTTACTAGGACCCCTACCTCTGCCTCTACCTCTAGCAGCTGACTGTGACCCTCTAGGTGCAGAGACTTGGGCTGATCCTTCGGATGTAGCAAAAGATCCAGACCGGTGCGGACTAGTGCAATCCTTAGCAAAATGTCCGCTCCCTCCATAGTTAAAACATGCACCGGTGGCCTTGAAACAAACCCCACCATGAGTTCTCCCACAAGTTTCACATTGTCGTACTGATAGAGATCCTCGAGAAGCTTGTTGGGCCTACCGACTGCACTGTGGTGGTCTTTGGCCAGAAAATCTGCCTCTGCCGGATCTACGGGAGCTGGATCCCCCAAACTGTTTCCTCTTACCAGAACCACTTTCAGATGCTTGTCCAGTAGTCTTTTCAGTCTTATCTTTTTCTTGTGTACCCTTCTTCACTGCCCCTTCTGATTCTATCCTTTCCAGTTCCAGGGCCTGTGAGATCAATTCAGCGAAATTCTGATGTCTGAAACCCACGACTTGCATTCTCAAATTCGGCCTTAATCCGGACTCAAACCTCTTACATCTGTCTCTGGGGCTGGAGACTAAGCTTCCAGCATAGTGGCTTAGCCTTGAGAAGTCTCTCTCATATTCTGCTATGGTTTGGTCCCCTTGTTTCAAACTCAGGAATTCTTGCAACTTCATGTCCACATATGCATCGGGAACCCATTTCTGTCGAAACTCCCTCGAAAAGTCTGACCAAGTAAGGACTGGAGGTTCTACTAGGCTGTGGGGGATGGTCTTCCACCATTCATACGCATCCCCTTGCAATAAGGAAACAGAATACTCGAACTTCATCTCTTCCGTACACTGCAATTTTCTGAAAACTCGTTCCATTCTTTCCAACCACTGTTCTGCCTCCAGTGGATCCACAGTGCCTTTAAATTCGGTGGCCCCAAATTTCATCAATTTTTCATACTGCCGAGCTGAGGGCTGTGGTTGTGCTATAGGTACTGGCATTTGAGCTTGGGGTGGCACATTACCCGCCATTTGCTGGAAGAACGCAGCCATCTGCTGTACAAATTGAGCAGGAAACTGCGGTGCTGGTGCAAGAGCTGGAGTGGCTGACCCACTCACGTTCTGGAGTGCTGGGGCTTCCCCTTGAACCTCAGCCTCAACAGATTGTTCTTTGGAATGATCTCCCCCTTCCATTCCGTTTTCCCAAATTTTCTACTTCCTGAGATCAAACACAAGGAGGTTGACCTCCGTTAGTGCATATTCATGATGTAAATACGTCATATGTATCAATTAAAGACACTTGAGCAGTTATACTTATCAATAAAATGTTCATACACATAGTCAAAATTTATTCAAAAACCATGCTCTGATACCACTAAAACATGTCACACCTTACCCCTCCGTAAGGCATAACATGATTCCGTAGAATACTTAATGAACTACCGAACTTCACCTACCGATAACTCATTAAGTACCCTACAAGGGATTTTAAAATAATTTTCTTACATTTTGGAAGTGGTGAGCATTTTGGTAGGAATTAAAACCATTTATTCAAAGTTTAAATACTAGTAAAAATTTTTGTCCATTTTAATTTTGTCGCAAATTTTATAAAAATTTTGACAGAGTTCCGTTTGTAATTAGAGAAAACAGTTCTTCAAATACCTGAGAAAAACACTTCCAAAAATTTTTCACATCTCCCAACCTCCAATAAATCTCAATCAACTCAATTCAATCACTTCAAAGTAATTTCCACAATACAAATCAAAATTCATCATCTCAAAATATTTAATACTTCATTCACAAGGCATAAAACATGAAATTCATATGTACAAATATTAAATTTACGGAAGGAAATCCAAAATAATATTATTACAATTTATTTACAACTGCTCAACTTACATTGATACATACAACATTTCTATATTTACATCAAAATTATCTATAAGGGTATAAAATAATACCCGTACAAAATGATCGATGTGGTCCACAATTCGATAGTAGCTCACTCTGCTGCTTTCTCCTTGCTCTTATCTGCGACAGCAAAATAAGCTATCGCTGAGTATAAAAATACTCAGTCATGCACAATAAAAATTTAAAATACAATACATAATCATTCATTACCAAAACACAATTTAAATATTTCTCAATCACATTTCACAAATATCAAAGCTCATAATAACACCATTTAGTCAAATAATTCATTAAATACAGTGTTGCCAAAATCATACACAACTTAAGCCATGACACAAAATTTCTGATCAATGCCGTGTTGTACACCACGACAAAGCAATCTACAACCCCATTAATCGAAATCAATGAGGGAGGTGGCTAGCTAGCTAATGAGTACTCATCCGATCTCAACCTCAACTGGCAAGCCAGAGAGGGAGGAAAATAAACGATCTCAACCCCATAAATGGAGGAGGAATAATGTGATACTGTCATGCTAAGTGTGAACATAAAATCAATTCAAAACAATTTATTCAAATAATTCATTGGAAATTTGATAAATTTTCAAAGTCATATTCACAATCATAAATGGCAACACAATTCGTAATTAACTCAAGAAAAATCAAATTTTCAAGAATCATATATTCAAATAAAAATTACTGTGCACAGACCTGACGTGAGTCGCCTTTAGGCCTTGACTCAGTCTCTCAGAGCTTCCAAGTCTTTTTCAGCTGAAACACACAATTTCACAGTGTTTCAGTACCATAACTTAGCATAAATCCAAAAATAAATTTAACTTCACTTTTACTTAGCTCTAACGTGCTAAATTCGACGTTCTCGAAGTTTTTGTGTTTTGGGTTACTATTCACTACACTATTCAAGTCAAATTATTGATTTTTTAAGGCTTAATAGGTATGGAAACTCCAACTTCACCCACATACCACATTTTGGTCATTAAATTTGTTGGTTTTGGTCATTTTCTCAAAGCTTAAATCCTTTTGGCCAAATTGTCAAATTTTCAGTTTTGGTGCTCCAAGTTGCACTGTTCTATTGGTAATTTTACTGTTGGAATTTGACAAAACGTCCTTCATAGAAAATGTTCCTTAATGTCTTAAGTTTATTCTCATTTTTGGATCACCCCAATTAGAGTTTTGTACCTCATGTTATGGCCATTTGAACCAGGGCTGCCGGATGGAAAACAACCCTGATTTTCTGGGTAATTTTGATGCTGGCAGATTTGAGTCACCAACTTGGGGTGGCCAAATGGCTTGGTTGCTGGCAGAATTTGGACTTGTGTTCTTCATGAAAGTTTTAGGTCTATATCCCATCTAACCACTGGTAAAATTTCAGGTTAATTTGACCTGCCTAGCTCGAGTTATGACCAAATGAACAAACACTGTTCATTTGGTCAGTTTGTACAGTGGCAGACTACTCTTATTCAACTTTGGTCAATTTGTTCACTAGGTTTTGGTCAGTTTTTGGGCATGGTTCCTGAATGAAAATTGTGTCACTTTATGTCTATTTTCATCCCCAATTGATACCATATCAATTGGACTTGTAAAATTTCAGTTTTGATCCTTCAAATTTGACTTGGTCATGCTGCCAGCAGCATGACCATATACCCTCCGAATTTGGCTTCAACTCCAACAACTCAAACACAACTCATTTGGTCACAATTGACCATTTTTCACTTCACAATAGGTCAAAAATGCCATTTACTCATTTTTTACATTTTTGGTTCACAAACCCTAAGTCCCAAAACCCTAATTCACTTAATTGTTGCAATTAACTAAATTCAAAGCTTTCAACCATAATCAATCAACTAATGGAGGTCCATAAACTCATTTAAATCCATCAAACCATACAAGATCATGCTCCCCTTCAACAGGCCAAAATTTCAGTAATGGTCCTCACCCCATATTTTTATTTCATTTCATTAATTTTTAAGCTCATTTCAACAACTAATAATGCATTTAATTAACTAATTGATAGTTAAGAGACTAACATTTGCTTAGATCCTCAAATCTCAATCTTTTGTTCTCCTTTCTTCTTTCAATCTTCTTCTTAAGTTGAGATTACAAGCTTTAGTAAGGTTTTTATGGGATTTATGAAGGGTAAGTGAACAAATTAAAGCTTGAGTGCAAGCTTTAATGGAAGATTAAAAATGGTGAAATGAAGGAGAGAGTGAGGCGGCAAGGGAGATGGAAGATGACCAAATAATGTTTTTTTTTTCTTTTCTTTTCTTTATTTATTTTAGGTTATGGAAGACCACAAAATCTAAATTAATAATTAAATTAATTTATTTATTTATGGCATCATGCATGAGGTCATGCATGATGTCATCACCTTTTTACTTTTTCATTTTTCTCTTTTTTTTTCTATTTTTCTATTAGTTCTTTAATTTAATTCTCGATTCCAAAATTTTCTTTTCTCCAATTTTATTTGATAGTTAGGTCAGGAGTCAGCTCTCGGGGTCAATTGACCAAATTGCCCCTCGCCGGTTCATCCCGGTTTGTAAATATTTCCATATTTCTTCCGGCTCCCTGACCTAATTATTTGACTGGCTTAGCAGTTCTTTTTCATGATTTTCTCTTTTCCACTGTGTTCATAAGGGTCCTAAGGACCGCAGTGTCACATTTTACGGTTCGAAATTTGAGTTTAAAACGACTTCGCAGTCGTTCCCAAGGAGGTCACCCATCGCTGTGACTCTCGGCTCGTTTAACTTCTTATGTTCTGTTTTTCTTATTTATACTTAACTAATTGAACATTACTAATTATTTGTTTTTATGGTTTCTCTAGTTGTCTTAAATATGGTTCTAATCTTCTTAATTGTCTGGACCGACACCGGTCACCGGAACAGTGAAATATACCAGGCTATACAAATAGGGGTGTTACAATTCTAGTTACCAATCTTACTCATTTTCATAACATTTCTTTGTTATATATGAACCAACTATTCAAATTTTTACTTCCACAACTCTTTTTATCTATTAATATTCTATAACTTACTTTCTTTTGTACTAAACTATAACCTTTCGATATTCTAACTTTTGAGTTTTAAATCCCTAAGTAGGATTTTGAGACTCATTTCCAATAATAAAATTCTGTCCTGGCATAACTATACCAAAATAGATGCCATTGGCAACTATTCTCATTTTGATGTACTATCGAGTAGTACGTAGCTCTACACAATAATCTTAAGTCAAAACTGTAATCTACAGCTTACAGTACAAATATCAAGAACATTGCATAGTTACTACGATACATTCCAAGAGATCAAACTTTCCTATATTTTATCCTTCTCGAATTCACTAATATCCGAAAATTATTCTGATTACAATATCCATTGACAATTACTAACTGCAACATTTTTGCCCTTATCTAGAGCAATTCCATTACTGTAACTTACTTTTAGGTAACTGACAATTTTTTTTTATACGAGGGGCAACAGGAAGGCAAACAATGCTGGCACTAACTTAAAAGTATGTAGACCCCGAGTCAAACAATACATATATATATCTTAGTTAAAAATTGAAAAGTACTAGCAAAAATGTCAGAAGTTTTAGCCTCTTCCCTTTGCTGTATAGTGTATATTCTAGCTGAAGCATCACCCTGTAGAAGTGAGACTGAGTATTCAAACTTTAGCTCATTGGTGCAGTGCAACTTCCTAAAAACTCTTTCCATCCTTTCCAATCATTGTTCTGCCTCTAACGGATCCACTGTCCCCTTGAACTCAGTAGCCCCGTACTTAATCAGCTTATCGTACTGCCTAGCTGAAGGCTGTGGTTGTACTACTGGTGTCTGCAGTGGGGCTTGAGTGGGCATGTTACCAGCCATCTGTTGGAACATCGCACCCATCTGCTAAGCAAATTAAGTTGGGAACTGCGGTATTAAGGGGGTTGGTGCGGCTGATCCACTCACATTGTGAAAGGCTGGGGCTTCCCCTTGCACTTCAGCCTCTATTGATTGATCGACTGAACGATCCCCTTCTTCCATAGTCAATTTGAGGATATTATACCTCCTGAACAAATAACACAAGGAGATTTCCTTCTGTTAGTGCATATTTATAATGTAATGTACTGTATGTATCAAATAATGACATTGAACAGTTGTACTATGAAGAAAGAAAATTTAAATTACAAGTCAAAACAAAATTTAAAAACCAGGCTCTGATACCACTAAAACATGTCATACCCTACCCCTCCGTAAGGCATAACATGATCCTGTAGTATACCTAATGAATTACCAAACTTTGTCTACTGATAACCCATTAAATACACTACAAGGGATTTTAAACCTTTTCTTATTTCTTTTTACAGTGGTGAGCATTTTTGGCAGGTGTTAAACTTTTTTTTTTTTGTTTTTTAACTGAAATGAAACCAATTAACAAATCTGGAGTATCAGTAATTTCTGTAAAAATTTTGATAGACTGCCATCTGTATTTTGAATAAAATAATTCTTCAAAAACCTATAAAAAGCACTTCCAATATATTTCTTCAATCTCAAACTCAGTTCAATATCATTTTCAATAATTTCAAAGATAAAGGGCAAAATAAATGAGTATTTCAAAAGCTGAAATAAGAGAATTGTAATACAATATTTTGATAGGCCAAAATAATTTACAACTTTATTTTACAACTGCTCAAGACCAAGTACAATATATACATATAGTGCACATAAATTACAACAAAATTTGAAAAATATGGTATACTCAATATACTTGGCAGAATCCCAAAATGTAGCACAAGCAGCCTACTCTGCTGCTCTATCTGTCTGTCTACCTGCGACAGCAATGAAAAAGCTATCGCTGAGTAAAATTTACTCAATGGTGTACAATAACAATTTAAAATGCGGTATATAAAACTTTTATTGACAATTTACAATTCAAACAATTCATAATTTTTCAATGCTCACATAACACAAATTTGATTAAACAATTGAATAACACAGTGTTGCCAATCAATAACTCAACTTAGGTCATGACACAAACATTTCCGAACATGCCATATTGTACACCACGACAAGGCATACTCACCCCACTAATTGAAACCAATGAGGGAGGTGGCTAGCTAGCTAATGAGAACTCATCCATACTCACCTCAGACTGACAAGTCAAAGAGGGAGGAATATAGTCATACTCACCCCATAAATGGAGGAGGAACATAATAATTGTCATGCCAAGTGTGAATCAAAACAATTCCAAATCACAATATTTCATACAATCCATAAATCACATTTTATCTCAAAATTTCCATTTGCAAAGTAGGCAACACAATAATTTCAAAATAAAATTCCGAAAGCCAAAACAATAAAAAATTATTCAAAACTCATTTCTCCAAATAAATTTTCTATTAAAAGCAGTGAATATAAAAAATATTATGCACAGACCTTATTTGAGTCGCCTCTAAGCCTTGACTCAATATTCCTTATGCTTTTCAATATCCTTTTCAACTGAAACACACAATTTAAAGTGTTTCAGTACTCAGTTAAATTGTTTCTAATAATAAAATCCAATATCTAAATTTTTCTTGGTACTATTCCTTCAATTCATTTCATTAGTCAACCTATAATGTTGACCATTAATACACACTAGGTGAATAAATTTTAATGTTACCAATATATCACATTTTGCATTTCAATATGCTATCAATATAGTGCAATTTATGATTTTTACAAGTTGGCATTCATTGCCAAATTATTTCAAGCATCATTGTATGTAAATGTCAAGTTCTCAATTTTTGTGTGCTAGATTGGTCTAGCTTAAAGTCCTATTTCTCTTGGTTTTTTGCATCTAGTCAAAGAAGCAAAATTGTAGGTCTATGTCTTATTTCACTTGGGGCAAAATTTTAGGTTATTCTGAGTGGTATAAACCAAGATATGGTCAATTTACTAAAGCCAGACAGATTGTACCTTTAGTGTAAAATTTGATCAATTTTAGGTCACATTTATTCTGGCTGTTTTGGTACCCAAACTTGTGCAAGCTATTTGACTTGGTTCTAGCCATTTCTGGGCTTTGTGTCTTCATAAGAATTGTAGCTCTATATCTAATCTATCCATGGTAAAAATTTCAGGTCAATTGGACCTATTTTGAGTGAGTTTTGGTCTTCCTAATGACTACTATTCATATGGTAAAAAATCTGGGTTTGCAAAGTTGCCATTCCGGATTTGGTCATTTTTAAGGTCAATTTCTAGGCAGAATTTTGGTAACATTTCTACATGAAAGTTGGCCTATTTGGTGTCTAGTTTCACATTGGCCTCATACCAATTGGGTTTACAGTTTTGCACTTATGACCAAATTTAGGTGCTGCCAACATACACAACCTGCATTTGAACATCACACTTCCACTTTTGACAATCCTCTTCCTTCCAATACTTCAATATTCAATTAATGGCATTTCTATATATATTGTACACAATTCCAGCAAACATTTTGGGCAGAACACTCGAGTTCTCAATGCACATAATACACCATTCAAGTTCAACATTCACTTTCACCAAAATTTAACATATCTCAATATCAATATTACACATACACTTCCATATACTCATACCTCAATATCAATTACACATGCTGCCCATAATTTAACACTATCATATTTTATTAATAAACTTCATATTCACACACACAAATTCATGATATTATGGGCTGCCAAACATGGCAGTTTGCCAAAGCATCAAGGTTCCATTTCAAACCCTTAATTCAAGCACTAACATGCACATACTTGAACATTAACCTACTACTACTTCCATTTGAGTTAATCAACCTAATTCCCATTCATTAAATATAGAATAAATCACTAACCATGCATTTTCATGGCTGTCAAAACTAAGGTTCACCAATACTCAATCATTTCCTCAATTTTTCTTAGTAATTCAACTTACCCAAAGCTCAACACAAGGATTAGTGAAGGAAATTGGAAAGATTAAGCACTAACCTCAACTTGAGCTTCACAAAACTTCACCAAATCCTCTCCTTCTTGCTGCCTATCTCTTTCCCATGTTGTGTAGACAAACTTTAGTGAAGAAATCAAGTGGAAAAAGGGGTTCACTTCATGGTTGCATGGAGGTCCATTCATTCGGCCATGGAGTTTCTTCAATGGAGGCTCACGGCTGGTTTTTTCCTAAGGTAGAAAATGAATGTTTCTGCTGTCCCTAGTGGTTTTATAGGTGTCCAAGGATTGAGTTAGTGGAGCACTAACTTATAATGAAATGTTTAATTATTTCAAGTTCCATTATTTTCTCTTTTATCTCCTCTTTTTTACTATTTACATAATGTATCACAATTTAATTTTTCATGACATTTTTTAAGTGTAATATCATTTATTTTTAATGAAAATTGAGGTCAAAAGGCAACTCTAGGTGTCAAATGACCAAAATGCCCCACTATAGGTTATATTCTCAATTTTTCGGTAACATCGATTTTTGTCAGTTTCTCGATTTCTCGTTTTTCTTTGTACTAATTACTTATTTTTTTTTTTGACATTTCTAATGTCATTTATACTTCAATAGATGTTTATTTAAGTCTTAAAAATATTTTCCAGGGTTTCTCGCAGTCCAGGGCTAGTCAACGGTCCACGCCGTAAATTCCCGGTGTGGTTACCCATCGCTACGGTTTTTGGCTCGTTTAACTTGGTTGCATTTCCTTGATATTATTTTTCCTTTATTTTTCTTGTATTTTCCTTTCTTGTATTTCATTATTTTATGTCTCCTCACTAACATTTAAATGTAGTTCTAGGCATCCTAGCTATCCAGACAGACAATGGTCACCAAAACAGTAGAACGCACTACCGAACATAGGGGTGTTACAGTTTTAATTGCTTATCTTTTGTGTATTATTATGTTGTCTTACTATACCAACCTTCTCTTTACATGCAGGTACCAAATCCTTAGGTCGTAATGACTTCTATTAACCTTACCATAGCTTCCACCATAGCACGACTGATGAGCCTAATGTTATTATTGCACTAGCTACTCTGTATCTCCATTGATAAGTTTTTAGATTGTCTGATCCTCTGTTGCTCTAGACCTTTCATTCTTTACTGATCTCGATGTTGATTCTACTAGTTTTTCCCTTAGGTCCCTGCATCAGCTGTTACCACAGCTAAGGAGAGACTGAGACTTCTATTTTCCTTAGAGACTAGTGATCTTTCTAAGGACCTGCATAGTATGATCTTTGTGACACCCCTTACCCATCTACAGTGTAGTCGAGCAAGATATGCCACGCAGTGTACCGGAACACCCTATTTTAATTCAATCTTTTTTTATTTTTTATTTTTTTTTAGTTATGAAGTATAATTTATGAAATATAATTCATTTAAGTCATTTATTGAAATTATAATTTAGTTGAGATTTCGAAAATTTTATAGAAAATCCGGCAGAGTACCGGCTAAAAATGGAGAAAACAGTTCTTCAGAACCTGTGAAAAACACTTCCAATAATCATTTCCAATCATTCTCAAACTCCAATAACCATTAACATGGTCTCAACATTAGCAATCATTTTAAGTTCTCAACATTAATCCACAATTTCATTCAAATTCAAAATCAACTAAAATTTCATGAAGATATTCTCAAATTATATTAATTAGAAAAATTCTTTAAAATATGTACATCAACATATGATTACATAAATTTACTATTTACATGAGTTCATAATTTATAAATCACAAACTACTACCTATTAAAAAATGCAAAAACATAATTTCAAAAGGGACCTAAAGTTCCTACCACTGATGCACTGTAGATGAGAGATAACTCTGACTTTAGGCAGATCTGTGACCTCACCCAGTCTGTGGTTTGTTGGGCTCTCTTTCTGTCTCTCCAGAACCTACGCGTGGCAAAAAGCGACACGCTAAGCAATAATACTTAGTGGTGTTAATAATAAAATAAAAAGAACTAAAAGGAAATAAATATGCAGTGAGTGTATTGATGTCTCATGCAGATAAATTTTTGATAATTATTGGTAGTCTTATGTATTTGGTACTTGTTATATTCATTATTTCATTAAATTTATCAACTTTCATTTTTAGTTGCCCAAGTAACCTATACTAGATGACTGGACTGGATAAAGGGGTAAACTGGCACTGAGTATCAAGTACCTCGAGCCGTCACACCATCGGTCACATATGTGTCTCCCGGTGTGTAACAGAACAGCTAATAAGCTGTAATAATATTAGGCACAAGGCCAAGTCTCAACACAATATCAGAATGGCTAAAAGCCATGAAATCACAGAATGGCATAATGCCATGTGCAGTACTGCTAACTGAACCCTATTGGCATGCCAACCTATCCAAACCAATCTTGCTAGGTGTACTAGGGCATGTTATACTCTTAATTTATACAATTCTTGATATTTAAGTTTAGGTGTTACTATTCATTCCATTAGTCAACAAAAATGTTGACTTTTGCATAGACAATAGGTACATTAGTTTTAATACTCCCAACATACCACATTTTGCATTCTAAAATTGTTGGTATTGGTTGCCAACACCATTTCTAAGCATAATGTTAATTGTTCAAAATTTTCAGATTTTAAGTTTTGTATTTACTGTTCCATTAGTCATTTTTGCAGTGGGAATTTGGCAAAGTGATCAACATAAAAGTTGTTCCTTCTTTTGTCTAGTTACATTTCTTTTTTTGAATCACTCCATTTGGAGTTTTTTAGCTCAAGTTATGACCCAAAAGCCACAACTGGCCGATTTACAAATTTTCCAGATTTTCTGGATTGAACAAATCTATATTATTTTGAGTAGTGACTATAGGTCACTTTTTGAATATGTTATGGTCATAATTTGGGTTAGGTTTCTTCTTGAAAGTTGTAGGTCTATATCTCAGATTGTTTCTGGTAAAATTTCAGGTCAATTGGACCATTTTACACTGAGTTATGGCTAAATGACTAAACACTATTCATTTGATCATTTTGCCCAGGCAGAATCCAAGTCACTCGAATTAGGGCAATCTTTAAGTCAACTTGATTTGGTTTTATGGGCATGGTTTCTTCACCAAAGTTGTGCCATTATGTGTCTAATTTCATTTCCAATTGGTCTTGCACCAATTGAACCTTTACAACTCCAGTTATTGCTGCCCAAAGCTTCTGGACTCATGCCCAGTCCTGCAGGTCACCAAGGGTAGCCATACTAACCTCAATTTCCACTACACAAACCACTTCATTTCTTGTTTACTCATAACCAAATGGTCGCTAATTGATCATTAAAACTTACTTTCACCAACACATGAACAAGATCCAAGTTTTTGTGTCCAAACCCTAGCTCAAATTCAAGGTTCACACAACACATGTCAATTAGGCATACTAATCCATTTCAAATTTATGTCTACACATCAACACCATTTCTAAGCCATTTTAAATCCATCAAAACCATCAACTACCACTCCCATAAAGCTGGCCAAAATTCCATTCTCAATTTCACACATGATTTATCTCAATTTCTTAATTATTTGTTCATATTCAAACTAAATTTTAAGAAATAAACAAGATTAAGTAATTAACATGCACTAACCTCTTTGGTCTCTTTATTGGCTTGTATAAACCTTGGAATTTCTTCACTTTATGATAATCAAAACCTTGCTCTTGATATGGGGGTTAATTTTTGTGAAGGGTGTTTAGGGTTTTGGGGTGAGATTTGGTGAGTTATGAAGCTTTGGTAAGCTTTCAATGGTGGAATGGGTATTGAGTTTGAGGGAGACGGCTGAATTTTTGTGAAGGTGATGGCTGTTGAGTTTTTGACTGTTTGCTGTATTCTTATCAACTTTTTATTAGTTAATTTAAGTGTTGACTAAATATGATTGATGGGAATTTTTTAATGACATCATAGTGATGTCATAATTGGCATTTTATCTCATTTTATTTTCTTTTCTTCTCTACTTGTTTTCAATTTAATTTTTAGCAATATTTATTCACATTTTATGTCATAATAATTATTTACTTAACTGGACAAGTCAGCCAAAAATCACCTCCGAAGGCGAAATGACCAAAATGCCCTCCGTTTGGCTTATTAAGCCAAAATCGTCTGTACCGATTGAAAATTTTTTCTAAGCATTTTATTGGCATTCTAATGCTATAGGAACCTCAATGACCCTTCTCTGAAGTCCCAAAAATTATTTTATGAATTTTCCCTCGGGTCTAGGGCTCCTAGTTGCGAGATCCACAACTTCCCACTAGGTTACCCATCGCTAGGGCACCGGCTCATTTAACTTAGTTATATTTTATTTCTAAAATTTTTTCTAAATTTTTCTTATTAATATTTGAGTCAATTATGATTCCTCACTTTAGTTTAAATATTTTTCCCGACGTTCTAGCTGTCCAGGCCGACACTGGTTACCGGAATAGTAGAATGTACGGAGTTGCTACAGGAAGGGTGTTACAATCTTATCTTCTCTCTCCACCTTGGTTGTTTCTAAGCCATCTAGCCAATTTGGTGACTTCTAAGCCCAACTGTTTGATTTGTTTCCCCAACACTTAAAAAAAAAAAAAAAAGGCAATTAAATCTTTGACTAAGGAATTTTAGAGCTGTATGTCTCAGAAAGCCAACCTTCATTTGTTGGTACACTAGGCCAACTCGCAGGTGAGTTTGGCTTAGGAGAAAAAGGATGATATCACAGCATTGGATTAATGGCTGATTGAGCTAAAGGCTGAAATTTCCCAGGTGAAGGCTAGGAAGGCCTCATTACTAGATTAGGTCCAGGAGATGCAGGTTTACTATACCCAAAGCATTAAGAAGGTAGATGCTAAAAGAAAGCTTTTAAAGGTAGCACTTATAACACCCTCACTGTAAGTAGTTCGTACATTTTACTGCTTTAATGACTAACGTCTATTCGGACGGTCAGAATGCCAGGAGCCACATCTAAATGATAGTGAGGACACATAAAATGATGAAATAAATGATGAGAAAATACAAGAAAAAATTTAAGGAAAAATAAAAGGCATGAAATGCAATTAGGTTAGAATAGCCGTGTCTCGGACCCGCGAGAAACCCTAGGAAATAATTTCCAGCGTTTAATTAAAAATTTACCGAGGTGTAAATGACAATAAAAATGTCAAGGAAACTTTAATTAATTGATAAAAGTGAAAATAAAAATTTAAAACAGACAGTGTAAAAATTTAAGGAATTATTCGATCGGTAATTCCAAAAAAGAGGGACTTTAACCAGAAGAGGGGCATTTTGATCATTTGACACTTAAAGTTGACTTTTGACCAAAAAGTCCATTAAAAATTAGAGATAAAAAATTTAGAAAACTCCATAAAAACCCCCATAAAAATATGAAATTACATTAGTGCAATTAAGGAAACTTAAGTGGGGTTAATTAGAAATTTTAAAACCTTAAATATTATATTATAAACAAGGGTTGGGGGGGGGGGGTATAAAAAGGAGAGAAATGGGTAGAAAAAGGTTAAAAAGAAAACTCACCTCTCCTTCATTTCTCACTTGGCTGAACCCTAGCCTCACTTTCCCCATTGATTCTTTCACCTTGCATTCTCCATTCTTGCCATAATCTTTAAATTTTCCCTTTATAAAAGTTGTTTCCCACATCAAAAGAAAGCCATTGATAGTAATTAGAAGAGGCAAGAGCTGAAGTTTGGCAATTCAAGGAGGCTACCATTAAAGGTTAGTGTATAATTCCTCACCTCTCTTCCTTAATTTCTTGAATTGAGGGTTAATTGAGTCAGTGTGTTAGTAAAATTGAAGGAATTGATGAGTAATTGGGAAACCCCCAATTCGGAAGCCATGGAAACTAGGGGAGATTGCTTAATTTTTTTTTACATGAAATTGATGTTTAGTAATGTTAATTAAGCTAATTACATGAATTAGGATAAAAGTGTATGTGGGTGTTTAAGGTTTGATTGTGAATTAGGGTTTGTAACCATAAATTTTTGGGATTTTGTTTACGCTTGAAACTGTTCAATTGGCAGCCTTGATAAGCATGATTATCGATTAAATTAGACACATAATTGGTGAATTATAATGTTGGTTAAGGTGACTAAGAGTATAGGAATTAAATTGCATGTATAATTGTTGACCTTGATACTTTAACTTAGGGCTTTGAGCAAATTATGAGTGATTAGTGATACTGCCCAATTTGGCAGCCTTGAGGAACATAGAAAATATGTAATTTCATGAATTAAATGGTGAATTATGGTGTCCATGGATATGTAGAAAGGAATTAAGCATTGATAGTTGAAATTTCATGCGCTAGCCAATTGTGTCACACCCTACCCCTCTGTAAGGCATAACATGATCCCGTAGTATACCTAATGAATTACCAACTCCGTCTACTGATAACCCATTAAATACACTACAAGGGATTTTAAAAACTTTTCTTACTTCTTTTACAGTGCTGAGCACTATTTACAGGTATTAAAAACCTTTTTGAACTGAAGTGATAGAACTAACACATTTGAATTATTTGGAATTTTTGTAAAAATTTTGGCAGAGTGCCATCTGTATTTTGGATAAAACAGTTTTTCAGAAAACCTGTAAAAAGCACTTCAATATATTTCCAAATCTCAACTGCAACATATTTCTTAACACAACATATTTCTCAACTCAAATCCATAGTAATTTTTCAAAGACTGAGATAAAAAAAATATAATATAAATTTTACAAGTCAAAATAACTCATAATTTACCTTACAACTTCAATGTACAATTTTAATTTATAACTGCTCAAAACCAAGAACAATATGTACACACAGTGGTCATACATTACAGTACAAAATGCAAAATGAGGTATACTCGTTATACACGATAATCTCTCGCTGGATGTACTAGCAGCCTAGTCTGCTGCCCTATCCGTCTGTCTACCTGCGACAGCAATAAAAAAGGCTATCTCTGAGACAATGTCTCAGTGGTGCACAACATTAACCAAATACAACTTTAAATCATAATTCATAATCATTTAAATGATGGATACGTAAAATCATAGTTAAATTCAAGACAATGAATATCAGAAGGAATTTAACACAATATCACAATAAATCTCAGAAATCCAAACATAGTTAAATTCAAAGGACAGTGAATGTCAATAAGAATTTAAATTCATTTCACAATCTCACAATACATATCAATAAATCACACACAGCTTAATCATGTTCCAAAGTTCAATTCGTCCCAAAAGTCAATAACTAATGAGGAATAACATAGCTAGCTAACAAAAATATGAGTACTCATTCGATTCATCCTCAACAGGCACACACCTCAACACTTCAGCCAGAGAGGGAATTCAATTCGTCCCACTAGACAAGCTAGTGAGGAATACAATCAATATACATGATAGTTGTGGTTTTGTAACACCCTCCCGGTAACCACTCCGTACATCCTACTGTTTCGGTGACCGGTGTCGGTCCGGACAGCTAGAACGTCCGGAAAAATATTTAAACTAAAGTGAGGAACCATAATTAACTCAAATATTAATGAGAAAAATTTAGTAAAAATTTTAGAAATAAAATACAGTTAAGTCAAATGAGCCGATGCCCAAGCGATGGGTAACCCAGAGGGAAGTTGCGGTTCTCGCAACGAGGAGCCCTAGACCCGGGGAAAAATTATAAAATAATTTTTGGAACTCCAGAGAAGGGTCATTGAGGTTCCTATGGCATTAGAATGTCAAGAAAATATTTAGAAAAATTTTTCAATCGGTACAGACAATTTTGGCCCGTTGAGCCAAACGGAGGGCATTTTGGTCATTTCGCCTTCAGAGGTGATTTTTGCCGACTTGTCCAGTTAAGTAAATAATTATTATGATCTAAAATATGAATAAATATTAGTAAAAATTTAATTAGAAATGAGTTAAAGAAAGAAGAAAGAAAAATCAAATAAAAAGGCATTAATGACATAAGCTTGATGTAATTAGAACCCCTTAGCCAGTCAAATTAAAGGAAGACATTTATAATACATAAATGGGCAGAAAAAGAAGACCATTTTAGAGAATTTTCTGCAGCTACTCTTCTTCCCCAATAAAACGTTTCATGCTTCTCTTTTCCCTTCTCCATTTTCATTCTTACAAAGCTTGAATCCACACCCTTTCTCACCTCAAAACCCTAAGTTATCTTCACTAAAACTTGTCCCCACATCCTAAGCAACCTCTAGGCAGCCAAAAGAAGAAGAAAGAAGGAGTTTGGGTAGCTTGAAAAATCTGCCACCTAAAGGTTAGTGCCTATTTACACTTAAATCTCTTTTAATTCATGTTAAACACTTAAAGTGAGTAAGGTTTTGTAAATTAAATGAATGGAATCTATGTATATGGACCCTATGAATTTCGGCTGCCCTAAGGAAGGAACAAAGGTGGAGTGTTTTTGATGGTTTTAATGGACTTAGAATGAATTAGAGATTATGTTTAAGGTGTATATACACATAAATAATGAATGGAAGTGCTTAATTAGGTGTATGTGTGAATCATAAGGGAAAACTAGGGTTTTGAGAAGTGAAAAATTGACTTGGCTTAGGAAATTGTTAGAGAACATCTTAATGGTCAATTAGTGACCATTTTAGGTATGTTGACCATGAATTGGACTGAAAAATAGTATAGCCAAGTGAATGTGTAGGCTGCCTTGTTAGTGCAAAGTGAGTATCAAAATTCAGTCCACTTGGACTGCCATAACTTGGGCTGTGTTAGTCCAATTGATGTTTGGCCAATTAGACATGAAACTAGGCTTATAATGGCACATTTTTGCTGAAGAAACCATGCCCAAAAGACCAAAGAAAGAGGACCAAAAGTTGGCCCCAATCCGGATACCCTACAAACAGCCCCTGTAGAAATGACCAAATGAATAGTAACTGTTCATTTGGCCATAACTCACTGTAGATATGGTCAATTGACCTGAAAGTTTTACAGCAACAAGATAAGATATATACAAACAACTTTCATGAAGGACACCAATCTAAATTATGCCATTAACCTAATCAAATCATTGAGCAAAGTGACGTTTACTGTACTGAGATTTTTAGAATTTTCATTTGAGCAGTAATGTTTGGATGACTATAACTCTCTCTAGAAAACTCGGATTTAGGCGATTCTTGAACTGATGAAAACCTAAGGCATAGTAGAACATTTCATATGAAGAAAGTTAGGCCAAATTATGAACTTAACTTGATCAAATTACTGACCAAAGTTGGACCAAAATCTGCCAAAACCCAAAAGTGTAGCATGAACAGTGCACGTGAACAGTAAACTTATTTTGGCCATAACTTGAGCTACAAAACTCCAAATGGAGTGATTCAAAAAAGGAAATTCAACTAGACAGAATAAGGAACAACTTTCATGTTTACCATTTCCTCAAATTCCCATTGTAAAAATAACAAATGGAACAGTAAAGATGGAGCACCAAATCTGAAAATTTTGTTCAATTAGCATTAAGCTTAGAAATGGTATTGGCAACCAATACCAACAAGTTTTAAATACAAAATGTGGTATGTTTGGGGTGTTAAAACCAATACACCTATTTTCTATCCAAAAGTCAACATTTTTGTTGACCAATGAGGTGAATAGTGACACCAAAACCAAAAATTGGCAATTTTGCCAAATTGACCTAAGCTTTGAGAAAGTGACCAAAACCAACAAGTTTTGTGACAGCCCTTACCCGACTACAGTGTAGCCGAGCAAGTTATGCCACTCAGTGTGCCGAGCAAGTTATGCCACTCAGTGTGCCGAGCACTCTATTTTATCTTAATTCATTTTTATTCTTCCTTTTGAATATAACTTGTGAAATATAATTTATTTAAGCCATTTATCAAAAGTATTATTTATTTAAGGTTTCGAAAATTTTAAAGAAAATCCGGCGGAGTACCGGCTAAAAATGGAGAAAACAGTTCTTCGGAACCTGTGAAAAATACTTCCAATATTCATATATTCGTATTCAATTACTCTCAAACTCCAATAATCATCATCTCAACATTTGTCAACCATTCATTTCTCAATTTCAATTCTCAATCATTCATCTCGTTTGATAGTCATGTAACAATCACAGATCAATATTCACTATTCCATTTATAAACACAAATTTGCATTATTTACATGAAAATCAAAATACATTACATAAGTTTCATTACATATGAGAAAATCAAAATTTATTACAGAATGCCAAAATGACACCTAGTGTCCTACCAATGCAACTGCAAGTTGAGGTGACACGGACACTATGCGAATCGTGAACGGCCTTACCCAATCTGTGGTCTACTGGGCCCTCTGTCCAAATCTTCAGTACCTACGCGTTGCAAAAGCGACGCGCTAAGCATAAAGCTTAGTGGTGCCAATAATACAAGAAATATAATATGCAAATAAAAATCATAATTTCTTAGCCATTGTGTTCATAAGAACTGAATAATTACCAACTTAATGTTTAGTCGAGGGCTAATTACGTTTTATGATATTAACTTCTTCATGCATTTTGTTAATTATTTTCTTCATGATCTTGAGTTTCTTTGTATTCTATCGTAATCATTCCTGATATTTAATTTTCGTATTTTCTTTAACAATCAGTTCAATTACAGTTATACTTTTCCATGCCCAAGTAACCTATACAAATTGACCGGACTGGATAACGGGTCGTTGGCACTAGACACCGTGGTGCCTCGGGCCGTCATACCATGGGACGCAGAACGTCAACCACGTATGCAGTGAGTATGGCTAAAAATCCATGATATCACATGATCGGGCATAAAAGCCATGAATACGGGCATAAAGCCATGAATACGGGCATAAAGCCATGAATACAGGCATAAAGCCTTTCGCAGTACTGCTAAAACAATACCCTATTGGCATGCCAACCTATCCAAACCAATCACATTAGGCCTACTAGGGCATTTTGCACTTTTAAGTTTCACAATTTTTGAATTTCAAGTCTTGGTGTCACTATTCACTTCATTGATCAACAAAAAGTTGACTTTTGTATAGAAAATAGTTGCATTGGTTTTAACACTTCCGATGTACCACATTTTGCATTTAAAACTTGTTGGAATCAATTACCAAATCCATTTCCAAGCTTATTTCAAGTTTTCATGTCACTATTCACTTCATTAGTCAACTAAAATATTGACTTTTGCATAGAAAATATGTACATTGACTTTGACACTTCCAACATACTACATTTTTCATTTAAAACTTGTTAGTTTTGGTCACTTTCTCAAAGCTTAGGTCATTTTGGCAAAATTGCCAATTTTCGGTTTTGGTGCTCCGAAGTTGCACTATTTCATTGGTCGATTTACTGTTGGAATTTGACAAAACTTCCTTCATAGAAAATGTTCCTTATTTTGTCTAGTTGAATTTCTTTTTTTGAATCACTCTATTTGGAGTTTTGCAGCTCAAGTTATGGCCAAAATAAGTTTACTGTTCACGTGAACTGTTCATGCTGAGATTTTGGGTCTGGCAGATTTTTGGTCCAACTTTGGTCAGTAATTTGATCAAGTTAACTTCATAATTTGGTCTAACTTTCTTCTTATAAAATGTTATACCATACCTTAGGTTTCCATCGGTTCAAGAATCGCCTAAATCCGAGTTTTCTAGAGAGAGTTATAGCCATCCAAACATTACTGCTCAAGTGAAAATTCTGGAAATCTCAGTACAGTAAACTTCACTTTGCTCAATGATTTGATTAGGTTCTGGTCATAATTTGGGGTAGATTTCTCCATGAAAGTTGTTTGTCTATGTCTTAACTTGTTTCTGTAAAAATTTCAGATCAATTGACCATTTCTACAGTGAATTATGGCCAAATGAACAGTTACTGTTCATTTGGTCATTTCTGCAGGGGCTGTTTGCAGGGTATCCGGATTGGGGCCAACTTTTGGTCCTCTTGCTTTGGTCTTTTGGGCATGGTTTCTCAGCAAAAATGTGCCATTATAAGCCTAGTTTCATGTCCAATTGGCCAAACACCAATTGGACCAACACAGCCCAAGCTATGGCAGTCCAAGTGGATCAAATTTCATACCCCTCACAGCACTCACAAGGCAGCATGCTCCTTCACTTTGCCATGCTACATTTCAGTCCAATTTATGGCCAACTTACCTAAAATGGTCACTAATTGACCATTAAAATGTTCTCTAACAATTTCCTAAGCCAAGTCAAATTTTCACTTCTCAAAACCCTAGTTTTCCCTTATGATTCACACATACACCTACTTAAGCACTTCCATTCATTATATATGTGTATATACACCTTAAACATAATCTCTAATTCATTCTAAGTCCAATAAAACCATCAAAAACACTCCATCATTGTTCCTTCCTTAGGGCTGCCGAAAATCATAGTAGGCATACACATAATTTTGGTTCATTTAAGTTACAAATTCATACTTGTTTCAAGTCTCTAGCATGGAAATAAAGAGTTTTGAGTATATATGTGCACTAACCTTGAATAGGGTAGATTTTTCCCAACTCAAACTTCACTTCCTTTCCTTTTCTTGGCTGCCAAACATTTCCCCAAGAGGTATGGACAAGTTTTGATGAAGGTGACTTAGGGTTTAGTAGTGGAAATTCATGGGAAAAATGAAAGTGATGAAAGAAACTTCTATGGAGGCTATGGAGAAGAGAGTCACGTATTGGAGGAAGAAGAAGAAGAAGAGCAGATTTATTTTGGTCCATTTTGACTCTTTTAAGTGTTTTAAGAATGCTTATTAACTTGTGATTGGTTGGGATTGAGTGAGTGACATCATGTGATGTCATTATCTTTAATTTTCCTTATTTTCTTTTCTTTTCTTTTCTACTAGCTTCAAATTAATTTTTTCATCAACATTAATTCATATTTTATGTCATAATAATTATTTACTCAACTGGACAAGTCGGCCAAAAATCGTCTCTGAAGGCGAAATGACCAAAATGCCCTCCGTTTGGCTTAACGGGTCAAAATTGTCTGTACCGATTGAAAAATTTTTCTAAATATTTTCTTGGCATTCTAATGCCATAGGAACCTCAATGACCCTTCTCTGGAGTCCCAAAAGTTATTTTATGAATTTTCACTCGGGTCTAGGGCTCCTCGTTGCGAGAACCGCAACTTCCCTCTGGGTTACCCATCGCTTGGGCACCGGCTCATTTGACTTAGTTGTATTTTATTTCTAAAATTTTTACTAAATTTTTCTCATCAATATTTGAGTTAATTATGGTTCCTCACTTTAGTTTAAATATTTTTTTCAGAAGTTCTAGCTGTACGGACCGACATCGTCACCTAACAAAGAGATCGTATGGAATTGCTACCGGGAGGATGTTACAACTCTTCCCCTCTAATTTAAATTTCGTCCTCGAAATTTATCCAATGTAAATAGCCAAGGAGCTATTACCTCTTTATTTCTTCACCTTTCCGTGTTATCCTACTTCACTTTCTCCTTAGTCTCAATCTTATCCTCAAACAGTTATGTACTCATCCTTTTTCATCTTAAATACAGTCTCTTTCTCATCTCCATTCGCTATCTCATTGTCTCTTCACTCTCTTATTCCATACCTTAACCTAAAATAAACAGGAAATACAGATCTGCAATAGTGTCACCTCGACTCTTATGAATGCAATGCATGATATGCAATCTATCTAGGTCCAGAAATGCCTAAACCGCGCTTTGATACCACTAAATGTGACAGCCCTTACCCGACTACAGTGTAGCCGAGCAAGTTATGCCACTCAGTGTGCCGAGCACTCTATTTTATCTTAATTCATTTTTATTCTTCCTTTTGAATATAACTTGTGAAATATAATTTATTTAAGCCATTTATCAAAAGTATTATTTATTTAAGGTTCCGAAAATTTTAAAGAAAATCCGGCGGAGTACCGGCTAAAAATGGAGAAAACAGTTCTTCGGAACCTGTGAAAAATACTTCCAATATTCATATATTCGTATTCAATTACTCTCAAACTCCAATAATCATCATCTCAACATTTGTCAACCATTCATTTCTCAATTTCAATTCTCAATCATTCATCTCGTTTGATAGTCATGTAACAATCACAGATCAATATTCACTATTCCATTTATAAACACAAATTTGCATTATTTACATGAAAATCAAAATACATTACATAAGTTTCATTACATATGAGAAAATCAAAATTTATTACAGAATGCCAAAATGACACCTAGTGTCCTACCAATGCACTGCAGAAGTTGAGGTGACACGGACACTATGCAGAACTGTGAACGGCCTTACCCAATCTGTGGTCTACTGGGCCCTCTGTCCAAATCTTCAGTACCTACGCGTTGCAAAAGCGACGCGCTAAGCATAAAGCTTAGTGGTGCCAATAATACAAGAAATATAATATGCAAATAAAAATCATAATTTCTTAGCCATTGTGTTCATAAGAACTGAATAATTACCAACTTAATGTTTAGTCGAGGGCAAATTACGTTTTATGATATTAACTTCTTCATGCATTTTGTTAATTATTTTCTTCATGATCTTGAGTTTCTTTGTATTCTATCGTAATCATTCCTGATATTTAATTTTCGTATTTTCTTTAACAATCAGTTCAATTACAGTTATACTTTTCCATGCCCAAGTAACCTATACAAATTGACCGGACTGGATAACGGGTCGTTGGCACTGGACACCGCGGTGCCTCGGGCCGTCATACCATGGGACGCAGAACGTCAACCACGTATGCATTCAGTATGGCTAAAAAGCCATGATATCACATGATCGGGCATAAAAGCCATGAATACGGGCATAAAGCCATGAATACGGGCATAAAGCCATGAATACAGGCATAAAGCCTTTCGCAGTACTACTAAAACAATACCCTATTGGCATGCCAACCTATCCAAACCAATCACATTAGGCCTACTAGGGCATTTTGCACTTTTAAGTTTCACAATTTTTGAATTTCAAGTCTTGGTGTCACTATTCACTTCATTGATCAACAAAAAGTTGAATTTTGTATAGAAAATAGTTGCATTGGTTTTAACACTTCCGATGTACCACATTTTGCATTTAAAACTTGTTGGAATCAATTACCAAATCCATTTCCAAACTTATTTCAAGTTTTCATGTCACTATTCACTTCATTAGTCAACTAAAATGTTGACTTTTGCATAGAAAATATGTACATTGACTTTGGCACTTTCAACATACTACATTTTTCATTTAAAACTTGTTGGTTTTGGTCACTTTCTCAAAGCTTAGGTCATTTTGGCAAAATTGCCAATTTTCGGTTTTGGTGCTCCGAAGTTGCACTGTTTCATTGGTCAATTTACTGTTGGAATTTGACAAAACTTCCTTCATAGAAAATGTTCCTTATTTTGTCTAGTTGAATTTATTTTTTTGAATCACTCCATTTGGAGTTTTGTAGCTCAAGTTATGGCCAAAATAAGTTTACTATTCACGTGCACTGTTCATGCTGAGATTTTGGGTCTGGCAGATTTTTGGTCCAACTTTGGTCAGTAATTTGATCAAGTTAAGTTCATAATTTGGTCTAACTTTCTTCTTATGAAATGTTCTACCATACCTTAGGTTTCCATCGGTTCAAGAATCGCCTAAATCCAAGTTTTCTAGAGAGAGTTATAGCCATCCAAACATTACTGCTCAAGTGAAAATTCTGGAAATCTCAGTACAGTAAACTTCACTTTGCTCAATGATTTGATTAGGTTCTGGTCATAATTTGGGGTAGGTTTCTTCATGAAAGTTGTTTTTCTATGTCTTAACTTGTTTCTGTAAAAATTTCAGATCAATTGACCATTTCTACAGTGAATTATGGCCAAATGAATAGTTACTGTTCATTTGGTCATTTCTGCAGGGGCTGTTTGCAGGGTATCCGGATTGGGGCCAACTTTTGGTCCTCTTGCTTTGGTCTTTTGGGCATGGTTTCTTCAGCAAAAATGTGCCATTATAAGCCTAGTTTCATGTCCAATTGGCCAAACACCAATTGGACCAACACAGCCCAAGCTATGGCAGTCCAAGTGGACTGAAATTTCACCTCACTGCACTCACAAGGCAGCATGCTCCTTCACTTTGCCATGCTACATTTCAGTCCAATTTATGGCCAACTTACCTAAAATGGTCACTAATTGAACATTAAAATGTTCTCTAACAATTTCCTAAGCCAAGTCAAATTTTCACTTCTCAAAACCCTAGTTTTCCCTTATGATTCACACATACACCTACTTAAGCACTTCCATTCATTATATATGTGTATATACACCTTAAACATAATCTCTAATTCATTCTAAGTCCATTAAAACCATCAAAAACACTCCATCATTGTTCCTTCCTTAGGGCTGCCGAAAATCATAGTAGGCATACACATAATTTTGGTTCATTTAAGTTACAAATTCATACTTGTTTCAAGTCTCTAGCATGGAAATAAAGAGTTTTGAGTATATATGTGCACTAACCTTGAATAGGGCAGATTTTTCCCATCAAACTTCACTTCCTTTCCTTTTCTTGGCTCCCAAACATTTCCCCAAGAGGTATGGACAAGTTTTGATGAAGTTGACTTAGGGTTTAGTAGTGGAAATTCATGGGAAAAATGAAAGTGATGAAAGAAACTTCTATGGAGGCTATGGAGAAGAGAGTCACGTATTGGAGGAAGAAGAAGAAGAAGAGCAGATTTATTTTGGTCCATTTTGACTCTTTTAAGTGTTTTAAGAATGCTTATTAACTTGTGATTGGTTGGGATTGAGTGAGTGACATCATGTGATGTCATTATCTTTAATTTTCCTTATTTTCATTTCTTTTCTTTTCTACTAGCTTCAAATTAATTTTTTCATCAATATTAATTCATATTTTATGTCATAATAATTATTTACTCAACTGGACAAGTCGGCCAAAAATCGTCTCTGAAGGCGAAATGACCAAAATGCCCTCCGTTTGGCTTAACGGGTCAAAATTGTCTGTACCGATTGAAAAATTTTTCTAAATATTTTCTTGGCATTCTAATGCCATAGGAACCTCAATGACCCTTCTCTGGAGTCCCAAAAATTATTTTATGAATTTTCACTCGGGTCTAGGGCTCCTCGTTGTGAGAACCGCAACTTCCCTCTGGGTTACCCATCGCTTGGGCACCGGCTCATTTGACTTAGTTGTATTTTATTTCTAAAATTTTTACTAAATTTTTCTCATCAATATTTGAGTTAATTATGGTTCCTCACTTTAGTTTAAATATTTTTTTCAGAAGTTCTAGCTGTCCGGACTGACATCGTCACGAATAAAGAGATCTTGTAATTGCTACCGGGAGGATGTTACAACTCTTCCCCTCTAATTTAAATTTCGTCCTCGAAATTTATCCAATGTAAATAGCCAAGGAGCTACTACCTCTTTATTTCTTCACCTTTTCGTATTATCCTACTTCACTTTCTCCTTAGTCTCAATCCTATCCTCAAACAGTTATGTACTCATCCTTTTTCATCTTAAATACAGTCTCTTTCTCATCTCCATTCGCTATCTCATTGTCTCTTCACTCTCTTATTCCATACCTTAACCTAAAATAAACAGGAAATACAGATCTGCAATAGTGTCACCTCGACTCTTATGAATGCAATGCATGATATGCAATCTATCTAGGTCCAGAAACGCCTAAACCGCGCTCTGATACCACTAAATGTGACAGCCCTTACCCGACTACAGTGTAGCCGAGCAAGTTATGCCACTCAGTGTGCCGAGCACTCTATTTTATCTTAATTCATTTTTATTGTTCCTTTTGAATATAACTTGTGAAATATAATTTATTTAAGCCATTTATCAAAAGTATTATTTATTTAAGGTTCCGAAAATTTTAAAGAAAATCCATGAGTACCAGCTAAAAATGGAGAAAACAGTTCTTCGGAACCTATGAAAAACACTTCCAATATTCATATATTCGTATTCAATTACTCTCAAACTCCAATAATCATCATCTCAACATTTGTCAACCATTCATTTCTCAATTTCAATTCTCAATCATTCATCTCGTTTGATAGTCATGTAACAATCACAGATCAATATTCACTTTTCCATTTACAAACACAAATTTGCATTATTTACATGAAAATCAAAATACATTACATAAGTTTCATTACATATGAGAAAATCAAAATTTATTACAGAATGCCAAAATGACACCTAGTGTCCTACCAATGCAATCGCAAGTTGAGGTGACACGGACACTATGCAGAACTGTGAACGGCCTTACCCAATCTGTGGTCTACTGGGCCCTCTGTCCAAATCTTCAGTACCTACGCGTTGCAAAAGCGACGCGCTAAGCATAAAGCTTAGTGATGCCAATAATACAAGAAATATAATATGCAAATAAAAATCATAATTTCTTAGCCATTGTGTTCATAAGAACTGAATAATTACCAACTTAATGTTTAGTCGATGGCTAATTACGTTTTATGATATTAACTTCTTCATGCATTTTGTTAATTATTTTCTTCATGATCTTGAGTTTCTTTGTATTCTATCGTAATCATTCCTGATATTTAATTTTCGTATTTTCTTTAACAATCAGTTCAATTACAGTTATACTTTTCCATGCCCAAGTAACCTATACAAATTGACCGAACTGGATAACGGGTCGTTGGCACTGGACACCGCGGTGCCTCGGGTCGTCATACCATGGGACGCAGAACGTCAACCACGTATGCAGTCAGTATGGCTAAAAAGCCATGATATCACATGATCGGGCATAAAAGCCATGAATACGGGCATAAAGCCATGAATACGGGCATAAAGCCATGAATACAGGCATAAAGCCTTTCGCAGTACTGCTAAAACAATACCCTATTGGCATGCCAACCTATCCAAACCAATCACATTAGGCCTACTAGGGCATTTTGCACTTTTAAGTTTCACAATTTTTGAATTTCAAGTCTTGGTGTCACTATTCACTTCATTGATCAACAAAAAGTTGACTTTTGTATAGAAAATAGTTGCATTGGTTTTAACACTTCCGATGTACCACATTTTGCATTTAAAACTTGTTGGAATCAATTACCAAATCCATTTCAAAGCTTATTTCAAGTTTTCATGTCACTATTCACTTCATTAGTCAACTAAAATGTTGACTTTTACATAGAAAATATGTACATTGACTTTGGCACGTCCAACATACTACATTTTTCATTTAAAACTTGTTGGTTTTGGTCACTTTCTCAAAGCTTAGGTCATTTTGGCAAAATTGCCAATTTTCGGTTTTGGTGCTCCGAAGTTGCACTGTTTCATTGGTCGATTTACTGTTGGAATTTGACAAAACTTCCTTCATAGAAAATGTTCCTTATTTTGTCTAGTTGAATTTCTTTTTTTGAATCACTCCATTTGGAGTTTTGTTGCTCAAGTTATGGCTAAAATAAGTTTACTGTTCACGTGCACTGTTCATGCTGAGATTTTGGGTCTGGCAGATTTTTGGTCCAACTTTGGTTAGTAATTTGATCAAGTTAAGTTCATAATTTGGTCTAACTTTCTTCTTATGAAATGTTCTACCATACCTTAGGTTTCCATCGGTTCAAGAATCGCCTAAATCCGAGTTTTCTAGAGAGAGTTATAGCCATCCAAACATTACTGCTCAAATGAAAATTCTGGAAATCTCAGTACAGTAAACTTCACTTTGCTCAATGATTTGATTAGGTTCTGGTCATAATTTGGGGTAGGTTTCTTCATGAAAGTTGTTTGTCTATGTCTTAACTTGTTTCTGTAAAAATTTCAGATCAATTGACCATTTCTACAGTGAATTATGGCCAAATGAACAGTTACTGTTCATTTGGTCATTTCTGCAGGGGCTGTTTGCAGGGTATCCGGATTGGGGCCAACTTTTGGTCCTCTTGCTTTGGTCTTTTGGGCATGGTTTCTTCAGCAAAAATGTGCCATTATAAGCCTAGTTTCATGTCCAATTGGCCAAACACCAATTGGACCAACACAGCCCAAGCTATGGCAGTCCAAGTGGACTGAAATTTCAGTCACCCTGCTGCACTCACAAGGCAGCATGCTCCTTCACTTTGCCATGCTACATTTCAGTCCAATTTATGGCCAACTTACCTAAAATGGTCACTAATTGACCATTAAAATGTTCTCTAACAATTTCCTAAGCCAAGTCAAATTTTCACTTCTCAAAACCCTAGTTTTCCCTTATGATTCACACATACACCTACTTAAGCACTTCCATTCATTATATATGTGTATATACACCTTAAACATAATCTCTAATTCATTCTAAGTCCATTAAAACCATCAAAAACACTATATCATTGTTCCTTCCTTAGGGCTGCCGAAAATCATAGTAGGCATACACATAATTTTGGTTCATTTAAGTTACAAATTCATACTTGTTTCAAGTCTCTAGCATGGAAATAAAGAGTTTTGAGTATATATGTGCACTAACCTTGAATAGGGCAGATTTTTCCCAACTCAAACTTCACTTCCTTTCCTTTTCTTGGCTGCCAAACATTTCCCCAAGAGGTATGGACAAGTTTTGATGAAGGTGACTTAGGGTTTAGTAGTGGAAATTCATGGGAAAAATGAAAGTGATGAAAGAAACTTCTATGGAGGCTATGGAGAAGAGAGTCACGTATTGGAGGAAGAAGAAGAAGAAGAGCAGATTTATTTTGGTCCATTTTGACTCTTTTAAGTGTTTTAAGAATGCTTATTAACTTGTGATTGGTTGGGATTGAGTGAGTGACATCATGTGATGTCATTATCTTTAATTTTCCTTATTTTCTTTTCTTTTCTTTTCTACTAGCTTCAAATTAATTTTTTCATCAACATTAATTCATATTTTATGTCATAATAATTATTTACTCAACTGGACAAGTCGGCCAAAAATCGTCTCTGAAGGCGAAATGACCAAAATGCCCTCCGTTTGGCTTAACGGGTCAAAATTGTCTGTACCGATTGAAAAATTTTTCTAAATATTTTCTTGGCATTCTAATGCCATAGGAACCTCAATGACCCTTCTCTGGAGTCCCAAAAATTATTTTATGAATTTTCTCTCGGGTCTAGGGCTCCTTGTTGCGAGAACCGCAACTTCCCTTTGGGTTACCCATCGCTTGGGCACCGGCTCATTTGACTTAGTTGTATTTTATTTCTAAAATTTTTACTAAATTTTTCTCATCAATATTTGAGTTAATTATGGTTCCTCACTTTAGTTTAAATATTTTTTTCAGAAGTTCTAGCTGTCCGGACCGACACTGGTCACCAGAACAGTAGACTGTGCGGAATTGCTACCGGAAGGATGTTACAAGTTTTGAATACAAAATGTGGTATGTTGGGAGTACTAAAACCAATGTACCTATTGTTTATGCAAAAGTCAACATTTTAGTTGGCTAATGAAATGAATAGTGACATGAAAACTTGAAATTCAAAAATTGTGAAACTTAAAAGTGCAAAATGCCCTAGTAGGCCTAATGTGATTGGTTTGGATAGGTTGGCATGCCAATAGGGTATTGTTTTAGCAGTACTGCGAAAGGCTTTATGCCGTATTCATGGCTTTATGCCCGTATTCATGGCTTTTATGCCCGTATTCATGGCTTTTATGCCAATTATGTGATATCATGGCTTTTTAGCCATACCGATCGTGATACGTGGTTGACGTTCTGCATCCCATGGTATGACGGCCCGAGGCACCGCGGTGTCCAGTGCCAACGACCCGTTATCCAGTCCAGTCGTCCAGTATAGGTTACTTGGGCATGGAAAAGTATAACTGTGATTGAACTAATTATTAAAGAAAATACGAAAATTAAGTATCATGAATGATTACAAAAATACAAAGAAGCTCAAT
The DNA here is from genome assembly GCF_030052815.1 of Hevea brasiliensis. Lineage (NCBI taxonomy): Eukaryota > Viridiplantae > Streptophyta > Magnoliopsida > Malpighiales > Euphorbiaceae > Hevea > Hevea brasiliensis. The sequence continues at coordinate 57,322,726 of NC_079498.1, forward strand.
ATCATGAAGAAAATAATTAACGAAATGCATGAAGAAGTTAATATCATGAAACATGATTAGCCCTCGACTACACAATAAGTTAGTAATTATTCATTTCTTATGAACACAAAAGCAAGGAAATTATTATTTTTATTTGAATATTATATTTTCTTGTATTATTGGCACCACTAAGCTTTATGCGTAGCGCGTCGCTTTTGCAACGCATAGGTACTGAAGATTTGGACAGAGGGCCCAGTAGACCACAGATTGGGTAAGGCCATTCACAGTTCTGCATAGTGTCCGTGTCACCTCAACTTCTGCAGTGCATTGGTAAGACACTAGGTGTCATTTTGGCATTCTGTAATAAATTTTGATTTTCTCATATGTAATGAAACTTATGTAATGTATTTTGATTTTCATGTAAATAATGCAAAATTATATTTGTAAATGGAAAAGTGAATATTGATCTGTGATTGTTACATGACTATCAAATGAGATGAATGATTGAGAATTGAAATTGAGAAATGAATGGTTCACAGATGTTGAGATGATGATTATTGGAGTTTGAGAGTAATTGAATACGAATATATGAATATTGAAAGTGTTTTTCATAGGTTCCGAAGAACTGTTTTCTCCATTTTTAGCCGGTACTCCACCGGATTTTCTTTAAAATTTTCGGAACCTTAAATAAATTATATTTCACAAGTTATATTCAAAAGGAAGAATAAAAATGAATTAAGATAAAATAGAGTGCTCGGCACACTGAGTGGCATAACTTGCTCGGCTACACTGTAGTCGGGTAAGGGGTGTCACAGGTTTCAAATCATTTCCAATGCTTTTCAATCAATAAGTATCCATCAATATCATTCAAACAATTTTTCATAGTTTCAAACCATTTACAATGCTTTTCAAGCAATAAATATCCATTCAAACACATTTTCACAATTTAAAACAATAATGTACAAATAGTCATAATTCATTTCAATTGAAAAATTCAAAAGAATTAGCTGTTGTGCACAAACCTCTAATAACTGTCTCTTGATCTTGACTCAGTATTTCCTTCCCTTTCCCTGAGTATTTGCTAACTGAGAAACACAATTTGAAGTGTTTCAGTACTTAATTAAATTGTCTCTAACGATAATGCTTGATAAATAATTCACCGAATGTTATTATTTGCTTAATCAACCTAATATATCGACCCTCGATGCATTCTAGGTAAATTAGATTTTAATGTTACTAACATGTCACATTCGATAGTCTTTTAGGGTTGGTACATGTTACCAAGTTCATTTCCGTGTATACTGCATTTTCTTGCAATTTGCTGGGTTTCGGGACACTAGTTTGACCTAGCCGGACGACCTAGTTTCCCCAGTTTTTGGGTTTCGGTCAAAACTACAAACTTGTAGATCTATGTCTTATGGAACGCGGGGCAAAATTTCATGTCATTCTGAGTTATGTAGACCAAGTTATGGTCATTTTACTATTGCTGGTCAAATTGCACCAAAATTGGTCACTTTAGGTCATTTTAGGTCATTTTAGGTTCGGCCAGTTTTTGGACCCGAACTTGTGCAAGCTGTTTGACTTGCTTATGGTCATTTATGGGCTTTGGTGTCTTCATAAGACTTGTAGATATGGGCCTTAACTATTCATGGTTAAAATTTCAGGTCAATTGGACCTGTTTTGAGTGAGTTATGACCTAAACACTAACTGCTGCCCAAATGGTCAATTTTCAGGCCTTATTTGCACTTAATTCGGATTTGGTCATTTTTCAAGCTACCTTGCAAGCAGAATTTTGGCAAGCTTTCTTCATGAAAGTTGGCACATTCTGTGCCTAGTTTCACCTCCAATTGGTCTCATACCAATTGGAGCCACACACTTAAAGTTATAGGCCTAAAACACAAACTGCCTTATTGCATTTCTTGCATACACATCAAGGATCACTTTTAACACTTACCAAACTCAACATTCAAACCAATTCTGGTTGTACCACAATCTAAACATAATTTACAAAATATTATAGGTCATTTTGGTAGCTTACAATTACATTCAATGTGCACCAACAAGTGCAAAATTTGTCCAACTCAATTTACAACAATTCAATCACCAATTCATGCTCATTTACATGTCCAATTTCACACCATCATACATGCACTCAAACTGCCATAACAACCAACACATTTTAACATCATTATTCCATAAACCAAGCATGAATTCCAGCATTCTTCAAGAGTCAACAAACTGCCACAATTGTACATTTATATTCCATTAATTTCCAAGCTTTAAATTTCAATACACATTTACATATACTAAGTATAATCACCCAAATGATTTCCTATACACATAAATATTTAATCAACCTTTTAATCCCCCATTTACAAGCAAGAGTAAACTATCTTCAAGGTGTTTCCATGGCTGCCAAAAGTACACATTCCCATTCAACATCAAACCTCAAAAATTTCTATCAAACACCCATAACACCCTTACAACCTTTAATTAAACAATAATAAAAAACTCAAACTTATCTAGGGATGAGACTTCTTAAATCTTCACCAAAACTTCTTGAAATTGGTATCAAACTCTTCCTTGTGATGTGGGGATAAACTTTAATGAAGCAACCTTGGTGTTTGGAGGTGGAATGGAGGGGATGATGAAGCTTCACTCAAATTCGAAAATGGAGGTTTCTAAGGCTTTCATTTCAGCAATGGTGGTCTTCAAAGGTTGAAGATGAAGTTTTAGTGGAGCAATCTGCCCACTTAATGCATATTATAATCCTTAGTGGTCCACTCACATAAAATCAATTATATTATATGTTTAAATATGTTAATTACCTAATTTGAACCCCATTTTTGCTGTTTACATTAGGTACCACTAAATTAATTTTTCATGACATTTTCCAAATATAATATCATGTATTTTCAAAGGACATTTAGGTCAAAAGACAACTCGGGGTGTCAACTGACCACAATGCCCCTGTTCGGGTTGCATTCCCGATTTTTCGGTAACACTGGGTTTTGTCCGTTTTTCGATTTCTCACTTTTCTTTGTACTAATTATTTAATTTTTCTTTGATATTTCTTATGATATTTATACTTCAATAAATATTTATTTGAGTCCTAAAAATATTTTCCTGGGTTCCCCGCGATCCATGGCTAGTCAACGGTCCACGCCGTGACTTCCCGGTGCGGTCACCCATCATAGGGTTCTCGGCTCGTTTAACTTTGTTACATTTCTTTGCTATTATTTTTCTTTTGTTTTTCTTGTATTTTCTTTTCTTGTATTTCATTATTTTATGTCTCCTCACTCATATCGAAGTGTAGTTCTAGGCATTCTAGCTGTCCGGACAACACTGGCCACTGGAACAGTAAAACGCACTACCGAACATAGGGGTGTTACAATTCTCCCCCCCTTAAATAAATTTCATCTCAAAATTTTACCTGGCATTAGTCTCTGAACAGCTGTGGGTGTTGTTTTCTCATATCCTCTTCACGTTCCCAAGTAGGTTCCTGGCCTGAATGATGGTTCCACAACACTTTAACCAGGTGTATCTGTTTATTCCTCAGCTGCTTCACCTCATATGCCAGAATTTTTATGGGTTCTTCCTCATATGAGAGGTCTGGATTTACCTCAATCTCTTCAACTAATAGTACATGAGATGGGTCAGATCTGTACCTCCTTAACATGGACACATGGAAGACACTGTGTATCCTTGCTAGCCCTGGAGGTAATGCCAACCGATATGCCAAAGGACCCACTCTTTCTAGAACCTCATATGGTCCGATGAAACGAGGACTCAGCTTCCCCTTTCTGCCAAATCTCATAATCCTTTTCCAAGGAGAAACTTTGAGGAATACCTTATCACCCACTGCATATTCAATATCTCTTCTCTTCAGATCAACATAGGACTTCTGACGATCTGATGCAGCCTTGAGTCTATCTCTGATCAATCTGATCTTTTCCTCTGTCTGCTGAACAATTTCTGGCCCAATCATTTTCCTTTCACCTACTTCATCCCAACATAAGGGAGTTCTGCACTTTCTGCCATACAAAGCTTCATATGGAGGCATCCCAATGCTTGATTGGTAGCTGTTGTTATAAGCAAACTCAATCAAAGGAAATTGTGTATCCCAACTACCTTCAAATTCAATCACACAAGCCCATAGCATATCCTCCAATATCTAAATAACCCTCTCAGACTGGCCATCTATCTGTGGGTGGAATGTTGTGCTGAAGTTCAATCTAGTTCCTAGGGCTCTCTGAAGACTACCCTAGAATCTAGAAGTGAACCTAGGATCTCTGTCAGACACAATTGATACTGGCACTCCATGCAATTTTACAATCTCATATATGTACAATCTGGCCAATCTTTCCAGGCTATAATCCATCCGAACTGGCAAAAAGTGAACAGACTTGGTCAATCTGTCAACTATAACCCATACTGCATCATGACTATTCTGTGTTCTTGGAAGTCCTGTAACAAAATCCATAGTTATTCGTTCCCATTTCCACTCTGGTACCGACAAAGGATGTAACAAACCAGCTGGAACTTGATGTTCTGCCTTTACTTGCTAGCAAGTTAGGCATTTGGAAACAAATTCAGCTATATCTCTCTTTATACCCATCCACCAGTAATGCTCTTTCAGCCCTCTGTACATTTTAGTTCCACCAGGATGCATAGCAAAAGGAGACTCATGTGCTTCCTTCATAATGATTTGTCTCAATTCCACATCATTAGGAATGCACACTCTACCCTGATGTAGTAATAAACCATCATCTCTCACAGAAAATTCAGGTTTCTTGCCTTGCTGGACTTATCTCAGTAGCTTCTGATATTTAGCATCATTCTGAGCAGCCATTTTGATCTGATCAATCAACACTGGCTGTACATGCCATGCAATTACTGTCTTTCCCTCATCATCAATCTCTAAACTGGCATGTTGTGCTTTCAATTCATATACCATGGACAAAGGAGAAACTCTGAGACTTGCCATAGTCTTGCGACTTAAGGCGTCAGCCACCACATTTGCTTTCCCTGGCTGATAGTCTATTAAGCAATCATAATCTTTAATGAGTTCTAACCATCTCCTCTGCCTCAAATTCAATTCCTTCTGGGTGCCCAAATACTTCAAGCTCTTGTGATCTGTGTAAATGTAGCATTTCTCCCCATACAAATAGTGTCTCCAGATTTTTAGAGCAAAAACAATAGCTGCTAGCTCCAGATCATGTGTTGGGTAGTTCCTCTCATGCGGTTTCAGCTGACGTGATGCATAACCAATAACATTCCGATCTTGCATCAGTACACAGCCTAACCCATTGTGAGAAGCATCACTATAAACTGTGTATTCTTTACCCGGAGTAGGTAAAGTGAGGACTGGAGCTTCAGTTAAACACCTTTTCAACTCATCAAAACTTTGCTGGCATTTATCTGTCCACTGAAATTTTATATCTTTCCGAAGCAGCTTGGTCAGTGGAGAAGATAACATAGAAAATCCCTTCACAAACCGACGGTAATATCCAGCTAAACCCAAAAAACTGCGAATTTCTGTGATGTTCCTGGGCGGCTTCCAATTAAGGATAGTTTCTACCTTGCTGGAATCTACCTTGATCCCTTCAACTGACACAAAATGTCCCAAAAAGGAGATTTCTTTCAGCCAAAATTCACACTTCGACAATTTGGCGTATAGCTGTTTCTCCCTTAAAGTTTGCAGTACAATCCGCAGATGTCTATCATGCTCCTCTGCATTCCTCGAGTATATCAAAATGTCATCAATAAATACCACCACAAATTGGTCGAGATATGGTCTGAAGATAGTGTTCATCAGATCCATAAAAGCAGCTGGAGCATTTGTTAACCCGAATGGCATTACTAGAAACTCATAGTGGCCATACCGAGTTCAAAGCGCTTTTGGAATACTCTGCTCTTGCACCTTCAACTGATAATAACCAGATCGCAAATCAATTTTGGAGAATACAGCTGCACCCTTCAATTGATCAAACAGATCATCAATGCGAGGCAATGGATATCTGTTCGTTATTGTCACCTTATTCAACTGCCGGTAATCTATACATAAGTGAAGGGTGCCATCTTTCTTCTTAACAAACAATACTAGCGCTCCCCAAGGTGACACACTAGGACAGATGAAGCCCTTTTCAAGTAATTCTTGCAATTGTATCTTTAACTCCTTCAACTCTGCTGGTGCCATTCTGTATGGCGTTATGGAGATTGGATCCACACCCGGCATAACATTAATTTCAAACTGCACTTCTCTTTCCGGAGGTAATCCTGGCAATTCATCAGGAAACACATCTGGAAAGTCATGTACTATAGGGATGTCCTTCAATGCTGGACTCCTCACTTGGGTGTCTACCACATGTGCCAAATATGCTTCACACCCCTTTCTGATCATTTTTCTGGCTAGTGCAGCCCAAATGATGTTTGATGGCAATAACTGCCTCTCCCCATGTATTACCACATCACTATACTGAGGGAGGCCAAAAGTGACTATCTTTAGCCTACAATCAATCATAACATGATGCCTAGCTAACCAATCCATGCCCAAGATGATATCATAATCTCTGAAGGGCATTTCAATGAAATCAGAAAGAAAAGTGTGTCCTTGGATCACCAAAGGACAATCCCTATATATTTTATTAACCCTGACCTCCTATTTTAGCGGACTTATTACTAGCACCTCAAAGTCCATTTGTGTACATGGAACAGCAATGTAATCAATGATGCTAGCACTCACATAAGAATGGGTAGAACCCGGATCAAATAACACAAACACATCTTGGTTAAAAGTTGAGAAGGTACCAGCCACAACATCAGATGTCTCGGCATCTTCCCTCTGTCTCATTGCATAGATTCTGACTGGAGCATTGTCTTGCTCTGACTGTTTCACTGTGCCTTGGCTGCTTGCTGGGCTACCTCTACCCCTGCCTCTACCTCTGCAGGGTGGTTGTGAACCTCTAGTGATAGGGCTCTGAACTGACCCTTCTGCAGTAGTAGGAGGTGGTCCAACTCTGCGACTACTGGTGCAGTCCTTGGCAAAGTGTCCTGTGCCTCCACAGTTATAACAGGCTCCAATAGCCTTGTAGCATATCCCACCATGATTTCTTCCACAAGTTTCACATTGGCGGGGAGGGTAGGAACCTCTGGTACTCTGCTGACCAGATAGGGGAGGCTTCTGTCTTTAATATCTTCCCCTACCAGACTTCTTGCCACCTTTGCTATGTCCCCCATGATTCTTCCTCTTTCTAGTAGGACCACTGGAACTCTGTTCTATAGATTTTCCCTCTTTCTCTGTCTTCTCTGATTTCTTTTTCTCAGGAGCAGCTTCAGACTCAATTCTTTCCAACTCTAGGGCTTGAGAAACAAGTTCAGAGAAGTTAGTGTGTTTGAATCTGACTACTTGTAATCTGATACTGGGCTTCAAGACGGTTTCAAACCTCTTGCATCTCTCCCTACTGGTAGCAAGTAAACTTACTGCATAATGGCTCAGGCGGGAAAATTCCCTTTCATATTTAGCCACTGATCTGCTCCCCTATTTCAGACTTAGGAATTCTTGTAACTTCTGGTCTACATAAGCATCAGGGACATATTTCTGTCTGAATTCCCTGAGAAAGTCATTCCATGTTAGCACTGCAGGTTCTACCAGACTGTGGGGAATGGTTTTCCACCAGTCATAAGCATCCCCCTGTAGCAAAGATACAGAGTATTCAAATCTGAGCTCCTCTGTGCAATGTAGTTTCTTGAATACCCTATCCATCATTTCTAACCACTGTTCAGCTTCTTGAGGATCTACTGTCCCCTTGAACTCTGTAGCCCCATATTTCATCAATTTATCATACTGCCTAGTAGGAGACTGTGGTTGTGCCACTGGTGTCTGTATTGGGACTTGAGTAGGCACATTACCAGCCATTTGTTGGAACATTGCAGCCATCTCTGGCGAGCGAAGCGAGGAATCATGCAGATCGTAAGGTCTTCTTGAACCACTGACATTGTGTAGGCCTGGGGCATCCCCTTGCACCTCAGCCTCAATAGATTGATCGACTGAACGATCACCCTCTTCCATAGTCAATGCGAGGATTTTAGATCTCCTGAACAAATAACACATGGAGATTTCCTTCCGTTAGTGCATATTTATAATGTAATGTACTGTATGTATCAAACAATGATATTGAGCAGTTGTACAATGAAGAAAGAATATTCAAATAACATGTGAAAACAGAATTTAAAAACTTTGCTCTGATACCACTAAAACATGTCACACCCTACCCCTCTGTAAGGTATAACATGATCCTGTAGTATACCTAATGAATTACCAACTCCGTCTACTGATAACCCATTAAATACACTACAAGAGATTTTAAAAACTTTTCTTACTTCTTTTACAGCGGTGAGCACTATTTACAGGTGTTAAAAACCTTTTTGAACTGAAGTGATAGAACTAACACATTTGAATTATTTGGAATTTCTATAAAAATTTTGGCAGAGTGCCATTTGTATTTTGGATAAAACAGTTCTTCAGAAAACCTGTAAAAAGCACTTCAATATATTTCCAAATCTCAACTCCAACATATTTCTTAACACAACATATTTCTCAACTCAAATCCATAGTAATTTTTCAAAGGCTGAGATAAAAGAAATATAATACAAATTTTACAAGTCAAAATAACTCATAATTTACCTTACAACTTCAATGTACAATTTTAATTTATAACTGCTCAAAACCAAGAACAATATATACATACAGTGGTCATACATTACAGTACAAAATGCAAAATGAGGTATACTCGTTATACCCGATAATCTCTCGCTGGATGTACTAGCATCCTAGTCTGCTGCCCTGTCCGTCTGTCTACCTGCAACAGCAATAAAAAAAGCTATCGCTGAGACAATGTCTCAGTGGTGCACAACATTAACCAAATACAACTTTAAATCACAATTCATAATCAATTAAATGATGGATACGTAAAATCATAGTTAAATTCAAGACAATGAATGTCAGAAGGAATTTAACACAATATCACAATAAATCTCAGAAATCCAAACATAGTTAAATTCAAAGGACAGTGAATGTCAATAAGAATTTAAATTCATTTCACAATCTCACAATACATATCAATAAATCACACACAGCTTAATCATGTTCCAAAGTTCAATTCATCCCAAAAGTCAATGACTAATGAGGAATAACATAGCTAGCTAGCAAAAATATGACTACTGATTCGATTCATCCTCAACAGGCACACACCACAACACTTCAGCCAGAGAGGGAATTCAATTCGTCCCTCTAGACAAGCTAGTGAGGAATACAATCAATATACATGATAGCTGTGGTTTCAATTCATTTCCAATGCTTTTCAATCAATAAGTATCCATTAATATCATTCAAACAATTTTTCATAGTTTCAAACCATTTACAATGCTTTTCAAGCAATAAATATCCATTCAAACACATTTCCACAATTTAAAACAATAATGTACAAATAGTCATAATTCATTTCAATTGAAAAATTCAAAAGAATTAGCTGTTGTGCACAAACCTCTGATAACTGTCTCCTGATCTTGACTCAGTGTTTCCTTCCCTTTCCCTGAGTCTTTGCTAACAAAGAAACACAATTTGAAGTGTTTCAATACTTAGTTAAACTGTCTCTAACGATAATGCTTGATAAATAATTCACTGAATGTTATTATTTGCTTTATCAACCTAATATATCGACCCTCGATGCATTCTAGGTAAATTAGATTTTAATGTTACTAACATGTCACATTCGATAGTCTTTTAGGGTTGGTACATGTTACCAAGTTCATTTCCGTGTATACTGCATTTTCTTGCAATTTGCTGGGTTTCGGGATACTAGTTTGACCTAGCCGAACGACCTAGTTCCCTCAGTTTTTGGGTTTTGGTCAAAACTACAAACTTGTAGATCTATGTCTTATGGAACGCGGGGCAAAATTTCAGGTCATTCTGAGTTATGTAGACCAAGTTATGGTCATTTTACTATTGCTGGTCAAATTGCACCAAAATTGGTCACTTTAGGTCATTTTAGGTTCGGCCAGTTTATGGACCGGAATTTATGCAAGCTGTTTGACTTGCTTATGGTAATTTCTGGGCTTTGGTGTCTTCATAAGACTTGTAGATATGGGTCTTAACTATTCATGGTTAAAATTTTAGGTCAATTGGACCTGTTTTGAGTGAGTTATGACCTAAACACTAACTACTGCCCAAATGGTCAATTTTCAGGCCTTATTTGCACTTAATACGGATTTGGTCATTTTTCAAGCTACCTTGAAAGCAGAATTTTGGCAAGCTTTCTTCATGAAAGTTGGCACATTTTGTGCCTAGTTTTACCTCCAATTGGTCTCATACCAATTGGAGCCACACACTTAAAGTTATAGGCCTAAAACACAAACTACCTTATTGCATTTCTTGCATACACATCAAGGATCGCTTTTAACACTTACCAAACTCAACATTCAAACCAATTCTAGTTGTACCACAATCTAAACATAATTTACAACATATTATAGGTCATTTTGGCAGCTTACAATTACATTCAATGTGCACCAACAAGTGCAGAATTTGTCCAACTCAATTTACAACAATTCAATCACCAATTCATGCTCATTTACATGTCTAATTTCACACCATCATACATGCACTCAAACTGCCATAACAACCAACACATTTTAACATCATTATTCCATAAACCAAGCATGAATTCCAGCATTCTTCAAGAGTCAACAAACTGCCACAATGGTACATTTATATTCCATTAATTTCCAAGCTTTAAATTTCAATACACATTTACATATATTAAGTATAATCACCCAAATGATTTCCTATACACATAAATATTTAATCAACCTTTTAATCCCCCCATTTACAAGCAAGAGTAAACTATCTTCAAGGTGTTTCCATGGCTGCCAAAAGTACACGTTCCCATTCAACATCAAACCTCAAAATTTTCTTCATAAATCAATCACCCATAACACGCTTACAACCTTTAATTAAACAATAATCAAAAACTCAAACTTACCTATGGATGAGACTTCTTAAATCTTCACCAAAACTTCTTGAAATTGCTATCAAACTCTTCCTTGTGATGTGGGGATAAACTTTAATGAAGCAACCTTGGTGTTTGGAGGTGGAATGGAGGGGATGATGAAGCTTCACTCAAATTCGGTAATGGAGGTTTCTAAGGCTTTCATTTCGGTAATGGTGGTCTTCAAAGGTTGAAGATGAAGTTTTAGTGGAGCAATCTGCCCATTAATGCATATTATAATCCTTAGTGGTCCACTCACATAAAATCAATTATATTGTATGTTTAAATATGTTAATTACCTAATTTGAACCCCATTTTTGCTATTTACATTAGGTACTACTAAATTAATTTTTCATGACATTTTCCAAATATAATATCATGTATTTTCAATGGAAATTTAGGTCAAAAGATAACTCGGGGTGTCAACTGACCACAATGCCCCTGTTCGGGTTGCATTCTCGACTTTTTGGTAACACCGGGTTTTGTCCGTTTTTCGATTTCTCACTTTTCTTTGTACTAATTATTTAATTTTTCTTTGATATTTCTTATGATATTTATACTTTAATAAATATTTATTTGAGTCCTAAAAATATTTTCCAGGGTTTCCCACGGTCCAGGGCTAGTCAACGGTCCAAGCTATGACTTCCCGGTGCGGTCACCCAATGCTAGGGTTCTCGGCTCGCTTAACTTTGTTACATTTCTTTGCTATTATTTTTCCTTTGTTTTTCTTGTATTTTATTTTCTTGTATTTCATTATTTTATGTCTCCTCACTCATATCGAAGTGTAGTTCTAGGCATTCTAGCTGTCCGAACAACACTAGCCACCAGAACAATAAAACGCACTACCGAACATAGGGGTGTTACAAATTGTTTTATGTACATATGGTTGACCTTGACCAAATTGAATTTAGGGTTTTGAATTGGTTATTATAGACTTGTGTATACTGCTGGATATTGATTGATTGAGATGAATTGGTGATATTAGAAGTGCCATGATAGCATACTTGAAGTTTGGGATATGGAGAAGTGAATATTGGGAGTGTTATTTTGTGCAGGTTGTGACATTGTTGAAAACAGTGTGTGAATTGAGTTATAACATGCCTTGAGTAGAAAATCCATCATAGCTTTGAGATCACTAAATGCCCATCTGTCCTTGGCTCGAGATGGAGCTATTTTGGCTGAGTTACAAGTAAAGCCAAACCTACTATAGCAGATACAAGATGGGCAAAAGGCAAATAATAAATTGATGGCTATTGTAGGCAAAATCTCAGAAGGAAAGGAAACCGACTGTGAGGTGAAAGCAAATGGGTGTCTGTACTACAAAGGAAGAGTGTGTGTACCTGATAATGGGGAATTGAAGACCAGTATTCTGAAAGAGCACATACCAATGTTTATGCTATGCACTCGGAAAGAACAAAAATGTATAATGATCTGAAGCCTCATTATTGGTGGCCTGATATGAAGAAGGATATAGCTGACTATGTTACTAGGTGCTTGACATGTCAGCAAGTTAAAGCTAAACATCAAGTTCCATCAGGATTACTACAACCTATAAGAATACCTGAATGGAAATGGGATCGGATCACTATGGATTTTGTCATCGGTTTACCTCTCACCTAGAAAAAGCATGATGCCATATGGGTGATAGTGGATAGGTTGACCAAATCAGCACACTTTCTGCCAGTTAGGATTGACTACTCACTGGAGAAGTTAGCAGAGTTGTATATCAGTGAGATAGTTAAACTGCATGGAATCCCACTTTCCATTATTTCTGATCGAGACCCAAGGTTTACATCGAGATTTTGGAAGAATTGCAAGAATCCTTGGGCACACAACTCCACTTTAGCACAGCTTTTCATCCTCAGACGGATGGACAATCAAAATGAGTAATCCAGGTAAACATTGAAACCAATTGAATTAGTACAAATATTGAACTAAAATGATAATAATAACATGAAATATATGTTAGGTCCTTGAGGATATCCTGAGGAGTTATGTCATAGAGTTTGAGGAAAGTTGGGATAGATACCTCCCACTGGTAGAATTCGCATACAATAATAGCTATCAAGCTAGCATCCAAATGGCCCCGTATGAAGCACTGTATGGAAGGAAGTGTATAACTCTAGTGTGTTGGACTTAATTGGGTGAAGATAAGCTGGTAGGACCAGACCTGGTGAAACAGATTGAGGAGAAGGTTAAATTGATAAAAGCTAATTTGAAGGTTACCTCAGACAGACAAAAATCCTATGCCGACTTGAAGAGAAAAGAGATAGAATATGCAATTAGCGATAAAGTGTTCCTCAAAGTGTCACTGTGCAAGAAGGTATTGAGGTTTGGAAGAAAGGGTAAGCTAAGCCCTAGGTTCATTAGCCCATATGAAGTCATTGAGCGTGTGGGTCCAATGGCCTACAAGTTAGCTTTACCACTAGAGTTGGATAAGATCCACAATGTGTTTCACGTATCTATGCTGAGGAGATACAGATCAGATCCTTTACATGTCATCTCCATGGAAGAGATTGAAATTCAATGGGACTTGACATATGAAGAAGAACCTATATGGATCCTAGCTCAGGAAGTGAAAGAACTGAGGAACAAGCAGATTTCACTGGTGAAAGTGCTTTGGAGGCACCACAACATCAAGGAAGAAACTTGGGAAAGTGAAGAGATAATGAGGCAACAGTTCCCTCAACTGTTTGCATCAGGTAAATTTCGAGGACAAAATTTAAATTAGAGGGGAAGAGTTGTAACACCCTCACTTTGGCCTGACCGTACATTCTACTGTTCCGATGACCGGTGTCAGTCCGGATAGCTAGAACGTCTGGAACAATCTTTAGACTAGAGTGAGGAGTCATAAATAACACAAATAATGATAAGAAAAATCAAGGAAAAATTTTAGAAATAAAATACAACCAAGTTAAAAGAGCCAGTGCCCTAGCAATGGGTAATCTAATGGGAAGTTGCTATTTTCACATCTAGAAGCTCTAAACCCAGGGGAAAATTCATGAAATATTTTTTGGGAATCCAGCGAAGAGTCATTGAGGTTTCAATGGTATTAGAATGCCAAGGAAATGATCAAAAAAATTTTTAGATTGGTACAGATAATTTTGGTCTGTTAAGCAAAATAAAGGGCATTTTGGTCATTTCATCTTCAGAGATGATTTTTGGCTAACTTGTCCAGTTAAATAAATAATTTATATGACATAAAATATGAATAAATATTGCTAAACATTTAATTGAAAATGAGTAGAAAAGAAAAGGAAAGAAAAATGAGTTAAATGGGACTTATGAAATCATTATGAGGTCATTAAAATGCCTCCACCCAATCACATTGTGACACATATTTATACATATTTATAAACCCAATTAGAAGAGTTAAATGGTAGAAAATTGAAAAGAAAAACTGCACTCTTCTTCCTCTCATAGCCTAGCCGATTCTCTCTCACTCCCTTCCACCATTAGAGCTTCACCTAAGCTTCATTTCCCATTTCATTTCACCATAAAACCCCCTCCTCTCTTCATTAAACTTGACCCTTGTACCCTGAGTAACTTGAGGCAGCAAAAAGGAAGAAGAAATTTGTCACACCCTACCCCTCTGTAAGGCATAACATGATCCCATAGTATACCTAATGAATTACCAACTCCGTCTACTGATAACCCATTAAATACACTACAAGAGATTTTAAAATCTGGAACTCTGTTCTACAGATTTTCCCTCTTTCTCTGTCTTCTCTGATTTCTTTCTCTCAGGAGCAGCTTCAGACTCAATTCTTTCTAACTCTAGAGCTTGACAAATAAGTTCAGAGAAGTTAGTGTGTTTGAATCCGACTACTTGTAATCTGATACTGGGCTTCAAGCCAGTTTCAAACCTCTTGCATCTCTCCCTGCTGGTAGAAAGTAAACTCACTGCATAATGGCTTAGGCGGGAAAATTCCCTTTCATACTCAGCCACTGATCTGTTCCCCTGTTTCAAACTTAAGAATTCTTGTAACTTCTGGTCTACATAAGCATCAGGGACATATTTTTGCCTGAATTCCCTGAGAAAGTCATTTCATGTTAGCACTGCAAGTTCTACCAGACTGTGGGGAATGCTTTTCCACCAGTCATAAGCATCCTCCTGTAACAAAGATACTGAGTACTCAAATCTGAGCTCCTCCATGCAATGCAATTTCTTGAATACCCTATCCATCCTCTCTAACCATTGTTCAGCTTCTAGAGGATCTACTGTCCCCTTAAACTCTGTAGCCCCATACTTCATCAATTTGTCATACTGCCTAGTAGGAGATTGTGGTTGTACTCATCGTGTCTCAGATTAGGACTTGAGTAGGCACATTACCACCATTTGTTGGAACATTGCGACCATCTCCGAGCGAATTGAGCGTAAAATCTGCAGATCGCAGGGCTGGTGTCACAACCACTGACATTATATAGGCCTGGGGCATCCCCTTGCACCTCAGCCTCAATAGATTGATCGACTGAACAATCACCCTCTTCCATAGTCAATGCGAGGATTTTATATCTCCTGAACAAATAATACGAGGAGATTTCCTCCCATTAGTGCATATTTATAATGTAATGTACTGTATGTATCAAACAATGATGTTGAGCAGTTGTACTATGAAGAAAGAATATTCAAATAATAGGTGAAAACAGAATTTAAAAACTTTGCTCTGATACCACTAAAACATGTCACACCCTACCCCTCTGTAAGGCATAACATGATCCCGTAGTATACCTAATGAATTACCAACTCCGCTTCATCGATAACCCATTAAATACACTACAAGGGATTTTAAAAACTTTTCTTACTTCTTTTATAGTGGTGAGCACTATTTACAGGTGTTAAAAACCTTTTTGAATTGAAGTGATAGAACTAACACATTTGAATTATTTGGAATTTCTGTAAAAATTTTGGCAGAGTGCCATCTGTATTTTGGATAAAACAGTTCTTCAGAAAACCTGTAAAAAGAACTTCAATATATTTCCAAATCTCAACTCCAACATTTTCTCAGCACAACATGTTTCTCAACTCAAATCCACAGTGATTTCTCAAAGACTGAGATAAAGGAAATATAATACAATTTTTACAAGCCAAAATAACTCATAATTAATTTACAACTTCAAGGTACAATTTGAATTTACAACTGCTCAAAACCAGAAACAATATGTACATACAGTGGTCATACATTACAGTACAAAATACAAAATGTGGTATACTCGTTATACTCAAAAATCTCTTGCTGGAGGTACTAGCGACTTAGTCTCATTCTGTCTGTCTGCTCACCGCGACAAAGAACAAAGCTATCACGAGACAATGTCTCAAGCAGTACAACATTAACCAAATACAATTTAAATCACAATTCATAATTCATTTAAATAGTGGATACTTAAAACCATTGTTAATTTCAAGACAGTAATTGTCAACAAGAATTTAAACTTCATTTCTCAATATCACAATAAATTTCAATAAGTCAGATCATGGTTGAATTCAAAAGACAGTATATGTCAATAAGAGTTTAAATTCATTTCACAATCTCACAATACATATCAATAAATCACACACAGCTTAATCATGTACCAAAGTTCAATTCGTCCCAAAAGCCGATGGCTAATGAGGTATTCAATTCGTCCCAAAAGTCGATGACTAATGAGGAATAACATAGCTAGCTAGCAAAAATATGAGTACTCATTCAATTCGTCCTCAACAGGCACACACCTCAACACTTTAGTCAGAGAGGGAATTCAATTCGTCCCACTAGACAAGCTAATGAGGAATACAATCAGTATACATGATAGCTGTGGTTTCAAACCATTTCCAATACTTTTCAATCAATAAGTATCCATCAATATCATTCAAATAATTTCTCACAGTTTCAAATCATTTACAATGCTTTTCAAGCAATAAATGTCCATTCAAACACATTTCCACAATTTAAAACAATAATGTACAAATAGTCATAATTCATTTCAATGGAAAAATTCAAAAGAAATAGTTGTTGTGCACAAACCTCTCGATGATCTGCCTTCCGTCCGACTCGTGTTTCCTTCCCTTTCCCTGAGTCTTTACTAACTGAGAAACACAATTTGAAGTGTTTCAGTACTAAATTAAATTGTCTCTATCGATAATGTTTGACAAATAATTCACTGAAAGCTATTATTTGCTTAATCACCTAATGTACCGACCCTCGATGCGTTCTAGGTAAATTAGGTTTTAGTGTCACTAATATGTCACATTCGATAGGGTTTTAGGGTTGGTACATTTTACCAAACTCATTTCCTTATTTAGTGCATTTTATTGCAAATTGTTGGATTCCGGTATAATAGTTTGACCTAGCCGGACGACCTAGTTCTCTCGGTTTTCGAGTTTCGGTCAAAACTACAAACTTGTAGATCTATGTCTTACGGAACGCGGGGCAACATTTTAGGTCATTCTGAGTTATGTAGACCAAGTTATGGTCATTTTACTATTGCTGGTCAAATGGCATCAAATTACGTCATTTTAGGTCAACTTTGGTTCGGCCAGTTTTTGGACCCGAACTTGTGCAAGCTGTTTGACTTGCTTATGGTCATTTCTGGGCTTTGGTGTCTTCATAAGACTTGTAGGTATGGGTCTTAACTATTCATGGTTAAAATTTCAGGTGAATTGGACCTGTTTTGAGTGAGTTATGGCCTATACATTAACTGCTGCCCAATTAGTCAGTTTTCATGTTTCACTTGCACTTAATCCGAATTGGTCATTTTTCATGTCACCTTGCAAGCAGAATTTTGGTATGCTTTCTTAATGAAAGTTGGCACATTTTGTGCCTAGTTTCACCTCCAATTGGTCTCATATCAATTGAAGTTACACATTTAAAGTTATAGGCTAAAATGCATACTGCCCTTAATTACCTTGCTTAAACATACATCAATAACACATTTACCTTATTATATGTCCACTTCCCTTACCAATTCTGTTTTGGTACATTACCAAAACCATATACCACCTTACCTTAAAGTCATTTTGGGCAGATTACAAACATCCTCAATACACCAAATAAAACTCCAATTCATAAAGTCCAAATAAAACAACACATACACATGGACATTTCTAATTCTTACACATACTTTACACAACCAATTTACATACACACTCATCAATCCTTAATGTCACAATTCTGCCCATATCTTCATGAACACATACATTTATCAAAGAAGCCTCAAGGCTGCCGAAAAGCTTCACCATGCCAAAGTGTCCATAATTCATCAATTTCCATTCCAAGTGCATAACCACCATTTACATGTGGAGTTAACTACTAGGACATCAATTCACCCTATTCAACATGAATTCCCATCAAACATACGTAAAATAAATCATCAAATATACAACTCCATGGCTGCCCAAAATTGATATATCAAGAACTCCTCAAAATTGAAAATTTTCTTCACAATTTAAACACCCATAACAAGTATACAAACTTTAACAAAGCAAAGTTCAAAAATACAAACTTACCTATGGTTGGGGCGTGTTAAACCTTCACCAAACTTCTTGATTTTGGTATCAAGCTCTTCCTTGTGATGTGGGGACAATTTTTTTATGAAGCAATCTAAGTGATTAGAGGTGAAATGGAGGAAAGGATCAAGCTCTAAGTGAAACGGCAATGGAGGATTTTCTTCCTTCTCAATTCGGCATGGTTGAATCTAAGTGAGGAAGATGAAATGCAGATGGGATAATGGGTGTACACCTGCCCCATTTAGCTTTTAATTACTCCTTTAGTGGCCCACTCACTCAAATAAATCATATAATAAGTTTAACTCCCACTTATTCCACATTAAACCCTTAATTGTTGCTATTTACTTTAGGTACCACCAAATTAATTTTTCATTTTATTTTCTAAGTTTAATATTACTTATTTTTAATGGAAATTTAGGTCAAAAGACAAATCGGAATGTCAAATGACCATAATGCCCCTGTTCGGGTTGCATTCCCGATTTTTCGGTAACACCGGGTTTTGTCTGTTTTTCGATTTCTCACTTTTCTTTGTACTAATTATTTAATTTTTCTTTGATATTTCTAATGATATTTATACTTCAATTGATGTCTCTTTAAGTCCTAAAAATATTTTCTAGGGTTCCCCGCGGTCCAGCGCTAGTCAACAGTCCACGCCGTGACTTCCCGGTGCGGTCACCCATCGCTAGGGTTCTCGGCTCGCTTAACTTAGTTGCATTTCTTTGCTATTATTTTTTCTTTGTTTTTCTTGTGTTTTCTCTTCTTGTATTTCATTATTTTATGTCTCCTCACTCATAACGAAGTGTAGTTCTAGGCATCCTAGCTGTCCGGACAACACTGGTCACCGGAACAGTAGTACGCACTACCGAACTTAGGGGTGTTACAAAATTAAGAAGTCTTGGCAAGCTTGGGTGTCACATAAGTGAGGTTAGTGTCAATTAATTCTTTAAACTTTGTGTATGCACCATTGGGAGTATGAATTGAGTGTGAATTTCAGAGAAATTAAACAAATTTTGCATGATTGATTTCCTTCAATTTTTGACAGCCTTAGGGTACATTAGGTTTTCAATGATTCAATTGAATTATAGTTGTAGATTGATGCAAATGAACATGAATTTGATGAATTGATCCATTGATTGTATGTTATTTGAAGAATTGGAATTTTTGGAGTTAGGGTTTGAGGCAAAAATTTGTGTTTTGCTCATGTGTTGGTGAATGGAGGTTCTAATGGTCAATTAGTGACCATTTGGCTGTATTTGATTAGGAATTGAAGTGATTTGTGCTATTAGAATTGAAGTTAGGTATACTACCTAGTTTGACCTGCAAGGCTAGGTGTGAGTCCAGCACATATGGGCAGCTATAACTTGAGTGGAGTAGGTTCAATTGGTACAAGACCAATTGGACATGAAACTAGACACATAATTCCACAACTTTGATGAAGAAATCTTGCCCAGAAAACCACAATAGAATGACCTAAAAATTGACCTAATCCGGGTAACACACATTCTGCCCTGGGCAGAATGACTAAATGAACAGTGTTTTCTCATTTGGTCATAACTCAGTGTAGAAAAGTCCAATTGGTCTGAAATTTATATCAATGGAAAGCTTAGAAAATTTAGGATAACTTTTATGAAGAGCACAACTTCAAATTCGGACCAGAGCCTAACGCATCGATTGGTGGGACTCGCCAGCTGTTCTGACACTTCTCTCAAATATTCGAACATTCCAAGGAGATCGGTTAAATGGAGATCGGCATAATAAGTTGAATATTTTGAATGAAGGATTAGTTAAGAGTCATTTTGTTAGGAACCAGATCGGACAAATATATCAGAGATCGGAAAATAATCAATAAGATAATAATTGGAGAAACAAGATTTTTATTTCCAAAAGATCGGATTACATCATTTGGGCGATCTCTAGAGATCTGATTACATTGAAGGATTACATCATTTGGGCGATCTCTAGAGACCGATGGGACATCCTATCTAAAGAGTCCCAGGTTTATAACTGATCCTAAGGGTGTCGCCGATCGGAGCTTAATCCGCTGTCGGAACACCCAATGTGGGAGGAAACCGCTGTCGGAACACTCAATGTGGAGAGAAGCCGAATGAACTTGAGGAAGCAACCGCCAAGGGTCAGCGGAGCATCAGACAAGGTTATGCGATCACCGGGGTCGTAAATTTTCAGTCGAGGAATAAGGAAGTCCATCGGAGAGGGATCAAAAACCACAATCATGGCCGGAACGACCCCCGAAGCAGCTGGAACTGGAAAAGAAAGAAGGAAGAGAGAAAAATCAGGTGAAGGAAATGTCTCTGTCGTCAGGGGTATATATAGGGGGAAAACGGGCATTTATTGCTGAGCAGAAAACGAAGCGAACGCCTCGGGAATCGAGGGGAAATTAAT
The DNA here is from genome assembly GCF_030052815.1 of Hevea brasiliensis. Classification (NCBI taxonomy): domain Eukaryota; kingdom Viridiplantae; phylum Streptophyta; class Magnoliopsida; order Malpighiales; family Euphorbiaceae; genus Hevea; species Hevea brasiliensis. The sequence continues at coordinate 57,343,639 of NC_079498.1, forward strand.
GCTTTGACCAGACCGGACCAGAGAAAGGGAAAGATCAGAATAATAGATCGGAAGATGGGAGATTAGCATGAGAGATCGGAATAGGAGCGTGTCAAGAAGAGGGATCGGAAGACAAAAGGAATAAGACAAATCCCAAATAACCGTCGTCAGAATCAGAGCTGAGGTAGTTAAAGCGTTGCAGACGAGATCTCCACCGCACGCCTAAGAATCGCCCGCAATGCTGATAGGTGCCAGGGTATGTCATGACAGTCCTGTACATCCCAATCCCCACCGTTGATCTCACTGGTAAGGACAAACCCGGAACCCTTGGATCAAGAGAGAAGACGACAATACTAGCGTCTTTCGCTCTTAGCCCTCAGATCGTTCCGGACGAGAAGATTTGGGACCGTCAGATTGAAAGAAGAAAAGGACAAAAATTCTAAAGAGTGATCTCAGCCATTCATTTTGATTCTCTTTAATTCCTGAACATCCGATCATGTCCTTCGAAATCTTGACCCTCCATCTCCCTCAAAATAAATCCTGACCCTTCATGGGGAGCACCCGATTCCTATAAATACCGCATGAAAACTGCTCAAGGACGGCAAAAAGAGAGGTAGTTATTATAGCGGAAGAACTCTGAAACTTGATTCAGTTTGTTACTCTGCTAATTTGAAGTTTTGATTAGAAAGACTTTTGAAACTAGTTTTCTGAAGTGTTTTCTTGAAAACGGATTATGAATACTGGAACTCTACATTTTCAGTTTGTTCATTATCTGGTCACACTATCACTTTCAGCCCTTTATCATCTCTGTCTTCGTTCCCATTATTCAAGCTCAACTTCATTTCACTCGGTTTTTATCTTAATCTGATTGCATTTTAGCTAAGCACCCTTCAGTTCACAAAGAACATCATCCCTCAAGCTAATCAGTTTGCTGTCTTATTACTATTTGTCACCCCGTAGTCATTTCAATAGATTTGGCTCCTTACAGGTAAGAGCTCATACTGCCATTTTGTTAAGTGTTTACGTTTACTTTCCGCATTTTCTTTGTCCTTTTTATGCATGTGATTTTCTCCAAGTTCATTTAGTGCCAAAGAACCTTAGAGAATGTTACTCTCGAGTTTATTTCTTTAGTGATCAGTCCATCATTTCATTAACCTTCGTCATTTCTGAATGCAAATTTTCTAGTTCCTAGTAGCGTGTAAGTGGTTGGGTAAAATATAGATAACTGCAACTTACGCGTCTCTTTTAAGAGAGAAAGAGCTTGAATAACACGTCAGGAAAATAGCCACAATATTAGGCTGACGTAAACGGCAATTCGGCAAGATGCCATAAAGTGGGATAAAACCAAAGTAAACGAAACAGAATAGATCGGACATTAATAGATACTGGTAAAGTGACCTTAGGGGAGGTCAGCAAAATTTAGTCTAGCTTTTCTTATTTAGTCACAAAATATCAATTAGAAGCCTTACCCCCCCAACACCTTAGAACGTCAGAATCTTTAGCTTTAGGACCTTATGACATGTAGCTGAAATTAAAATTTGGGAAATCGGAAAGATCCCATTCAGGTTCCTGTTAATTTAAAAGAGATCGGAAGAGAGTTCTTATCCGGTCTCAAATCGAAATTTTAAGTAAATACTTAATAGAGATCGGAGGAGAGTTCTTATCCGGTCTCAAATCAAAATTTTAAATAAATACTTAATAGAGATCGGAGGAGAGTTCTTATCCGGTCTCAAATCAAAATTTTAAATAAATACTTAATAGAGATCGGAGGAGAGTTCTTATCCGGTCTCAAATTAAAATTTTAAATAAATACTTAATAGAGATCGGAGGAGAGTTCTTATCCGGTCTCAAATCAAAATTTTAATAAATATTTAATGGAGATCGGAAGAGAGTCCTTATCCGGCCTCAACTCAAAATTTTAATAAGCATTAAATAGAGATCGGAGGAGAGTTCTTATCCGGTCTCAACTCAAAATTTTTAATGATTTAATAGAGATCGGAGGAGAGTTCTTATCCGATCTCAACTCAAAATTTTAATAAATAATAAAGAGTTCGGAGAAGAGTTCTTATACAACTCTCAAATTAAATTTTAATAAAATAGTTCTTTTAGATAAGATTAACCTACAACAGTAACTCACTAAGGTTGTCTCATTTACTTATGTATCTGGGTGATCCAAATTTAATGAAAAATCAAATGCTCCTTTAGTCAAAAGGATCAACATGTCCATTCAAGCCCTTCTAACTAATGCAAAGTTAAATCTACTTACCCTTATTAAGGGACGAGGTGGGGTGCCTAACACCTTCCCCACCCGTTTACGGACCCCGAACCTAGAATCTCTGTTTTGAAGTGGTTTTATTTCAATTTATCTTCACAAATGGTTTTCTTTAGTTACCCTCAAAACTAAGGTGGCGACTCCTCACTCTTTCCCACTTCGGTGAGTGATCGTCCAGGCGACCGCAAAATCCCTTGCGACAGCTTGGCGACTCCACTGGGGACGAGCAAAGACTGACTTAACCCCGGTCTAGTGGTCCAAAAGTAGATTTAATTTTGTCCGATCAAATTATAGTTAGATGGGCTCATTCGGCGATGTTTTATACGTTAATTATTGTTATTGCGGCTAACTATTTTGCTTGTTTTGCCTGTTTTATCTCCTTACAGTGCTCTTCGTTTAAAAAAAGGGGAAAAGGGAAAAATGGAAAAATAAAATTCCCTTGAATTGGGAAGAGGTAAAGGTGTCCCTTCACACACTGAACACTCACACGATGTCCTCACACACTTCGGTCCTATACCCGGGCTTTCTTACCCTTTTAGGAAAGTAGGAGGGAGTCATGTAGCGGTACCCGTGGGTTCTACCCCGTTAGTATCCGTGAAGGCTTCTGCTCAAATTGAAACTTGTTCTATCCACTGTGATACTCGTGGAATTTTCCCGATAATATCATGGTTATAGAATGGGGCTCTACTGTTTACAGTTGGGGCAATTTGGGAACCTGTGGCTTTTAGAAAATTAGATCCTGAGCTAAACTATCACGATAGCTGAAAGCCGTAGTAAGCTACCTTGTAAGGTAGAACTATCCAAATAGGTAGCGTTCGTCTGATATCAGGAGTCTCCCTATTATAGGACAAAAGGGGCATACTTACTCTTATCCTTTTTCTGCTTTAATTTCCTTTTGTTCGTTTCTTTTTTGAGGGTAATCTTGAATTCTACTAAAACACCTACACATTTTCCTACTTTGATAAATGTGTATGTGTCATCCTGCCAACAGTATGATTCAAAATTACCCTAATTTATCTTGTTAACAAATTTTCCCGCAGGCATTACCAAACCAAGAGTCTGTAAAAGGATAGGCATCATATTTATCATGGCATCCTTGAGTCAATCGGCAAAAGAAGTTCAGAATGCTAAACTTTGGTCCAAATTGATTCATACTCCAGTACCCCCACAAAATGATGTTTCTGAGGCACATGCTAGCTTACTACCTTCATTAGATCTGAATAGAATTGAAGTCAGAATGAACAGCCTCGAGAGCCTGTCTGATGGATGGAGGTCGCTTCCCGATCAGGTCAAGGCACGATTTGAAGAGAAGTATGAGAGGATTACAACCTTAATGCGAGTCAAGGTCCAAATCCCGGCATTAAAAGCCATGTTGTCGGTTTGGAACCCTAAGTACCGGGTATTCTCTTTCAATGATATTGATACAGTTCCCACTATGGAAGAATATCAGGCATTATTAGGGATTCCTTATTCAACGCAGAATCGGGTCTACCTACACCTTGAGCATAGGCAGACCTGGAAATGATTAACACATTTGTTGGGCATCCCTTCGGAGGAGGCAAAGTCAAAAGAAACTGTCAAAGGAAAAACACATGGTTGGTATTGGACCTATCTCCAGAAGTGGTTAGATCAGTACCTCCAAGAGAAACAGTGGAACCAAGCTTCAGTGGCACTCGCCTTGGGAATCTATGGTCTGATTTTGTTCCCGGGACCATTGGGAATCGTAACTTGCAGCGCGGTGGAAGTATTCTGGACGGTAGAAAGGCAGGAGATTAATCCGATACCGGCAATTCTTGCAGAAACCTTGTTAACCCTAACCTACTGCAGACAACAGGGGAAAGGGTTTGTTAAGTGTTGTTCTCAGTTGCTATACCTCTGGATTATCAGTCACATGTGTCCTGTGGAGACAAAGGGATTAACTTGGTACCTTGACCAGCCTCCCATCGAGAAGATGACCCGGTTAGTAATCAGTCCGAAGAATGAACAGCAGTGGTGGGAACGGATTTTGAGTTTCAATAGCCATGATTACTGTTGGAGGAAGCTGTGGACATCAGGCCAACCCGTTTTGATCGGTACGGGAGGTAATCAGTCGGTATCCCTAATCGGAGTGACTGGATATACAAGTTACACTCCGGCCTTGGTAATGAGGCAGTTTGGCTCAACGCAGTCCATGATCAACATTGAAGAATATCACCAAGGTCACTTCTACCATGAGCTCAAGGAAGAGGAAGGATTGAAACTGGCTCGCAAGTCTTAGGAAAACATTACTCTGATGGAGAAATTGCCTAAAGGCCCAAGTGCCTCGGGCGATTATCTTAAATGGAGAGCTGACAGGAACCGAGAACACTCAACTACAGAATTCGAGGACAACAACCCTCGCCAAAACATCCTATTAGAAGAAGCTGATAATCGTCTGCTTGGCTCACTACAAAAAGCAAACACCGAGAACTCACAACTGCAAGAACAAATAAAACAGTTGGAGGACCAACAGCAGAAATTTAAAAGAAAAGTAAGAAGGCTCAAGGAAGAGGCAAGGGCCGAAAGGATGGGGTTCGAAGAGCAAGAGGAACAGTGGGAAAAGGAAAAAGACTCTCTCCAAGCTGAGGTAAAAGAAGCGAAAGTACAGAATAGTAAGCTTCAGGAAAAGATGAAATACCAAGAGGTGCTCGTTGAAGAGTATAAACAGGAAAACAAAAAGAAGAAGCTCGAATTAAAAGAACAGGCACTACTCATCAATGATATCTTGAAAGAGTGCGCTAAGGAAAGGAAAGAGAAAGAAAAACAAGCTGCTCTCTATCAAGGACTGAAAGAGAATTTTGACCAGCTGGAAAGAACGATAGCACAGGGGAAACAAGAATTATTACCTGAATCCGAGTACGCTCTGAAAGCATTCGACCCTGCCAAACAAGAAGAAAGGTTATATGAGTATCTCAGAAAATGTCATCTCATTATAAAGAACCTTCCAGAGCCTAGGCCAATGTAGAGGATACGATGTACAAATTATTCAGTTAATGAAATGATTTCTGGACCATTGTTTAGTAAATTTGTGAATGAATAATATGACTCCCGTAGGAACTTCCTCGCTAGGGTTATGTGAAAAATTGGATGCGCTATATGGACAGGTATCATAAATGCGCATTCAAACCAGTCATTCACAGTCAGACTATCGAAGGATGCCATGATAAAATTGATGCGATTATCCTTTTTACAGATTTCAACCTGGCTCTCAAATGCCACCGTATCCTTCGTCCAGACCAGGACTTTTAATTCCTTTGCAAAATTCAAAGTTCATTTAAAATTTTCTTTTTTTTACTCCTTACAGGAAATCAATATTGCTTCAAACAAGGCAAGTCTGACCAAGCACACGGTTCAGCCCAAGCGAGTGTACTTAACAAGATCTCGGACGAAGAAGATTATGGAGGATCAGGAACAAGTACAGAACCTACAGGGGCAAGTTTTTGATTTGAAAGATCAGGTCTCAGAACTTATGAGACTAATGAGGGAAATGTCCCAGAATAAACCCACAGCAGAGCCTAGCCTGCCATTACCTCCTCCACCACCTCCAACAAATGATCCTCACCAAGCTTCAACTTCTTTCACCTTTCAATCACCTATCCGGACCGGCCACTTTGTCAATCCGGTCGTCATGACTAATGACCGCCTTTCTCCTATTACCCTACTGTCTCAAATGCGAGCCTCACCCTTCAATCCTAATCCCTCCGGTTTATTCCACCCCTCGGCTCCGTGCGGGAGCATATCATGCGATGGGAGGAAAATAAGACAAAAGAAAGTGAGAAACTATCTGCTCTAGAGGAGAGATTGAGAGCAATTGAAGGGCTGAATATGTATGGTTCGGTCGACGTGGCATCACTAAGATTAGTGCCCGATGTGGTGGTGCCACCCAAGTTCAAGGTCCCTGACTTCGACAAGTACACAGGGAATTCAGATCCTCGTATTCACTTGGCCACCTATATCGCCAAGATGTCTGCTCTGACAGAGGACGATAGACTGCTGGTCCACTTCTTTCATGAGAGCCTCTCAGGGGCAGCTTTGAGGTGGTACATTCAGTTGGACAGGAGCAAACTACGCTCCTGGAAGGATTTAGCTGATGCCTTCTTAAAGCAGTACAAATTTAATTGTGATGTGGCCCCCACGAGAAGGGACCTCCAGAACCTGGTACAGAAAGACAGAGAAAGCTTCAAGGAATATGCCCAGAGATGGAGGGAAAATGCGGCAGAAGTGCATCCCCCGGTGACCGACAATGAGCTATGCTCTCTGTTCATTGAAACTTTGAAGGCCCCTTACTTCAACTTGATGATTGGGAACACCTCCAACAGCTTCTCTGACATCATACAGGCTGGCGAAAGGATAGAGGCCAACCTAAGAATGGGACGATTGCAAGAGTTGGCTGAGAACCCTGCAAAGAAAACTGCCAACTTTGGCAAGAAAAAGGAGGGTGATGTCCATTCAGTCACCCGGCAGAATAATTACTCCCCACTACCTCAAAACAATTATCGGCCATATCCTCCCCCTCATGGCCAAACAGTCGCCAATATTCCACCTCCTTTCCCTAATTATCCACACCCCCGCCCACAATATCCCCCGCCTACAAATTACCAACCAAGACCATCTCTTCCTCCCGCTCAATCAAGACCACCACTAAACAACCCAAGACCCCCACGAAACCTTGATCCACCTCTCCCCCTCCCACTCAGTGAAATATACCGATACCTCGTCAGTATAAACCAAATCATACCAGTTCCCCTAGATCCAATTCAGCCTCCATACCCCAGGTGGTATGATGCTACTGCCCGTTGTGAGTACCATGGAGGGGCAGAAGGGCACTCAACCGATAACTACGGGGCACTCAGGGGAAGAGTGCATGCTTTAATCAGAAACGGGTGGTTGAAGATTGAGGGAAATGGTTCCCTCCCCAATGTTACCTCAAACCCACTGCCTAACCATAATGCAGGCAGTGGTGTAAATATGATAGAGCCTGATGAAGAAGGATCAACGCTGGAAGTAAACAAGCTGGCTCCTTACTTCAACGAAATTTTTGTTGTGGTAATGAGGGAAGGCTACCTCTACCCGCAGGTAGCGGGATTGGAAGAAAGTGCGGGGTGTCCTTATCATGGAGGGGCAGCTGATCACGAGCTACAGAGATGTGAGGGATTCAGGCAAGAGGTTCGGAACCTATTGTCTCTCAAGGTTCTGAGATGCCAGACAAGGTCGAAGGTGGAAGAAGGAGTGAACACCACTAGATACGGCCAGAATACTTCTACCCCTAAACCCAGAATCACTTTCTCACCCCCGGTATCCTCACCACCAGTAACGGTTATTCGAGCCCCATCTCAGCTCCCTGTTACCAACACCCATGCCATACCTTGGAACTACAATTTCCAAGTCTTCACTCAAGGAGCGTCGAGCAGTATACCGGCTCCTAGCCTTGCTTCACCTCCAGCACCTCCTAAGCCATGTTTCACTCCTCATGCACACTTTCAGATGACTTATGCTGGGCCCACCACCAGTGCCACTCCCCAGGTCGGTCCCCAACTCGTCACTGCCACAAAGCCCTTTTCCCTTGAGCAAGAGGTCGAGTTCATAACTCGAAGTGGGAGGTGTTACAGTAACGAAGAAAAAGAAAAGAGAAAAGGGAAAGTAAAGGTGGGAGAGTCATGGAAGAATGCAGACGAGGATGTAGAGAAGACAGAGGAAGCAGAGCCTACTGAGCATAAAGCAGAGGAGGAGTTGTTACTCCAAATAATGAAACAAAGTGAGTATGATGTGGTGGAACAGTTGAGGAAAAAGCACAGCCGATTTCCACTGCATCATCGATCTTGAGCTCGGAGGTGCACCGTCAAGCCCTGCAGAAAATTCTGGATCAGGCCTTTGTAAACCCCGACATTACTCCGGGGCAGTTCGAGAAGATAGTGGGACAAATCCAGGCATCCAGCTTTGTTACTTTCTCGGAGGACGAGATAGACCCTGCGGGTTTAAGGCACACTAAGGCTCTACATGTAACAGTGAAGTGTAAGGGTTGTATAGTAGCTAAGGTACTTATTGATAACGGATCAGCTCTCAATGTACTCCTTAGCACTACCTTAGCTAGGTTGCCAGTTGACCAATCGGATATACGTCAAAGTGTTATGGTGGTAAGAGCCTTTGACGGTACCAGGAGAGAAGTGTTGGGAGATATTGACTTGCTGCTTCAGATTGGCGCATGCACTTTCAACGTCACATTCCAGGTGATGAACATTGAACCTGCCTATACTATGCTGCTAGGGAGGCCCTGGATCCATTCTGCAAATGCCGTTCCCTCAACCCTGCACCAGAAAATAAAATACATCAGGGACGGCAAAATCGTCACAGTAAAAGGAGAAGAGGCCTTGCTAGTCACCAAGCCGCAATCACTGCCCTATGTGGAGGCAGCTGAGGAGTCATTAGAAAGCTCCTTCCAAGCCCTCGAGTTACAAGAAACCATCTCAGAAAATGGAGGGGCTATGGCTATGGTAGCCAAAATAATGACAAGGAGTGGGTACGAAGAAGGCAAAGGCCTAGGCGCCACATTACAGGGAATCGTTGAATCCATACCAACTATCCAGAAGGTAGGTCGCTGCGGTTTGGGTTATGAGGAAGATGCCCTCATGGATGGGCATTTCTGGATAAGGAAAATGCTCCGGGATCAAAGGTTCGATCGGAAAATGGGAAAGACGAAAGTAGTCCCGAGAATTACGGAGATCTTCACTAAACCGGTCATTCAGCACCCGGCAAACACAGAAGAATCACCCGATGATCCATCCATAGATGTCATCCAACTGGATTCCTTGTATGAGGCCCTAGTCTCGCCAATGACTGAGGGGCAAGAGCTGAACAACTGGACAACCGAGGACATCCCTGTACTCAATTTCGAGTATAGTACCTTTGGTTATCTACACTTGATCATTTTGTCCATGGTGACAAGTGTAATACTGTAAATGGACCTTTTCTTATGGCACAAACGTTAATGAATTAATAGCGCATTTTAAATCCAATTCTCTCTTTCTTTTGAATTCCATCCTTATAATATATTTTTTTATTCATTCAGGACCATTCATCAATTAACACCTAATAATCCAATAGACTCAGAAATTCCTCTGGTTAATTTCGAAATCCCCATAACTGCCATTACTTCAAATGATTCTGAGGAAGACCCTACACAAGAAGACAATGAAAAGGATGAGCCCTCCCTCGTGCCTTGTGGAGACGAAACGCGCACCATAAATTTAGGCACAGAAGAAGTAAAAAGGGAACTCAAGGTAGTGGAGAGCGAAGAATTGGGAGATATGATCAATCTACTTAAAGAATTCCTCGACGTATTTTCTTGGAGCTATGATGATATGGTGGGTTTGGACCCCCAGATAGTGACGCACAAAATTCCCCTAATTCCAGGGCAATCCGTGCGAAGTTAAGGAGAATGAAACCCGACACCCTGCTCAAAGTCCGGGATGAAGTCAAGAAAGCGATGATGTGTGGGTTCCTGGAAGTGGTCAAATATCCCCAATGGATAGCTAATGTGGTCCCGGTAATGAAGAAGGACGGGAGAGTTCGGGTGTGCGTCGATTACAGGGATCTCAATAAAGCGAGCTTGAAAGACGATTTCCCCCTCCCTCACATTGATGTGTTAGTTGACAATGCTGCGGGATTGGGCAGGTGTTCGTGTATTGATGGGGCATCAGGGTATAATCAGATCCCAATGGACGAGGAAGATAAGGATAAAACTGCTTTCATCACTCAATGGAGAGTATTTTGCTATCGGGTCATGCCCTTCGGGTTGAAGAATGCTGGTGCTACCTACCAGCGTGCGATGGTCACATTATTCCATGACATGATGCACAAAGAGGTGGAAGTGTATGTGGATGATATGATCATCAAATCCCGGGGAGAAGAAAGTCATGTGCAGGTACTGAGAAAAGTATTCGAGAGGCTCAGGAAATACCAGTTGAAACTGAACCCTGCCAAATGTATATTCGGAGCTAGATCGGGGAAGTTGTTGGGATTCATAGTAAGCGAGAGGGGAATAGAGGTTGATCCAGACAAGGTTCGAGCTATTCAAGAGATGCCGTCCCCAAGAACAGAAAGGGAGGTGCGCAGTTTTCTGGGAAAGTTGAACTACATTTCAAGATTTATTTCCAATCTCACTGCCAAAGCTGAGCCAATTTTCAGGCTACTCCGGAAGAACAACTCCACTCAATGGGATTCAGTTTGCCAAGAGGCTTTTGAGAAGATCAAGCGATTCACAAACCCACCAGTATTAGTCCCACCCGTGGCAGAAAGGCCTCTTATCTTGTATATGGCAGTCCACCAGAACTCGATGGGATGTGTTTTGGGACAACATGATGATATCGGGCGAAAGGAGATGGCTATTTATTACCTGAGTAAGAAGTTCAATGATTGTGAGTCAAGGTACTCTTTCTTAGAAAAGACTTGCTGCGTGTTAGCCTGGACAGCAAATCGCCTCAAGCACTACATGTTGAATCACAAGACATGGCTCATCTCCAGGACGGATCCTATCAAATATGTATTCGAAAGCCCATTCGTGCCAGGTAGGATAGCCAAGTGGCAGGTTATACTCTCCCAATATGACATAGTCTATATGACCCGGAAGGCGGTGAAAGGTAGAGTGATTGCTGACCTCCTAGCAGAAAATCCTATCCAGGAATATGAAGCTCTGGATTTTGAGTTCCCTGATGAGCATATTAATAAAGTAGACTGCAAAGAGGAGGGGCCAGCCGATGTATGGGAAATGTATTTCGACGGAGCTGTCAATTTGTCCGGGAATGGAATTGGAGCTGTATTGATATCCCCAGATGGAAAGCACTTCCCGATAGCCGTTAAGTTGAGATTCGACTGCACCAACAACGTCGCGGAATACGAAGCTTGTGTGATGGGTCTACAGGCCGCCATCGAAATAAAAATCAGGAAGCTAGAGGTATACGGAGACTCAGCCCTGATTATTTATCAAGTCAAGGGAGAATGGCAAACCAAGGATCCCAAGCTAATCCCATACCAGAAGTACCTATTGGAGCTGATCAAGAAATTTGAAGAAATCTCTTTCACTCACCTTAGTAGGGACAAGAATCAATTTGCTGATGCCTTAGCTACTCTAGCTGTTATGGCTCAAATCGAAGAAGGTCAGATGGCTCAGACATTGAAGATTAAAGCAAGAAGTGAGCCAGCATATTGCTTTATGATTGAAGAAGAGCCCGATAGAAAGCCTTGGTATCATGACATCCTGGTCTACTGTAGAACCAGAGAATTCCCTTTGGGGGCAAGCAAGAATGAAAAGAAGATGATTCAAAGATTAGCATTGGGATACTTCCCCAGTGGAGAAACCCTATACAAGAGGAGCTCCAGCGGCAAATTATTGAGATGTGTGGATGCAAAGGAGGCGAAGAAAATCCTTTTTGAGACTCATGAGGGAAATTGTGCAACCCATGCCAATGGGCACATGATGGCTAAGCAAATCATGCGACGTGGGTATTTTTGGACCACAATGGAAAAGGATTGCGTTGAGTATTTCCGAAAATGCCATAAGTGTCAAATCTATGCCGATCCGATCAATGTGCCACCTCACAAGTTGTTCAACCTCGTCTCACCATGGCCTTTCGCAATGTGGGGCATCGATGTGATTGGTACCGTAAATCCCAAGGCATCCAATGGGCACAGATTCATCCTTGTGGCCATCGACTATTTTTCCAAGTGGGTTGAGGTGACATCCTATGCGCATATCACACAGAATACGTTTCTCAGATTTTTCAAAAGCAATATTATTTGCCGGCATGGCCTCCCTAATGAAATCGTCACCGATAACGCTAAGAATCTGAATGGCCCGAAGATCCAGAAATTGTGTGATCAATACAAAATCCGACATCTCAATTCCTCCCCATACCGTCCCCAGATGAATGGAGCGGTAGAAGCTGCAAACAAAAACCTCAAGAGGATAATCCGGAAAATGACAGTCACATATAGGGATTGGCATGATATGCTTCCTTACGCTCTCCACGCATACCGGACTTCTGTGAGAACCTCAACCGGGGCAACACCATACTCGCTGGTTTACGGCATGGAAGCAATATTGCCTATTGAAGTTCAAATTCCTTCCCTAAGGATTCTGAAGGAGTCAGGAATTGATGAGTCAGAATGGATCCAGTCGAGGTTGGATCAGTTAAACTTGCTTGATGAGAAAAGGTTAGCAGCAGCATGTCATGGACAGTTATACCAGATAAGGATGGCTAGAGCATTTGACAAAAATGTTCGCCCGCGTGAATTCCAAACCGGGGACTTAGTTCTGAAGAAAGTACTACCGAATCAATTTGATCCCCGGGGCAAATGGTCACCAACCTACGAGGGGCCCTATGTAGTCCATAAGGCATTTTCTGGAGGAGCTTTGATCTTGACCCACATGGACGGTGAAGAGTTTCCGAGACCTGTGAATGCTGACACCGTCAAGAAATACTATGCCTAAAAATAAAAAAATAAAAATAAAAGTAGGGGTGAAAACTCGAAAGGGCGCTCCTAGCAAAATGTGTGAAAGAAGGCGAAAACCCCGAAGGGGCGCTTTCTGTAAAACGAGCGAAGGATGAAAACCCGAAAGGGCGTCCTGAAAAAAAAATAAAAAAAAAAAAAATAATAATCTAGGGGTGAAAACCCGAAAGGGCATCCCGAGAACAAAAAGGGAGAAATAAGGAAAGGGGGACATGAAACCAGGATGAAGAGGAAACTGTCACGGCATGAGACTTCAGAGAACTTGAAATAATGGCGTTTAAGGGATTTCAAAATCAGCCACAGGGAATATGTGAGATCTATCCTTGTACCCTTCTTCTTTGAAACTTCTTCTTTGTTTACATTAAACCGTAATAAAATCACACTTCATTCCCCATGTTTCTATCTTTCCCTTAATCTCGTTATTTAATGCGCTATTTAAATAAGTTAAAATTTTTGCCATAAGATTAAGATTTGACAATTGATAACCTCATGTACTTTACTATGAGATTTGCAGGAAAAAAAAAAACTAGAGGTGAAAACCTGGAAAGGCGCTTCTGGTCATATAGACGAAGGGGAAGTGAAGACCCTCGAGGGTGCTTTTCGGGGGAAAATCTGAAAAACAAAATGGGGCATCTCAAGAAACAAGGCCATAGGTCAAGTCTTGCAACTCGTCCTCCATTCGTCATTGATCTTCGGGATTCTGTTAAGTACGCTTCATTGGGGAAGAACTTCTTGTGTCCGGATCAGGCTTGCTTTGTGAGTGCAATTTAAATTTCCTGTTGATTTTAATTTCCTATATTTACAATTTCCTGTTATCAACCTCTGGTTCCTTGATCTAAGTTGATTTTAATTTCTTGCAATTTAAATTTCCTGTTATCAACCTCTGGTTCCTTGATCTAAGTTGATTTTAATTTCTTGCAATTTAAATTTCCTGTTATCAACCTCTGGTTCCTTGATCTAAGTTGATTTTAATTTCTTGCAATTTAAATTTCCTGTTATCAACCTCTGGTTCCTTGATCTAAGTTGATTTTAATTTCCTGCATTTAAATTTCCTGTTATCAACCTCTGGTTCCTTGATCTAAGTTGATTTTAATTTCTTGCAATTTAAATTTCCTGTTATCAACCTCTGGTTCCTTGATCTAAGTTGATTTTAATTTCTTGCAATTTAAATTTCCTGTTATCAACCTCTGGTTCCTTGATCTAAGTTGATTTTAATTTCCTGCATTTAAATTTCCTGTTATCAACCTCTAGTTCCTTGATCTAAGTTGATTTTAATTTCTTGCAATTTAAATTTTATGTTATCAACCTCTAGTTCCTTGATCTAAGTTGATTTTAATTTCTTGTAATTTAAATTTCCTGTTATCAACCTCTGGTTCCTTGATCTAAGTTGATTTTAATTTCTTGCAATTTACAATTTCCTGTTATCAACCTCTGGTTCCTTGATCTAAGTTGATTTTAATTTCTTGCAATTTAAATTTCCTGTTATCAACCTCTGGTTCCTTGATCTAAGTTGATTTTAATTTCTTGCAATTTAAATTTCCTGTTATCAACCTCTGGTTCCTTGATCTAAGTTGATTTTAATTTCCTGCATTTAAATTTCCTGTTATCAACCTCTGGTTCCTTGATCTAAGTTGATTCTAATTTCCTGCATTTAAATTTCCTGTTATCAACCTCTAGTTCCTTGATCTAAGTTGAATTTAATTTCTTGCAATTTAAATTTCCTGTTATCAACCTCTGGTTCCTTGATCTAAGTTGATTTTAATTTCTTGCAATTTAAATTTCCTGTTATCAACCTCTGGTTCCTTGATCTAAGTTGATTTTAATTTCTTGCAATTTACAATTTCCTGTTATCAACCTCTGGTTCCTTGATCTAAGTTGATTTTAATTTCTTGCAATTTACAATTTCCTGTTATCAACCCCTGGTTCCTTGATCTAAGTTGATTTTAATTTCCTGCAATTTAAATCTCCTGTTATCAACCTCTGGTTCCTTGATCTAAGTTCATTTTAATTTCCTGTATTTAATTTTCCTGTTATCAACCTCTGGTTCCTTGACCTAAGTTGATTTTAATTTTCTATTTCCTGTTGTCGACCTCTGGTTCCTTGATCTAAGTCGATTTTAATTTCTAGCAATTTACATTTTCTGTTGTCGACCTCTGGTTCCTTAATCCAAGTTGATTTTAATTTTTTAAGTCTTTTAAACTTCTGTTGCCTATCTCTAGGTCACTGGTTTAGGTATGCTTTAGTTCCCTAACTTCAAGCACTTAATTGTCCAAAATATGAGTCTGAATCTTTACATAATTCCTACACGTGAAATTTTCCCTTTAATAGAAATTACGTAAAGAGGGGCAGCTGTCGACACCATATTTTGGCCGATCCCCAAAATCAATAAAACTTTGGAACTGACCTCAGTACTAAGTCTCCTTTTGACAGCTAATCACATTTCCGATCTCTCTTTGATAGACAGTCACATTTCCGATCTCTCTTTGATAAACAGTCACATTTCCGATCTCTCTTTGATAGACAGTCACATTTCTGATCTCTCCTCACAGAGAATTAAATCAATGCTAGGTCCTCACATCAGTCAGAGCCTTACCAGTCTATTAAATCGCTCACCGATCTCTCCGACCCGTTGTAGTATAAACAAAGTGAACTAGATCTTTTCTTACCAGTTTTATTGTCGATCTCCCTTTCAAAAGTTTAAGAGTTAAGGTTTTGGTCCGGTTTAATGAGGATTTCGATCTTAAGTGTTCAAGTCAAATTTCCAATTTTAATCAAGTCCCGTTCAGCATTTCTTCCCTACCGATCTCATACTCTTTGTGTTTTCCGATCTCTCACACTTAGGTTAATAATCATCTTCAGTTATTTCAACATACTCAGACAATCAAGTGTTTAATAATTTAGAAATTTTCCGATCATAACCATTCATCGAACAAAAAGGGCATTCCACTTCATTTCATTTCAAAAATTTGTACAAGTCATTCGGCTGGGGGACCACCCCCAGCCTAATCTACATTTTGCTCATTTTCTCTCTCACCCTCGGCCTCCTCTTCGCTTTCCTCCTCGCCTTCAGGAGCCAGGTCGGCCATCCAAGAGAAGTCCCCTTCCGGGTAACGCTTCTGGAGTTCGGCCAAGAGGTCCTTGTGAGCATTCACATAGGCACCAGCTATCCCCGTCACCATTTCCTCATCTTTTGCCTTAAACTCCTCGATAAGTTGGGCGACCTGAGAAGCTTCGTTGGCCCGGAGCACCTCGACTTCCCTGAGAGCCTGATCCCTTTCAGCCAGAACATGATTCTGTTCGGCCACTCTGTCTTCATAGAACTTCGCCCGCCCCTCAACTTGAGATATGTAATCCTGAGCGGATGCGAGTTGGGATCGGAGGGAAGCCATTTCCTGATTCTTCTTCTCGATCTCCTTGCCCAGGCGATGAGCCTTTTCCCGAACTATGGTCTGATTCACCAGGCACTCCACGTTCAGGCTCATGGCGCGAGTCAAGATATCGTCAAGGCTGTCCAGGGATAGCCTTTCCCGATCCTCCCGAAGGCAGATGGAAGACCCTAAGACTTTGGCAAAACCGGGGTTCTTCCGAACAGTCCGGTTATTCTTCAGGGACTCCATCAACGTTTGAGCGCCATGAGAAGAGGATCTCACAGAAGATTGAGAAGGACCCCTTTCTGTGCTTGGAACAACTGGAGGGGGTGGAGCCAGCTCTTCTTGTTGAGGAGGAGATCGGACAGCTTCAGTGATCGGCGGCCCCAAAGGTCGGGACGGGCCTCCTTGCGTCTCCCCTGGTTCATGGCCGGGAGTTCGAAGCATCTCCGAACGCTTCATCTCCTTGACTTTCCGGGAGATCTCTCTTTCCTTCTTCCGCTTCCTAGAACCCTCATCACCCGCCATACCTGCACAAAGGAGAGGTCAGTGAGATCGCTAAGGTCCTGAGATCTGAGATTTAGAAAATACCAGTGCCGAGGTCAGAGAGCGGAAGTTCGCGATCTTGGCCGGTGAGCAGCTGTATGGTCCAATGGTGAAGCTTGGCAGTCACTGCGTCTAAACAGGAATACTTTTGAGTGGCAGCCTGATTTTTCAGATCCATCACTATTAAGCTTTCCTCCTAGTTCAGGTTAATGCGCTTCGGAAGCAAGGGCCTTTGGTGCCACCAGCTACGAGGGAAGTCCTCAAAGCAGGTCGGATTTTTGCTCCTCAGAATGAAGAAGCGGTTCTTCCAATTTTTAAGGGAAGAGGGCAGGTCGGTGAAGAGCCCGCAATGAGGCTTCGCCTAAAAGAACCAGTGCTCGTCGTCCTTTTGGCGAGTTAGCCTGTGCAGTTCGGCGAACACCTTAGCCATAGGTCTGATTCCCTTAGATCGGCATAGACCTCGGAAAGCTACTAAGATCCGCCACGAGTTAGGGTGAATTTGAGCAATGCACACCCGGTGAAGTTTTAGGACCTCCTTGAAGAAGTCGTCCAGAGGGAACCGAAGACCGGCCTTTAACTGTTCCTCGTATACCATAACCAGGTCATTTTCTTCAAAGAAGAGATCGGCTCGGTGATCGCCGTGGCACCGGATAAGTTCGTACGAATCAGGGCGAATATTGTACTCCTGGCTAAACGATTGTAGATCGGACTCTTGTAAGATCGATGGCAGCTCGTCCATAGGGAGATTCTCCCTCCCTGAAGAAGGTACGTGCCATGATGGTCCGACCCGCCCCCGAGCTGGAACAGAGGCCCTAGGAGGTTCTGTTTGCGCGCTTGGCCCGATCACTTCTTCTTCATCAGACGACCATGAGAACTGAATGGAGGGAGGACTCGCCGCTCTTTGACCTTCGGCACCGCTCATTTTCAAAAGAAATAAAGAACTTAAACTAAAAAGAAGATCAAAGCCCTTATCGGAGTCTGATCGACATCGGAAGAACTTGAGAAAACGAGAGAACTTCGAAGTTGTGAGCAGGGGACTGAAAATGAATGAGAGAACAACTGGCTAACCCCCCCACCCCTATTTATACTAGTCCGAGCATTTAATGCTCACGAGGCTCTAGGCAACGCATCGATTGGTGGGACTCGCCAGCTGTTCTGACACTTCTCTCAAATATTCGAACATTCCAAGGAGATCGGTTAAATGGAGATCGGCATAATAAGTTGAATATTTTGAATGAAGGATTAGTTAAGAGTCGTTTTGTTAGGAACCAGATCGGACAAATATATCAGAGATCGGAAAATAATCAATAAGATAATAATTGGAGAAACAAGATTTTTATTTCCAAAAGATCGGATTACATCATTTGGGCGATCTCTAGAGATCTGATTACATTGAAGGATTACATCATTTGGGCGATCTCTAGAGACCGATGGGACATCCTATCTAAAGAGTCCCAGGTTTATAACTGATCCCAAGGGTGTCGCCGATCGGAGCTTAATCCGCTGTCGGAACACCCAATGTGGGAGGAAACCGCTGTCGGAACACTCAATGTGGAGAGAAGCCGAATGAACTTGAGGAAGCAACCGCCAAGGGTCAGCGGAGCATCAGACAAGGTTATGCGATCACCGGGGTCGTAAATTTTCAGTCGAGGAATAAGGAAGTCCATCGGAGAGGGATCAAAAACCACAATCATGGCCGGAACGACCGCCGGAGCAGCTAGAACTGGAAAAGAAAGAAGGAAGAGAGAAAAATCAGATGAAGGAAATGTCTCTGTCGTCAGGGGTATATATAGGGGAAAACGGGCATTTATTGCTGAGCAGAAAACGAAGCGAACGCCTCGGGAATCGAGGGGAAATTAATGCTTTGACCAGACCGGACCAGAGAAAGGGAAAGATCGGAATAATAGATCGGAAGATGGGAGATTAGCATGAGAGATCGGAATAGGAGCGTGTCAAGAAGAGGGATCGGAAGACAAAAGGAATAAGACAAATCCCAAATAACCGTCGTCAGAATCAGAGCCGAGGTAGTTAAAGCGTTGCAGACGAGATCTCCACCGCACGCCTAAGAATCGCCCGCAATCTTGTGCAGTGCGGGTATGTCATGACAGTCCTGTACATCCCAATCCCCACCGTTGATCTCACTGGTAAGGACAAACCCGGAACCCTTGGATCAAGAGAGAAGACGACAATACCAGCGTCTTTCGCTCTTAGCCCTCAGATCGTTCCGGACGAGAAGATTTGGGACCGTCAGATTGAAAGAAGAAAAGGACAAAAATTCTAAAGAGTGATCTCAGCCATTCATTTTGATTCTCTTTAATTCCTGAACATCCGATCATGTCCTTCGAAATCTTGACCCTCCATCTCCCTCAAAATAAATCCTGACCCTTCATGGGGAGCACCCGATTCCTATAAATACCTGCATGAAAAACTGTTCAAGGGATGGGTAAAAAAAGAGAGGTAGTTATTATAGCGGAAGAACTCTGAAACTTGATTCAGTTTGTTACTCTGCTAATTTGAAGTTTTGATTAGAAAGACTTTTGAAACTAGTTTTCTGAAGTGTTTTCTTGAAAAAGGATTCTGAATACTGGAACTCTACATTTTCAGTTTGTTCATTATCTGGTCACACTATCACTTTCAGCCCTTTATCATCTCTGTCTTCGTTCCCATTATTCAAGCTCAACTTCATTTCACTCGGTTTTTATCTTAATCTGATTGCATTTTAGCTAAGCACCCTTCAGTTCACAAAGAACATCAGCCCTCAAGCTAATCAGTTTGCTGTCTTATTACTATTTGTCACCCCGTAGTCATTTCAATAGATTTGGCTCATACGGTAAGAGCTCATACTGCCATTTTGTTAAGTGTTTACGTTTACTTTCCGCATTTTCTTTGTCCTTTTTATGCATGTGATTTTCTCCAAGTTCATTTAGTGCCAAAGAACCTTAGAGAATGTTACTCTCGAGTTTATTTCTTTAGTGATCAGTCCATCATTTCATTAACCTTCGTCATTTCTGAATGCAAATTTTCTAGTTCCTAGTAGCGTGTAAGTGGTTGGGTAAAATATAGATAACTGCAACTTACGCGTCTCTTTTAAGAGAGAAAGAGCCTGAATAACACGTCAGGAAAATAGCCACAATATTAGGCTGACGTAAACGGCAATTCGGCAAGATGCCATAAAGTGGGATAAAACCAAAGTAAACGAAACAGAATAGATCGGACATTAATAGATACTGGTAAAGTGACCTTAGGGGAGGTCAGCAAAATTTAGTCCAGCTTTTCTTATTTAGTCACAAAATATCAATTAGAAGCCTTACCCCCCCCCCCCCCCCAACACCTTAGAACGTCAGAATCTTTAGCTTTAGGACCTTATGACATGTAGCTGAAATTAAAATTCGGGAAATCGGAAATATCCCATTCAGGTTCCTGTTAATTTAAAAGAGATCGGAAGAGAGTTCTTATCTGGTCTCAAATCGAAATTTTAAGTAAATACTTAATAGAGATCGGAGGAGAGTTCTTAATCGGTCTCAAATCAAAATTTTAAATAAATACTTAATAGAGATCGGAGGAGAGTTCTTATACGGTCTCAAATCAAAATTTTAAATAAATACTTAATAGAGATCGGAGGAGAGTTCTTATCCGGTCTCAAATCAAAATTTTAAATAAATACTTAATAGAGATCGGAGGAAAGTTCGTATCCGGTCTCAAATCAAAATTTTAATAAATATTTAATGGAGATCGGAAGAGAGTCCTTATCCGGCCTCAACTCAAAATTTTAATAAGCATTAAATAGAGATCGGAGAAGAATTCTTATCCGGTCTCAACTCAAAATTTTTAATGATTTAATAGAGATCGGAGGAGAGTTCTTATCCGATCTCAACTCAAAATTTTAATAAATATTAAAGAGTTCGGAGAAGAGTTCTTATACAACTCTCAAATTAAATTTTAATAAAATAGTTCTTTTAGATAAGATTAACCTACAACAGTAACTCACTAAGGTTGTCTCATTTACTTATGTATCTGGGTGATCCAAATTTAGTGTAAAATCAAATGCTCCTTTAGTCAAAAGGATCAACATGTCCATTCAAGCCCTTCTAACTAATGCAAAGTTAAATCTACTTACCCTTATTAAGGGACGAGGTGGGGTGCCTAACACCTTCCCCACCCGTTTACGGACCCCGAACCTAGAATCTCTGTTTTGAAGTGGTTTTATTTCAATTTATCTTCACAAATGGTTTTCTTTAGTTACCCTCAAAACTAAGGTGGCGACTCCTCACTCTTTCCCACTTCGGTGAGTGATCGTCCAGGCGACTGCAAAATCCCTTACGACACTGCCCAAGGTGTGTGGACAAGGTTTAGTAAAGAAACCTTAACCATTGGAGGCTTGGATTATGGTTGCATGGTGGACTTCAAGGTGCGGCCATGGAGTTTTCTCTCCCAAAGGTTTTGGCTGAATTTTCCCAAGGTTGAAGATGAAGTTATCTTCTGTCCATATGTTGATTAAATGTCCACTTAAGTGGAGTTAGTGGAGCACTAAGATAAAGGTTTAATATTTGTTTAGTTAAAGTTTCATAATTTAGTTTTTATCCCCCATTTCTTTCACTATTCTTATAATGTATCACAATTTAATTTTTCATGACATTTCTAAAGTGTAATATCATTTATTTTTAATGGAGATTTAGGTTAAAAGACAACTCGGGGTATCAAATGACCACAATGCCCCTGTTCGGGTTGCATTCCCGATTTTTCGGTAACACCGAGTTTTGTCATTTTTTTTATTTCTCGTTTTTCTTTGTACTAATTAATTAATTTTTATTTGATATTTCTAATAATATTTATTACTTCAATAAGTCTTTAATTATGTTTTAAAAATTTTTTTCAGGGTTCTCCACGGTCCAGGGCTAGTCAATAGTCCACGCCGCAACTTCCCGGTGCGGTCACCCATCGCTATGGTTTTCGGCTCGTTTAACTTGGTTACATTTCATTGCTATTATTTTTCCTTTGTTTTTCTTGTATTTTCTTTTCTTGTATTTCATTATTTTATGTCTCCTCACCAATATTTAAGTGTAGTTCTAGGCATCCTAGCTGTCCAGACAGACACTATCACCGAAACAGTAGAATGCACTACCGAACATAGGGGTGTTACACCAGTTATCTATTATAGATTACTTGGGTAACCAAAATAAATATTGATAAATTTTAATCAAATAATTGGTATAAAAAGGTACCAAATTAATAATACTACAAATAATTACTAGAAACTTGTTCGTATGAAAAATCAGCATACACTCTGTATGTTTAATTTATTTTAGCTCTTTTTATTTTATTATTGGCACCACTAAGCAGTATTGCTTAACGCGTTACTTTTGCCACGTGTAGGTACTAGAGATACGGAGCGCGATCCCAGTAGACCCCAGTCTGGGTGAGAGTCAGATCTGCTAGTGTCCTGTGTCACCTCTCAGCTGTAATACCCTCACTGTAGCAATTCTGTACATTCTACTGTTCAAGTGACCAGTGTCGGTTTGGACAGTTAGAACATCTGGAAAAATATTTAAACTAAAGTGAGAAACCATAATTAATTCAAATATTAATAAGAAAAAATTAGGAAAAATTTTAGAAATAAAATACAACCAAGTTAAATGAGCCGGTGCCCTAACGATGGGTAACCTAGTGGGAAGTTGCGATCTCGCAACTAGGAGCCCTAAACCCAGGAGAAAATTCATAAAATAATTTTTGAGACTCCAGAGAAGAGTCATTGAGGTTTTTATGGCATTAGAATGCCAAGAAAATGCGTAGAAAAATTGTTTAGATCAGTACAGACGATTTTGGCTCAATAAGCCAAATGGATGACATTTTGGTCATTTCGTCTTCAAAGATGATTTTTGGCTGACTTGTCCAGTTAAGTAAATAATTATTATGATCTAAAATATGAATAAATATTGCTAGAAGTGTAATTAAAAATGAGAAATGAAAATAAGAAAACAAAGCAAAAAGAAAATGGAATTAAATTAGATTTATGACATAGGATGATGCAATAAAATTTGTATTAGCCAATTAGAACTTAACAAGCATATTTATAATACATAAAAAGGGAAAAAGAAGTCAAAATTCGAAAGCAAAATCTACTCTTCTTCTTCTTTCTTGGCCGAACTCCTCTCCTCATCCACTCCACCATTTTTAACTCCTTTTTAAGCTCAATTTTCTTTAGATTCTCACTATCAAATTCCTAACCCCCAACATTAAACCTTAATATTTCATCAAGGAGAAGAACTTGGTGGGAAAAAGAAAGGGAAAAAGAGAAGATTTGGAGCTCTTGAAAACTACTAAAAGAAGTAAGTGCTCTTAACTTCAAGATTTAGTGTTTAAATTGTGTGGATTAGTTGAATTGAGTTGTAAATATGAAGAAAAATTGATGAAATCATGGGTAATGGCTGAAAAGGAAATTCGGCCAGCTTGGAAGCAAGGAGAATTTCTATGTTTTGTTTAGTTTAAACTTACCTCCTAATGCTATTTAACATGTATAAGTATGAATTTTTAATGGGAGTAGCATGTGTTACAAGATTAAGAGAATTGGAGAATTAGGGTTAGAGGTAATTAGAATTTTGCTCAATTGATAGTGAATCAGTGTTCTAATGGTCAATTAGTGACTATTTGAGATGAATTGACTTTGATTTAGACTGAAATGTGGCATTGGATTAGGAATTGGTATGCTGCCCTTTGTGATCAATTATAGACTCTGTGAGTCCAGTGTGTTCATGGGGTTATATCTTAAGCTATGTTGCCCCAATTGGTGCAAGGCCAATTGGACGTGATATTGGACACATAATGCAACATTTTTTTGTGAAGAAATCCTGCCCAGAAAACCCACCTAAGTTGACCTAAAAATTGCTTCAATCCGGGTAACACACAAGCTGTCCCTGGAAAATGACTAAATGAATAATGTTCATTCATTTGGTCATAACTCAGTGTAGAAAGGTCCAATTGACCTGAATTTTTAGCAATAGAAAGTTGAGACATAGCCCTACAACTTTTATGAAGAAAACAAATCCAAATTTTGATCATAACATGTCCAAAAACTGACCTGCAATCAATGTACAAAAACTGCAGAATTGATTCTGCCCAGAAATTTTGGAAATATTATAATCTGGCCAGTTATGGTGTTTAGGACATAATTTGATGTACAAAACTCTAAATGGAGTGATTTAAAAAAAGAAATGTAACTAGACACAATAAGGAACAACTTTGATGATGAATATTTGGCCAAATTCTCACTGTAGAATGGCCTAATGGAATAGTGAACTCTAGCACCCAAAACTAAAATTTCTGATTTATTCATCATTGGTTGGAAGTATGGATTGGCAACTAATGACAACACTTTTGGGAACCAAAATGTTGTAAATTTTTGTGATTAGGACTTATGTAGCTATTATGCATTGGAAATTCAATAATTTGACCTAAATTGTAAAATGAATAGTAACCTTACATGTAAAGCATGAAAATTCAATCAATAACTTGGTAATGTGCCCTAGTACACCTAGTAAGATTGGTTTGGATAGGTTGGCATGCCAATAGGGTTCAGTTAGCAGTACTGCACATGGCATTATGCCATTCTGTGATTTTATGGCTTTTAGCCATTCTGATATTATGATGATACTTGGCCTTGTGCCAAATATTATTACAGCTTATCAGCTGTTCTGTTGCACACCGAGAGACACTATATATATTTATTCTCTTTTAGTTCTTTTTATTTTATTATTGGCACCACTAAGCATTATTGCTTAGCGAGTTGCTTTTTGCTATGCGTAGGTACTGGAGATACGGAGCGCGATCCCAGTAAACCCCAGTCAAGGTGAGAGTCAGATCTGCTAGTGTCCTGTGTCACCTCTCAGTTACAGTGCATTGGTAGGATGCTAGGCTACATTTTGTATTTTGTGTTTTGTATTTTTTGTAAATTTTGTAATTAAACTTTTATTTTGTCATGTATATTGAAACTTATGTGATTATGTATTAATGAAATTATCTATAAATAGTGTTCATAAATGAAAGTTGAGTATTTATTTATGATTTGAGTATAAATATGATGTGAATTGAATGATTGGAAAGTTTGAGAAATTGATGAGAAATTGTTGAAAATTGATGTGATAATTGGGAGTTGTGGAATAAAAATGATTATTGAAAGTGTTTTTCACAGGTTTCGAAGAACTATTTTCTCCATTTTTAGCCGGTACTCTACCGAATTTTCTATAAAATTTTCAGAACCTCAAATGAATTTATAATTTCTATAAATAACTTAAATGAGTCAAATCTCCCAAATTGCATTTCATCATCATAAAGAAATAAATTAAGGAAGGATAAAAATAATTGAGATAAAATATGGTATTCCGATACACAGTGTGGCATATCTTGCTCGGTTATACTATAGACGGGTAAGGGGTGTCACATCAGCTACAATGCATTCGTAGGATGCTAGGCTACATTTTGTATTTTGTGTTTGTGTTTTTGTAAATTTTGTAATTAAACTTTTATTTTATCATGTATATTTGAAACTTATATGATTATGTATTAATGAAATTATCTGTAATTGTGTTCATAAAAAAAGTTGAGTATTTATTTAGGATTTTAGTATAAATATGATGTGAATTGAATAATTGGAAAGTTTGAGAAATTGATGCAAATTTGTTGAGAATTGATGACATATTTAGAGTTGCAGATTTGAACAATTATTGGAAGTGTTTTCTATAGGTTCCGAAGAATAGTTTTCTCCATTTTTAGCCGGCATTCTACCGGATTTTCTGTAAAATTTTCAGAACCTTAAATTAACTCAAAATTTCAATAAATAAATTAAATGACATAAATTTCACTTTGTGATAAATAAATAAATTAAGAAAAGGGTAAATTGTAATAAAATAAGATTTGTTGCTCCGACACACTGTGTGGCATATCTTACTCGGCTACATTGTAGACGGGTAAGGGGTGTCACATTGTGTGACTCCAATTGGTATGAGGCCAATCGAAGGTGAAAAATGACCTAAATCACTCCAACTTTCATGTAGAAACTACGTCCCAATTCTGCCTAAAAAGTGACCTAAAACTTGACCAAATCCGGATTGCCTTTTTACTGAACCCAGAAATGACCAAATGAACAGTGTTCACTCTTTTGGTCATATCTCACTATAGACAGGTCCAAATGACCTGAAATTTATACCATTAGAAAGATTAGACATAGGGCTACAACTCTTGTGAAGATACTAAAGCCCAGAAATTCCATTTACCTAACCAAATTGCTTGCCCAAGTTGGGGTACCAAATATGTCCAGAATTGAAACTGCCCAAAATTGCTAAATAAAGACCACTTGACCAGTTTTGACAAAGAAGCCATAACTTAGTCCATAGAACTCCAAATGCCCTGAAACTAGTGCCAATTTTTCAATAAGACATAGGCCTATAATAATGGTATTTTGACCAAAACCTAGAATCTTAGGGAACTAGGTCAATTATCTTGATTAATTTGGCATACCAAATTTGGAAATGGTATAAATGATCTTTAACTCCATAATAGTGTTTTAAGTACATCTCCCACTAGAAGTTTTCAATTAAAATGAGCCATACCATTCTGGAAAGCTAAGAAATGGACCTTCAATTTTGTTGTAGACATCTTCCTCACCTTATGAATGTAAGAAGCTCAAATATTGGGTCAAAACTACTGCCCTAATTGAAATCTTGTTACTACAAGACCTTTGAGCCCAGTCCAATAACTTAACTATAAGTAACTCTACAAGACTTGAAAAAAATTACAACAAAAAATTTTGAGTAACCATAATACATAGGGCAACATATCCTATGAAGAATAGTAGACATAAATATGGCAGAAACCTACTCAAATAAAATTGGCAAAGTATATTATCAAAACTGCCTAGTAAGGGAACCAAAATTCAGAATTGACCTAGCTATGGTTATTTGATCATAACTCGAGTTATAAAAATCCAAATGACATGATTCAAAAAGAAAAATAAATACAAGACATAGAGGAACAACTTCCATTAAGGAAGTGTGGCCAAATAGTAGCCACAAGTTGCTCAATTTGATATGTAAATACAAGACAGTAAAGCTGAATCTAAAGAAAGGTTCTTGAAATAACTTATTGACTTATCCCTAATAAGTCACTACATGCTAATTTACATGAAATGGGTATGTGGGATTCACTTTCCCATTATAAATTAACATGAAAATTCTGTTATCACTATATGCTAAATTACATGAAATAGAAATGTATGACCCATTTTCCCACAATACATGAACATGAAAATTTAGTTAAATAATTATTAATGCTTAATTACCCACAGTAAACCTAGGCTTATATATATATATATATATATATAGTTAGATCGATTGGTATACCAATTAGGGAATACAGATAGTAAAACTATCTACATAAATAAACCTACATGAATAAGCCTACATGGATAATTATTGATCACTAAGATATGCTTGACATGACAGATGCCATTGTGCATACCCGTTGGCCATTGTGCCTAATTGTATTTGTGGCTTTAATAGCCTACCCGTTGTCCATTGTGCCTAATTATATTTATGGCTTTAATAGCCTACCTATTGGCCATTGTGCCTAATTGTATTTGTGGCTTTAAAGACCTACCCATTGGCCATTGTGCCTAATTGCAATTGTGGCTATAACAGCCTACCCATTGGCCTTGTGCTTGACAGACAGTTGTATAAAGGATATTATATGCCTGCCCACTGCCCTTGTGCCTGACAGACAGTTGTATACAGGATATAATATTCCCGTATATCCAGTCTATATAAACTGTTATAAGTTACTTGGGCACAAATATAAGTAATGAGTCTTAAATTTAATTAAGTACCGAAAAGATCACAGATATGAGTAATAAGCTTTAAAAAAAATTAATTAATTAAATAATTACATGAAGAGACCACTGATATGACTTTAAAAGACAGAGAAAGAAATAAATGCACAGATAGATACTGATAATTAAATTATTTCCAAAGTGCATTTGAAATATACAATTGACCTAAAATTATGAAATTACACATATTATTGTCATTTTAAATCATTTAGTTATTCTGCTTTAAGATTATATACCACAAAGCAATTTGCTTAACGCGTTGGATTTCCATCGCGTAGGTACTGGAGACCCGCCAGAGCAGCAGCCGCCTCAGTAGTACTCTGATTTCAGTTGTCCAAATCTGCATACAGTCCATAATTCACATCATCAGTCTTTTGTATTTTGGTAGGGCCCATGTATAGACTAGTATTTTGGTTCATTGTGTATAAACATGATGTAATTACTAGTTTGTGACATAATGAAAATTGTAATTATATATTTTGGATTATAAATAAAGTTATAAATTTTTATATGAATTTCTATATGAATGAATGAATGAATGAACAATATATTTTCTTGAAATTGCCTAAGTAGAGATGATATGATATGATATGATGCATATAGAAATATGAAATTATTTTTAACAGACAATTAATGGAACCCGTCAAATGCTAATAAAACAGAGGAGGTTCTACCTGGGTTTCCACAGAAATAAATTGTGATTTTAAAACAAGTGCATATATATATATATATATATATATATATATATATATATATATATATATATTTCTTTTTTTTTTCACCACATGTTTTCTAAAATTTTAAAATTACCAATGAATAGGACAACATAAGATAGGGTGCACTGGCATCAAATGTGGCACTCCTTACTCGACTACACTGTAGACGAGTGAGGGGTGTTACTTTTAGTGATATCAGAGTAAAGGTTTAGGCAGTCCTAGACCTAGATAGATAGAAATAGATAGAATGCATTACATGCATGGGCCTTTAAACAGAGTCGAGGTGACACTAATGCAGATCTATTCTTTATCAGTTTTATAGGGTCGATGGCATCCGATCCATCAGAGCACAAGTCTCTGAAATCGATAGAGGAAGAGGTAGAGAGTCACGCACCTACACCTCCGTCTAATCAGGGGCGTAGTAGCAGTAGGGTAGAACCATCGTTGGGTACCTTTGTAAGGACACAACAGGCCTTCCTAGAGCAGATGACTCAATTGCTCCATCAGGTCACTAGGGCTATGGCACCTCCACAGCCACAACCACCATCACCCCCTCCTCGCCCAGTATATAGGACCCCAATAGAGAGAGTTAGAAATAATGAGTAGTCCAGGAAGGACAGGCAATGCAAGAGAGGGTCTGAACCTAGCCAATCCAGCACAACTGCTACAGAGAGCAAGAGACCCAGGGGGTCTCAGGGTTAGATTCAGAGCAGAGAATAGAGGAAGAGGTCCTGGTTTGCCTTAAGGGGATAGGGATCAACCCAGGTGCCAGTTTGTACACATTGTGGGAGGAACCACAGAGCAGAGTGTAGACTACTGATGGGTGGATGTTTCAAATGTGGGTCCACAGAACACTTTTTGAGAGATTGCCCACAGAGGAGTGCTCCCACAGCTCCACCACAGACTCAGAGGTCTGCCCTGACAGTGCAGAGGGGTAGAAGACCTATGAGGCCTGATATAGCTGGTACGTCACAAAAGGGTTTTGAGATTATAGAATCGCCCGAGGCTGGAGTAGCACCCCGTGTGTATGCTATGGCTCGAGAGGAGCCAAATCCAATAGATGTTATCAAAGGTACCCTTCCTAATTATAAAACCTTTAAATATGTATTCATAGACCCTATTATATTTACCCCTATATATGCATTGTACCTCCCGTTAAAAGAGGATATCGATAGATGGGTCAGAAGATGACATACTGGTCGCCAACCCTTTAGACCATAAGGTGATGGTAAATTATCAACCTAAAATGATCATATTAAAGATAATGGATAGAAATAAGAAAGAGACTATATGTGAGATGAAATAGGATGAGTGCATAATTGATTAAGGATAAGTATAGGAAAATTTTAGTCTATTGGGATATACCGTGGTAACTATGTAATGCTCTTGATGTTTGTGCTATAAGCTGCAGATTATAGTACCAACTTGGGACTATTGTGTAGAGCTACATATTTTCGATAGTAAATCAAGATAGGGATAAGACTGTAGAGCTAAATCTAGTAAAACAGATTAAAGAGAAAGTGAAGTATTATAACACGAAAAGGTAAAGAGGCAAGGAGACAATGGCTTCCCGATTATTTACATCAGGTAAATTTCGAGGACAAAATTTTATTTAGAGGGGAAGAATTGTAACACCCTTACCATAGGTAGTCTGTACATTCTACTACTCCGACGACTAATGTCTGCTTGGATGGTTAGAATGTTGGGAGCTACATCTAAATGATAGTGAGGACACATAAAATGATGAGAAAATACATGAAAAAAAAATTAAGGAAAAATAAAAGGCATGAAATACAATTAGGTTAAAATAGCCGTGTCCCAGACCCGCGAGAAACCCTAGGAAATAATTTTCGCGGTTTAATTAAAATTTTACCGAGGTGTAAATGACATTAAAAATGTCAAGGAAACTTTAATTAATTGATAAAAGTGAAAATAAAAATTTAAAACAGACAGTATGAAAATTTAAGGAATTGTCCGATCGGTAATTCCAAAAAGGAGGGACTTTAATCCGAAGAGGGGCATTTTGGTCATTTGACACTTAAAGTTGACTTTTGACCAAAAAGTCCATTAAAAATTAGTGATACAAAAATTTAAAAATCTTTATAAAAACCCCCCATGAAAATATGAAATTACATTAGTGCAATTAAAGAAACTTAAGTGGGGTCAATTAGAAATTTTAAAGCCTTGAATATTATATTATAAACAAGGGTTAGTGGGGGGAATAAAAGGGAGAGAAATAGGCAGAAAAAGGTTAAAAAGAAAAGTCACCTCTCCCTCATTTCTCACTTGGCCGAACCCTAGCCTCACTTCCCCCATTGATTCTTTCACCTTGCATGCTCCATTCTTGCCATAATCTTCAAATTTTCCCTTTACAAAAGTTGTTCCCCACATCAAAAGGAAGCCATTGATAGTAATTAGAAGAGGTAAGAGTTGATGTTTGGTAATTCAAGGAGGTTACCATTAAAGGTTAGTGTATAATCCCTCACATCTCTTCCTTAATTTCTTGAATTGAGGGTTATTTGAGTTAGTGTGTTAGTAAAATTGAAGGAATTGATGGGTAATTGGGAAACCCCCAATTCGACAGCCACAAAAACTAGGGGAGATTGTTTAAATTTTTTTTACATGAAATTGATGTTTAGTAATGTTAATTAAGCTAATTACATGTATTAGGATAAAAGTGCATGTGGGTGTTTAAGGTTTGAATGTGAATTAGGGTTTGTAACCATAAATTTTTGGGATTTTGTTTAGGCTTGAAATTGTTCAATTAGCAGCCTTGATAAGCATGATTATCGATTAAATTAGACACATAATTGGTGAATTATAATGTTGACTAAGGTGACTAAGAGTATAGGAATTAAATTGCATGTATAATTGTTGACCTTGACACTTTAACTTAGGGCTTTGAGCAAATTATGAGTGATTAGTGATACTACCCAATTTGGTGGCCTTGAGGAACATAGAAAATATGTAATTTCATGAATTAAATGGTGAATTATGGTTTCCATGGATATGTGGAAACGAATTAGGCATTGATAGTTGAAATTTCATGCACTAGCCAATTATTTCATGTACAGATGGTTAAACTTGACCAAATTGAATTTAGGGTTTTGAATTGGTTATTATAAACTTGTGTATATTACTGGATATTGATTGATTGAGATGAATTGGTGATATTAGAAGTGCCATGATTACATACTTGAAGTTTGGGAGATGGAGAAGTGAATATTGGGAGTGTTATTTTGTGTAGGTTGTGACATTATTGAAAACAGTGTGTGAATTGAGTTATAACTAACCTTGTGTGAGTCTAATTGATATGAGGCCAATTGGAGGTGAAAAATGACCTAAAACACTCCAACTTTCATGGAGAAACTATGTCCCAATTCTTCCTAAAAAGTGACCTAAAACTTGACCAAATCCGGATCGCCTTTTTAGTGAACCCAGAAATGACCAAATGAATAGTGTTCACTCTTTTGGTCATATCTCACTATAGATAGGTCCAAATAACCTGAAATTTACAACATTAGAAAGCTTAGACATAGGGCTACAACTCTTGTGAAGACAATAAAGCCCAGAAATGCCATTTACCTAACCAAATTGCTTGCCTAAGTTGGGGTACCAAATCTGTCCAGAATTGAAACTGCCCAGAATTGCTAAATAAAGACCACTTGACTAGTTTTGGCAAAGAAGCCATAACTTGGTCCATAGATCTCTAAATGCCCTGAAACTAGTTCCAAATTTTCAATAAGACATAGGCCTACAATAATGATATGTTGATCGAAACCCAGAAGCATAGGGAACTAGGTCAATTAACTTGATTAATTGGCATACCAAATCTGGAAATGGTATAAATAACCATTAACTCCTGAATAGTGTTTTAAGTATATCTCCCACTAGAAGATTTCAATTAAAATGAGCCATACCATTCTGAAAAGCTAAGAAATAGACCTTCAATTTTGTTTTATACATCTTCCTCACCTTATGAATGTAAGAAACTCAAATATTGGGTCAAATCTACTGCCCTAATTGAAATCCTGTTACTATAAGACCTTTGAGTCCAGTCTAATAACTTGACTATAAGTAACTCTACTAGACTTGAAAAAAATTACAACAAAAAATTTTAAGTGACCATAATACATAGGGCAACATATTCTATGAAGAATAGTAGAGCTAAATATAGCAGCAACCTACTCAAATAAAATTGGCAAAGTATATTATCAAAACTGCCTAGTAAGGGAACCAAAATTCAGAATTGACCTAGTTATGGTTATTTGACCATAACTTGAGTTATACAAATCCAAATGACATGATTCAAAAAGAAAAGTAAAGAAAAGACATAGAGGAACAACTTCTATTGAGGAAGTGTGGACAAATAGTAGCCACAAGTTACTCAATTTGATATGTAAAGACAAGACTGTAAAGCTGAACCTAAAGAAAAGTTCTTGAAATAACTTATTGACTTATCCCTAATAAGTCACTACATGCTAAATTACATGAAATGGGTATGTGGGATTCACTTTCCCACTATACATTGACATGAAAATTCTATTATCACTATATGCTAAATTACGTGAAATAGAAATGTATGACCCACTTTCCCACAATACATGAACATGAAAATTTAGTTAAATAATTATTAATGCTTAATTGTCCACAGTAAACCTAGGCATATATATATATATATATATATATATATATAGTTAGATCGATTGGTATACCAATTAGGGAATACAGATAGCAGAACTACTTACATGAATTAGCCTACATGAATAAGCCTACTTGAATAAGCCTACATGGATAATTATTGATCTCTAAAATATGCCTGACATGACAGATGCCATTGTGCATACCCGTTGGCCATTGTGCCTAATTGTATTTGTGGCTTTAACAACCTACCCATTGGGCATTATGCATAATTGTATTTGTGGCTTTAACAGCCTACCCGTTGGCCATTATGCCTAATTGTAATTGTGGCTTTAACAGCCTATCCGTTGGCCTTGTGCTTGACAGACAGTTGTATACAGGATATTATACGCCTGCCCACTGGCCTTGTGTCTGACAGACAGTTGTATACAGGATAGAATATTCCTGTATATCCAATCTTTATAGAATGTTATAGGTTACTTAGGTACAAATATAAGCAATGAGTCTTAAATTTAATTAAGTACTGAAAAGATCACAGATATGAGTAATAAGCTTTAAAAAAAATTAATTAATTAAATAATTACATGAAGAGACCATTGATATGACTTTAAAAGACAGAAAAAGAAATAAATGCAAAGATTAAATACTGACAATTAAATTATTCCCAAAGTGCATTTGAAATATACAATTGACCTAGAATTATGAAATTACACATATTATTGTCATTTTAAATTATTTAGTTATTCTGCTTTAAGATTATGCACCAGTAAGCAATTTGCTTAGTACATTGGATTTTCCATCGTGTAGGTACTGGAGACCAGACACAGCAGCCGCCTCAGTAGTACTCTGATTTCAGTTGTCCAGATCTTCATATGATCCAGAATTCACCTCATCAGTATTTTGTATTTTGGTAGGGCCCATGGATAGATTAGTATTTTGGTTCATTGTGTATAAACATGATATAATTACTAGTTTGTGATGTAATGGAATTTGTAATTATATGTAACACCCCGAACCTCCGAGTTATGAATAGTACCATTTTTGGTCCGTGACTAGTACTATTCAAAAACACCTTGAGGACCAAAAATAAATAGAAAATTATTTGAGATAGACACAATAAAAATTTAAGCGACATAATAAAAATTCAAGTGACCCAAAAATATAAGGACTCACTGGGTATATTGTAAAAGAGGGATTATGACCCGATAAGGGGCATTTTGGTCAATTCACTTTAAGAGTTGATTTTTTACCAAAATGTCAATTTAATTAAATAAAAATAAAATATTGAATTATGAAGAAATATTGAGGGAAAAATTAGAGTAAAAGTGGAAAGAAAATAAAAGAGGGAAAAATCTAGAATTTAAATTCTATATTTGACCTAATTAAAATTAATGACTTATAGGCTTTTGACAATTAAACTTAATTATTTAATTAAAAAGGAATAAATAAGTATAAAAGAAGACAAGTCCCCTTCTTTCCCTTCTTCCATGGCACCACCCATCTTCCCTCTCCCTCACTTTTCTTTTCTCTTCTTCTCTAATCTTCTTCCACTATTGTTTTCCCTTCCAAGTCTTGATTCACTTTAATTCCCTTCATAAATTCCATATCCCACTAAAAGAAAACATCAAAGAGATCTTTAATTGAGAGATTAAAAATAAGAAGAGCAAGATTTGGAAGAGATTGGAAGTGAAAAAAATCATCAAATGAGGTAAGC
Source organism: Hevea brasiliensis (assembly GCF_030052815.1). Taxonomy (NCBI): domain Eukaryota; kingdom Viridiplantae; phylum Streptophyta; class Magnoliopsida; order Malpighiales; family Euphorbiaceae; genus Hevea; species Hevea brasiliensis. The sequence continues at coordinate 57,378,275 of NC_079498.1, forward strand.
TCTCTCTTTCATGCTTGATTAACCAAATATGCTTTGAATCAAGTTTGGGTGTAATGAATTTACATGAGAAAGCATGAAATTTCATAAAAAAAATGAAAGAAAACATGTATGAAATCTAAACTATGGTTTTGGCCAAATTGGAGAAAAGTTAGGGTATGATGTCTTTGAATGAAATTTATGATGAGATTAAGCTTAGTTGAAGTAGTATACATGATTGGGGCAAAGAAATTGCATAAAATGTGTATAAATTTAATTATGGGAGATTAGGGTTCATGGGAAAATTGGAGTTTTGGTGCTAGAGAGTGAAATTGGTGTGTGTAGTGTTAAATTATGGTCATTTGAGGTTTCTTTAGTTTGAATTAACATTGGGCTGATGAATGGAGGTAATGAAATGGTAAGATTAGGAAAAATTACAAACTTTGGTATTTGAAAATTATGGGGTTTGTGCTAGGAAGTGCCATTAATGTGTCAATGCTAAATTATAGTCATTTTGGGTGAATTAAATGTGAATTGAGGTTGGTTAGTGGGAATAATTGAAGAAATGAAAAATTTGAACCTAGGGCAGAATTTGCACACTGAGTTCAGTGTGTTTGACAGCCCATAAATTGAGCTACACAACTCCAATTGGTGTGAAACCAATTGGAAATGAAACTTAAGAAATAGGGCTAGAATTTTTGTGAAGATACCCTGCCCAAAAATGACCTTAAGCTATCCGAAATGAGCCTTGAACTTAGAGACAAAATTCTAGAACCTGCAGAATTTGACCATATGAACAGTAAACTTTGCATGGCCATAACTCTCTCTAGAAAACTCTGATTTAGGCAATTCTTGAATCAATGGAAACCTAAGACATAGTAGAACATTTCATATGAAGAACTTGAGGCTAAATTATGGACTTAACCCAATCAAATTGCTGTCAATCACTGAATCTGCAAAACTGCAGATTTAACATATGAACAATAAATTTTGCATGGCCATAACTCTCTCTAGAAAACTCCGATTTAGTCAATTCTTGAACTGATGGAAACCTAAGACATAGTAGAACATTTTGTATGAAGAAAATTAGCCCCAATTATGGACTTAACTTGATCAAATTGCTAAACGAAGTTGGATTGATAAATCTATCAGAACTAAATCTGCAGGATGAATAGTGACGTAAATAGTAACCGTATTTTGGTGATAACTTGAGCTACACAGCTCCAAATTAGGTGATTCAAAAAGGAAAATAAAGTTAAGACCTAAATGAACAATTTTCATGAAGAATACCTCACCAAATTATGATCAAAACTAGGTAAAAATTGGGTTCAAAGATTGGGGCACCAAGCTATCCCAAAACCAAAATATTCTAAAATTTTCAAAGCTAACTTGGGATGCGTTAGACATGCATATAATGAGCTCTTGGTAGAAATTGAGATTTGTATTGAGGTATTCTACTTGTATATTTTCAGTAGAAAAAGTAGTTGGAACGGACAAGGAGAAGTAGGTAATAAGGAAGGAGAATTATTGAAGGTTTGTGCACAACTAACCTTTTCTTCATTTTTAAACTTGTAAATTGCTTGGAATGTGTTAAATTGAATGAGTTTGCTTTAAACAAGTTTACTTTGACTGAAATATGTTTTTTCTCTTGCATTTAAGAAATTTGGGTGTTGCCACCTTTATATGGATATTATGATGAATTTAAATGTGTTTATTGGTTTATAAATGTGATTGTTGAGTGGGAAATTTTTGAAAACTGTTTTGAAATCACAGTTAGCATGACAGTCCCTTTCAGAACTCCCCAGTAGTAACGGCTTTTTGAGGTTGATAATTAATATTGATTATGTCTCCCATTAATAATGGTTAGTGGGGTAAGACTACATGAGTACTCATTAGCTAGCTATCCCTTCCCTCATTAATAACGGTTACTGAGGTTGAGATTGCTTTGTCGTGGTGTACAACACGGCACTGATCGTGAAATTTTGTGTCATGGCCTAAACTGTGTGTTGATGTTGTCAGCACTAATGCTTTGTGAATTGTGATTTATGAAGTGTGATTTCTCATTTGAAATATTATTCCAATAAATGGCTCTTATGAACTTAGAACTATTGTGATATTTTCATGCTTAAGAAGGATGTGATTTATTATGCTTTGACAAATTGTGTTTTCCCTTAAGTTTTGAAATTTCAGTTGTGCACCACTGAGTGATATACTCAGCGATAGCTTCTTTATGCTGTCACAGGTAAGGGAAAGGAGAAGGCTGCCGAGTGAGAGACTTGGAAGCAGCATTTTAGTATTGATTGTGGGTATTTACGTTAGGTATACCCTTGTGATTCCTTTAGATGTATTTTGTACCTATATGTATGGATGTACGGACATTGAGCAATTTGTATTAAAAAGTACTGCATTACTAAGTATTTTGAGTTTGTAACTATTTGTATTTTATTTTGAGACTTATAAAAATATAACTTTTACAATATTTAGTCTATCATTATTTCCAATGAATATTTACATGGAATTTTAACTATTCTCATGCAGTTTTACATAAAAGAATTGATAAGATAAAAAGCTATGATTTGTTTTTAAAATCCTTTGTAACATAACTAATGGGTTATCAGTAGGTGGAGTTCGGTAATTTATTAGGTATGCTACGGGAACATGTCATGCCTTACCAGGGATAAGGTGTGACATGTTTTAGTGGTATCAGAGCTTTGGTTTTTACACAAGTTTTGAAATTGCATGTTTGAAAAATTTTGATAAGTATAACTGCTCAACTGTCATTAATTGATACATATAGTGCATTACATCATAAATATGGACTAATGGAGAGAAATCTCCTTCTGTTGGTTATCCAGGGAGTAGAATTCTTTGTGATTCAGTATGGAAGAGGGGGATCACATAATAGAGCAATCAGTAGCAACTGAGGCACAGGGGCAGGCCCCAGCTCCTCAGAATGCCAGTTGGTTAGCTGCACCAGTCCCACCCATGCAATTTCCTACTCAGTTCGCTCAGCAGATGGCTGCATTATTTCAACAATTGGTTGGCAATATACCAGTCCAAGCTCCTGTGCAAGCACCTCCAGTGCAACCACCATTCCCAGCCAGACAATATGACAAGTTAATGAAGTATGGGGCAATAGAGTTCAAGGGTACAATGGACCCATTGGAAGCTGAGCAATGGTTATAACGGATGGAGAGGGTCTTCAAGAAATTGCACTGCACAATTGAGTTGAAGTTTGAATATTCAATTTCCCTGTTGCATGGAGATGCATATGAGTGGTTGAAGACCATTCCCCACAGTTTGGCTGAGCCGCCAGTGCTGACATGGGATGACTTTCTAAGGGAGTTTAGACAGAAGTATGTTCCTGATACTTATGTGGATATGAAGCTACAGGAGTTTCTCAGTTTGAAGCAAGGGAACAAGACTATAGCCGAGTATGAGAGAGACTTTTCTCACCTTAGCCACTATGCTGGAAGCCTACTCACTACCAGTAGAGACAGATGCAAACGGTTTGAGGCCGGTTTGACGCCTAGTTTGAGATTGCAAGTGGTTGGGTTTTGACATGACAACTTCTCTGGGTTGATATCACAGGCCCTTAAATTGGAAAGGATAGAACTGGAAGGGGCATTTGAGAAGGTAATCACTAAAAAAGAGAAGAGCAGTAAGCCTATAGGTCAGAGTCCAAGTAACAATTTGGGTAACAGGAAAAGCTTTGGGGGACCAAGTAACAGAGGATCTAATAGGGGAAGATTCTCAAGGTAGAGGCCACCTAGATCCGGACAGCAAACATCTAAGGGTTCCTTTCCTACTCGTACCTATGAAACCTGTGGCAGGAATCATGGAGGAGTATGTTATAAGGCCATAGGAGCCTGTTACAACTGTGGTGGAAGTGGGCATTTTGCTTGAGATTGCACTAGTGCTCGCAGGTCTAGGCCGCCTATCACCACTGAGGGATCTATTCAAGGTTCTGCTTCCAGAGGACAACAGACAGCTAGTAAAGGCCGAGGCAGGGGTAGAGGTAACACTTCTGGCAACCAGGGCACAATGAGCCAACCAGAGCAGAGTGGTGCATTAGCCAGGGTGTACACCATGCGCCACAGGGATGAAGCTGAGACATCAGATGTTGTGGCTGGTACTTTCTCCATCTTTGGTAGAGATGTATATGTGCTGTTTGACCTTGGTTCTACACATTCTTATGCTAGTGCTAGTATTGCATGTTCTGTTGCCATTCCTTGCTTGAAAATGGATTATGATGTGCTAGTGACTAGTCCCTTAAGGCAAGAGGTTAGGGTGAACAAATTGTATAAGGATTGTCCTTTAGTGATCCAAGGACATACATTCCTGTCAGACTTAATGGACATGCCCTTCTGAGATTATGATATCATCTTGGGCATGGATTGGTTAGCTAGGCATCACGCCATGATCGACTGTAGACTGAAGACAGTCACTTTTGGTCTTCCCAAGTATGTAGATGTAGTGATACACGGGGAGAGGCAGTTGTTGCCATCCAACATCATTTCAGCTGCACTTGCTAGAAAGATGATTAAAAAGGGATGTGAAGCTTATCTAGCTCATGTGATAGACACACAGGTGGGGAGTCCATATCTTAAAGATATTCCTACGGTATGGGATTTTTCGGATGTCTTTCCAGAAGAATTGCCGGGATTGCCTCCGAAAAGAGAGGTGCAGTTTGAAATTGAGACTATGCTTAGTGTGGAGCCAATCTCCATCACTCCTTATAGGATGGCACCTGCTGAGTTGAAAGAGTTGAAGGTGCAATTGCAGGAATTGTTAGATAAGGGTTTCATCTGCCCTAGCGTGTCACTTTGGGGAGCACCAGTATTATTTGTGAAGAAAAAGGATGGTATTCTCTGCCCATGCATAGACTACAGATAGTTGAATAAGGTGACCATAAAGAATAGATATCCTCTGCCACGGATCGATGATTTGTTTGATCAGTTGAAGGATGCAACTGTATTCTCTAAAATTGACTTGAGATCGGGCTACTACCAGTTGAGGGTGCAAGAGCAAAGTATTCCTAAAGCTACCTTTAGGACTCGGTATGGCCACTATGAGTTCTTGGTAATGCCATTCAGGTTGACTAATGCTTCAGCTGCTTTTATGGGCCTGATGAACACTATCTTCATGCCATATTTGGACCAGTTTGTTGTGGTGTTCATTGACGATATTTTGGTGTACTCAAAGAATGCAGAGGAACATGACAAGCACTTGAGGATAGTATTGCAGACTTTGAGGGAGAAGCAGTTGTATGCCAAACTATCGAAATGTGAGTTTTGGCTAAAAGAGATTTCATTTTTGGGGCATATTGTATCTGCAGAAGGTATCCAGGTGGATCCTAGCAAAGTTAAAGCCATTCTTAATTGGAAGCCACCCAAAATGTCACGGAAGTTCGGAGTTTCCTTGGTTTGGCCTGGTATTACCAAAGGTTTATGAAGGAATTCTCCATGCTAGTATCTCCACTGACCAAGCTACTTAGGAAGGATGTAAAATTTCGGTGGACTGATCGATGCCATGAAAGTTTTAATGAGTTAAAGAGGCGTTTAACTGAAGCTCCAGTCTTAACCTTGCCCACTTTGGATAAGGAGTATACCATATACAGTAATGCTTCTCATAACGGATTAGGCTGTGTGTTAATGCAAGATAGAAACGTCATTGCCTATGCTTCACGCCAGCTTAAACCGCATGAGAGAAATTATCCTACACATGACTTGGAGCTAGCAGCCATTGTCTTTGCCTTGAAGATCTGGAGACATTACTTGTATGGAGAGAGATGTTATATATACATGGATCATAAAAGTTTGAAATACTTGGGCACATAGAAGGAGTTAAATTTGAGGCAGAGGAGATGGTTAGAGCCGATAAAAGATTATGATTGCTTGATAGACTATCAATCTGGAAAGGTAAATATTGTAGCTGATGCTTTAAGTCGCAAGACTATATCTAGTTTGAGGATTTTCTCCTTTGTCCATGGTGCATGAATTAAGGGCATTGCATGCTAATTTGGAGATTAATGAAGATGGGCATATGGTAGCTACTTGGCAAGTGAAGCCAATGCTGGCAAAACAAATTAAAGCAGTTACACAGAAGGATGATAAGTATGTGAAGTTGATGGAAGAGGCTCGGGATGGCAAGAAACCAGAATTATCAGTAAATGATGAGAACTTGTTGTTATATAAGGGCAGAATGTTGCAGAATATGTTGCCAAATGCCTAACTTATCAGCAAGTAAAGGCAGAACACCAAGTGCCTGTAGGGTTGCTATAGCCATTGCCAATTCCCGAGTGGAAATGGGAAAGAATCACTATGGATTTCGTGACAGGACTTCCACGTACCCAAAAGAATCATGATGCAGTTTGGGTTATTGTTGATAGATTGACCAAATCTGCACACTTTTTGCCAGTGAGGATGGATTACAGCCCACAAAGATTGGCCAAACTATACATTGATGATGTTGTGAGGTTACATGGAGTGCCAGTGTCTATTGTGTTAGACAGAGACCCAAGGTTCACTTCTAGATTCTGGGGTAGTCTCCAAAAAGCCTTAGGAACTAGAAGAACTTCAGTACAACATTCCATCCACAGACAGATGGCCAATCTGAAAGGATCATTCAGATTTTGGAGGATATGCTTCGGGCTTGTGTGATTGAGTTTGAAGGGAGTTGGGCCACCCACTTGCCTTTAATTGAATTTGCCTACAACAACAGTTATTAGTCAAGTATCGGGATGCCTCCATATGAAGCACTTGATAGTAGAAAGTGTAGAACTCCCTTATGTTGGGATGAAGTGGGCGAGAGGAAGTTGATTAGCCCAAAATTAGTGCAGCAGACGGTTAAGCTCATTAGAGACAGACTCAAAGTTGCAACGGATAGACAGAAGTACTACATTGACCTAAAGAGAAGAGATATTTGGTACAGTGGGGGTGACAAGGTGTTCTTGAAAGTTTCTCCATGGAAGAGGATCATGAGGTTGGTAGAAAGGGGAAACTAAGTCCTCGCTTCATTGGGCCGTATGAGGTTCTAGAAAGAGTGGGTCCATTGGCATATAGACTTGCATTGCCTCCAGAGTTGGAAAAGATTCACAATGTCTTCCATGTCTCCATGTTGAGGAGTTACAGATCAGACCCCTCTTACATTTTACCAGTAGAGGAGATTGAAGTGAATCCATACCTGACATATGACGAAGAGCCCATAAAGATCTTGGCACATGAGGTGAAGCAGCTGAGGAACAAGCAAATACCTCTAGTAAAAGTGTTGGGGAACCATCATTCAGGCCAGGAGGCTACATGGGAGCGTGAGGAGGACATGAGGAGGCAGCACCCACAACTATTTAGAGATTAAGACCAGGTAAATTTCGAGGATGAAATTTATTTTTAAGGAGGGGAGAATTGTAACACCCCGAACCTCCGAGTTATGAATAGTACCATTTTTGGTCCGTGACTAGTACTATTCAAAGACACCTTAAGGACCAAAAATAAATAGAAAATTAATTGAGATAGACACAATAAAAATTCAAGTGACATAATAAAAATTCAAGTGACCCAAAAATATAAGAACTCACCGGGTATATTGTAAAAGAGGGATTATGACCCGATAAGGGGCATTTTGGTCAATTCACTTTAAGAGTTGATTTTTTATCAAAATTTCAATTTAATTAAATAAAAATAAAATATTGAATTATGAAAAAATATTGAGGGAAAAATTAGAGTAAAAGTGGAAAGAAAATAAAAGAGGCAAAAATCTAGAATTTAAATTCCATTTTTGACCTAATTAAAATTAATGACTTATAGGCTTTTGACAATTAAACTTAATTATTTAATTAAAAAGAAATAAATAAGTATAAAAGAAAACAAGTCTCCTTCTTTCCCTTCTTCCATGCCACCACCCATCTTCCCTCTCCCTCTCTTTTCTTTTCTCTTCTTCTCCAATCTTCTTCCACCATTGTTTTCCCTTCCAAGTCTTGATTTACTTCAATTCCCTTCATAAATTTCATAGCCCACTAAAAGAAAACGTCAAAGAGATCTTTGATTGAAAGATTAAAAACAAGAAGAGCAAGATTTGGAAGAGATTGGAAGTGGAAAAAATCATCAAGTGAGGTAAGCTCTCTCTTTCATGCTTGATTAACCAAATATGCTTTGAATCAAGTTTGGGTGTAATGAATTTACATGAGAAAGCATGAAATTTCATAAAAAAAAATGAAAGAAAACATGTATGGAATCTAAACTAGGGTTTTGGCCAAATTGGAGAAAAGTTAGGGTTTGATGTCTTTGAATGAAATTTATGATTAGATTAAGCTTAGTTGAAGTAGTATACATGATTGGGGCAAATAAATTGCATGAAATGTGTATAAATTTAATTATGGGAGATTAGGATTCATGGGAAAATTCGAGTTTTGATGCTAAATAGTGAAATTGGTGTGTGTAGTGTTAAATTATGGTCATTTGAGGTTTATTTAGTTTGAATTGACATTGGGTTGATGAATGGAAGTAATGAAATGGTAGGATTAGTAAAATAAGCTATCCAAAACGAGCCTTGAACTTAGAGACAAAATTCTAGAACCTGCAGAATTTGATCATATGAATAGTAAAATTTACATGGCCATAACTCTCTCTAGAAAACTCTGATTTAGGCGATTCTTAAACCAATGGAAACCTAAGACATAGTAGAACATTTCATATAAAGAACTTGAGGCCAAATTATGGATTTAACCCAATCAAATTGCTAAGCAAATTTCAATCACTGAATTTGCAGAACTGCAGATTTATCATATGAACAGTAAATTTTGCATGGCCATAACTCTCTATAGAAAACTCTAATTTAGGCAATTCTTGAACTGATGGAAACTTAAGACATAGTAGAACATTTTGTATGAAGAACATTATACCAAATTATGGACTTAACTTGATCAAATTGCTGAACGAAGTTGGATCGATAAATCTGCCAGAACTGAATCTGTAGGATGAATAGTAACATGAACAGTAACCGTATTTTGGTCATAACTTGAGCTACACAGCTCCAAATTAGGTGATTCAAAAAGGAAAATAAAGTTAAGACCTAAATGAACAATTTTCATGAGGAACACCTCATCAAATTATGATCAAAACTAGGTAAAAATTGGGTTCAAAGATTGGGGCACCAAGCTGTCCCAAAACTAAAATATTCTAAAATTTTCAAAGCTAACATGGGATGCATTAAACATGCATGTAATGAGTTATTGGCAGCAATTGAGATTTGTATTGAGGTATTCTATTTGTGTATTTTCAGTAGAAAAAGTAGTTGGAATGGACAAGGAGAAGTAGGTAACAAGGAAGGAGAATTATTGAAGGTTTGTGCACAACTAACCTTTTCTTCATTTTTAAACTTGTAAATTGCTTGAAATGTGTTATTTTGAATCAGTTTGCTTTGAACAAGTTTACTTTGACTGAAATATGGTTTTTCTCTTGCATTTAAGAAATTTGGGTGTTGCCACCTTTATATGGATGTTATGATGAATTTAAATGTGTTTATTGGTTTATAAATGTGATTGTTGAGTGGAAAATTTTTGGAAATTGTTTTGAAACCACAATTAGCATGACAGTCCCTTTCAGAACTCCCCAGTAGTAACGGCTATTTGGGGTTGATAATTGATATTGATTATGTCTCCCATTAATAACGGTTAGTAGGGTAAGACTACATGATTACTCATTAGCTAGCTAGCCCTTCCCTCATTAATAACGGTTAGTGAGGTTAAGATTGCTTTGTCGTGGTGTACAACACGGCACTGATCGTGAAATTTTGTGTCATGGCCTAAACTGTGTGTTGATGTTAGCAACACTAATGCTTTGTGAAGTGTGATTTATGAAGTGTGATTTCTTATTTGAAATATTATTCCAATAAATGGCTCTTATGAACTTAGAACTATTATGATGTTTTCATACTTAAGAAGGATGTGATTTATTATGCTTTGACAAATTGTGTTTTCCCTTAAGTTTTGAAATTTTAGTTGTGCACCACTTAGTGATATACTCAGCAACAGCTTCTTTATGTTGTTGCAGGTAAGGAAAAGGAGAAGGCTACCGAGTGAGAGACTTGGAAGCAGCATTTTAGTATTGATTGTGGGTATTTACGTTAGGTATACCCTTGTGATTCCTTTGGATGTATTTTGTACCTATATATATGGATGTACGGACATTGAGCAGTTTGTATTAAAAAGTACTGCATTACTAAACTATTTTGAGTTTGTAACTATTTGTATTTTATTTTGAGACTTATAAAAATATAACTTTTGCAATATTTAGTCTATCATTATTTCTAATAAATGTTTACATGAAATTTTAACTATTCTCATGCAGTTTTCTGCAAAAGAATTAATAAGATAAAAAGCTATGATTTGTTTTTAAAATCCTTTGTGACATAACTACTGTAACACCCCTATTTGCATAGCCTGGTATATTTCACTATTCCGGTGACCGGAGTCTGTCCGGGCAATTAAGGGGATTACGACCACACTTAAGACAACTAGATAAGCCATAAACAAATAATTAATAATTGTCAATTAGTTAAGTATAAATAAGAAAAACAGAACATAAGAAGTTAAACGAGCTGAGAGTCACAGCGATGGGTGACCTTTTCGGGAACGACTGCGAAGTCGATTTAAACTCAAATTTCGAACCGTAAAATGTGACGTCGTAGTCCTTAGGACCATTATGAACACAGTGGATAAGAGAAAATCACGAAAAAAGGTTGTTAAGCCAGTCAAATAATTAGGTCAAGGAGCTGGAAGGAATATTGAATTATTTGCAAACCGGGTTGAACCGGCGAGGGGCAATTTAGTCAATTGACCCCGAGAGCTGACTCCTGACCTAACTATCAAATAAAATCAGAGAAAAAAAAATTTTAGAGTCGGGAATTAAATTAAAGAACTAATAGAAAAATAAATAGAAAAATAAAAGAAAATGAAAAAGTTAAAAGGTAGTGACATCATCATGGTGACATAAGCATGATGCCATAAACCCTATAATTAAAAAATTACTTAAGTTGATTTATGGTCTTCCATAAGACATAAAATACTTATAAAGAAAAGAAAAGAAAAAAAAAACATAAAAGTCCTTCTTCCTCATGTGTTGCCGCCTCACTCTCCTCTCCCTCATATCACCATGAATGAAACTCCATTAAAGCTTGTTTCAAGCTTTTAAATCCCCCATTAAACTCTAAGTTCTTCCCCAATCACTCCATAAAACCTTATTTCCTTCCCTTGAGAAAGAAATTTAGTAAGAAAGAAAGAAGAAAAGAGGAGAAAAATTGAAGATTGAATATCAAAGTTGAGGTAGGCACCCTAAATTGAAAACTTGAGATTTATTAGTTGTGTTATAGCTTAAAGTAACTTAGAAACTAAAGAAATGAAATGAAACTAATTGTTGAAGGACCAAACTGAAATTTCAGCCAGCATGTGTATGGAGGTGTATTTTCATGGTTTGATTTATTTGAATGGGTATATGAACCTTAATTAATTGAATGGTTATGATTAAAGACTTTGAAAGTAGCTAAATGCAAGAATTTGTGAATTAGGGTTTTAGACATTAGGGTTTAGAGACAAAAATGTGAGAAACTTGTAAATGACATCATTGACCTAGTTTGAAGTGAGAAATGGTCAATGGTGACCAAATGAAGTGTGTTGGAATGGTTGGAGTTAAGGCCAAATTCGGATTGAGTAAGGTCATGCTGCTGGCAACATGACCAAGTTACTTTTGAGGGACCAAAAATAAAATTTTACAAGTCCAATTGGTATGAGACCAATTGGGAATGAAAATAGACACTAAATGACACAATTTTCATTTAGGAAGCATGCCCAAAAAGTGACCAAAACCTAGTGAACAAATTGACCAAACTTGGAAAATCTCAGTCTATCCCTGTACAAACTGACTTTGTTTATTTGGCCATAACTTGAGCTAGGCAAGTCTAAATAACCTGAAATTTTACCAGTGGATAGATGAGATATAGACCTAAATTTCATGATGAAAATAAACCCGAATTATGCCATTAACCAAGTCATTTGGCCACCCAAAGTTGGTGACCTAAAACTGCCAGAACCAAAATTTGCCCAAAAAATTGGGTTGAATCCAATCCAGCAACCATGGTTTAAATGGCTATAAGTTGAGCTACAAAACTCCAATTAGAGTGATTCAAAAAGAAGAATAAACTTAAGACAATAGGAAACATTTTCTATGCAGAAAGTTTTGCCAAATTCTAACAGTAAAATGACCAATGGAACAGTGCAACCTCAGACACCAAAACTAAAAATTATCAAATTTGCCTAAAAGACTTAGAATTTGAATAAACAACCAAAACCAACAAATTTAGTGACCAAAATGTGGTATGTGGGTGAAGTTGAAGTTCCCATACCTATTAAGCCTTAGAAAGTCAACAAATTGACTTGAATAGTACCATGAATAGTAACTCCAAAATGAAAATTTCTAAGAATGTTAGTTTAAGCATATTTGCGCTTGAATTAAGTATTTATGAATTAATTATTGGATTTACTGTGAAATAAGATACTGAAACACTATAAATGTTGTGTTTCAGCTGAAAAAGACTCGAAAGGTATAAGGGACTGAGTCAAGGCCTAGAAGCGACACACGTCAGGTTTGTGCACAAAAATTTTAAATTATAGTTTTCATAACGGAAATTGATTTGTTATACATTGCGAATGTGTTTGTTCATTATGAATTTCAAGAATGTTGTGTTGCCTCTTCTACAATGGAAATTTGGAAGGAAAATTAATTATTGATTTGTATGAAATATTTGAACAATATAGTTTTGAATTTAGTTATGGCTTTGAAAATCTTATTTGAAAAATAGTGTGTTGCCTACTTTGTAAATGAAAAGTTTAGAGTGAAATATGATTTGTGAATTGTATAAAATATTTGAATAACTTGATTTAAATTGTTTTTAATTTACACTTGGCATGGCAATACTAATATGTTCCTCCTCCACTTGTGGGGTGAGTTTGATATTTTATCACTTTCCTCCCTCTCTGGCTTTCCAGTCTGAGGGCTGAGTTTGGATGAGTACTCATTAGCTAGCTAGCCACCTCCCTCATTGATTTCGATTAGTGGGGTGAGTATGCCTTGTCGTGATGTACACACGACATGTTTAGAAATTTTGTGTCATAGCCTAAGTTGTGTTATTGTTTGGCAACACTATGTTTATTAAATTGTTTGATCAAGTTGTGTTGTATTAAGCTTTGAAAATTATGATTTGTTATAAATGTGATTTGAAAAAAAAAATTGTGAAATGCGATTATGAGATTTTTGAATGACGATTTGTTCATAAATGTTTTATATTATGCATTTTATGCTTTATTGTGCACCACCGAGTATTTATATACTCAGCGATAGCTTCAACTTGCTGTCGCAGTTAGAGAAAAGGACATAACAGCAGATCGAGCTGCTACAGTTAGAGAGGAGCACAATTGAAGAATTTTTGTACGGATATTTGTCTATATCCTAGTAGTTTAGTTTGATGTAAATATGATAGTATGCATATGTATCTCTGTAATTTGAGCAGTTGTACAGATAAAATTATAATAATATTATTTTTGAGATTTTGCATCTGTAAATTAACTTATGATTGTAAATTAATGATTTAAAATACAATGTGCATGAGTTATAAAATGTTTTGAGATATTAATTCTTGATTTGAAATTTGGATTCTGAATTGAAGTATTGCTATTGCTGTTGATTTGAAGTTTGGTGGTTGCAAATGGAGTTGTGATTGAAAAATATATTGGGAGTGTTTCTATTTTCAGGTTTTGAAGAATAATTTTCTCAAAATACAGATGGCACTTTGTCGAAATTTTTGAAAAAATTGCAGAGATTTTAAATATCCAAAAAAATTTGATTTATGTTTGGACTCTAAATGAAGGTTTTTAAAATTTGAAAAGAATTTTACCCACCAATTCCAAAATGAACGAAAATTGTTTTAAAATCCCTTGTAGTATATTTAATGGGTTACCGGTAGGTGAAGTATGGTAATTCATTAGGTGTACTATGGGAACATATTACATCTTATGAGGAGTAGGGTGTGACATGTTTAGTGGTATCAGAGCAAGGTTTTAAAATAAATTTTGAACTGTGAATTTGAAATATTTTGTTGGTAAATACAACTACTCAAATGTTTGATATATATGACATATTTACATCATGAATATGCACTAACGGAGGTCAACCTCCTTGTGTTTGTTATCAGAGAGTAGAAAATTTCTGGAAAACTGAATGGAGGAGGGAGATCATTCCATAGAGCAATTTATCGAGGCTGAGGCCCGAGGAGAAGCCCCAGCCCTCCAAAATGTGAGTGGGTCAACTACTCTAGCTCCTCCTCAAGCACCACAGTTCCCTGCTCAGTTTGCACAGCAGATAGCTGCGTTCTTTCAACAAATGGCGGAAAATGTGCCACCTCAAGCACAGACACAAGCACTTGTAGCACAACCACAGCCTCCGGCTCGGCAATATGAGAAATTAATGAAATTTGGAGCTACAGAATTCAAAGGAACAGTAGATCCACTGGAAGCAGAACAGTGGTTAGAAAGGATGGAACGGGTTTTTAGAAAACTACAGTGTGCTGAAGAGTTGAAGTTCGAATATTCAGTATCACTTCTCCAAGGGGATGCATATGAATGATGGAAGACCATCCCCTACAGTCTGGTAGAGCCACCAGTCCTCACATGGGCAGACTTTTTAAGGGAATTTCGGCAAAAGTGGGTCCCCGATACTTATGTAGACATGAAGCTGCAAGAGTTTTTAAGTTTGAAGCAAAGGGATAGAACTATAGCAGAGTATGAGCGAGACTTTTCAAGGCTAAGCCATTATGCTGGAAGCTTAGTCTCCACCCCTAGAGACCGGTGTAAAAGGTTTGAGGCTGGGTTGAGGCTTAGCTTGAGAATGAAAGTGGTAGGGTTTCGACAACAGAATTTTTCTGAATTGATTTCACAAGCCCTGGAAACTGGAAAGGATAGAATCAGAATGGGTAATGAAAAAGAGTACACAAGAGAAAGAGAAAACTGAAAAGGTTACTGGTCAAGCTACTGAGAGTGGCTCTGGGAAAAGAAAACACTGTCGGATAGAGGTATATCTTCTAGACAGAAATCATCTCAATCCGATCAGCAAACTCAACAGAGATGCAGAAATACACTGTCGGATCGACTTTGTGAGACTTGTGGTAAACCACATAGTGGAGTATGTTATAGAGCTATAGGAGCATGTTTCAATTGTGGAGGGACTGGTCATTTTGCTAAGGATTGTGTAAGTCCACGCCGTTATGGATCATTTACCACGGCAGAAGGATCAGCCCAAGTTTCTACCCCGAAGAGTTTACCAACAGTTGGTAGAGGCAGAGGCAGAGGTAGGGGTAGTACACCTGAAAGTCAGAGTACTGTGAATCAATCAGGACAAGGTGATGCTCCAGTGAGAGTATATACTATGCGACAGAGGGACGAAGATGAGACTTCTGGTATGGTTGCTGGTATTTTCTCAATTCTTAACTGAGATATGTATATGTGTAAAAAAAAAAATTTGATATGTTAGTGACTAGTCTTTTTAAAATTAATTTTGGAAGAGTTTGTCAGTGAAAAGTATTTGCTAGTGCACAAGAATTTGTAAAGTTAATTAGTAAGCCTAATTAGGTAAGGAAAGAGAACCTAAAAGTAAGTTATAGTAATATAGCTACCTTAGATGTGGGTAAGGGTGTTACTGCTGATAGATGTCAGTGGGTACCATAATCAAAATAAGTTTAAGATATTAGTAGATTTGAAAGAAATAAGATATAGGGAATTTTGATCTATTGGGATGTATCGTAGTAACTATGAAATATTCTTTATGTTTGTACTGGAAGCTGCAGATTACAGTACTGACTTTGGATTTATTGTGTAGAGCTACGTACTACCCAATAATACACAAGAATAAGAATAGTTGCAAACGGCATCTGTTTTGGTACAGTTATGATGAGATAAAGTTTTCTTGTT
This sequence comes from Hevea brasiliensis, assembly GCF_030052815.1. Classification (NCBI taxonomy): domain Eukaryota; kingdom Viridiplantae; phylum Streptophyta; class Magnoliopsida; order Malpighiales; family Euphorbiaceae; genus Hevea; species Hevea brasiliensis. The sequence goes on from NC_079498.1 coordinate 57,394,263, forward strand.
GGAAATGAGTTTGAAAATCCTAACCTGGGATTTAAAACTCTAAAGTTAGAATATTGAAAGGTTATAGTTCAGTACAAAAGAAAATAATGACTACACATCAGTGCAAAATAAGCTATAAAATATCGATAAATAAAAAAAAATAGAACAGTAAGAAATGAGAAAAATACTAGATGAGGAATTGCCACCAAGGCAAGCAATTTACTTAAGATGCGTAATGATATTCCGAATTATTTTATCAAGAAAGAAATAAGTTAAACCAAAGCAAAAAAGATAGTGCAAAATGGCACATAAGCCTTGGTCATAAATGGAGATAGTAAGATAATGGTTATGGACCTATGGCCAAGAAAGAAACGACCACAAAAGAAAATAATTGCTAAAGCAACAGTAAGAAAAGACTAAAATATTCTAAACTAAACTGAAGGTTTCATCAAATGATTAAGAGATTTGATAAGAAAAGAGTAAAACTAAGTTCTTACCCATAGGATCACATGAGCCCCTAGAAAAGTGGATCAACTAGCACACAGATTTGCTTACTTCTAAAATTGAAATGAATTCGAATCTAACTTATGATAGAAGCTCATAAGAAACTTGGCACACGAGGTGAGCAATCGATGAGTAAATAGTATTGGTTATAGTGCTAAGGAACCATCATTCAGGCCAGGAAGCTACTTAGGAGCGTGAATAGGATATGAGGAGACAACACCTATAACTGTTCAGAGACTGATACCAGGTAAAATTTCAAGGACGAAATTATTTTAAGGGGGGGAGAATTGTAACACCCCTATTTGCATAGCCTGGTATATTTCACTGTTCCAGTGACCGGAGTCGGTCCGGGCAATTAAGGGGATTAGGACCACACTTAAGACAACTAGATAAGCCATAAATACAAATAATTAGTAATTGTCAATTAGTTAAGTATAAATAAGAAAAACAGAACATAAGAAGTTAAACGAGTCGAGAGTGACAGCGATGGGTGACCTTCTCGGGAACGACTGCGAAGTCTATTTAAACTCAAATTTTGAACCGTAAAATATGACGTCGCAGTCCTTAGGACCATTACAAACACAGTGGATAAGAGAAAATCATGAAAAAAGGTTGTTAAGCCAGTCAAATAATTAGGTCAGGAAGCCGAAGGAATATTGAATTATTTGCAAACCGGGTTTAACCGGCGAGGGGCAATTTGGTCAATTGACCCTGAGAGCTGACTCCTGACCTAACTCTCAAATAAAATCAGAGAAAAGAAAATTTCAGAGTCGGGAATTAAATTAAAAAACTAATAAAAAAATAAATAGAAAAAAAAAGGAAAATGAAAAAGTTAAAAAGGTAGTGACATCATCATGGTGACATAAGCATGATGCCATAAACCCTATAATTAAAAAATTACTTAAGTTGATTTATGGTCTTCCATAAGACATAAAATACTTAAAAAGAAAAGAAAAGAAAAAAAAAACATAAAAGTCCTTCTTCCACATGTGTTGCCGCCCCACTCTCCTCCCTCTCATATCACCAATTAAAGCTTGTTTCTCCATTAAAGCTTGTTTCAAGCTTTTAAATCCCCCATTAAACTCTAAGTTCTTCCCCAATCACTCCATAAAACCTTATTTCCTTCCCTTGAGAAAGAAATTTAGTAAGAAAGAAAGAAGAAAAGAGGAGAAAAATTGAAGATTGAATATCAAAGTTGAGGTAAGCACCCTAAATTGAAAACTTGAGATTTATTAGTTGTGTTGTAGCTTAAAGTAACTTAGAAACTAAAGAAATGAAATGAAACTAATTGTTGAAGGACCAAACTGAAATTTTGGCCAGCATGTGTATGGAGGTGTATTTGCATGGTTTGATTTATTTGAATGGGTATATGAACCTTAATTAATTGAATGGTTATGATTAAAGACTTTGAAAGTAGCTAAATGCAAGAATTTGTGAATTAGGCTTTTGGACATTAGGGTTTAGAGACAAAAATGTGAGAAACTTGTAAGTGATGTCATTGACCTAGTTTGAAGTGAGAAATGGTCAATGGTGACCAAATGAAGTGTGTTGGAATGGTTGGAGTTAAGGCCAAATTCATATTGAGTAAGGTCATACTGCTGGTAGCATGACCAAGTTACATTTGAGGGACCAAAAATGAAATTTTACAAGTCCAATTGGTATGAGACCAATTGGGAATGAAAATAGACACTAAATGACACAATTTTCATTTAGGAAGAATGCCCAAAAAGTGACCAAAACCTGGTGAACAAATTGACCAAACTTGGAAAATCTCAGTCTGTCCCTGTACAAACTGGCCAAATGAACAGTATTTGTTCATTTGGCCATAACTTGAGCTAGGCAGGTCTAAATGACCGGAAATTTTACCAGTGGATAGATGAGATATAGACCTAAAACATTCATGAAGGAAACAAACCCAAATTATGCCATAACCAAGTCATTTGGCCACCTAAAGTTGGTGACCTAAAACTGCCAAAACCAAAATTTGCCCAGAAAATTGGTTTGAATCTAATCCGGCAGCCATGGTTCAAATGGCTATAACTTAAGCTACAAAACTCCAATTGGAGTGATTCAAAAAGGAGAATAAACTTAAGACAATAGGGAACATTTTCTGTGAAGAAAGTTTTGCCAAATTCTAACAGTAAAATGACTAATGAAACAGTGTAACCTTAGACACCAAAACTGAAAATTATCAAATTTGCCTAAAAGACTTAGAATTTGAATAAACAACCAAAACCAACAAATTTAGTGATCAAAATGTGGTATGTGGGTGACGTTGAAGTTCCCATACCTATTAAGCCTTAGAAAGTCAACAAATTGACTTGAATAGTAACTCAATGAAAATTTCGAAGAATGTTAGTTTAAGCATATTTGGGCTTGAATTAAGTATTTATGAATTAATTGTTGGATTTACTATGAAATAAGATACTGAAACACTATAAATGTTTTGTTTCATCTGAAAAAGACCCGGAAGGTATAAGGGACTGAGTCAAGGCCTAGAGGCGACTCACGTCAGGTTTGTACACAAAAATTTTAAATTATAGTTTTCATAATGGAAATTGATTTGTTATATATTGTGAATGTGTTTGTTCATTATTAATTTCGATAATGTTGTGTTGCCTATTCTACAATGGAAATTTGGAAGGAAAATTAATTATTGATTTATATAAAATATTTGAACAATATGGTTTTGAATTTAGTTATGGCTTTGAAAATCTTATTTGAAAAATAGTGTGTTGCCTACTTTGTAAATGAAAAGTTTAGAGTGAAATATGATTTGTGAATTGTATAAAATATTTGAATAACTTGATTTAAATTATTTTTAATTCACACTTGGCATGGCAATACTAATATGTTCCTCCTCCACTTATGGGGTGAGTTTGATATTTGATCACTTTCCTCCATCTTTGGCTTTCCAGTCTGAGGGGAGAGTTTGGATGAGTACTCATTAGCTAGCTGGCCACCTCCCTCATTGATTTCGATTAGTGGGGTGAGTATGCCTTGTCATGATGCACACATGACATGTTTGGAAATTTTGTGTCATGGCCTAAGTTGTGCTTTTATTTGGCAACACTATGTTTATTAAATTGTTTGATCAAGTTGTGCTGTATTAAGCTTTGAAAATTATGATTTGTTATAAATGTGATTTGAAAAAAAAATTTGTGAAATGCGATTATGAGATGTTTGAATGACAATTTGTTCATAAATGTTTTATATTATGCATTTTATGCTTTATTGTGCACCACTGAGTATTTATATACTCAGCAATAGCTTTAACTTGCTATCATAGATAAAGAAAAGGACATAGCAGCAGATCGAGCTGCTACAGTTAGAGAGGAGCACAATTGAAGAATTTTTGTACGGGTATTTGTCTATACCCTGGTAGTTAGTTTAGTTTGATGTAAATATGATAGTATGCATATGTATCTCTGTAATTTGAGTAGTTGTACAGATAAAATTGTAATAATATTATTTTTGAGATTTTGCATCTGTAAATTAACTTATGATTATAAATTAATGATTTAAAATGCAATGTGCATGAGTTATGAAATGTTTTGAGATATTAATTCTTGATTTGAAATTTGGATTTTGAATTGAAGTGTTGCTATTACTATTGATTTGAAGTTTGGTGGTTGCAAATGGAGTTGTGATTGAAAAATATATTGGGAGTGTTTCTATTTTCAGGTTTTGAAGAACTGTTTTCTCAAAATACAGACGGTACTCTATCGAAATTTTTGTAAAAATTACGGAGATTTTAAATATCCAAAAAAATTTGATTTATGTTTGGACTCTAAATGAAGGTTTTTAAAATTTGAAAAGAATTTTACCCACCAATTCCAAAATGAACGAAAATTGTTTTAAAATCCCTTGTAGTATATTTAATGGGTTACCGGTTGGTGAAGTACGGTAATTCATTAGGTGTACTACGGGAACATGTTACATCTTACGAGGAGTAGGGTGTGAGAGCCGCTCGCGTGTCCTCTTGGGAGATGGTGGGGCAAACCTCAGAGAGGACATTGAGCCCCGAAAGGGGGGGCGGGGGGGGGAAGGTCCCTTAGGCAAATCCCACATCGACAAGGCACGGAGATGGTCTTGGGTTCAAAAAGTAATGATATATAAAATGGGGGAACTAATTACTAGAGGCACCTTTTGGTGGAATGGCCTGGAGAGTTAAAAGTACTCCAGGGTTAAGCGTGCTCGCTTGAGAGAAATCCTAGGATGGGTGACCTCCTGGGAAGTTCTCCATTTCACCTATGGGACGAAACCGTGATGCTTATGGCCAAAGCGGATAATTTCTCGAGTGGTTGGTTCCCAATCATTACAACTAATGGGTTATCGGTAGGTGGAGTTCGGTAATTCATTAGGTATGCTACGGGAACATGTCATACCTTACCAGGGATAAGGTGACAGCCCAATCCATCTCCAATCAGTATTGTCCGCTTTGGCCCGTGGGCCTCGCGGATTTGTCCCTTGGGAGATTTCATTTCCAAAAGCGCACTGACCAGGTGAGGAAGGCTCCCACATATATGGCCCAAATCTTTCCTTCCCATTTCTGATGTGGGACACGAATCCACCCCAGTGCGTAGCTGGTTGAACAAGCACGTCCCAACCCCATCCCTGGGTCGTGACAAGCCCACCAACTTCTGCCTGGTGTGTCCTCGCACCATACACCGTACTAGAGGGAGTCTAGCTCTGATACCACAATGTAACAGCCCAATCCATCTCCAATCAGTATTGTCCGCTTTGGCCTGTGGGCCTCACAGATTTGTCCCTTGGGAGGTTTCATTCCCAAAAGTGCGCTGACCAGGTGAGGAAGGCTCCCACATATATGGCCCAAATCTTTCCTTCCCATTTCCGATGTGGGACATGAATCCACCCCAGTGCGTAGCTGGTTGAACAAGCACGTCCCAACCCAATCCCTGGGTCGTGACATTATATATTTTGGATTGTAAATAAAGTTATGAATTTTTATATGAATTTCTATATGAGTGAATGAATGAAAAATATATTTTCTTGAAATTGCATAAGTAGAGATGATATGATATGACATGATGCATATAGAAATATGAAATTGTTTTTAACAGGTAATTAGTGAAACCTGTCAGATTCTAATAAAACAGAGGAGGTTCTGTCGGGTTTCCATAAAAATAAATTGTGATTTTAAAACAAGTGTATATATATGTGTATATACATATACATATATATATATATATATATATATATATATATAATTTCACCACATGTTTTTTATAAGTTTAAAATTAACAATGAACAGGATAGTATAAGATAGGGTTCTCTGGCACCGAATGTGGCACTCCTCACTTGGCTACACTGTAGGCGGGTGAGGGGGTGTTGAAGCACTTCTTTAGATGGAGCTCCAAATTTAGAGCCATTAAAGTTGCTTCAAGTTCCTAGCTTCTTGCTTCTGCCATTAGTCATCTGTTAGAGCAGCTATCCTTACATTGATTTAGATTTGATTCATGAATGTACTTTTTAAGGGATGTAGTACAATATATTTTCATGATAGTTATTTGATAACTTTGATGAACAATTGAGCCATGGATTGGCTCTTTTATTTATATCGATGGCTGGCAGGCTTACCTTTTACATAGCTACTTGTTGACTTTATATGTGTGAATACAATGAAAATATTGTCATAAATTGGCTTTGTCCTTTATAGTGCTTGTAAGAATCTTCAAAAAAGCCATGGGGTCGGCTAGGTGGGCCCATAGGTTTGGCCTCAGCTTTCTTCCTCTGATTGCTCTTACATGTTCCACAAAGTGGGAAAGTACTTCTTCAGGTACTTGCCATTGATTGCTTTTTGGTACGACTCCCCTGCAAGGCTAACTAGCCAATAAGCATTTAACTTGAGTACCCAATGCACTTGGGAAGGTTCTTTTTCAGTTTGAAGACCATTTGCTGAGCTTTTTATCCTTGACACCAACAGGTAGTATAGTCTTCCAAACCAAGTCTCTCTCTTGAAAATACTATCTTTAGATTTTTTCATTGTAAATCCTTGATACTTTCTTTTTTAGTGTAGCCATATATTTGAAGGCCTAGATTCAAACTTCATCTAAATCTTCCAACTTCGTAGCCATTGTCTCTATGTACTTACATTGTAACATCCTCACTATAGGTAGTTCTGTACATTCTACTGTTTCGGTGACTAAGGTCTGTTCGGACAGCTAGAATGTCTAGAACCACACCTAAACTAGAGTGAGGAGTCATACTTAAATTAAATAAAGATCAATTAAGGTTGAAGAAAAGTAAAAGAAGTAGAATACAAATCGGTTAAATGAGTACAAGACTCAGCGATGGGTAACTCACTGAGAAAAGATGAACATAAATACGGTAAAGGAAAATTTTGGTTAATCAAATTTAAGAGATCAAAATTGATCAAAAGTGAGATAAAATAAGTTAATGAAGGTAGATTAGTTAAATTAATCAAGATTAGTAAAATTAAATATAATTAACAAAAAGTCAAATTATAATGATTTGGAAATTCAACTTATTTATAATTTTACCATTCCACTTAATTACAAAATTGCCATTATACATTTAAATAATATAAACACCCATAAATTAAAAATAAAAATAAGCTTCTTCTTCCTTTAAATTGTCGTCCCCTTGCTCTCTCTCTCTTTCTCTCAAAATTTCTCCATTAAAGCTTATTCCAAGCTTTGATCCACTTGCTTTCTTCCATGTTTTCTTTAGAAAATTGAGAGAAAACATCAAAGTGAGCCTTGAATTGAAGAAAGCCAACAAGAAACTCAAAGAATTTAGAAGATTGGTGAAGAGGAGGTGTTGATCAAATCAAGGTAAACCATATTTCAAGCTTTGTTCATGGTGAATTTATAGAATTTGAACATGATTGTGAAGTTTTCTTTAGAAATTGATTGAAATCTTGGCTGCATTTGAAGGAAGGGAATTCGGTTGAGTGAAGGCAAGTTGGAAGAGCAAAGTTTTGGTTGAGTTGGAAGCTAATTGAAGGTGGATTGGAGTTGTTTAAAGCCTAAGCACAAAGGTTAGTGCTATAATAACTTATGAATTTGAAGTTTATGGTAAATTAAGTTAGGGTTTCAATTGAATTAGGGTTTTCAATTTTTAAGCCCTATTTGATGTGTTTATTCCTAAATTAAGACCACTTGGTGTGCAATTGTTGGGAAATATTGATGAAATGTCAACCCAATTGAGGAAACATAAAGTGCTAGATTCGGACTGTTTCTGGACAGCCTGAATTTAGTGAGTTCAAATGTTTGTAACTTGAGCTAGATAACTCCAAATGAAGTGAAACTAAAGCCAAATTAAAGATAAGACAAAATAATGCATTTTTCATGAAGAACACTTGACTTAAAACTGACTGGAAGTCACTTGAATTTTGAGTTGAATTCGAAAATAAAAATTTGGAATTTTGGAAAAATGACCAAATAAACAGTGCACACCAAAATGAGCATAACTTGTACTAGGAAACTCCAAATGAGGTAATTTTTGTTTTGTTAGAAAGCTAAGACATAATAGAACAACTTTCATAAAGAATAAATTGCTTAGTTCTAATTATAAATAGGTCAAATTCCTAGAGTAATTCTGTGTAGTTGAAACTAGAATTCCCTGTGATTCTAGCCAAATGCCTTGTGACCCCCGTGTAGTAATTAGGACATAACTTTCATTGTATGACTCCAATTGAGATGATTCAAAATGATTTGGAAATCTAAGACATAGACCTACAACTTTGTGTTAGAGACCTTGCTCAAATTCTAGGTGTAAGACACTTGAATATTGAGAGAAAAATTGACTTGAAAACTTGGAAACCTGGAATCTGTAGGGTATTGCATCCGTGAACCAGGTTTGATCTTTTAGCCATAACTCACTCTACAAAATACCAAATTGAGTGATTCTTGAACCTATGAAACCCTGAGACATAGGGGAACAATTTATATGGAGAACATAATGTCACATTATGACTACAACCTGTCCAAAATGGCTTGATAAAATGAGCCCAGAATCTGCCTGGATTTTGGAATGCCTGAAACTGGAAATTGGTCTTTTGACCAGTTTTGGTAAAATGGCTACAACTTGAGCTACACATATGCAAATTGAGTCATTCTAAAGCCAAAATAAACTTAAAACATAGATTTACAAATCTCATGAAGAAGGTATGGCCCAAGTCCTGCTATACCTTGGTCAAAATTGTTAATGAAGTTAAGGCAATAAATTTGGAAACTATGAAATGTCCATATAATGGCTTAAATTGTGAATGGTACTTAATGCCAATGACATGATTGGCATGAATGACTTATGGAATTGTGTTTGGGACTTACTTTCCCACAATGAATGAAATGATGACATAATGATGAAATATTGAGAATGTTGATTTGTTAACAATGATAATTAGCCCAAGTATGCCTAGACAGTAGTGTAAGGGTTGGATAGATTGGCATGCCAAGAAGGGATAAGATTAGTACTAGCCTTTGGCTTTTATGCCTGAATACCATTGGCAGGCACTGAGTGTCCGATATGGTTATCCTTATTCATGTTTACTTGATGGCTTTTATGCCTAATCACATAGCATACCTAATAGGCACCGATGTGTCCGACGGTATGACGGCCCGAGGCACCAAGTGTCCAGCACCAGTATAACTTACATATCCATTCCAAACAGACTGATGAAAGGTTACTTAGGCACTGAAATAAATTAAACAGTTAAATGTCAAGATAAAGAAAAGAAAAGATCTTAAAGACATAAATACTTCCAAAGATGACAAAAATGTCTAAACATAGTGAAAATTTCTTAAAATCATTAAGTGACTAAATAATGAGGTGATTACAAAACTTTGACCTTACAAGTTCTATATTCCTTTTAAATGATCCATTCTTAAACCAAGTGTGCATTTTCTTATATTAATTCAAGTATGAAATTTTACTTTATTTGTATATTATATTTTTCTTCTATTATTATGCCACTAAGCAGAAATGCTTAGCACGATGGGTTCTTCTATTATATTTTTCTTCTGATTTCCAATTTATTAGTGTTTATCTTTTTGATATAAGCTGGAAAAACCCCAAATCTTAACATGCTTAAGACTTGGTTTTCTTCCATGCCATATCTTATAAGGTGTGGAAGATACTGATTTTGATAGAATCCTATTCAGAATATGCAAAGCTGATTCTAATGCAAATCCCCAAAAGGAGATTGGCATATCAGTATAGCTCATCATACTACGTACCATATCTAATAGGGTATGATTTCTCCTTTTAGATACACTATTCAGCTGTGGTGTTCCTGGAGGAGTCAACTGGGAAACAACGCCATTCAGTACTCAAGTATTCACCTCCATGATCTGATCGAAGAGCTTTAATACTTTTTCCTGTTTGATTTTCTACTTCAGATTTAAATTCTTTGAACTTTTCAAAGGATTCATATTTGTATTCCATCAAATACAAATACCCAAACCTTAATTTATCTTCAGTAAAGGTAATAAAGTAATGAAAACCACCTCTAGCCATTTCTTTAAATGGATCACATACATCACTATGTATTAGCTCCAAAATATTTTCAGCTCTTTGTCCTTGTCCAACAAAGGGTGATCTAGTCATTTTGCCTTGAAGGCAAGATTCACAAGTTGGAGTAGGTTTAGAACCCAATGAGGATAAAATCCCCATTTTCTCCAGTTTTGCAATCCTATCTTCTGCAACATGACATAATCTTAAGTGCCAAATATATTTTAAACTTGAGTTAATTTTCACCATGGCATTACATTCTTTTAGATTTCTTGCATTCATTTTGTGTTTATCATTATTATCCAAATAATAAAGACCATCATGCATATAACCTAAGCTAACATATTTATTTCAAAAATAAATATAAATAAATATTGCAAATATCATTTGTGAACTGAAATTCATAGCCATTTCTAGTCAAACTAGATATAGAAATGATGTTCTTAAAAGCATGAGGTACATATAAAATATTATTCAAACACAAAACAAGTCCAGACATGTAAAAAGATTTAGATCCAATGGCTAAAGCTTCAACAGTTGAGCCATCACCAATCCAGAGTCTAACATCTCGAGAACGCAAGCTGCTATTATTTGCTAGTTCCTGCATATCATAAAAAATGTGAGAACTGGCACCAGTATCTAAAACCCAAGCTGTAGATGAACTATGAGCATCATCAGCATCCAAATAAAAAGATATAGACATACCTTCTAAAGGTGTATCCTTCTTGTTCTTCAGAGAAGCAAGATACTCTGAGCAGTTCCTTTTCCAGTGCCCATCCTTTTGGCAATGGAAACACTTTCCTTTGCCTCCATCAGCTTTGGTCTTCCCTTTCTGTTTAGCTATCTTCTTAGAAGGACCAGGAATTTGAGTTTTAATTTTCTTATTGCCCTTCTTCTTGTTGGACTTTCCAGTAGAAGAAGATGCAATCAAAGCTACCTCTTTTCCTTTATTGCCCGACATATTCTTTTGGGCAATAACCAGCATGTTAAGTAAACCAGCCAAGGTGTATTCCTGCTTAGTCATATGAAAATTTGTCACAAAATTCCCAAATGACTCAGGTAGGAACTGAGGGATCAAATCCGTCTACAGTTGGAAATCCATGTGAAAGTCAAGATGTTCCAGCTGCTCAATTAGCCGAATCATCTTGTGGACATGATCCCCAACATTCTGTCCCTCAGACATCCTCATACGGAATAGTTATCTAGATATCTCATACCTAGCATTCCTACTGTGCTCACTATACAACTCTTACAGGTGAAGGAGGATCTCACTTGCATATTGCATATTTTCATGTTGCTTCTGTAACTCATTATTCATAGAAGCAAGGATGTAACACTTGGCTCTCATATCATACTCCTTCCACTTGTCTAAAGTTTCATGTTCCCCTTGAGTGGCCTTTGGAGGTAAGGGAGCAGGAACCTTTGAGTCTAGAACATATCCAATATGTTCTAAGTTCAGGACAAGTTTTAAATTTCTTAGCCAATCTGGAAAATTTGGTCCTGTCAACCTATTGTGATCAAGTATGCTCGCAAGGATATTGGACGGCGGTGGTTGTTGTGTGCTCATTATTATCAGAAGCATAACTGCAGAAAATAACTAGATTAATTAGTAAATGTATCATGTAATTAACCAAAATGATTGTGGTCTTTTAATCAAATTGGTCCTCCCACTAACTTAGCGAATCCTACACTTCCAAAATAGGAAACAGAAATCCTAGTTGGATGGATTTCTAGTGGGTCATTGAATTCTTATAGTCTTATTGATCATCTTCAGGCACATCCATTATTGGAATTACAATAAACTGCAAGTGAGAAACTCCTTACCCATCACATCTCATGTGAGGTTCAATCATTTACCTAGCCCCTAATGCTCAAAATATCAAGCACATCCATTATTGACATATCTTGCATTAGCTAAGTTGAATGTCCTCAGGCACATTCATTATTAGCCACCAAATCATTTACATATTTACAACATCTCATGATTAACAATTATTCTTAAGAAAATCTCTTAAATTAATTGCATCATATGCAAGTATTTAAAATTTCTTAAAATAATTGCCTCAATGGAGGGCCCATGATATAATTACCTTAATTATACCATTTCCAACTTAATCATTTGTTTGGAAGATTTTGTGGTCGGCTTAATTACTATTATGGTCTCACTTTGCACATTATCCAATAAGCATGCATATATCATAGACTTGCATACATTCCCATACATCTGATGCATTCATGGATAAACATATAAATATGGTATGATCATGGACTTTCTAAGGGATTCAATTCTGAGCCACCAAGAATTGAATCAGGGCATTCCTAGGTGCGTTTCATTCATTCATATTACAAGAGTTGCTGAAGGAATACATAATCAATATTTGATATTGAATTCCGTCCACTGGTCCCACCATTGCTCTTGACCTCCTTGATCTTCTTGCAATCCATTACATTATAATCCTTGGCATACCAAGGCGAATTTACAAGAACATGAACTTCAAAGTCCTCAAATAAATGAAATTACAACCCAAAATTATTACAACCTTTATAATACATGCCACCAAAATAAAATTAATTATTTTACAACCCAAAGAAAAATAAAAGAAATAAATCCAATCACATTGGTCTTTTATTGTCCATGATCATCCATCATGCATATTACCATTTAACAATTAAATAAAACATACATACTAAAATTAAATTGAATATCTCATATTCAAGTAAAAAATTCAGATTTGAATCTCATTCAACTAAATTTAAAAATTCAGATTTTAATCTTATTCAAAACAAATTTAAAAATTCATATTTGAATCTCATTCAAACAAATTTAAAAATTCAGATTTGAATCAAAATTTAATTGTGTGATTCAAACTCCTAATTAAACATTTTAATTAGTCATGGGATGGGCCTTAGATCATATAACAATTACACATTCAAAGCCCATATACCTTACGCACCATTGTGGTGCTAAAACCATGTGCACCATGGAGCACAAACATGATGCCGCCACACTCTTCTATGCAACCAGCAATGAATCAATCAACTTTTGATCAAATCACACAATTAAATCAGATATTAAACAATTTAAATGGAAAATATAGTGGCTCTGATACTAATTGAAGGAGCGAAAGCATGAAAATTATTAGATTAGAACATTGAATTCAAAAATTTCTTCTAGGGTCTCATGCATCATTCCATATCCATTATGTACCTAATTGATTTCAATGTTCAATTGCATATTAAAACTCTTTTAATATATATTAGGATCTACATTTTCTATTTAAGATTTTTGAATTAACAAATTAATTCATTAGAACCCTAGATTAATACAAGAATATATGCACTAACCTTTTGACACACTGTAGATGCGATTGGTACCTTTGGGAAGTTCCTAGGACCCCAAATATTGTCCCTCTAGCTTGTCCACACCAAGATCACCAATGGTAGCCCCTAAACCAGCTTCTCAAGCCTTGCCAACCAATTAGAATTAGGGATTTGCCTTTAGAGAGGTTGTAGATGTATATAGGACACTAGAAACAATTTCTAGCAATTTTAATTCAAAGAAAACAATTGATTTCTCTTTGAATTGATGAGAAAAGATGAAGAAGAGGAGAGGAGAGCCTTTTGGGTGGCAACACACTTTGAGAAAAATCAGAATGTACGTTTTATTCTTTCATTCTTTCCCTTTTATAATTAGGTCATCACTTAAAACCCTTGCCATATGTCATCATCTAATTGCATCTTAATTTTAATTAACCTAATCATATTAAGCCAAGTGTCAAAGCTAGGTTTAATTTTGACTTTGATCACCTTGCATGATAGGAAGACAAATAGCAAGGTTATATGGTGCCATGTGTCACCATCTCATGGTGCCATATGTCACCCTGTGAAATGACCAAATTGCCCTTGTGTTTTAATTTTTAGTTCTCAACCCAAAATAATTATTTCTCCTCTTCTAATCAATTTATATCAAATATAAATTAATTAATTAATCTCTATTAATTAATTTCTCATAATTAAATTCATATTTAAACACTTTAAATATAAATTTAACTTATACTATACATCCAATAACCTAGATTTGGTTTCAAGCCATGCTAGGGACTTTGCAATCTTATTGCAAGCCAAACCCATATAATTAATCAATTAAACTCTTTAATTAATCAATTAAATCATATTTTACTTGGTGATTATCTTATGTATGTGTGTGACTTACTAGGCTCATCACTAATTGGCAATGAGATCTGATATTAACTCTTAATATCATTAGAACTCTTTCTTACTATAAATGATTTCTCTAAATCATTTTAGGCATCTCATAGACCATGGTTGACACTTAGCAATTAAATGAATATAGGATTTTATCCCTATTTACTTAGGGTAACAGATTCCATCTTGATCAACACCTACCTCCATGTATAACTAGTAGGAGCCAACACATGCCCATATGGGTACACAGTACAAGTATGAAAGCAGTATCAAATTCAAACCACCTATATACAAGATAACTGTGTTATCTCAGGTTTAAAGATTATATGCACTGATATGATATATGACAATGCATTGACAAGAGCAAACTCTACGTGCTTTTCATATGCGTCACTGGTTCGGCCTACTTATTATGTATAAGTGCCTATCATGTTTGTTATATGGTATGGGACTCACCATTCCATCTTATTTATATCTCATATAAATATCTTGGGAACAAATATGATTACAATCTTTCTGGATAAGTCATGTCCTTATTGTGAATTATCTATGATTGTGAACCAATTTATGATACTTTGTGCTAGAAATGCTATCACTCATATTCTTAACAACTTAAGAATAGAATTTCTAACAAAATATCAATGGACCTTTTCTATTATACATAAATACATTATGTAAACGGAAAAGTGAAATTGCCTTTTATTAATAAAATATGTATAAGATACATACTAAATGATATGCTCTAGGGCATACTACTAACAGTCATGTTGCAGAAGATAGGATTGTAAAACTGGAGAAAATGGAGATTTTATCCTCATTGGGTTCTGAACCTACTCTAACTTGTGAATCCTACCTTCGGGGCAAAATGACTAGATCACCACTTGTTGGACAAGGACTAAGAGCTGAAAATATTTTGGAGCTAATACATAGTGATGTATGTGGTTCATTTAAGGAGATGGCTAGAGGTGGTTTTCATTACTTTATTACCTTTACTGATGATAAATCAAGGTTTGGGTATTTGTATTTGATGAAATAAAAACATGAATCCTTTGAAAAGTTCAAAGAATTTAAATTTGAAGTAGACAATCAAATAGGAAAAAGTATTAAAGCTCTTTGATCAGATCGTGGAGGTGAATACTTGAGTACTGAATTTGATGAATACTTAAAAGAAAAGGTACAGTCAATTGGAAGAGTTCCAAATAGAGTACGACCACTCATTCCACTATAGAGGCCGAGTACATTGCTATATCAGATGCTGCAAAAGAGGATGTTTGGATAAGGAACCCTGGTCTCACAAGAAATCCAACACACATAGAAAGGCGCTACCACATTATTAGAAAATAGTTGGATTAGGCGATGTAACCATGCAAAAAAAATCATCAGCTGAAAATCCATCTGATCTATTCACTAAGCCTATGTCACAAGCTCAGTTAGACCGACATCTTGAGAAGATGGGTCTAACTTATTATAATGAATAGCTCTAGTGCTAGTGGGAGATTGTTAGTAGTATGCCCTAGAGCATATCATTTAGTATGTATCTTGTACATATCTTATTAATAATAGGCAATTTCAGTTTTCTGTTTACATAATATATTTATGTGTAATAGAAAAGGTCTATTGATATTTTGTTAGAAATTCTATTCTTAAATTGTAAAGAATATGAGTGACAGCATTTCTAGTGCAAAGTAACATAAATTGGTTCACAATCGAGGATACTTCATAATAAGGACATGACTTATCTAGAAAGATTGTAATCATGTTTGTTCCTAAGGTATTTATATGAGATATAAATAAGATGGAATGGTGAGTCTTATGCCATATAACAAACATGATAGGCACTTATACATGATAAGTAGGCCGAATCAGTGACGCATATGACAAGCACATGGAGTTTACTCTTGTTAATGCATTGTCATATATCATATCAGTGCATATAATCTTTAGACCTGAGATAACACAATTATCTTTTATATAGGTAGTTTGAGTTTGATACTGTTTTCATACTTGTACTTTGTATGGGTATATGGGCATGTGTTGGCTCCTATTAGTTATATATGGAGATTGGTGTTGATCAAGATGGAATCTGTTACCCTAAGTAAATAGAGATAAAGTCCTATGTTCATTTAATTATTCTTGAGTTTTCAAGTTCCTGGCTAGGACAGATAGATTTAATCAAAAAAGAGTTTCTGACAAGAAAATCTAATTAATCAAGAACTGGAATTAAAAGAGAACATAATATTTATAGCAAATGGGGTTTGACATAAACCATGACTCTGGCTCGAATTGAGATTTTGTAACAGAGAGATTCTAGTGCATGGTAACATATGATTAAAAGTTCATTTAAGTTATTCCTTATTATTGATTCGGTGGCCATGGCACGCTATGCTAGGTGTCAACCATGGCCTATGAGATGACTAAAATGATTTAAAGAAATTATTTATGGTAAGAAAGAGTTCTAATGATGTTAAGAGTTAATATCATATCTCATTGCCAATTAGTGATGAGTCTAGTAAGTCACACACATACACTAGATAATCACCAAGTGAAATGTGATTTAATTGATTAATTAAAGAATTTAATTAATTAATTAATTAGGTTTGGTTTGCAATAAGATTGCAAAGTTCCTAATATAACTTGAAATCAAATCTAGGTTATTGGATGTATAGTACAAGTTAAATTTATATTTAAAGTCTTTAAATATGAATTTAATTGTGAAAAATTAATTAATAGAGATTAATTAATTAATTTATATTTGATATAAATTGATTTGAAGAGAAGAAATAATGATTTTGGGTTAAGAACTCAAAATTAAAACATAAGGGTAATTTGGTCATTTCACAGGGTGACATGTGGCACCATGAGATGGTGACACATGGCACCATATTACCTTGCCATTTGTCTTCCTATCATGCAAGGTGATCAAAGTCAAGATTAAATCTAGCTTTGACACTTGGTTTAATGTGATTAAGTCAATTAAAAATAAGATGCAATGTGATGGTGACATGTGGCATAGGGTTTAAGTGATTACTTGACCTAATTATATAAAGTGATGTTATATGAAAATAAAATCAGCCAACACTCTCACATTCTCTAAAAGGTGGTGGCATTACTTCATCTCCCTCTTCTCTTCATCTTTTCTCATCAATTCAAAGAGAATTGCCCAAATTTCTTTGAATTAAATTTACTAGAAATTGTTTCTAGTGTCTTATACACATCTATAACCTCTCTAAAGGCAAAAACCCAATTTATAATTGGTTGGCAAGGCTTGAGAAGCAAGATTGGGGCTGCCCATTGGTGATCTTGGTGTGGACAAGCTAGAGGGACAACATTTAGGGTCCTAGGTGCTTCCTAAAGGTGCCAATCACATCCATATTGCATCAAAGAGGTTAGTGCTCTAACTTCTCTTTTAAACTAGGGTTTAAATGAATTAATTTGTTAATTTACAATCTTGAATGACAAACATAGATCCTAATACATATTAAAAGTTTTTTTAATATGCAATTGAGCATTGAAATTAATTAGGCACATAATGGATGTGGCATGATGCATGAAACCCTAGAAGAAAATTTTGTAATTCAATGCTCTAATGAACAATTTTCATGCTTCCACTCCTTCATGGTTGAGCCACACTACCTGACCCAGTCTACTACTGTGAAGCCACCCTTTCCATGCTAGGACAGGTGTCCCTCCTGACCACACCTATGACATTGGGAAGTTCCAAACCTATAAATTTCTCAATGAGGCTTCACACATTTGACACAATCAAAGGTACTCGAACCCGAACTAGAGTTGCCTCCCATCCCAAGGCCTGACTTGATTTTGTTCTAGAACTTATTCTTCTTTTGCTACTTGCCAAACTTCCCTCTTTTCTCTTTCTTAGTTCTGGATGAAGAAATAGTCTAGGTTAAGTGATAAAACCTTCCTACATCAGTAGCCTTAGGAATTACAGATTGCTCGACTTTTGTACTTTTCAACTTTTGTACTTTTCAACTTTAGACTCTTTTCAATAATAGCCCTAACCTCCATCTTTCTTGCAACATCTACTATGGAATGAAAGCTGTAGGTTTCTACAGCCAAAATCAGTGAAAAGTTTATGGAGTGCAACCTCTAAGTGTACCTCTTCACCTTTGTCTTATCCATATCATACTCCTACCCCATATACTGTAGAAGCTCAACAAACTTGTCTGTATACTCATCCACACTCATATCAACAGTTTGTCTCAACTGTTCAAACTCCACCACCTTCCATTCCTTAGCTCTTTTTAATAAAGCCCAATTTGTAAACTCTGTCTGGGTCATACTATCAACTTTGTCAAAACCCATAGCAAGCCTAAAATCTGAGAAACATACATACATACATTCCTACATCTCACCATCTAAACATACTTCAAACCACTACACCTTAGTCTTTTTATCCATACATAAACATTCATAATACAATAATGGTTCATAATTTAAATCTTAACATATATAAGATCCAAAATATAATGGTTCAACATGCACACCCTCAAAAGTGTTAACACAGCATATATATCATCATACTTAAATAATTATTACATATTTTCAAATTCCTTTAACCACCAGCACAGTACTATCCATTCATAAATTACATATCCATCTATCCATACACCATACATAAAAGAAAGGCTAAGACTATCCTTGATGCTCTCTTTTCAAATAACTCTTCTAGTCTTACAACCTTACACCTAAGGGTTAAGAGAATGGGTTAAGCTTATATAAGCTCAGTAAGTAAACTAACCATTATTAATTTTATCATTCATTCGTACATGTGCAATGCATCATTCACATGGGATTTCACATCACTAACATTTCATGTAAGATGGACATTATCACTAGTAACTCCCTAAACTTTCTTTTAAAACATGACCTGTGTCCTGTATCCTAGGGCAACTTATTGATCTCTCCTAAAGGGCAACTTAAAGATATTCCCATGGGATTTACTTATAGATCCGTAACATACATAAGATTACATAACCATAGCATGGGAGGAGTTAGTGGGTCATCCAACATCCATCATGCACCAACAACAAGTTATCCAATTATGCAACATCTTTGTGTTCTAGATACATATATCCTAAATAAATATGACGTAATAAATGAGGATGCTCATTAATTACCTATAAATAAATTTCACTTTATTAAAGTTAGAGTTACTCACCTCTTATAGCTGATGAAGTCAAATTATAATGACATTTAAAGTTATCATTCATTGCATTTTGTTGACATTTAGTCTCCTTTCATGTTATCTTTATGTGTTTTTAGTATTATTTTAGAAAACATGTTAATCCAACTCAATTCATTAATTTTTATATTTTGTCAGGTGTTTTTATGTGGTTCTAGAATCAAAGATAAGTTTGGAAGAGAATTGAAGGTCAAAACGTGAAGAATATAAGGCCAAAAGCATTACACGGCCTATGTAAACAACCCCGTGTACTTTTCCTACACCCTGTGTAACCTTCTGGATGAAAGAACACTAAAAAATTGAAGTGGCAGAAAGTTACACAAAATGGGGCATGTAACACTACATGACCTGTGTAAAGTGTCCTGACAGTAATTCTGACTCGACTTTTCTTGCTTCCAACCTGACCCGAATGAAGTTCTAAGGCTTCTAGAACTCTGAAATTAGAGTTCTTACACCAGATATAAATATAACAAGTCAAGAATTGAGAGGAGGGGGGGGGGGGAGGAGAATTTACATTCAAGAATGCACATTAACTTCAAGAAAGACAAAGGAGAAACAATATCTGCAAGATTACTAGAAGGGATTTTCAGCTAAAGTTCTAAAAGTCCAAGGCTATGATTCTCTATCTGGGTTCTTCCATTCTTTTTCTTCTCATATCTTCTCTTTATTTTATAAACTTGATTGTAAAACTTACCATGTGTGAGTAGTCTCTTTATTCTAGGGTTAGGGATGTAGCACTGTCAATTTAATTATGGATTTGATTTTATTTTATTTAATATATTAAGGGTTTTCTTCTTTGATTCAATCTCTTGTGTTCTTAATGCATACTATATGTTGGTACCCACAGAAAATTAGGATTTTGAACCTAGAAAATCTGATCTAAAGATAGGCTGATAACCGTTGTAGAGTTCCAAAATTAATCAAAGATCTTAAAGGGTTTTAATTAATTTAATGACCACAAAATTAAGGTTTAGATTAATTAAAATACACCTTAAGTGCCTTGAAAGAGGACTGAAGATAACTTAGGATTAGTTTCCATCAAAGTAATAATCTCCCATTTATTAAATGAATTAGATTGATTCTATAGTTGATTAAAGTGTGAACCCCCAGCTCTAAAATGCCTTTATCCATTAATATTCAAGTTTAGTTAATTATTTTAGATTTTATTTCTTTTAATTTATATTTAATTACTATTTCTATACAATTTGATCGTCTAGATAATTAAAATCACTATAGTTCGATATTCAACATGGTCCTCATGGGAACGATACTCTACTCATCACTTTATTATTTGTTAGTGATCCGTGCACTTGTGGTGGTTATAAAATTAGCAAACAATACCTTATTAACCACCTTTCTCGAATGGGAACTATCCTCAAATCCTTACCCTTTTGAGTCCCTCAAGCCCTGTCCTATAAAATTGGACCCTAAAGTGTTATACAAGGTTCTAAAAATATATACATATGATAAATATCTTATTCTAGGCCTTTAGGAACTATGAAATTAGGTTTTGGAACTTTGGAATCAAAGGAGAAATAAAGTGGGTAGAACCAAGTTTAGTTGTCAGAGTCCGCTTTGGCCATTGAACCTTGGAACGTTAGGTGCCCAATTTTGGGCAGTAGCCACTGCAGCTGCCAAACCTGGAAAATTTTCAGATTTTCTGAGAAACTGCATACTTCGACTACCAAACCTTTGGTTTTTGGCAGTCGAACCTAGGAATTTTCAGAATTCCCAAGTCGAAAACCTGTAGAATCCTTTTTCCATCAACATCCAAACTCCTTCTAAAGTTCTAAAACTCAATTCAAATACATATACACATCTCTAGGGCGTAAAACAACTTGAAATAATGCTTAATACCCACATACGTTAATCAAAACTCAAAATCCTTGGTTTCCTTAAACCCAACATAGCATAAGCATGGATTTCTTCAAATCCATCTCAGGAAATTAGCCATTTAAGGCCCATAAAACTTAAACATAGCTATTCTAACCATAGAGCATACAATTTCAAAATAAAATCACAAAAAACCTAACTTTAACACTCATAATTTCCCCAAAAACTTAACTTGAAATGAATTTTCATGAAATTAAAGTTACAGAAACCTAATTCCTCATCAACTCTCTTAGATCTATCTATTTAATTAAGAAGAAAAGAAAGGTTACCTCTTTCCTTGGAGCTTAGAGGCGAGAGAACCAAAACTTCAAAACTTGAATCTACTTTTCCACTCTTCTAAATGGAAGAATCCCTCTCTAAATCTTCAAAAATCCAAGGAAATCTCTTCCAAGAGCTCCTTGTATGCCCCAAAGTTGAGAGAGAGAGGAAAGAAGGAAAACCCCAATTGTTTTGACAGCAAAGTAAGCTTTGGACCCTTTTTATTCCCTCTCTATTGAGGGACTTTCGACAATCGAAAGTCTAGCATTCGGCTGTTAGAGTCTATTCTATCCAAAAGAGCTTTTCAATAAGAACAGGTGTTTTAGCTACAGAAAATTAATACTTTGGTTGTTAAAACTCCTTCTGCTAGACACACTCACTTAAAATTTTTTAAAACTTTTTTCATTCTTAAATAAATTTTTAACATTTCAAACCCACATACATGAACATACTTTTACACGTTACCGCCATTCCTTTGTCACTGAAGTTTTACTTTTCACCAGAATATTCTGTCAAGGATAGATATTTCGATATCAAAAAATGGCAGGTGTTACAGTAGAACTCACCATGAGTAAGTAATTTTCTTTATTCTAGAGTTAAGGATGTAGCACTTTCAATTCAGTTATGAATCTTATTTGATTTATTTAATAAATTTGGGATTTCATTCATTGATTCAATTTCTTGTGCTCTTAATGCTAAGTATTGAGCTTCACTTAGTATTGATTCTAACTATTAATCGAAGGACTAAAGATGAAGATTAATATTGGATAAACATGATTTTGAACTTAGGGTTCTTGACCTAGAGCTAGGCTAAGATTCTAAGTGGAGTTTATAATTAGTCAACGATCTTAAAAGATTTTAATTAATTTAATCACCATAAAAGTAGGGTTTGAGTTTATTAAGATGCAAGTTGAGTGCCTTAAGAGAGGACTTGAGATAACTTAGGATTAATTTCCTTCAAAGTAATAATTCCCAATTTATTAAATAGGTTGATAGATTTATGATTGATTAAAGTGTGAGCTGGAATGTTTTTATCATTTGATATCTTCAATTTGATTAATTTTGCTTTTATTTACCTTTTTTTAGCCATAATCAATTTAGTTCATAATTCATCCTTTGATTTCAATAGTCTAGATAATTACAGTTATTGTGTAGTTTGGTACTTAAACTAGATTCCTCGTAGAAATGATACTCTACTCATTACTTTATTACTTGTCATGATCCGTGTACTCATGGAATTTTGCACAATAGTGATTACTGCAATCCGAGTTTAGCAACCACCAACTATCATTACTATTACCAATTTCATGACTAGCCAGTAATAAGGTTTCTGGATCATCATTTTGAGCTACTCCAACAAGATTCATTTTGTTTTCTGATCTTCTAGCATGACACTCTCCACTAAAGTGGCCATATTTTTTGTAGTAATTGCAATGGATTTTTACATTTATAACATTGAATAGTAGAATTATACTAAGAAGATTCATTACCTCTTGTTACAATATGGTTATGAAATTTCTGCCTTCTTACCTCTATTTTTTAGGTCTCTTTGATTATGCTCTGTTCTGTTTGAAGTAATCTGCTTCTCATTCCTTAAATTTTTTTTTAGGCTTTTAATGCTTGCTTTATTGTACTTTGTGACCTTTCATTCATCCATATCTCACAAGCTTGTAGATCATTAAAAGTCATAATATCAAGATCTTTGGACTCCTCGATAGTTATTGCCATATAATCAAATCAATTTTCAACATCCCCAAAATTTTTTCACAACATCTTCTCCTTAGTTTTTTCATTTCATCTTATTGACTATCTTCTACATTTGTGAAAAGTAATCTTGAATATTTTCGTATTTGCCTTGCTATATTAGCTTGTATTGTCTTTTTAAACCTTTCAGTCTTGTTTGTTTAACTATGTTTAAACCTTCATATGTTTTGAATTGAATACTTCGTGCCTCTTTTATTGTTTGGGCATGAAAGTTATTTTAGGGATTGTTAACTCAATGGATTGACAGATCAAGAATAAGGTTTTTCCCGTTAAGCGAACGATCACAAACCAAATGTTTTGTTTCTTCGACTAATGGTTTTTCCTTTTCAACAATGCCTTTCTCCAAAATTTTTCTATAGCCATTGCTTTTCAAATATAATTTCATCAAATGTTTTCACATTGCAAAATTATTTTTTCCATCGAACTTGAATATTGTTGATTGCACCTATTGAACTTGTTGCACTCCTGTGCTTGAACTCAAAGTCATCTTATAGTGATTAGCTTTGAGAACAGATGTTGGCAATTAAAAGAAAATAATTGTCTAAACCTATTAAACTTGTTGCATTCCTGTATTTGAACGCAAAACCATCTTATAATGATTGGCTCTGATACCAAATGTTTGCAATTAAAAGAAAATAATTGTCTAAATAAGCTGAATTTTTAATTAATCCACACAAACAATCAAATAATTTACTAATCGAAAATAAAACAAATACAAAATACTGCTCACATACTTGCATAGAGCTTTCCTTTTTCTTACTAGCTCGTTGGTGCTAACACACAACTTTTCCTCAATTTTCTTATTTTACAATGCTAAGAGTGATCCCTATATATAGCTAACAAAGTGGAGGTTTAAAACCAAAATTGTCGACCCACCAGCTAGCAATTTGCTGGCATTATAACATACTTAAGAAGTCCGACTTTACATTGCCCACATGTAGCCACAATTTTTTTACCAAGTCATATAACTTGGTTGCAGCTACAATTCTTTAACACTAACTGTTCTTAATGGTTGAGAAAAGTTTAACTTCTAACACCTTTTAATCGGTGCGTGGTCAACCTAGACTACCAATAGTTGCATCTCAAACATCTCGAGTACAATGGTGCCACCCATTCAATTCGCTCAGCCAATCATTGATTTGTACAAATTGAGGCTTCAAAGCCTCATATTCTCTCGTCATCGATTTACCTCATCGTAGCTCCATTTATGTCACCATCAATCCTAGTCTGGAGCGGGCTTGACAATGAGCTTGATGGCACCTCCCACTCACTCTATCACTGCCAGAATCACGAGTTATGGCTAGTGGAAGCTCTAGCCACACTATTCCTCTTTTTGCCTATGATTATCTTCGTTGATTTGTATTTGAGTTTGTTGAGTTAGCATTTGTTTTATGATTTGTTTCTTATTGTAGATCTTCTTTAGGGAGATAGAAACAGGGAGAGACACAAATAGAGGACACAGAGAAATGATGAGAGAGAGAGAGAGAGAGAGAGAGAGAGAGAGAGAGAGAGAGAGAGAGAGAGAACAGCAAGGGTATTATAGGAATAAAATTTCTTTTTCTCATATGACTCGCTTGATCAGTTTAATATGCTGAGAGAATGAACAGATGGATTATTTAGTTTATCGAATCAAATCTTAAAATAATATAATTTTTAAAATACATGAATTGACAATAAATAAAGGGAATGTGGATGAACTAAATTGTAATTTCCATTTTTTTTGCTATATTAAGTCCCTATATAATGGAGAAGTTCTAGCTTAGCAATTGTACAACGGGCAACGTTAAGTCATAATAAAGATAGATCATTTTCTTTTATTTTTTTAGGGAAGTGAGAGAAAATTGAAATGAAATTACAGTTACTTCGTTATTCGTAGAGACATTAGAAGTGGACGAGAAAGAGAAGGTAAGTTTGACTTCCTTTGTAAGGAAACTTCCAAACAATGCCAAAGAAATTATTTTAATTCTTTAATTTCTCTAATTTAAGCATTTCCTTTCCCTTGCACTTGTAATTTTACCCAAAGGAGGCAATACCTAAATTCTTAGCATTACAGAAGCTGTGGTATAAAAGGAATAGCAGCACTAGCACTACATGAAACGTTCAATTTGGATTTCAACAATAAGAAGAATTTCGTATGGATGAAACTAAGAAGTGCATATACTAGTCTCATGGGATATCTACCTTTTTCTGCAGATACAGAAATATCCGAGGAATGGAAAATTTTGGGTTATCTCCAGATTTTATACACAATCTTGCTACTGCTAGAAGATTTTTAAGCTCTCTAGAGTCATAACTGTTTCCAAGATCTGGGTCTATCATCTTTTCCATCGAATTACGAAAACGAGATCCTTGGATCCATTGGATTAAATCAGTGCTTCCTTTCTCGGATGATTGACCGGTTATTAACTCCAGGATTAGCACACCAAGCTGGAAAATTATGTTTCTACAACTTTGATTCATACAATCTGCAATTAGAGTTATTAGACAACTTTAAGGTTAAAATATTCAGCAACATAAGCTCGAAGATTTCCTGAGAGGGTGATGGTTAGAAATCACCTTCTGCACATGAGGCACGAGGCATGGTAACATAATTTCCAACAGAACTAAGAGGGCCAACACTGGAGAGCTGTCATAACAAAAGGATGGTCATTCATTAACTATACGAGGCTTCAATGAAGCCCAATATCAAAACAATATTCAAAAGTAGCACTAGTAATGGGAAGAGAAGACAAGAAAAATAACCTCACCTTTGCAGTAAAGTTCTCATCTAGCATGATATTACTTGAGCTGATGGAAACCTGATATATTGGTGGGTTGCTAAAGAGAAGTAAATACTCCTGCAATATAAAGTAGACAAACTACAATACTTTTAAGTAGTGCACACTTGAACAATATCATGCACTAAAATCTAGTTTTATACATTATATTGCTGAATGATTCAATGGATGCCACAAAGTCTAACCTCTTGTGTGAATAATGGTTTTCTATGGTTTCCTAAAGTATGATATGGTGATGCTACTTGTTTATGAAGATTGTTACTAAAGAACGGTGATGTTGAGTTGTAAAGTGATGGTTCTTTAACCATGATTTTACCACATATTTTTAAACCATCAAATCAGTGGTTTTAAATGATTTAAAATTTTTGTATTCTAATTTTATACTTACATAATTTATAAAATTCCAATTATATCATATTTTGTTTATTTATAAACGTTCATTATCCCTCATCTTCAGTCTCTCCTTTTGATAAAAAATCTTTAGTCTCTCACATACGTCAATCCAACATAATCTCTCACATCACAGGTCCTCCACAGCCCCTTCTCAAGCTTTGGTAAGTCTGCAATTAGACTTCAATACCCCTCTCTACTCTTGCTCTAGCCACCAATTTTGGGTATGGTTATAGTCCAAACTCATCACAAATGTGATGCTTCTATTTGATTGTTGGGTTTTTTTTCTAGCTCTTTTATTACCTGGCTCTTGAATTTATTTTCTTGTTTGTTAGCGAGTGATTTCATTTTGTATACCTAGGTTATTTCGTCTATTTTGTCAATTGGGTAATCAATACTGAACTCTTTAGTTCTAGGAAAAATTTATCGTTTTTCAAATAGTGCAAGTAAAGTTTAAAACAACTCTTTATATATTTAAAATAGCAATAAGGGTATTTTAGTAATCTTCATATTTATTATACCATACCATACCATCTAACCAAACAAGAAAAGATTATTAAACAATTCTGTATCATACCATCTTTCCAAACATGTTAACAATAAAACCATACAATACAATACAGTACAGTATGATACGATACATTAATAAACCATGTTGCACTCAATCCAAACACAATGTAAAACATAAACTAACTTCTTGGTTGGGTGGAACCATGGAGGCCACAAAGAGCAGATCCAAGATATGCAAGCAACTAGCTTAATGAGGATATAGCGAGTGATGAATTAAAAATTTAAAAATAACCAGTTAGAAGTTTGAACAGCTAATTGTTGAAAAGATTTGCACAATATATTATCTCATATCTCTCATAAAGATAAACTCTGAAAGTTTATGGAAAGACATGCTCCACTTCTCACTACCAATTCCTAGCACATAGTGAAACAAGGAAAGAGATTCTATAAATCTTGAAATTTGGTGGATGTACTTTAGCTTTAAGAGCCAATTTTACACCTGGTTCATTATTTGTTGCTTGAGCTTAGTTTTTACGCATTTTATAGACAATTGATTTGACCATCAAGTTGTTAAGGCATTACAATCCATATTCAAGGTGCACCATGATAGGGGAAGTAACAAAGGGCCTGGCCCAAGGACATTTCAAGTATATTCCAGAAGGGGGAAAATGAACTTAAGTAGAGAAGAAGAGGGAACCAGTAATCTGTTACTGGAAGAAGATTGTTCAAGAAAATTATTAGAGGAAGAAGCAGGAACAGTGACATGTGGAAGAGAAATTGTGGAGGGCTTAAATTATAAATAGTGTAGATGAGTGGCAGTAGGTGTGGAGAAAATTGTCTTCTTTTTGAAGGGCAGGGGATTTCCTCATGCATGGGATTTACTTTCTGGGGGCTTAGCCTATTCTTGTTCTTTTGTTTGTTTCTGTTCTTAGCAGTGTTTGCTTATGATTTGTGAACAGTGAATTTGATCCATTTAATTACAGAAATCATTCCTTACTCTATCATATATATATATATATATATATATATATATATATATATATATATATATATATATATATATATATATATATATATCCAGCACAGGAAAAAGAAAAGTGGCAATGAAGTCTTACTTTTTTGATGTATCAATGAACTGGATAATAGGGCTAGCGAAATCTTACTTTTATCAGGCTTATATTGATGCTGGATAGGCTTGTTGGCTACCTAATATGAGTCTATAAACCAGCTCTAAAATTACTTACCTGGAATTTACTGCTGAGAATTATTTTACATATATATATATATATATATATATATATATATATATATATATATATATATATATATATATATCCAGCACAGAATTATGTTTTTTATCCTAGAATAGTTTCCAGTTTAGCATTTCTGCCCTCCATAACTTAACAGAAGTAAATTTTTTGGAGAGAAGGAAATGAAGATGGTCATGATCACAGTTTATGGAAATTAAATCCGTCTTAGATGAGTAATGGAATCTGCCCTATGAATTTTGGAGAAACTTGTTAAATGTAATATTCAATTTTCCTTTTTTTTGAATAGTAATATTTGCATTTTAATTAGTCAATTCCAGGTAGATGGCACAGCATAAATAGTATTTTGTTACCAAGATTAGGTTTAGTTAACAACTATCATTTCAATGAAAAAATTGAAGAAACTATTGTGTGGAGTGACAAATTTCAAGGAGTGTAAGCATAAAATTATGCTGCAATTAGAGTGTGGTTTCGGAAGATAATGCATCACATGCGAGTGACTTACCAGTGCAGCTGCCACCCCATTGGCTATCTGTAACCTGGTATTCCAATTCAAGGGAGTCTTAAGAGGATCTGCCAAGAGCCATTGATTTGTGAGAAAAAAAATTTAGCAATCATATATCACTTACTAGTTGTGGTATGGAGCTTACCATTTAGATGCTCCTTCAAGCTTCCATTTTCTATATTGTCAAACACCAACAACCTGAAAAGTTTGATAATACAAGGATATAAAATAAGCAAAGATAAAAATAAAATAAAAATACACTTAGAATGACCAGACCAATGTTAAAAGAAGAATTTTTCTTTCTGCTCATCTTAATCGAAGCATAATCATACCATGGAATGTGATCTAATCTAGAATGAACATCAACAAATAATTTTGAGATTGTAATCTTTCTTTCCCAAATTTCCCTTGCATTATGACGCTCAAAAAATTTTCACGAAATTGAAACTACCAGTTGCATACTAAACGTAGGCATAAAACAGATATTAGTGACAAACCATAACACAAGCAAGTGATAAATGAACCTGAACACAAGGTTAACACAAATATTATTTATTCCACGTTGAGTGCTCTTCAGAAGGCTATTGACAGTTAGCTGGTTATACATATCACATCATCAGGATTACCTCAAAGAATCTTTCAGATAATGGAGAAACTGTATCTTAGACCAGCCTCCTAACATTATATGCTTTGTAGGTTAATAAACAGTCACAATTCCATTTTTTCTTTTCTATTGATAGGTAAGATTCAAACCTAACATACAGTCAATCCACCAACATGTAGCACCTTGCTGCAGAGACTCTCGTTCCTCTCTCTCTCTCTCTCATGCACAAATGCAGACACACACAAATGCATGCATGTGCATGTGTCAACACTTGTTTCCAATCTCAATATTTTCTACAATTCACAGGCAATTGAGTAGAATGAACTGTAATCCTTTTCTTCAACAAGAAAAAGAAAGAAAAAGAAAAAGACAATACAGGAGTGAAATAAAACCTCTTAGGACCAGTGGAGAAGCCTTTAAGTGCAAGAAGGTGACGGTGATGCAAGCGCCCCAAAAATTGTACTTGCTTATAAAAAACATCATTTCCTTGATTTAGATCTTTTAGTTCCTTGACCAGAACAACGTCACCATCTTGAAATTTGGCCTTATAAGCAGTCCCATTAGAATCACTATACAGTATCCTATGAAAACCGTCAGTTGCCCTCTTTATATCTTTGTATGAGAAGCGCCTGACAAACGATACTGGGCCTACAAAAACGACATTTTTGACGATACAAACTACAATTAGCATCTCAAAACTGTCATTATTGCTTGCACAATTACAAAATCTTAAATAAGATTTAGGGCTCTAAAATTGATCAGTCTCAAAACTCAGGTCTCAGTTTTTCCATTATCACCCAAAAATTCACACTAATGCAAGAAAACCAGAGTTCATAACTAAATACTTCACAGCAAAGGATTTCCTTGAGACAAATCACAATCACATCAGCACATTCGAGGTCAAACCCATCAATTCTTAATTAACTCAATCACAGTCAATTCAGCAACTTAAAGCTCTAGAAACAGTATAATTTGGATCAAATTATCCGAACACAACAGCAAAAAACACAGAATTTTATCAGTCTCAAAACCCAGTTCTTAATTTTTCCATTATCACCCAAAAATTCACATTTATCAGTCTTATAACTAAATTCTTCACAGCAAAGGATTTCCTTGAAACAAATCACAATCACATCAGAACATTCAAGTTCAAACCCATCAATTCTTAATTAACTCACATTACAGTCAATTCAGCAACCTCATGATCAAGAAACTGTATAGTTTGGATCGAATTATCAGGAAACAACGGCAAAAAACACAGAATTCAGAAACTGGACAGTGAAAATGATGATACCAGAACGAGATCGGTGAAGCCAAGCAAGGAGGTAAGGCCTGATCTTGCGGATGAGACGATCCATCCCAATTGAGCAAAAACTGCGCGAAGAATTTCAGTGGCTGCACGAAGCAGCACATTTATAGAAAATTCTTCTCATTTCAGTAACGACTTTTGCGAAGTCTCTACAGATTGTCTCTATTTTGTTACTTATTGGATCTGTTAGTTGCTTGTACTTGTTCACTGCTCTGTTGGTTTAATTTAGATAATTATATTTCAGTTATAAACAGTTGAAATTAATAAACAAAATGGAAAAATTATATCTCTTGTCTACACACAGATTATTCAGTGCCTCTCACCGTACATAAGATTCATTACTGAAATTTTAATTTTATAAAAAGTATTATTTATAAGTACTTATGAAATATTTTATAAAATTTTCCTGTTTATAGTGTACAAAAATCAACTAATCAGAAAATTTCAATAAAATATTTTATAAATTTTTCTTGTATACACATATTACAAATAAATAAGAATTAATTCATTATATAACTTTTTTTTATTATAGTAAGAAAATCATTTATATTTCTATTTTATTATTTATATTTTTTATTAAATAAAAAAATATACATAACCGTTATGCAAGTTTTTTTTTTTAAATATAGGATAAAATTGAAGGGTGATATTTGGCAGCTTCCCTTTATTTCTGTGCATTGTCTGCTGTGTTGCTTGTTGGCCCAAATATTTGCTAAAGGTCAAAAAAAAAAAAAAAAAAGAAAGAAAGAAAAAGCAGCTCAAAATTGACACATGTTGCCTTCGTTCCCCAGCTATTGACACAATTAATTTTTTCTTCTTTTTAAACAAGCTGGAAGGAAGAACTCATTACAGCGCTCACAACTATATTATTATTACATTGAAAAATCAACCTCTTAATGCTCAAGGACCATGCCAAACTAAGCCTCTCCAATAAAGCTTTCATTTCTGCTGGCTCCACAGATGCTCTATCAAAATTGACAGAGAACCCAGCTACCCAAACACCACAATTATTACGAATAAGACCTTCCCCAGTGGCCAAATTATAATTCACCAACGCCGCTCCATCAGTTTTCAATACAAAACAAGGTGGGGCTGCAGTGACCAATGAATCCAATCAACAACTCTTCTCCAAGGCATAACCTTAGCATGCTCAAGTTTTAAATAGGCATAACAATAAATTTGCACTCTCTGCAAAATCAGATTAAAAATGCTATCTTGAGACACACTCTTCATTTCTTCTATTCCAAAAGGACCAACAAGTAGTCCCAAATATAGAACACTAAGAAAAGCCACTGGAATGAATATCGGCAGACTTTAAATTTCCAGTTAACCAATCTACCATACAATCACTTTCAAAAAATTGCTACCTGGCATTGTACCCCACAAGCAACTAATCTCTTAATAACAACACAATCTCATAACACATGGAGCAAAGTCTCATTAGATGATATGCAAACTGAGCATAGAGCTGACCCAACAACATGTCTTCTTCTCATTTCTTCATTGGTAAGTAAGCGACCATGTAAACAAAGCCAAAGAAAGCTCCTAATTCTTTGGGGTCCCTTCCACTCCTAAGCAACTTTCCAATCCACACTAGATAAACCACTATCTTTACAAGAAACCATGTTATAATCACTCTTCAAGGAAAAATGCCCATATCTAAAATCAGCCAAATACACACCAACATTCCCCCCCCCCCCCCCCCCTAAGAGTTTGTTTAGATTGGGTGAGGAAAGTGTAAGTAATAGAAGAGTAAGAAAAGATAAGGAAGAAGAAAGGTAAAAAGAGTTATAATAATAAAAAAATCTCATATTTGAGAAGGGGTGAGTTAATGGAAATGTAAGGAGAAATAATGCATATTCTTTATATTTGGGAAGAGGTGAAGGAGGGGTAAATTTAAGGGAATATATAAATAGAAATATTCATAATTCTCAATCTCTCTCTCTCCTTACCTCTCCTTACAGCCTAAATTGGGGTGTAAGAAAAATTGAGATTTGAGGGGAAAGGGAGGGTAAGACTTGCCTTTACTTACCCTCACCCTCCATTAACTCACTTCTTCCCAAATAGGGATAAAATAATTACTTATTCATCCTTACCTTTATTTACGCCTTTATCACCCTCATCCAAACAGAACCTAAAGGAGAAAAAGGAGAGACAAATTCAAGTAAATTGAGGATACTAATCGACAAATAGTAAGAAAAAGCTTGCCACTTCCAACCACCACAATCATTCACATGATCACACACTTTAAAATCTAAAACAGAAGATGGAATTTCTAAAACAATAATGCAACAGTTGCCATTTTTCAATGTCGAAATATCTATCCCTGACAAAATATTCTAGTTAAGAGTGAGACTTCACTAACAAGAGAGTGGCGATAAGAGGAAAATATGTTCATGTATGTGTAAATTGAGGATACCAAACGACAAATGGTAAGAAAAGCTTGCCACTTCCAACCACCACAATCATTCACATAATCACACACTTTAAAAAATAAAACAGAAGATGGAATTTCTAAAACAAAAATGCAACAGCTGCCATTTTTCAATGTCGGAATATCTATCCCTGACAAAATATTCTGGTGAAGAGTGAGACTTCACTAATAAGAGAGTGGCGATAAGAGGAAAATATGTTCATGTATGTGTGTTCAAAATGTATTTAAGAATGAACAAAAAATGTTTTATTCTTTAGAAGTTTTAAAGAAGTTGTCTTGGGCAAAAAGAACTTTAGTAGTCAAAAGACAGACTTTCAGCAACCGAAGAACCTTTTAGTTTGGATACCATTTGGGCAGAATCGACTCAGACAGTCAAAAGTCCCTCGACAGAGAGAGTATAAAAGGGATCTCAGTTCATTTCTAGCCTAAAACACTTAGGTTTCTTTCTTTTCTCTCTCTAAATTATTGGGGCATACAAGGAGCTCTTTGAAGAGATTTCCTTGGCTCTTTGAAGATCTGGAGATGGATTCTTCCATTTAGAAGTGTGAAAGAGTAGATTCAAGTTTTGAAGTTTTGGTTCTTTTACCTCCAAGCTCCAAGAAAAGGGGTAATCTTCTTTTCTTCTTGATCTAATAGATAGATCTAAGAGAGTTGATGAGAAATTAGGTTTCTAAAGCTTTAATTTCATGAAAAGTTGTTTAAGTTAAGTTTTTGATGAAGTTTATGCATGTGGCTTTAGGGGGAAACCTAGGATTTGAGTTTTGATGAATGTATGTGGGTATTAAGCATGTTTTGATAAATGTATATGGGCATTAAGCATGCTTTCCAATTGTTCTAGGCCCTAGAGATGTGTAAATATGATGAGATTATGTTTTGGAACTTTGAAATGAGTTTTGAGGCTTTTGGGAGGATCTACAAGTTTTTGACTTAAGGATTTTGAGAATTCCATGGTTTGGCTGCCGAAACCTAGAGGTTCGATAGCGAAAGCTTGCATTTTCTCAAAAAATCTAGAAGCTTTCTAGGTTCAGTAGCCAAAGTCCCAGATTTCGACAGCCGCAATGGCTACAGCCCAAAATTGGGTACCTAATGCTCCAAGGTTTGACAGCCGAAACCCAAGGCTCTAACAGCCGAACTTGGTTATGCCTTCTTATTTTCTTCTTTGATTCTAAGTTTCCAAATCCTAAAGGCCTAAAATAGGATGTTTATGTTACGTATAGAGTTTTAAAGCCTTGTATAACACTCTAGGGTTCGATTTTATAAGATCCGGCTTGAGGGACTCAGAAGAGTAAGGTCCAAGGATAATTGCCATTTAAGTAAGGAGGTTGATAAGCTACAAAAGGCGAGTAATTCTAACTTTAATAAAATGAAACTATTTACAGGTAGTTTAATGAGCATTGTCGTCCATCATATCATATTTAATTAGGATGTATGTATCCAGAATACGAAGATATTGCATAATTGCATAAATTACTGTTGGTGCATTGATGGATATTGGATAACCCATTACTCCCCCCTTGTTATGTTATGTAATGTTATGGATCCATAAGTAAATCCTAAGGGGAGATCTTAGCGTTGCCTTTCAAGGGAGATCTGATAGTTGCCCCTGGTTACATAACACATGTCATATTTAAAAGGAAAATTTAGGGAGTTATTAATGATAATGTTTATCTTTCGTGAAATGTCTGTGATGTGAAAATCCATGTGAACGATGCATTACACATGTATGAATGAATGACACAATTAATAATGATTAGTTTCAATTAATAATGATTAGTTTACTCACTAAGCTTGTGTAAGCTTACCCCATTCTCCTAACCCCCAGGTGCAAGGTTGCAGAGCTAGAAGAGTTCCATGAAGAGAGAGCATCAAGGGTAGTATTAGCCCTTCTTATGTATAATGTATGGGTAGATGGGCATGTAACTTATGAATGGATAGCACTGTCCTGGTAATTTAAGGAAAAAAATGTAATAATTGTTTAAAGTATAATGATGTTTATGTTGTGTAAAACCTTTTGAGGGTATGCATATTAAACCATTACACTTTAGATCTTATGTATGTTAAGGTTCAAATTATGAACCATTTTTATGTTATGAATGTTTATGTATGGATGAAAAGACTAAGGTGTAATGGTTTGATGTATGTTAAAATGGTGAGATGTAGGAATATATGTAAGTTTTATAGGTTTTAGGCTTGCTATGGGTTTCAGTAGCCTTAAGTTGACCTAATCTCTAGTGCCAGTAACGGTCCCTAGTTTGGGTTATTACAAAGTTGGTATCAGAGCTCTAGATTTGATGAGTAGACCTAAATGCTAGAAAAAGTGTAGAAGAAAGGTTTTCTAGGAAGTTCTTTAACCAGCACAGTTAGGAAAATACAAGTTCAATAGGGTTGAGTCCCTATATGTTATGTGATGAATGTATGTGAATGTTATGTTTGATTATGTATTGTGTGTTCATGTGTGTCACACCCTACCCCTCTGTAAGGCATAACATGATCCCGTAGTATACCTAATGAATTACCAAACTTTGTCTACTGATAACCCATTAAATACACTACAAGGGATTTTAAACCTTTTCTTATTTCCTTTTACAGTGGTGAGCACTTTTGACAGATGTTAAATTTTTTTTTTTTCTGAAGGGAAACCAAATAACAGATCTAAATATCAATAATTTCTGTAAAAATTTTGGCAGAGTGCTATCTGTATTTTGAGTAAGACAGTTCTTCATTAACCTGTAAAAAAAAGCACTTCCAATAAATTTGTTCAATCCCAAACTCTAGTAATAGTTCAACACAATAAATTTCTCAACTCAAATCAACATCAATTTTCTAGTGTTTCTAAAAAATTGAGATAAGAGAAATATATCACAATATTTTTATAGACCAAAATAATTTACAATTTTAGTTTACAACTGCTCAAGACCAGTACAATATATACATACAGAGCACATACATTACAACAAAACTACAAAAATATGGTATACTCAATATACCCGGTGAAATCTCAAAATGTAGCACAAGCGGTCTACTCTGTTGCTTTGTCCGTCTGTCTACCTGCGACAGCAATAAAAAAGCTATCACTAAGTCAATGTCTCAGTGGTGCACAATATTAAGAAAATACAATTTAAAACCATAAACCATAAACCATGAATCATATGAACTGTGGATACTTAAAATCATAGTTAAATTCAAAAGACAGTGAATGTCATAAAGAATTAAACTCCATTTCACAATATCACAATAAATATCAATAAATCACACACATAGCTTAATCATGTTTCCAAAGTCCAATTTGTCCCAAAAGCCGATGGCTAGTGAGGAATAACATAACTAGCTAGCAATTATATGAGTACTCATCCTATTCGTCCTCAACTGGCACACACCTCAACACTTCAGCCAGAAAGGGAATTCAAAGCCAATTCATCCCATTAGACAAGGCGAGGAATTCAATCAAATATACATGATAGCTGTAGTTTCAAACCATTTGCAATATTTTTTAAGCAATAAGTATCCATCAAATTCCATTCAAACAATTTTCTACAATTTAAGCAATAACATACAAATTGTCATAATTTGTTTCAATTGAAAATTCAAAAGAAATAACTATTGTGCACAAACCTCTGAAGTGTAACCTCTTGGCCCTGACTCAGTATTTCCTTCCCCTTCCCTGAGTCTTTGCTAACTGAAACACACAATTTAAAGTATTTCAGTACTCATTTAAACTGTCTCTAACAATAAGGTTCAATAATTAATTTATTTGATACTATTGCGTTCCTTAGTCAACCTATAATGTTGACCCTTAATGCACTCTAGGGGAATAAATTTTAATGTTACTAATATGTGACATTTTATAGTCCTTTAGTGTTGATACATGTTACCAAATTCATTTTCAAGTGTATTGCATTTTATTGCAATTTATCGGATTTCGGTATACTATTTTGACCTAGCCGGATGACCTAGTTTCCTCAGTTTTTGGGTTCTGGTCTGAATTACAAACTTGTAGGTCTATGTCTTAGTGAACTTTTGCCACAAATTTTAGGTCATTTGGGGTTTACTAGACCAAGTTATGGTTATTTTACTATTGCTGGACAGATTACACTAAAGTGGCAAACTTAGGTCATTTTTAGGTCATTTCCGATTCTGGCAGTTTTTATACCCGAATTTGTGCAAGTATTTTAACTTGCTTATGGTCATTTCTGGGTTTTTGTGTCTTCATAAGAGTTGTAGTTCTATGTCTAAGCTATCCATGATATAAATTTCAGGGCAATTGGACTTGCTTTGAGTGAGTTATGGCCAAAACACTAACTGCTATCCAAATGGTCAATTTTCAGGTTTGCAAAGTCACTAATCCGGATTTGGTCAATTCTCATGTCACTTTTTGGATAGAATTTAGGTAGGCTTTCTTCATGAAAGTTGGCACGTTTTGTGCCTAGTTTGACCTCCAATTGGCCTCATACTAATTGGAGTCACAAACTTAGGGTTATAGGCTCATTTGCACACTGCCCTCTACATGCCTCTCAAACACCAAATCAAACACATATTTACCAACTACATTTTCACTTTCCCAAACCATTCTGCATTTGGCACTAACTATAACCATTCATTTCTTTACATTATAGGTCAACTTGGACAGAATATAACAACTTCACAATACACCAAATGCAATCATAACTCACAAAGTCCAAATCCAATAATATATACACATAAACACTCTTAATTATTACACATAACTTCCATCATCAAATTGCACATTTATTCTCTACTCAATCATACACATAAGCTGCCACTTTTAGTACCATAATTCAACAACCTTTTCATGAATTTAGACACTTCAATCTTCATCATGAGGCTGCCAAAACAATACACATACATATCAAACTTCCATTTTCACTTTTCAACTTACAATCACACTTTATACATGGTAAATCACTCCTATACATATAAGTACTCTAATTAACTTCGTTAACCATCAAATTCATATAAGAAAAAACCACTTACCTTACACTTCCATGGCTGCCCAAAATGGTACACTTCAATAACTCACCAAATCTCATAATTTCTTCCATAATCTAACAATCCACAACCTCTATAACAACTTTAATGAAGAAACAATGGAAAACAAGCACTTACCTGTTTTGAAGCTTGTTAAAACTTCTTCAAATCCTTCCCTTTTTGCTGCCACACTCTTTTCCAAGTTGTATAATCCAACTTTAGTGAAGGAATTTAGGAAGAACAAAGCTTGATCATGGCTAGATGAAGGTGGAAAATGGGGTGGCCATGGGAGCTTCCATGGGAGTTGGTTTCAGCTGGTTATGAAATGAGGTTGAAGATGAAGTTTAATCTGTCCAAATGCTTAATAAGGTATCCCACAATGTAAGTTAGTGGAGCACTAACTTTAGGAAATGATTCATTTATTCAAAGTTTCCAAAATTTGCAATTTTACCTCATTTATTTTACTATTTAAATTATGTACCACCACTTTAATTTTCATGATATTTTCAAGGTTTAGTATCATTTATTTTTAATGAACATTTAGGTCAAAAGTCAACTCAGGGTGTCAATTGACCACAATGCCCTATTCGGGTTGTATTCTCGATTTTTCGGTGACACCAATTTTTATCGGTTTCTCGATTTCTCGTTTTTCTTTGTACTAATTAATTAATTTTTTTTTGACATTTCTAATGTCATTTATACTTCAATAGATATTTATTTAAGTCTTAAAAATATTTTCTAGGGTTCTCCGCAGTCCAGGGCTAGTCAACAGTCCACGCCGCAACTTTCCGGTGCGGTCACCAATCGCTACGGTTTTCGACTCATTTAACTTGGTTACATTTCATTGCTATTATTTTTCCTTTATTTTTTTTGTATTTTTCTTTCTTGTATTTTATTATTTTATGTCTCCTCACTAACATTTAAATGTAGTTCTAGGCATCCTAGCTGTCCGGACAGACACTGGTCACTGGAATAGTAAAACACACTACCGAACATAGGAGTGTTACCATGTGAATGTACATGAACTTTTTATGTGCTCAAAACTTCTTGTTTGCTTTAAAAAATGCGAGGTTCAAGACGGTCCACTAGGTTGACTAGCACTCCACCTAAGAATGAAGGTATGGGAACACTACTCACTAACCCTATTTTTAAGGAGAAAGCAATCAGAGGTGGAAGGGGAGAATCTTTAAGAGGTCCTAGAAGGTCCTTTGAAGTTATCCAGGAGACTGCTCAGGCACCTAGAATGTCTGTGGATGTAAGAAGGAGTTCTTATGGCTTCTCCTAATAACATGAGAATCTCAAGTCTTCTAGTGTGGGAATGATGGGAGAAGATAATTTTGTGGAGGGAGGAGATGAGTCAAAGTTTGTATCTCTTACACAGCTAGGACAATACCCTTAATAGGGAAGTTTTGGTAACTCTAGGTTTATGGGCTACCCCCAATATCCTCTTTT
The DNA here is from genome assembly GCF_030052815.1 of Hevea brasiliensis. Lineage (NCBI taxonomy): Eukaryota > Viridiplantae > Streptophyta > Magnoliopsida > Malpighiales > Euphorbiaceae > Hevea > Hevea brasiliensis. The sequence continues at coordinate 57,433,803 of NC_079498.1, forward strand.
TATGCCTTACCCACCTTACTTCCCACTGTATAACCCATATCCCATGTACCTTCCATAGTAGTACCCCCAAAGTTCTTCTACCAACATAGGAACTTAAAATCCCATAGAGGGAGTAGCAAGAGAGCAAGTGCAGCTGCCACCCCCTGTAGTTCCAACAGTTCCTACACAAAAGACTGGGGCAAGTAATCAAAATAAAACAAAGATGATAGATGATACATTTGTATTATATAGATATTTTAAAGTACATTTGTATAATATTTCATAGCATTTAGATAAGTAATCTCATGCATAATCATCAATTTAACTAACTTTTGTAAATTCCATGATCAAGCTTTGAATTTTATGTTTTCTGTATGTTTTCAGGTGTTTTGAAGAAGTTCCAAGGCATAGGAGCAAAGTAGAGAGCTTGGAAAGGCCAAAAGATTAAGAAGTGTTGCTGATACACCTTACACGGGTCGTGTAAGCAAAGCCACAGACCTGTGTAACCTACTGCCAGGAGAAAGCCAAAGAACCAAGGAAGAAATAAAGTACACGGGCCGTGTACCATGACCTGTGTAAAATATGGAGACTCATGTAACCCTCTGTCGGGCTAGTCTCAAAGAGTTCCCCAAAGTACAAAAGTACACAGGCTGTTTAATCAGGCTCGTGTAACTACCTAAGGTCCGTGTAAAGTCCTATCCCGGTACAAGATATAACAATTCAAGCTCCAGCAAATTACATGGCCCTGGACCATGTACTTGAAGGAGCGAAAGCATAAAAATTGTTAGATTAAAACATTGAATTCAATGATTTTTTCTAGGGTTTCATGCATCATGCCATATCCATTATGTACCTAATTGATTTCAATGTTCAATTGTATATTAAAACTCTTTTAAGATGTATTAGGATCTACATTTGCCATTTAAGATTTTTGAATTAACAAATTAATTCATTAGAATCCTAGATTAATACATGAATATGTGTACTAACCTTTTGATGCACTGTAGATGCGATTGGTACCTTTGGGAAGCACCTAGGACCCCAAATGTTGTCCCTCTAGCTTGTCCACACTATGATCAACAATGGAAGCCCTTAAACCAGCTTCTCAAGCCTTGCCAGCCAATTAGAAATTAGGGATTTGCCTTTAGAGAGGTTATAGATGTATATAAGACACTAGAAATAATTTTTAGCAATTTTAATCTAAGAGAATATGGGCAATTCTCTTTGAATTGATGAGAGAAGAAGAAGAAAAGAGGAAGAGAGCATAGAGGTGGCGGCAACTTTGAGAGAAAAATCAGAATGTGTGTTTTATTCTTTCATTCTTTCCCTTTTATAATTAGGTCATCACTTAAAACCCTTGCCACATGTCATCACCTGATTGCATCTTAATTTTAATTGAACTAATCATATTAAGCCAAGTGTCAAAGCTAGATTTAATCTTGACTTTGATCACCATGCATGATAGGAAGACAAATGGCAAGCTTATATGGTGCCATGAGTCACCATCTCATGTGCCACATGTCACCCTGTGAAATGACTAAATTACCCTTTTGTTTTAATTTTGAGTTCTCAACCTAAAATAATTATTTCTCCTTTTCCAATCAATTTATATCAAATATAAATTAATTAATTAATTAATATCTATTAATTAATTTTTCATAATTAAATTCATATTTAAACACTTTAAATATAAATTCAACTTATACTATACATCCAATAACCTAGATTTGGCTTTAAGCCATGCTAGGGACTTTGCAATCTTATTGCAAACTAAACCTCTTTAATTAATCAATTAAACTCTTTAATTAATCAATTAAATCATATTTTACTTGGTGATTATCTTGTGTATATGTGTGACTTACTAGGCTCATCAGTAATTGGAAATGAGATATGATATTAACTTTTAATATCATTAGAACTCTTTCTTACCATAAATGATTTCTCTAAATCATTTTAGGCATCTCATAGATCATGGTTGACACCTAGCATAGCATGCCATGGCTACCCAATCAGTAATAAGGAATACCTTTAAATGAACCTAAAATCATATATTACCATGCACTAGAATCTCTCTATTACAAAATCCCAATTCGAGCTGGAGTCATGGCTTATGTCAAACTCCATTTGCTATGAATATTATGTTCTCTTTTAATTCCAATTCTTGATTAAAAAGATTTTCTCATCAAAAACTCTTTTCTGATTAAATCTGTCTGTCCTTGCTAGGAACTTGAAACATCAAGAGCAATTAAATGAATATAGGATTTTATCCCTATTTACTTAGGGTAACAGATTCCATCTTGATCAACACCTACCTCCATATATAACTCTACATGCTCATATACCCATACACAGTACAAGTATGAAAGTAGTATCAAACTCAAACCACCTATATACAAGATAACTGTGTTATCTCAGGTCTAAAGATTATATACAATGATATGATTTATGATAATGCATTGAAAAGAGTAAACTCCACGTGCCTGTCATAAGTGTCACTAGTTCGACTTACTTATCATGCATAAGTGCCTATCATATTTGTTATATGGCATGAGACTCACCATTCCATCTTATTTACATCTCATATAAATAACTTAGGAATAAACATGATTACAATCTTTCTGGACAAGTCATATCCTTATTGTGAAGTATCCTCAATTGTGAACCAATTTATGATACTTTGTGCTAGAATTACTGTCACTCATATTCTTAATAACTTAAGAATAGAATTTTTAATAAAATATCAATGGACCTTTTCTATTACACATAAATATATTATATAAACGAAAAAGTGAAAATGCCTTTTTATTAATAAAACATGTACAAGATACATACTAAATGATATGCTCTAGGGCATCCTACTAACAATCTCCCACTAGCACTAGAGCCATTCATTAGAATATCTTAGACCCATCTTCTCAAGATGTCGGTCTAACTGACCTTGTGACATAAGCTTAGTGAATGGATCAGCTGGATTTTCAGCTGATGCTATTTTCTGCATGGCTACATTGCCTTGCCTAACTATCTCTCAGATAATGTGGTAGCACCTTTCTATGTGTTTGGATTTCTAGTGAGGCCGGGGTTCCTTAGCCAAACAGCCTCTCTTGCAGCATCTAATGCAGCAATGTACTTGGCCTCTATAATGGAATTAGCAGTTGTACTCTGTTTGGAACTCTTCCAACTGATTGCACCTTCATTACAAATGAACACGAACCCAGAGGTAGACTTTCTATCATCGATATCTGATTGAAAATCAAAATCAGTATAACAATCCAATTACAAGTCACCACCTCCATAAGTCAAGAATAAATCCTTAGTTCTTCTCAAGCACTTAAGGATATTATTGACAGCTATCCAGTGTTCCAAACCTGGATTGGATTGAAGCCTGCTAGTCAAACTAATAACATGTGCTATATCCAGCCTAATATACAACATTGCATACATCAAACTTCCAATAGCCGAAGCATATGGAATCCTGGCCATTTTACCTCTTTCTTTAGGTGTCTTTGGAGACATCTCTTTAGAAAGGTAGATACCATATCTCACTGGTAATAATCCTTTCTTGGAATCAAGCATATTAAACCTCTTTAACACCTTTTCTAAGTATAAACTTTGAGATAAACCAATTATTCTTTTTGCTCTATCTCTATAGATGTAAATTCCAAGAATATATGTTGCCTCTCATAAGTCTTTCATGGAGAATGTATTTGACAACCATAACTTTACAGCTGTCAATATACCTATGTCATTATCCATCAACAAGATGTCATCCACATATAAAACAAGGAAAGTGATAGCACTATCACTAATCTTCTTATATACACATGGCTCATCCTCATTTTTGATAAAACCAAATGACTTAATGGCTTCATCAAAATGGATGTTCCAACTCCTCGAAGCTTATTTCAACCCATAAATGGATCACTTTAGCTTGCATACCTTGGAACCATCTTGGGATTCAAAACCCCTAGGTTGTTCCATGAAAATGTTTTCTTCAATGTATCCATTGAGAAAAGCTGTTGTGGCATCCATCTGCCAAATCTCATAATCATAGTATATAGCTATTGCTAATAGAATCTTAATTTATTTAAGCATGGCAACAGGCGAAAAAGTCTTCTCATAGTCGATACTTTGCCTTTGGCGAAACCCTTTCACTATTAGCCTTGCTTTATAGGTCTCTACCTTTCCATCTGAACCAATTTTCTTCTTGAAAACCCATTTATTCCCTATAGGTACAATACCTTCAGGTGGGTCAATAAGATCCCAAACTTGATTCTTATACATGGGATCAATTTCGGATTTCATAGCATCAATCCATTTTGAAAAGTCTATATCTGATATAACTTCTTCATAGGTAAGTGGATCATCTCCATGATCTACTTCTTCATGAGTAAACAACTCTTGTTCTTTTTCATGAAAAAAACCATATCTCACTGGTGGGTGAGATATCCTGGTTGATCTGCGAGGAATTACAGTAGATGTTTCATCAATAGGTGTAGGTTGACTAGATGAATCTATATCCATTTGATCTATTGGTTGGTCAGAATTCTCTAATTCTAACTCTATTTGCATCTCTACTTACTACAACCTTTTGTGATGTAGGAAAATAAAAATAATATCCAAAACTCTCTCTTGGATATCCAACAAATCGACATTTTTCTAATATAGTTTTCAATTTATTAGTGTTCAGCTTTTTGATATAAGTTGGATAACCCCAAATCTTAACATGCTTAAGACTTGGTTTTCTTATATGCCATATCTCATAAGGTGCAGAAGAAATTGATTTTGATGGAATCTTATTCAAAATATGCAAAGCTGATTCTAATGCAAATCCCCAAAAGGAGATTGGCATATCAGTATAGCTCATCATACTACATACCATATCTAATAGGTATGATTTCTCCTTTCAGATACACCATTCAGCTGTAGTGTTCCTGGAGGAGTCAGCTGGGAAACAATGTCATGCTCTTTCAAGTATTCATCAAATTCAGTACTTAAGTATTCACCTCCACTATATGATCGAAGAGTTTTAAAATTTTTTTTTGTTTGATTTTCTACTTCAGATTTAAATTCTTTGAACTTTTCAAAGGATTAATGTTTGTATTTCGTCAAATAAAAATACCCAAACCTTGATTTATCATCAGTAAAGGTAATAAAGTAATGAAAACTACCTCTAGCCATTTCCTTGAATAGACCATATACATCACTATGTATTAGCTCCAAAATATTTTCAGCTCTCAGTCCTTGTCCAACAAAGGGTGATCTAGTCATTTTGTCCTAATTTTCCCCCGGGTCTAGGACTCCTAGTTGCAAGAACCGCAACTTCCCAGAAGGTTACCCATCGCTAGGGCACTGGCTCATTTAACTTGGTTGTATTTTATTTCTAAAATTTTTTTCTAAATTTTTCTTGTTAATATTTGAGTTAATTATGGTTTCCCACTTCAGTTTAAATATTTTTTCAGACGTTCTAGCTATTCGGACTGACACTGGTCACCAAAATAGTGGAATGTACAGAGTTGCTACAGGGAGAGTGTTACAATACAAATGTAGAATCAGGTTTGGGAAGTGAAGTATAGTTTGTTAAATGTGTGATTGGTTGATGCTTAAAAAATGTGTTAAGGGCAGTATGTGTTTTAGGCTATAAATGGAATTGTGTGACTCCAATTGGTATGAGGCCAATTGGAGGTGAAACTAGGCACAAAATGTTCCAACTTTCATGTTGGAAGCCTATCTAAATTCTGTCCAGAAAGTGACATGAAAATGGACCAAATTCGGATTGGTGACATTTCAAACCTAAAAATTGACCATTTGAATAGCAGTCAGTATTTTATATATAACTCACTCAAAACAGGTCCAAATGACCTAAAATTTATACCGTTAGAAAGCTTAGACATAGGGCTACATCTTTTGTAAAACCTAGAAATGACCATAAGAAATTCAAAATGCTTGTACAAACTCGGGTATAAAACCTGCCAGAATTGGAAATGACCTAAAAATGACCTGAGTTTGCCATTTTAGTACAACCTGTCTAGCATTGGTAAAATGACCATAACTTGGTCTACTAAACTCCAAATGACCTAAAATTTGTGGCAAAAGTTTAATAAGACATTGACCTACAAGTTAGTAATTCTGACCATAACCCAAAAACTGAGAGAACTAGGTCATCCTGCTAGGTCAAAACAGCATATCAAAATCCGATAAATTGCAATAAAATGCAATACACTTGAAAATGAAATTGGCAACATATACCAATACTAAAAGACTATAAAATGTGACATATTGGTAATATTAGAATTGACTCACTTAGAGTGCATCAAAGGTCAACATTATAAGTTGACTAATGAAAGCAATAGTATTAAATAAATTTAATTATTAAACATTATTGTTAGAAATAATTTAAATGAGTATTGAAACACTTTAAATTGTGTGTTTCAGTTAGCAAAGACTCAGAGAAGGGGAAAGAACCACTGAGTCAAGGCCAAGAGGCTACTCATCAGAGGTTTGTGTACAATAGTTATTTCTTTTGAATTTTCAATTGAAATAAATTATGACAATTTGTATGTTATTGCTTAAATTGTGAAAAATTTGTTTGAATTGAATTTGATGGATACTTATTGCATGAAAAATATTACAAATAGTTTGAAACTACAGCTATCATGTATATTTGATTGAATTCCTCACTAGCTTGTCTAGTAGGACGAATTGGCTTTGAATTCCCTCTCTAGCTGAAGTGTTGAGGTGTGTACCAGTTGAGGACGAATAGGATGAATACTCATATAATTGCTAGCTAGCTATGTTATTCCTCATTAGCCATTGGCTTTTGGGACGAATTGGACATTAGAATCATGATTAAGCTGTGTGTGTGATTTATTAATATTCATTGAGACATTGTAAAATGGAGTTTAATTCTTTATGGCATTCTCTGTCTTTTGAATTTAACTATGATTTTAAGTATCTACAGTTTATATGATTTATGATTTATGGTTTTAAATTGCATATTCTTAATGTTGTGCACCACTGAGACATTGGCTCAGCGATAGCTTTTTCATTGTTGTCACAGGTAGATAGACAGATAGAGCAGCAGAGTAGGCTGCTTGTGCTACACTTTTGGGATTTTGCCGGGTATATTGAGTATACCACCTTCTTGTAATTTCTATTGTAATGTATGTGAATTGTATGTATATATATTGTACTTGGTCTTGAGTAATTGTAAACTAAAGTTATAAATTATTTTGGCTTGTAAAAAAAAAAGTTGTAATATATTTCTCTTATCTCAGCTTTTGGAACTAATGGAAATTGATGTTCAATTGAGTTTAACAAATGTTGAGAAAATTTATTTGTGTTGAACTATTATTGGAGTTTGGGATTGAACAAATATATTGGAAGTATTTTTTTTTTTTTATAGGTTTTTGAAGAACTGTTTTATTCAAAATACAAACGGCACTCTGCCGAAATATTTACAGAAATTACTGATACTTCATATTTGTTATTTGGTTTCACTTCAGTTAAAAAAAAATTTAACACTTGTCAAAAGTGCTCACCACTATAAAAAGAAATAAGAAAATGTTTAAAATCCCTTGTAGTATATTTAATGAGTTATCAGTAGACGAAGTTTGGTAATTTATTAGGTATACTACGGGATCATGTTATGCCTTACGGAGGGATAAGGTATGACAATATATTATCCATTTACCTATCTTATATGGTAATTATTATTAGTTTATTGCCATATTACAATATTTATATCATTAAATTATATGAGTGATTATCATATAAATGATTATAATTTACCATATTGTTTATACTATAATAATATCATTTGTTAATATTAATTGATATAATATTTTAATCGACCCATGTATTAGTTTACATTATTTAATAATATTATTATGATATCATGTGATATTGATAATCCTATATTTGTTATTAGTATGCTAATAATGAAAACTAATATTATGGATATTACAATATTCACTTCCATAAGATTGAACATGTTATTACCTATTATCTATCCTGGTGATAATAGGGCAATTCTTGGACTAGCTTTATTACCCCCATAACTAAACATCTTCATAGGTAAAATTTATATGATCATCTGTGGTTATACAATTTAATTATAGCTTGTATCATAATATAAGAGCCTTAAAGTAGTTATGTTTATGCAATTGACTAAGTGTATCGTGAATTTTAGATTATGTGTTAATGGTTGTGGTTTTGAATCATTAAAAGATTGATCATTCTAAAATATACATCTAATATGTAATGTATTAAATATAAAAGGGTATTATAAGAAGCTTGAACTCTATTAAGAAATTCAAAGTTATGAGTTAGTTATGTATATGTATGTAGTGAGTATCTTATACGAAAGTTTGTATTAGATTTTCGTTAATTATGCTTGTTGTTATGAGATTCACCTTTATGTTAAAGTAATGTTGAGGAAATGTAAAGGTTAAACTAATTGCCTATACTTGTAAGTGTTGATTTTAAACATTTGTTGAAATTCATGAGTGTTATTTACCTTTTTACTTGTTAATGGGAAATTTTATGTGATGAGAATGAGTTTCAAATTATCATAGTTATGTCAAAAGAGGGTACATTATAAGAATAATTATTGAATGTACATGGAAATATTGAGGAATGACTTTGAATTCATAAGACTCTAAAATGATAATGGTTCTTTAACCATCCGTAGTTAGTGAAATTCTACTTATGTTAATCATGAATTAAAGAATCTTAGAGTTGGAAGTAGAGGTTAGCATTCGGTCAGTTCATTTTCGAACCGAACTGAATTGAAATAACCGATAATTGAAAATCTCATAAAATATAGACCGAACCGAACCATTTATTGGAGAAAAACTGAACTGAACTGAATTAGTCATTATCAGTTCGGTTCGATTAATGAAAAATTGAAATTTCATTTTTTTTTTATTGCCAAACCTGCTTTGACCTATAAATTGCATATTTGCATTTGTTCACACTTCATACTATACAATTCATATAAAATCAATTGGGTAGCATCAAATAAACAATCAATTTAATAAAATGCCACTATGCCAAATAAACCATAAAATAAATAAAAGTATAAAACCACTAAATCAAATAATAATCCAAGCACCAAATGGCAAACCATAAAACAAAACATAATTGAAATAAAAGCTAAAATAACGACAACCATACTCTAAATACAATCTAGTTCAGTTATCATTAAAATCAATAAAATAACATAATAATTAAATACCAAATCTCCAATAAGATAAAAATTAAATATAGTCCATATTGAAATCCATCAAATAACAACAGAATTAAATATAATATTAAAATCCATCAAATTTCTAACAATTTGATTTTGAGCAGTCCGACCAAATCCAAAAACAACCTCAAATAAGGAGGCAGTAGCTTTTGGAAACCTACACAAACAATATAATGTAAAAAAAAAGATAATCAATATATAATAATTAATGAAAGCATAAAATAATATAAAACTTTATATAATCAAATTTACATCTAAGAGTTAAGGGTAGGAGTTGAACAACTTGATCCCCCTAATTGGGTTAGGCCAACACTTGGTAGTACTGAAAATTGAATTATATAATGGAAAAAAAAAATCAATCCATATTGAAATGAAAATATTAAAAGATAAAAATGATCTAAATACATGCATTTATTACATACCCTCTTCAAGCTTTTCAAGTTCCTCTAAATCTTCCTCAACATTTATTAGACAATTTGAGGAACGTATCCAATCTTGAGCACAAATCAAACTGTAACGGCCCGGCCCACAGCCTAGTATTGTCCGCTTTGGCCCAGCCCATACTAAGCCTCACGGATTTATCCCTTGGGCTTTTACACCCAAAAGCGCACTAACCAGTGTTTCAAGACCACCCAATTTAAGTTCAGGATCTCTCCCATGCTTTGTCGATGTGGGATTTGCCTAAGGGACATTTCTCCCACCTTTTTGGGACTCAATGTCGTCACTGAGGTTTGCCCCACTATCGCTCAAGAGGCCACGCAGAGCGCTCAGATACCAATTGTAACAGCCTGACCCACTGGCTAGTATTGTTCATTTTGGCCCAATTGTATTGGCTCGGCCCACTGGCTAGTATTGTCCACTTTGGCCCAGCACATACTAGGCCTTATGGATTTGTCCTTCGGGCTTTTACACCTAAAAGAGTGCTAACCAGTGTTCCAAGACCACCCAATTTAAGTCCAGGATATCTCTCGTGCTTTGCCGATGTGGGATTTGCCTAAGGGACCTTTCTCCCCCCTTTTTGGGACTCAACATCCTCACTGAGGTTTGCCCCACCATCGCTCAAGAGGCCACGCGGAGTGCTCTGATACCAATTGTAATGACCCAGCCCACTGGCTAGTATTGTCCACTTTGGCCCAACCCATACTAGGCCTCACAGATTTATCCCTTGGGCTTTTACACCCAAAAGTACGCTAGCCAGTGTTCCAAGACCACTCAATTTAAGTGCAGGATCTCTCCCATGCTTTATCGATGAGGAATTTACCTAAGGGACCTTTCTCCCCCCCCTTTTGAGGCTCAGCATCCTCATTGAGGTTTGCCCCACCATCACTCAAGAGGCCAAGCGGAGTGCTCTGATACCAATTGTAACTGCCTGGCCCATTGGCTAGTAGTGTCCGCTTTGGCCCAGACCATACTAGGCTTCACGGATTTGTCTCCTGGGCTTTTACACCCAAAAGTGCACTAACCAGTATTCCAAGACCACCCAATTTAAGTCCAGGATCTCTCTCGTGCTTTGCCGATGTGGGATTTGCCTAAGGGAACTTTCTCCCTGCTTTTGGGACTCAGCATCCTCGCTGAGGTTTGCCCCACCATCACTTAAGAGGCCACTCGGAGTGCTCTGATGCCAATTGTAATGGCCTAGCCCACTGGCTAATATTGTCTGCTTTAGCCCAACCTATATTAGGCCTCATAAATTTGTCCCTTAGGCATTTACACCCAAAAGCCACGTAGCCTCTTTAGTGGTTGTGGGGCAAACCTCAGCGAGGACACTGAGTCCCAAAAGGGGGGGGGGGGGGAAAGGTCCCTTAGGCAAATTCTACATTGGCAAAGCACGAGAGAGATCCTGGACTTAAATTGGGTAGTCTTACAACACTAGTTAGCGCGCTTTTAGTTATAAAAGCCTAAGAGACAAATTCATGAGGCCTAGTATAGGTTGGGCCAAAGCAGACAATACTAGCCAGTTGCTTGTCCTCAAGCAAAACAAAACTCTATTTTAAAATGCATTTTAGGGGATAACTTAGGAATATAACCAACAATTCAATAAGCACATGATTGAACTCCTCCAATCCTTCATACCAATTACCCTCTTTCAAGGCATAAGAGTTTCAATAGTTGCTTGCTTAGGACTTGCTCTCCCTTCATGGTGTTTCAACTAGTTATTCCTCTATGCAAGGCTATTAATAAGTCATAAATAACCTATTTTATCAAGATAGACTTGAGAAACACTTACTCCCCCAAATTTGCCTCTATTGTGGATGATTGTGATGAAGTATTTGAATTCCAACTCCATAAGCATATCTCAATTTACTATCTCCACTAATGCAGCATATACCTTTCAAAAGATTAAAAGGTCTTTAAAAGGGTTGTAATAGGGCTAAAGGGATAATGAATTGGTTGTCAATGAAAGGTTTTTAGGGAATACAAATATAAAGGTAGCATATGTGCATAAAATATCAAGTATACTAAGTTTTTTCTACTGATTTTGTATGGAGAGAAAGGGCTTTGGGTTTCTTATAGTGCCAAGCATGCTTCCATGATACTTATCTTGGAACTCTTTTTCCCTTTTGCTCTTTTTTTCTCTCTCTCTTTTTTTTTTTTTTTTTTTTTTTTTTTTTTATGTATGTCCCTTTGTCCTCTCCCCCAAACTCATTGCTTTTGTGGGGTTAGGAAGGCATATTTTTCTTTGGTTTCAATTTCACACTTGCACTCTTTCTCGAGTTGTTCATCCTCTCTCCATTTTCCTTTTTTCACTTAATATACTTTTACTTATGCATTTAGGTTACTCAAAAGGGTAGGGTAGGTGTTTAGGCTAGGGGTTAGGTAAACATTTGTGGGTGGACAAAGAAACTTGTACGGGTAAAAACACAGGCTCAAGTTGGCTGCTAGGGGTATATATCTCAATTAGGAATGGCTAAGGCTTTAGCGAGGCTATATCAAAGAATGCCTTAATCATCTCTTTATCAAGCATATGCTAAAATTTTGCCTCAATAAGTCCAAGAGACATGTTCTACAGCTGGTGAGGCAAGTTTAGGTTTGTTTGTATTTCAGAAAATTTTTCCTGATTTTGTAAGTCAAGTGTGACAAATTAATAACTATGAAGGGGTTTTAACTAGTCTAGCTCTAAAAAGGTGATTAAATTGTTTCACAGATAACAAATTAAAGCCTCTTTGCCTATCTAGATACATTCATTCCTCATCCTATGGAGTCTAATTATTAGCTCATTGATCATTGAGGTTATAGTTCTAAGTTTCAAAAACTCAAGGTTCCAAATTTGCAAAATATTTTTGGAATTTTTGATATAAAAGTATAATATAGATAATTTTAAGCAATGTAATGATATGCAATGCATGGAATGACCATGTAACCCCAAACTCAAAACGGGCATTGTCGTTAATGTCAGCACAATATGCAAATTAAAGAAAAGCACACAGGATTATCAAAAAGCATACTATGCATTAAGAAATTAAAAGTTTGGACAAAAAGAACAAGAGTAGGATTAGGGCATATAAATTAGTACATGAAAAATCCTATCCTAAGTCCTAGCTCTAAAAATACTCTGAAGGTGAGGATGGTCCCTCTCCGTCCAGCCTCTCAATAATCATTTCGAGTTTGTTGTGGGCTTCCTGAAGGCTGTCCTCGAGTGCCTACATCCTAGTGTTTAGCGCGGTTTCCATTCGCTGCAGGTGTGCAAGGATCGGGTCTGCAGGTGGTGGTGTATGTGGAAGCACTCGAGTGGGAGACTTGTGATGGAGTGGGTCTTGGGCTTCCTCTTGGGCTTGTGAGGGTTCACCGAGGCCTTCTTGCTCTTCCTCTCTCCGAGGGATGACATTCCCTTCGACGTCGACCAAGTAGCATATTTTGCCAACCTTCTTGCATATCCCCATGGATACGCATATGGTTTAATCGATCTTGGAGGTCCTGGTGATAGATCGCAGCCTGTGATGACCCAGAACGAATCCAAAGTGGAGCGCGATGGTGGTAATAAGGCCACGGAACACAATTTGTCCTGTGGGCTGGTGACAGGGGAGCGAAGATGGTTGCAAAAGAAAAAGCTGATGCTGCAATGCTGTCCAGTCACCATACACCAAAGGAAAAATAGCTCATTGGTGTTTACTACACCTAGGCTGTCCCCATGGCCCATGATAGTGTGTGCGTCCAACTGGTGCATGTATCGCAAAGCAGGGCTGGTAATGCCTTAAGATTTTGACTTGTTGGAGTTGTAAAGCTCTGTGTTCGGGGCTATAGAACACTAGAAGTCAATGCTGTTATAGACCATCAGGTTCCGCAGAATTTCTTAGTGTTTAGTGCTATTAAATTCGAAAATGGCATTGAACTCATCCATGTTCAACACCCGGTTGACACCAAGAAGCCAAAACTCAACCCTTCCTCTGTCTTCCCTATCCGTGGGCCATAATGTGGCCTTGAAACTCCCCAGGAACTCTAAGTTGGTGTCTCGGTAGGTAGGAAACTAGAGTTGGGCGAATCTTATCCACCCAATGCTATCAAGGAGGCCGTTGATTTCTTCTCGTAGCCCTACCTACTCCAACAGCTCAAAATCCATATATTTCGTTGAGATGAACTTTTGAGTGTGCAATCGAGTACACAAAGCTCTGTGGGCGTCATCTTGAAATCCCCAAGGGATGGAGATTTTTGGTCGTGGTGGCTGCTGGGGTGGTGGAGGAGGTGCTTGTGGCTGGGGTTGGGGTTGTGGAGGTGGTGCAACCCTTGTTCTTGGGTGTTGTGGTGGTGGCTAAGGGGGAGAAGGTGAGGATTCTCCTCCTTTCCTTGAGGAATAACCCACTCTTCTTGCTGGTCACTTTACAGGAGCCATGGGAGACTTTTGGAGGATGAAAAGCTAGGGTTTAGTGAAGGGAGAGGAGATTTGAGGGGTTTTTATAGACTAGGAGGGGTGGAGAGGAAGGGTTTTTGCATAGGGAGTGGTTTAAGGAAGAGAGGTGCATTTAAAGGGTCATTGTGTTCATGCCCCAGGAGTAGCGTCTGTGACGAGATACAAGGTTCATGTATCACTACATTGGTCTCGACATGTAGGGCCGTGTAAGTTTCTGCCCGCAAATTTCAAGTTCTGTCACAGTACGCAGCCCGTGTAAATGAGCTCTGGGGCCCGTTTAATTTATTGTCTTTCGAGTTGCTTTGTTGAACATGTTACACAGCCTGTGTAAGGTACAAAGGGGACTCGTGTAATCTTCTATCCTCAAGTTATTCTGCTAGCAACATTACACAGCCCCTGTAAATTGGGCTATGGACCCGTGTAACTTCCTGTCTCCCTCAGAGTTAAAATTTACAAGAGTTTTACGAACTTTCAGAAAGTTACACGGGGCGTGTGAAACCTATACACAACCCATGTAATTTTCTGATTATCTAATTTTTCCCTTATGAAAAATTTTTCTCACCATAATACATAAAATGGATGTAAAGGTTAGCAACAGAGCTGCTTCCCTAGCTTTGTTCAATTTTTTCTTTTGTAGTTTTGACTTGATGATTCCTCTCCTTTCTTGCTTCCAGCTCCTTGCTTTTCTAGAAGGTCCTACAAAATGAAACACTAATGAATATGAAACAAAAATCAAAATAAGAAAGGGAAAGGACAAAAGTTTAGAAAAATTTTGGGTTGCCTCCCAAAAAGCGCTTGTTTATAGTCTTTAGCTGGACTTTGCTTTCATATTTCATGGTCTGTCAGGAGGGTCTTCAAAGGTGCAATTGACTCCCTTCTCTATGGGTTCTCCTTGAAAGTAAGGCTTCAGCCTCTGCCCATTGACTTTAAATGCATTTGAGGTTTCACTCCCTAGTTCTACTGCTCCATGAGGGAAAACTTGGGTTACCTTAAAAGGTCCGGACCATCTTGATTTCAGTTTCCCTGGAAAGAGTTTCAATCTGGTGTTGAACAACAGGACAAGTTCCCCTTCTTTGATATCCTTCCTTAAGATGTGCTTGTCGTGCCATCTTTTGGTTTTTTCCTTGAAGATCCTAGCATTTTCATATGCGTCCTGTCTGATCTCTTCCAACTCATTGAGCTGTAAAAGTCTTTTCCACCAGCAGCCTTGAGGTCAAAGTTCAGGGTCTAGATGGCCTAATAGGCTTTGTGTTCAAGTTCGACGGGTAGGTGGCAGGCCTTCCCATAGATCAAGCGGAAGGGTGTTGTTCCAATGGAAGTTTTATATACAGTGTGGTATGCCCACAATGCATCATCTAATTTCATGGCCTAATCTTTCCTTGAGTGATTGACTATTTTCTCAAGGATTTATTTTAGCTCCCGATTTGAAATTTCCACTTACCTGCTGGTCTGAGGATGGTAAGGTATGGCTACTTTGTGAGTCACTCCATACCTCTTTAATAGTGTTTCAAATTGTTGGTTGCAGAAGTGACTTCCCCCATCGCTAATTATTACTCGTGGTGTGCCAAATCTTGTGAAAATGCTTTTCTTAAGGAACTTTGTGACCACTCTAGCATCATTGGTTGGTGTGGCTATTGCTTCCACCAATTTAGATACATAGTCGACACCAACCAAGATATACTTGTTTCCAAAAGAAGAGGGGAATGGGCCCATGAAGTCTATTCCCCACACATTAAACAATTCGACTTCAAGTATGCCGTGTAAGGGCATCTCATTCCTTCTTAAAATATTTCCCATTCTTTGGCATTGATCACAAGCTAACACAAAGGATCTTACATCCTTAAATAATTGTGGCTAGTAAAACCCTACTTGCTAGATCTTGGCTGCTGTTTTCGAGGTGCCAAAGTGTCCCCTATATAATGATGAGTGGCAGTGTTGCAGAATGCTCTCTATTTCCTCTTCGGTATGCATCTTCTTATCAGCCCATCATTACATCTCTTGTACAACAGAGGTTCCTCCCATGTGTAGAATTGCACATCATGCAGAAATTTCTTCTTTTGCTGATAAGTTATGTTTGGAGGCAATACCTTGCATACAAGAAAATTAACAAAGTCAGCATACCATGGAGCTTGGGAGAATGCTAGTAATTGCTTATCAGGAAATGAATCATCAATTGGCAAATCCTTGAAGTCCCCTGTGTACTCCAATTTCAGCCTGAAAAGTTGGTTAGCCACTATATTTTCGGATCCCTTTTTGTTCTTGATTTCAAGGTCAAATTCTTATAGGAGTAAAATCCATCGAATTAGCCTTGGTTTCACCTCTTTCTTGTTCAAAAGGTACCAAATGGCAGTATGATCTGTGAATACAATGACTTTGACCCAATTAAGTAGGATCTGAATTTGTCCATTACAAACACCACTGCTAGGAATTCCTTCTCAGTGGTAGCATAATTGATTTGCGCGTCATCGAGTATCCTGCTGGCATAATTAATGGCATGGAGCTTTTTATCTTTTCTTTGCCCGAGCACCGCTCCAACTATAAAGTTACTCACATCGCACATCATCTCGAATGGTAGCTCCCAATCTGGTGGCTGCATTATTGATACTGAGATCAGGGCTTCTTTGATCCTGTTAAAAGAGACAAGGCAATTTTCATCAAAATGAAAGGGAACATCTTGACTTAACAGGTTGGTAATGAAGGAGTGGAAGGATGAAAAACATAAGTTTATATCATTGAAATTCAAAAGTTTTCATTTAGGGTCACATCCAACATGCAAAATTTATTTTTATCTATTTGATTTCAATGATATACAACATATTAAAACTCGTTTAATATGTTTATGGATCTACATTTGCCATTTAAGATTTGAAAATTAATAGATTAATTCATTAGAACCCTAGATTAGATCAAGAATAAGTGCACTAACCTTTTTAATGCACTGTAGTGTGTTTGGCACCTTTGGGATGCATTTAGGACACCAGATGTTGCCCCTCTAGCTTGTCCACACCAAGATCACCAATGGCAGCCCTTGAACAGCTTCTAAAGCCTTTTCTATGAATTATAAAATCAAGTTTTGCCTTTTGAGAGATTACAGATGTAAACAGGACACTAGAAACGATTTCTAGCATTTTTAATTCAAAAGATTGTTTGCTAATCTCTTTGAATTGATGAGAGATGAAGAAGAAGAGAGGGAGAGGCAGCCAAGGGTGGCAGCACCAAAGAGAATGAGTAGCTTGTGTATTTTGTTCTTTCATCCTTACACTTATATAGCTAGGTCACCACTTAAAACCCTTGCCACATGTCACATTCTGATTGGCTCTAAGTTTAATTGACCCAATCACATTGTGCCAAGTGTCAAACCTATATTTAATCTTAACTTAATCATCTTACATGATTAAAAGACATATGGCAAGCTTATGTATAGTGCCATGTGTCACCATCTCATGGTGCCACATGTCACCGTGTGAAATGACCAAAATACTCCTGTGTCTTAATTTTGAGTTCTCAATCCAAAATAATTATTTCTCTTCTTCTAATCAATTTATATCAAATATAAATTAATTAATTAATCTCTATTACTTAATTTCTCATTAATTAAATTCATATTTAAATATTTTAAATATAAATTTAACTTATACTATACATCCAATAACCTAGATTTGGTTTCAAGCCATGTTAGGGACTTTACAATCTAATTGCAAATCAAATCTATTTAATTAATTAATTAAACTCTTTAATTAATTAAGTAATTAAACCATATTTAATTTGGTGATTACTTGTGTATGTGTGTGACTTACTAGGCTCATCACTAATTGGCAATGAGACATGATATCAACTCTTAATATCATCAGAACTCTTTGTTACCATAAATGATTTCTCTAAATCATTTTATACACCTCATAAGCCATGGTTAACACCTAGCATAGCATGCTATGGCCACCCAATCAGTAATAAGGTTTACCTTAAATGAACCTATAATTATATGTTATCATGCACTAGAATCTCTCTGTTAAAAAATCCCAATTCAAGCTGGAGTCATGGTTTATGTCAAACCCCATTTGCTATGAATATTATGTTCTATTTTAATTCCAGTTCTTGACTAAAAAGATTTTTCTCATCAGAAACTCTTTTCTGATTAAATCTATCTGTCCTGGCCAGGAACTTGAAACATCAAGAACAATTAAATGAATATAGGATTTTATCCCTATTTACTTAGAGGAATAGATTTCATCTTGATCAACACCTACCTCCATATATAACTAGTAGGAGCCAACACATACCCATATACCCATACACAGTACAAATATGAAAGCAGTATCAAACTCAAACTACCTATATACAAGATAACTGTGCTATCTCAAGTTTAAAGACTAGATGCACTAATATGATTTATGACAATACATTGACAAGAGTGAACTCCATGTGCTTGTCATAAATGTCACTGGTTTGGCCTACTTATCATGTATAAGTGCCTATCATGTTTGTTATATGGCATGAGACTCACCACTCCATCTTATTTACATCTCATATAAATAACTTGGGAACAAACATGATTACAATCTTTTTGGATAAGTCATGTCCTTATTGTGAAGTATCCTCGATTGTGAACCAATTTATGATACTTTGTGTTAGAAATATTGTCACTCAAATTCTTAATAACTTAAGAATATAATTTCTAACAAAATATCAATGGACCTTTTCTATTACACATAAATATATTATATAAATGGAAAAGTGAAAATGTCTTTTATTAATAAAATATGTACAAGATACATACTAAATGATATACTCTATGGCATACTACTAACAATCTCCCACTAGCACTAAAGCCATTCATTACAATATCTTAGACCCATCTTCTCAAGATATCGTTCTAGCTGAGTTTTTGACATAGGCTTAGTGAATGGATCAGTTGGATTTTCAGCTGATGCTATTTTCTGCATGGTCGCATCGCCTCGCCTCGCCCAACTATTTCTCTGATAATGTGGTAGCGCCTTTCTATGTGTTTGAATTTGTGGTGAGACCGGGGTTCCTTAGCCTGTATGAATGCTCCATTATTGTCACAGTGAAGTGGGATTGCTGACTCAATGGAAGGAACTACTGCAAGTTCTATCACGAACTTCTTTATCCAAACAGCTTCCTTTGCAGCATCTGATGCAGCAATATACTCAGCCTTGGTAGTGGAATCTGCAGTTGTACTCTGTTTGGTACTCTTCCAACTGACTGCACCTCCATAACAAATGAACACATACCCAGAGTTAGACTTTCTATCATCGATATCTGATTGGAAATTAGAATCAGTATAACTGTAACACCCCGAATCTCTGAGTTATGAATATTACTATTTTTGGTCTGTGACTAGTACTATTTAAAGACACTTTGAGGACCAAAAATAAATAGAAAATTAATTGAGATAGACACATTCAAGTAACCCAAAAATATAAGGATTCACCGAGTATATTGAAAAAGAGCGATTATGAACCGATGAGAGGGGCATTTTGGTCAATTCACCTCAAGACTTGACTTTTGAGCAAAATGTTAATTAATTTAAGTGAAATTAATGAATTGAATTATGGAATAAATTTTTTAGGAAAAGAATTCAAGTATAAAGTGAAAGGAAAATAAAAGAAACAAAAATCTAGAATTTTAGGTCCATTTTGACCCAATTAAAATTTTAGGACCAATGGGCTTTAGACAACTCAATAAAATTTAATTAAATAAATAAATAATTGGGATAAGTATAAAAGAAAGCCATCTTCCTCCCTCCCTCATTTAGTTGCCCTCCCACACACCTCCTCTCCCTCTCTTTTCTTTCTTCTCTCTTCATTCTTCCACTTACAACCTCTCTCAACCATTGATTTTCCCCACTTTTTCTCCATGGGTTTTATATCTAATTGGTAGAAAACATTAAATTTATCTTTCATTGAGAGATTAGAAGCTTAGAGAATAAAAGAGTTAGAAGAAATTGAAGATTAGAAGTGGTCACTTGAGGTAAGTTTCTTTTCATGTTATATTAGTTGTATAAGCCTTGAATGAAGTTAAATTATGATGAAATTTCATGAGAAATTGAAAGGAAACATGCATAGAACCTAAACTATGGTTTTGGCCAACTTAGGGAAAATTGGGGGTTTGATGTATTTTAGTTAAATTGATGATAAATCTAAGTTAAATTGAGGTAGTATGCATGATTGGGAGTAGTAAGATTTCATGGGATTGCATAAATTAAATTATGGAAGATTAGGGTTCATGGAAAAATTGGGTTTTGGTGCTAGAGAGTGAAATTGGTGTGTGTAGTGTTAAATTATGATCATTTGAGGTTTATTTAGTTTGAATTGACATTAGGTTGATGAATGGAAGTAACAAAATGGTAGGATTAGGGAAAATTGCAAACTTTGGTATTTGAAAATTGTGGGTTTTGTGCTAGGAAGTTCCATTGATGTGTCAACACTAAATTATAGTCATTTTGGGTGAATTAAATGTGAATTGAGGTTGGTTAGAGGGAATAATTGAAGAAATGAAAATTTTAAACCTAGGGCAGAATTTGCGCACTAAGTTCAGTGTGTTTGACAGCCCATAAATTGAGCTATATAACTCCAATTGGTGTGAAACCAATTGGAAATGAAACTTAAAGCATAGGGCTAGAATTTTCATGAAGAGACCCACCCCAGAAACTACCCAGAAATTGCCTAAACCTTGGCTTGAACTTAGAGACACAATTCTGGAACCTGTAGAATTTGACTATATGAATAGTAAATTTTGCATGGCCATAACTCTCTTTAGAAAACTCCGATTTAGGCGATTCTTGAATCAATGGAAACCTAAGATATAGTAGAACATTTCATATGAAGAACTTGAGGCCAAATTATGGACTTAACCTAATCAAATTTCTGAGCAAATTTGAATCACCGAATCTACAGAATTGCAGATTTACCATATGAACAGTAAATGTTGTATGGCCATAACTCTCTCTAGAAAACTCTGATTTAGGCAATTCTTAAACCGATGGAAACCTAAGACATAGTAGAACATTTCATATGAAGAATATTAGACCAAATTATGGACTTAACTTGACTAAATTGCTGAATGAAATTGGATCGATAAATTTGCCAAAACTGAATCTACAGCATGAACAGTGACGTGAACAGTAATCGTGTTTTGGGCATAACTTGAGCTACACAGCTTCGAATTAGGCGATTCAAAAAGAAAAATAAAGTTAAGACCTAGATGAACAATTTTCATGAAGAAACCTCACCAAATTATGATCGAAACTAGGTAAAAATTGGGTTCAAAAATTAGGGCACCAAGTTGTCCAAAACCAAAATTTTCTAAAATTTATAAAGCTAACTTGGGATGCATTAGACATGCATGTAATGAGTTTTTGGCAGCAATTGAGATTGGTATTGAGGTATTTTATTTGTGTACTTTTAGCAGAAAAAGAAGTTGGAATGGACAAGGAGAAGTAGGTAACAAGGAAGGAGAATTATTGAAGGTTTGTGCACAACTAACATTTTCTTCATTTTTAAACTTGTAAATTGCTTGAAATGTGTTAAATAGAATGAGTTTGCTTTGAACAAGTTTACTTTGAACAAGTTTACTTTGATTGAAATATGGTTTTTCTCTTGCATCTAAGAAATTTAGGTGTTGCCACCTTTAAATGGATATTATGATGAATTTAAATGTGTTTATTAGTTTATAAATGTGATTGTTGAGTGAAAATTTTTTGGAAACTGTTTTGAAACCACAATTAGCATGACAGTCTCTTTCGGAACTCCCTAGTAGTAACAACTACTTGTGGTTGATAATTGATATTGATTATGTCTCCCATTAATAACGGTTAGTGGGGTAAGACTATATGAGTACTCATTAGCTAGCTAGCCCTTTTCTCATTAATAACGGTTAGTGAGGTTGAGATTGCTTTGTCATGGTGTACAACACGGCACTGATCATGAAATTTTGTATCATGGCCTGAACTGTGTATTGCTGTAGGTAAAACTAATGCTTTGTGAATTATGATTTATGAAGTGTGATTTCTCATTTGAAATGTTATTCCAATAAATGGCTCTTATGAACATAGAACTATTATGAAGTTTTCATGCTTAAGAAAAATGTGATTTATTATGCTTTGACAAATTGTGTTTTACCTTAAGTTTTAAAGTTATTAATTGTGCACCACTGAGTGATATACTCAGCGATAGCTTCTTTATGCTGTCGCAGGTAAGGGAAAGGAGAAGGCTACCGAGTAAGAGACTTGAAAGCAGCATTTTGGTATTGATTGTGGGTATATATTGTAGGTATACCCCTGTAATTTCCTTTTGATGTATTTTGCACCTATATGTATGGATGTACGGACATTGAGCAGTTTGTATTTAAAAGCATTGCATTGCTATCACATTTTGAGTTTGTAACTATTTTGTATTTTACTTTGAGACTTATGAAAATGTAACTTTTGCAATATTTAGTCTATCGTTATTTCCAATGAATGTTTACATTGAATTCTAACTATTCTCATGCAGTTTTCCGTAAAAGAATTGATAAGATAAAAAGTTGTGGTTTGTTTTAAAATACTTTGTAGCATAACTAATGGGTTATCTATAGGTGGAGTTTGATAATTCATTAGGTATGCTACGGGAACATGTCGTGCCTTACAAGGGATAGGGTGTGACATGTTTTAGTGGTATCAAAGCTTTGGTTTTTATACAAGTTTTGAAATTGCATGTTTGAAAAATTTTGATAAGTACAACTGCTCAACTATCATTAATTGATACATATAGTGCATTACATCATAAATATGGACTAATGGAGGGAAATCTCCTTGTCTTGGTTGTCCAGGGAGTAGAATTCTTTGTGATTCAATATAGAAGAGGGGGATCACATAGTAGAGCAATCAGTAGCAACTGAGGTACAGGGGGAAGCCCTAGCTCCTCAGAATGCCAGTGGATCGGCTACACCCATCCCACCCATGCAGTTTCCTACTCAATTCGCTCAGCAGATGGCTGCACTATTTCAGCAAATGGCTAGCAATATACCAGTCCAAGCTCCAATGCAAGCACCTCTAGTGCAACCACCATCCCCAGCCAGACAATATGACAAGTTAATGAAGTATGGGACAATAGAGTTCAAGGGTACAGTGGACCTATTGGAAGCTAAGCAATGGTTAGAACGGATGGAGAGGGTCTTCAAGAAATTGCATTGCACAGAAGAGTTGAAGTTTGAATATTCAATTTCCCAGCTGCATAGAGATGCATATGAGTGGTGGAAGACCATTCCCCACAGTTTGGCTAAGCCGCCAGTGCTGACATGGGATGACTTTCTAAGAGAGTTTAAACAGAAGTATGTTCCTGATACCTATATGGATATGAAGCTACAGGAGTTTCTCAGTTTGAAGCAAGGGAACAAGACTGTAGCCGAGTATGAGAGAGATTTTTTCTCGCCTCAGCCACTATGCTGGAAGCCTACTCACTACCAGTAGAGACAGATGCAAATGGTTTGAGGCCGGTTTGAGGCCTAGTTTGAGATTGCAAGTAGTTGGGTTTCGACATGATAACTTCTCTGGGTTGATATCACAGGCCCTTGAATTGGAAAGGATAGAACTGGAAGAGGCATCTAAAAAGGTAACCACTGAGAAAGAGAAGAGTAGTAAGCCTACAGGTCAAAGTCCAAGTAACAATTTGGGTAAGAGGAAGAGCTTTGGGGGACCAAGTAACAGAGGATCTAGTAGGGGAAGATTCTCAGGGCAGAGGCCACCTAGATCCGGGCAGCAGACATCTAGGGGTTCCTTTCCTACTCGTGCTTTTGAAACTTGTGGCAGGGCTCATGGAGGAGTATGTTTTAAGGCCATAGGAGCTTGTTACAACTGTGGTGGAAGTGGGCATTTTGCTAGAGATTGCAATAGTGCCCACAGATCTGGGCCGCCTACTACCACTGAGGGATCTGTTCAAGGTTTTGCTTCCAGAGGACAATAGACAACTAGTAGAGGCAGAGGCAGGGGTAGAGGTAACACTTCTAGTAGCCAGGGCACAATGAGCCAACCAGAGCAGATTGGTGCACCAGTCAAGGTGTACACCATGCGCCAGAGGATGAAGCTGAGACATCAGATGTTGTGGCTGGTACTTTCTCCATTTTTGATAGAGATGTATATATGCTGTTTGACCCTGGTTCTACACATTCTTATGCTAGTGCTAGTATTGCATGCTCTATTGCTATTCCTTGTGTGAAATTGGATTATGATGTGCTAGTAACTAGTCCTTTAGGACAAGAGGTTAAGGTGAACAAATTGTATAAGGATTATCCTTTGGTGATCCAAGGACATACATTCCTGTCAGACTTAATTGACATGCCCTTTCGAGATTATGATATCATCTTGGGCATAGATTGGTTAGCCAGGCATCATGCCATGATCGACTGTAAACTGAAGACAGTCACTTTTGGTCTTCCCGAGTATGCAGACATAGTGATACATGGGGAGAGGTAATTATTGCCATCTAACATCATTTCAGCTGCACTTGCTAGAAAGATGATTAGAAAGGGATGTGAAGCTTATCTAGCTCATGTGATAGATACCCAAGTGGGGAGTCCAGATCTTAAAGATATTCCTACGGTATGGGATTTTCTGGATGTCCTTCCGAAAGAATTGCCGGGATTACCTCTAGAAAGAGAGGTGCAGTTTGAAATTGAGACTATGCCTGGTGTGGAGCCAATCTCCATCACTCCTTATAGGATGGCACCTGTTGAGTTGAAAGAGTTGAAGGTGCAATTCTAGGAATTGTTAGATAAGGGTTTCTGCCCTAGTGTGTCACCTTGGGGAGCACCAGTATTATTTGTGAAGAAAAAGGATGGTACTCTCCACCTATGCATAGACTACAGACAGTTGAATAAGCTAACCATAAAGAATAGATATCCTCTGCCACGGATCGATGATTTGTTTGATCAGTTAAAGGATGCAACTGTATTCTCCAAAATTGACTTGAGATCGGGCTACTACCAGTTAAGGGTGCAGGAGCAAAGTATTCTTAAAACTGCCTTTAAGACTCGGTATGGCCACTATGAGTTCTTGGTAATGCCATTCGGGTTGACTAATGCTCCAGTTGCTTTTATGGGCCTGATGAATACTATCTTCAGGCCATATTTGGACCAGTTTGTTGTGGTATTCATTGATGATATTTCGGTGTACTCAAAGAATGCAAAGGAACACGACACACTTGAGGATAGTATTGCAGACTTTGAGGGAGAAGCAGTTGTATGCCAAACTATCGAAATGTGAGTTTTGGCTAAAGGAGATTTCATTTTTGGGGCATATTGTATCTGCAGAAGGTATCCATGTGGATCCTAGCAAAGTTGAAGCCATTCTTAATTGGAAGCCACCCAAAAATGTCACGGAAGTTTGGAGTTTCCTTGGTTTGGCTGAGTATTACCAAAGGTTTGTGAAGGGATTTTCCATGCTAGCATCTCCACTGACCAAGCTACATAGGAAGGATGTAAAATTTCAGTGGACTGATCGATGCCAGGAAAGTTTTGATGAGTTAAAGAGGTGTATAAATGAAGCTCCAGTCTTAACCTTGCCCACTTTGCGTAAGGAGTAGACCATATACAGTGATGCTTCTCATAACAGATTAGGCTGTGTGTTGATGCAAGATAGAAACGTCATTGCCTATGCTTCACGCTAGCTTAAACCACATGAGAGGAATTATCCTACACATGACTTGGAGCTAGCAGCCATTGTCTTTGCCTTGAAGATCTAGAGACATTACTTGTATGGAGAGAGATGTTATATATACACAGATCATAAAAGTTTGAA
The DNA here is from genome assembly GCF_030052815.1 of Hevea brasiliensis. Taxonomy (NCBI): domain Eukaryota; kingdom Viridiplantae; phylum Streptophyta; class Magnoliopsida; order Malpighiales; family Euphorbiaceae; genus Hevea; species Hevea brasiliensis. Next base: position 57,459,669 of record NC_079498.1, read on the forward strand.
ATACTTGGGCACACAGAAGGAGTTAAATTTGAGGCAGAGGAGATAGTTAGAGCTGATAAAAGATTATGATTGCTTGATAGACTATCAGCCTGGAAAGGCAAATGTTGTTATTAGTTGTGCACCACTGAGTGATATATCCAACGATAGCTTCTTTATGCTATCGTAGGTAAGGGAAAGGAGAAGGCTGCCGAGTGAGAGACTTGGAAGCAGCATTTTGGTATTGATTGTGGGTATATATTATAGGTATACCCCTGTAATTTCCTTTTGATGTATTTTGCACCTATATGTATGGATGTTTGGACATTAAGCAGTTTGTATTTAAAAGCATTGCATTGATATCACATTTTGAGTTTGTAACTATTTTGTATTTTACTTTGAGACTTATGAAAATGTAACTTTTGCAATATTTAGTCTATCGTTATTTCCAATGAATGTTTACATGGAATTTTAACTATTCTCATGCATTTTTCTGCAAAAGAATTGATAAGATAAAAAGTTATGGTTTGTTTTAAAATCCTTTGTAGCATAACTAATGGGTTATCTGTTGGTGGAGTTCGATAATTCATTAGGTATGCTACGGAAACATGTCGTGCCTTACAAGGGATAGGGTGTGACAATAACCATCCAATTGCAAGTCTCCACCTCCATATATCAAGAATAAATCCTTAGTTCTTCTCAAGTACTTAAGGATATTCTTGATAGCTATCCAGTGTTCCAAACCTGGATTGGATTAATACCTGCTAGTCAAACTAACAGCATATGCGATATCCGGCCTAGTACACAATATTGCATACATCAAACTTCTAATAGCTAAAGCATATGGAATCCTAGCCATTTTATCTCTTTCTTCAGGTGTCTTTGGAGACATCTCTTTAGAAAGGTGGATACCATGTCTCACTGGTAACAATCCTCTCTTGGAATCAAGTATGTTAAACCTCTTTAACAACTTTTCCAAGTGTAGACTTTGAGATAAACTAATTATTCTTTTTGCTCTATCTCTATAGATGTGAATCCCAAGAATATAGGTTACCTCCCCTAAGTCTTTCATGGAGAATGTATTTGACAACCATACCTTTACAGTTGTCAACATACTTGTGTCATTACCCATTAATAGAATATCATCCACGTATAAGACAAGGAAAGTGATAGCACTATCACTAACCTTCTTATATACACATGGCTCATCATCATTTTTGACAAAACCAAATGACTTAATGGCTTCATCAAAATGGATGCTCCAACTCCTCGAAGCTTGTTTCAACCCATAAATGGATCGCTTTAGCTTGCATACTTTCGAACCATCTTAGAATTCAAAACCCCTAGGTTGTTCCATGAAAATGTTTTCTTCAATATATCCATTGAGAAAAGCTATGTTGACATCCATCTGCCAAATCTCATAATCATAGTATGCAACTATTGCTAATAGAATCCTAATTGATTTAAGCATGGAAATAGGCGAGAAAGTCTCCTCATAGTCGATTCCTTGCCTTTGGCAAAACCCTTTCACTTCTAGCCTTGCCTTATAGGTCTCTACCTTTCCATTAGAACCAATTTTCTTCTTGAAAACCCATTTGTTCCCTATAGGTACAATACCTTCAGGTGGGTCAACAAGATCCCAAATTTGATTCTTATATATGAAATCAATCTTGGATTTCATAGCATCAATCCATTTTGAAGAGTCTATATTTGATATAGCTTCTTCATTGGTAAGTGGATTATCTCCATGATCAACTTCTTCATGAGTAGACAACTCTTGTTCTTTTTCATGAAGGAAATCATATCTCACAGGTGGGTGAGATACCCTGATTTTTCTACGAGGAACAACTATAGATGTTTCATCAATAGGAGTAGGTTGACAAGATGGATCTATATCCATTTGATCTGTTGGTTGGTCAGAATTCTCCAATTCTAACTCTATTTGCCTTCCTTTGCCTCCTTTTTGAACAAACTGTTGTTCAAGAAATGTGGCATCTCTACTTATCACAATGTTTTGTGATATAGGCAAATAAAAATAATATCCAAAACTATCTTTTGGATATCCAACAAATCGACCCTTTTCTGATCTAGTTTCCAATTTATCAGTGTTCAGCTTTTTGATATAAGCTGGACAACCCCAAATCTTAACATGCTTAAGACTTGGTTTTCTTCCATGCCATATCTCATGAGGTGTGGAAGATACTAATTTTGATGGAATCCTATTCAAAATATGCAAAGCTGATTCTAATGCAAATCCCCAAAAAGAGATTGACATATCAGTATAGCTCATCATACTATGTACCATATCCAATAGGTTACGATTTCTCCTTTCAGATACACCATTCAGCTATGGTGTTCCTGGAGGAGTCAGCTGGGAAACAATGCCATGCTCTCTCAAGTATTTATCAAATTCAGTACTCAAGTATTCACGTCCATGATCTGATCGAAGAGCTTTAATACTCTTTCCTGTTTGATTTTCTACTTCAGATTTAAATTCTTTGAACTTTTCAAAGGATTTATGTTTGTATTTTATCAAATACAAATACCCAAACCTTGATTTATCATCAGTAAAGGTAATAAAGTAATGAAAACCACCTCTAGCTATTTCTTTAAATGGACCACATACATCACTATGTACTAGCACTAAAATATTTTCAGCTCTTAGCCCTTATCTATAAAGGGTAATCTAATCATTTTTTCCTGAAGGCAGGATTCACAAGTTGGAGTAGGCTCAGAGCCCAATGAGGATAAAATCTCCATTTTCTCCAGTTTTGCAATCTTATCTTCTACAACATGATATAACCTTAAGTGCCAAATATATTTTGAACTTAAGTTGATTTTCACCATGGCATTACATTCATTTAGATCACCTGCATTCATTTTATGTTTGTCATTATTATCCAAATAATAAAGACCATCATTCATATAACCCGAACCAACATATTTATTTCTAAAATAAATATTGCAAACATTATCTGTGAACTGAAATTCATAGCCATTTCTAGTCAAACTAGATGTAGAAATGATGTTCTTAAAAGTATCAGGTACATATAAAATATTATCCAAACACAAAACATATTTAGACATGTAAAAAAATTTAGATCCTATGCCTAAAGCTTTAATAGTTGAGCCATCACCAATCCGGAGTCTAACATCTCGAGAACGCAAGCTGCTACTATTTGCTAGTTCCTACATATCATAAGAAATTTGAAAACTGGCACCAGTATCTAAAACCCAAGCTGTAGATGAACTATGAGTATCATGAGAATTTAAATAACAAGATATGGACATACCTTTTGAAGGTGTATCCTTCTTGTCCTTCAGAGAAGCAAGATACTCTGGGCAGTTCCTTTTCCAGTGCCCATCCTTCTGGCAGTGGAAACACTTTCCTTTGCCTCCATCAGTTTTAGTCTTTCCTTTCTGTTTAGCTATTTTTTTAGAAGGACTAGGAATCTAAGGATTCTTTTTCTTATTGCCTTTCTTCTTGATGGACTTTCCAGCAGAAGAAGATGCAATCAAAGCTACCTCTTTTCCTTTATTACCCTGCATATTCTTTTGGGCAATAACCAGCATGTTGAGTAAAATAGTCAAGGTGCATTCCTGCTTAGTCATATGAAAATTTGTCACAAAATTCCAAAATGACTCAGGAAGGGACTAAAGGATCAAATCCGTCTGCAGTTGGAAATCCATGTTAAAGTCAAAATGTTCTAGTTGCTCAATCAGCCGAATCATCTTGTGGACATGATCCCCAACATTCTGTCCCTCACAAATCCTCACGCGGAATAGCTGTCTAGATATCTCATACCTAACATTCCTGCTGTGCTCACCAAACAACTCTTGTAGGTGAAGGAGGATCTCACTGGCACTCTGCATATTCTCATGCTGCTTTTGTAACTCATTACTCATAGAAACAAGCATGTAACACTTGGCTCTCATATCATGCTCCTTCCACTTGTCCAAAGTTTCATGTTCCTCGTGTGGCCTCTAGAGGTAAGGGACCAGGAACATTTGAGTCTAGAATATATCCTATATGTTCAAGGTTCAGGACAAGTTTCAAATTTCTTAGCCAATCAGATAAATTAGGTCCTGTCAACCTATTGCGATCAAGTATGCTTGTAAGGATATTGGATGGTGGTGGTTGTTCTGTGCTCATTTTTATTAGAAAATTTAACTACAGAAAATAACCAGATTAATTAGTAAATGTATCATGTAATTAACCAAAATGATTATGGTCTTTTAATCAAATTGGTCCTCCCACTAACTTAGCAAATCCTACACTTCCAAAGTAGAAAACGAAAATCCAAGTTGGATGGATTTCTAGTGGGTGATTGAATTCTTATAATCTTATTGATCATCCTCGAGCATATCCATTATTGGAATTATAATAAACTATAAGTGATCACCTCCTTGTCCATCACATCTCATGTGAGGTTCATTCTTTTACCTAGCCCCTAATGCTCAAAATCTCAGGCACATCCATTATTGAATTATCTTGGATTAGTTAAGTTGATCCCATTGAGCCAGTAAACATGCAAATAATTTTAATGTCCTCAGGCACATCCATTATTGGCCACCAAACCATTTACATATTTACAACATCTCATGCTTAACAATTATTTTTAAGAAAATCTCTTAAATTAATTTCATCATATGCAACTATTTAAAATTACTTAAAATAATTACCCCAATGGAGGGCTTATGTTATAATTACTTTAATTATAGCATATCCAACTTAATTATTTATTTGGAAGATTTTGTGGTCGTCCTAATTACTATTATGGTCTCACTTTGCATATTAACCATTTAGTATGCATATATCATATACTTGCATACATTCCATTACATCTTATGCATTCAAGAATAAACAGTAAATATGGTATGATCATGGACTTTCTAAGGGATTCAATTCTGAGCCACCAAGAATTAAATCAAGGCATTCCTAGCTGCATTTCATTCATTGATTTTACAAGAGTTACTGAAGGAGTACATAATCAACACTTGATCTTGAATTCCTCCCACTGGTCCCACCAATGCTCTTGACCTCCTTGATCTTCTTGCAATCCAATTACATAGTAATCCTTGGCATACCAAGGCGAATTTAAAAGAACTAAATAAATGAAATTACAACCCAAAATTATTACAACCTTAATAATAAATGCCCAAAAATAAATTAAAATAAATTAATTAATTTACAACCCAAAGAAACATAAAAGAAATAAATCCAATCACATTGGTCTTTTATAGTCCATGATCATCCATCATGCATATAACTATTTAACAATTAAATAAAACATACATACTTAAATTAAATTGAATATCTCATATTCAACTTAAAAATCAAGATTTGAATATGATTCAAACAAATTTAAAAATTTAAATTTGAATCACATTCAAACAACTTTAAAAATTTAGATTTGAATCACATTCAAACAACTTTTAAAATTCAGATTTGAATCAAAATTTAATTGTGTAATTAAAACTCTAATTAAACAATTTAATTAGACATAGGATGAGCTTTTAGATCATGCAACAATTGTAAATTAAAAACCCAAACCTTGCACACACCATTGGAGACCACAAAGTGTGCGCACCATTGGTGTTCATCACCATGCCGCCACCATTCCTTTGCAACCAACAATGGATCTATCATCTCATGATCATATCACATAATTTAATCATATAATCAACAATCTAAATGGCAAATATAGTGGCTCTGATACCAATTGAAGGAGCGGAAGCATGAAAAACATAAGTTTATATCATTGAAATTCAAAAATTTTCATCTAGGGGTGACATGTAAGATTTATTTTTATCTATTTGATTTCAATGATAAATAGCATATTAAAACTCTTTTAATATGTTTATGGATCTACATTTGCCATTTAAGATTTTAGAATTAACAGATTAATTCATTAGAACCCTAGATTAGATCAAGAAAAAGTGCACTAACCTTTTTGATGCACTGTAGTGTGTTTGACACTTTTGGGATGCGTTTAGGACACCAGATGTTGTCCCTCTAGCTTGTCTATACCAAGATCACCAATGGCAGTGCTTAAACAGCTTCTAAAGCCTTTTCTATGAATTAGAAAATCAAGTTTTGCCTTTTGAGAGATTACAGATGTAAACAGGACACTAGAAACGATTTCTAGCATTTTTAATTCAAGAGATTGTTTGCTAATCTCTTTGAATTGATGAGAGATGAAGAAGAAGAAGAGAAGGAGAGGCAGCCAAGGGTGGTGGCACCAAAGAGAATGAGCAGCTTGTGTATTTTGTTCTTTCATCCTTACACTTATAACTAGGTCACCACTTAAAACCCTTGCCACATGCCACCTTCTGATTGGCTCTAGGTTTAATTGACCCAATCACATTGTTCCAAGTGTCAAACCTATATTTAATCTTGACTTTAATCATCTTACATGATTATAAGACATATGGCAAGCTTATGTATAGTGCCATGTGTCACCATTTCATGGTGCCACATGTCACCCTGTGAAATGACCAAAATATCCCTGTGTCTTAATTTTGAGTTCTCAACCCAAAATAATTATTTCTATTCTTCTAATCAATTTATATCAAATATAAATTAATTAATTAATCTCTATTAATTAATTTTTCATTAATTAAATTCATATTTAAACACTTTAAATATAAATTTAACTTATACTATACTTCCAATAACCTAGATTTGGTTTCAATCCATGCTAGGGACTTTGCAATCTAATTGCAAACCAAATCTATTTAATTAATTAATTAAACTATTTAATTAGTAAATTAAATCATATTTAATTTGGTGATTACTTGTGTAAGTGTGTGATTTACTAGGCTCATCACTAATTGGCAATGAGACATGATATCAACTCTGTAACACCCCTATATTCGGTAGTGCGTTCTACTGTTCCCGTGACCAGTGTCTGTCCAGACAGCTAGAATGCATGGAACTAAACTTAAATATTAGTGAGGAGACATAAAATAATGAAATAAAATAGAGGAAAATACAAGAAAAATAAAGAAGAAATAATAGCAATGAAATGTAACTAAGTTAAACGAGCCAAAAACAGTAGCGATGGGTGATTGCACCGGGAAGTTACAGCGAGGACCGTTGACTAGCCCTGGACCATGGGAAACCCTGGGAAATATTTTTAAGACTTAAATAAATATCTATTGAGGTATAAATGACATTATAAATGTCAAAGAAAATTTAATTAATTAGTACAAAGAAAAATGAAAAATTGAGAAACCAACAAAAATCGGTGTTAACGAAAAATTGAGAATACAAACCGAATATGGGCATTTTAGATTATTGACACTCCGAGTTGGCTTTTGACCTAAATGTCCATGAAAAATAAATGAAATTAAAGTTTGAAAATGCCATGAAAAAAATGAAATTTCATGTGTTGTATAAATAAGGAAAATTATGGGGTATAATGTTGAATAAATAAAAGTTTAACATTAACTTAATTTTATAATGACTTAGTGGACCACTATGGAGTATATAAAGCATTAGAAATAAGAAACCTTCCACTAATATTCTGCACTTCATCTTCTCCACTTAACCTTCATAATTGCCAAACCCAATTTCTCTCTTAAAACCTCCATTGTCGTACCTCAACCAAGCTCTATGCACATTACTTTAAGCCACTTTCCACACAATTTTCTTCATTAATTATTGTCTACACACCATGGGCAGTATGTAGGCAGCAAAAAGGAGAGGAAATTCCAAGGATTTATCAAGCTCAAGTTAAGGTAAGTGCTTATTTTCTTAACTTGCTTCATTAAAGTTTGTGTTGAGGTTATGGGGAGTATTTTGGGTGAAGAAGTTTGAAGAAATGGTTGAGTTATGGGATGTTCCATTTTGCCAACCATGATTGTTGAAGAAACTTGATGTATTTTCACTTGTGTTTGATGGGTAATGAGATTAATTAAAGTGCTTAAATGTATAAGAGCTTGATTACCATGTGTATATGTGAATTTTGCATTAAAAGCGAGGTTAGGAAGTCAATATGGGAGATTGAAGTATATGTGTAAGTTGGGCAGCCTTGTGATGCATGGTAAAATATTTAAATTCATGAAATAGTTTAGTGAATTATGATACCAAAGATGGCAAAATGTATATGTAAATATTGGTGGGAAATTAGATGTGTTAATAGGAGGTATTCATGTGTAGGTATTATTGAAATTGAACTTTAAAATTCTGAGTTGTAATTGATGGATTGTGAATTGTTATATTCTGCTCAAGTTAACCTAAATGTGATGTGTTGAGTGGTTATGGTTTAGTACCAATTCAGAATTTGGTAGAGAAGTGGACTTATAACAAGGTTAATGTGTATGTGGATTGGTGTTTGAGAGACATGTAAAAGGGCAGTATGTATTTTAGGCTATAAATGGACTTGTCTGACTGCAATTGGTATGAGGCCAATTGGAGGTGAAACTAGGCACAAAATGTGCCAACTTTCATGTTGGAAGCCTACCTAAATTCTGTCCGGAAAGTGACATGAAGATTGAGCAAATCCAAATTGGTGACTTTGCAAACCTGAAAATTGAACATTGAACAGTAGTCAGTATTTTAGCCATAACTCACTCAAAACAAGTCCAAATGACCTGAAATTTATACCATGAAAATCTTAGACATAGAACTACAACTCTTCTGAAGACACTAAAACCCAGAAATGACCATAAGCAAGTCAAAATGCTTGCACAAGTTCGGGTATAAAAACTGCTAGAATCAGAAATGACCTAAAAATGACCTAAGTTTGCCATTTTAATGCAATCTGTCTAGCAATAGTAAAATGACCATAACTTGGTCTAGTAAACTCCAAATGACCTAAAATTTGTGGCAAAAGTTCACTAAGACATAGACCTACAAGTTTATAATTCTAACTAGAACCCAGAAACTGAGGGAACTAGGTCATCCGGCTAGGTCAAAACAGCATACCAAAATTCGATAAATTGCAATAAAATGCAGTGCACTTAGAAATGAAATTGATAATATATACCAACACTTTAGGACTATAAAATGTGACATATTGATAACATTAAAATTAATTCACCTAGTGTGCATTAAAGGTCAATATTATAGGTTGACTAATGAAAGAAATAGTATCAATAAAATTTAATTATGAAACCTTATGATTAGAAACAATTTAAATAAGTACTGAAACACTTTAAATTGTGTGTTTCAGTTGAAAAAGATATTGAAAAGCATAAGGAACATTGAGTCAAGGCCTAAAGGCGACTCAAATCAGCTTTTACTAGAAAATTTATTTGGAAAAATGTGTTATGAATAATTTTTTATTGTTTTGGCTTTGGGAATATTATTTGGAAATTATTGTGTTGCCTTCTTTGCAAATGGAAATTTTGAGATAAAATGTGATTTGTGGTTTGTATGAAATATTTAAATATTGTGATTTGGAATTGTTTTTGATTCAAACTTGGCATGGTAATATCATTATGTTCCTCCTCCATTTATGAGGTGAGTATGACTACATTCCTCCCTCTTTGACTTGTCAGTCTGAGGTGAGTATGGATGTTCATTATATAGCTAGCTACCTCCCTCATTAATTTCGATTAGTGGGGTGAGTATGTCTTATCATGGTGTATAATACGACATGTTCGGAAAAGTTTGTGTCATGATCTAAGTTGTGTTATTGATTGGCAACACTGTGTTATTAAATTGTTTGATCAAATTTGTGTTATATAAGCTTTAAAAATTGTGACATGAAATTGTGAATTATTTGAGTTGTAAATTGTCAATAAAAGTTTTATATACCACATTTTAAATTGTTATTGTGCACCAATGAGTAAATTTTACTCAGCGATAGCTTTTTCATTGCTATCGCAGGTAGACAGATAGATAGAGCAGCAGAGTAGGCTGCTTGTGCTACACTTTTGGGATTCTGCCGGGTATATTGAGTATATCATCTTTTTTTGTAATTTTTGTTATAATGTATGTGCACTGTATGTATATATTGTACTTGGTCTTGAGCAGTTGTAAACTAAAGTTGTAATATATTTATTTCTTATCTCAGCTTTTAAACTACTCAATCATTTTATAGTCTATCTTTGGAAATACTGAAAATTGATATTGAATTGAGTTTGACAATTGTTGAGAAATTTATTTGTGTTGAACTATTATTGGAGTTTGGGATTGAACAAATATATTGGAAGTTTTTTTTTTTACAGGTTTTTGAAGAACTATTTTATTCAAAATACAAACGGTACTCTGTCGAAATTTTTATAAAATTTGTGGCTATTTCAGACCTAATATGTGATGTAACTTCAATAAAAAAAATTTTAACACCTGTCAAAAGTGCTCACCACTGTAAAAAAGAAATAAAAAAAGGTTTAAAATCCCTTGTAGTATATCTAATGGGTATAAGTAGACGAAGTTTGGTAATTCATTAGGTATACTACGGGATCATGTTATGCCTTATAGAGGGGTAAGGTGTGACATGTTTTAGTAGTATCAGAGCTAGTTTTTAATTCTAATTTGACCTGTAATTTGAATATATTTCCTTTATAGTACAACTGCTCAATGTCATGGTTTGATACATACAGTACATTACATTATAAATATGCACTAACGGGAGGAAATCTCCTTATTTTATTTGTTCAGGAGGTATAATATCCTCTAATTGACTATGGAAGAAGGGGACCGTTCAGTCGATCAATCAGTACAGGCTGAGGTGCAAGGGGAAGCCCCAGCCCAAAATGTGAGTGGATCAGCTGCACCAACCCCCTCAATACCGCAGTTCCTTGCTTAATTTGCTCAGCAGATGGGTACAATTTCCAACAGATGGCTGGTAACATGCCCACTTAAGCCCCACTACAGACACCAGTAGTACAACCATAGCCTTCAGCTAGGCAGTACGATAAGCTGATTAAGTATGGGGCTACTGAGTTCAAGGGGATAGTGGATCTGCTAGAGGCAGAATAATGGTTAGAAAGGATGGAAAGAGTTTTTAGGAAGTTGCACTGCATCGATGAGCTGAAGTTTGAATACTCAGTCTCACTTCTACAGGGGGATGCATATGACTGGCGGAAAACCATTCCCCTCAGTTTGGTGGAACCACCATTGCTGACATGGGATGACTTTCTCAAAGAGTTTAGACAAAAATATGTCCCAGATGCCTATGTGGACCAGAAGCTACAGGAGTTCTTAAGCCTGAAGCAAAGGAACAGAACAGTGGCAGAATATGAGAGAAACTTCTCTCGATTTAGTCATTATGCAGGAAGCCTGCTTACCACTCCTAGAGATAGATGTAAACGTTTTAAGGCTAGGTTAAGGCCTAGTCTAAGAATGCAAGTTGTGGGGTTCCGACAATAGAATTTCTCAGAGCTAATATCGCAAGCCCTAGAACTGGAAATAATTGAGAATGAAGAAACAGTTGAAAAGGGTACAGAAGAAAAAGAGAAAATTAGAAAGACTACTGATCAAGTTCCTTATAGTGGGTCAGGAAAGAGAAAGCACTTTGGAGGATCTAGCTCACATGAATCTGGTAGAGATAGATCTTCTGGATAGAAACCACCCCAATCTAATCAGCAAACTCAACAAAGACCCAGAAATGCGCTATCGGATCGACTTTGTGAAACTTATGATAAACCACATAGTGGGGTATGTTATAGAGCCATAGGAGCATGTTTTAATTGTGGAGAGACTGGTCATTTTGCTAAGGATTGTATAAATCCACGCCATTCTGGATCATTTACTACACTAGAGGGATTAGCCCAAGTTTCTACCCCAAGGAGTTCACCATCAGTTAGTAGAGGCAGAGGTAGAGGTAGGGGCAGTACACTTGAAAGTCAGAGTACTGTGAATCAGCCAGAACAAGGTGATGCTTCGGCTAGAGTATACACTATATGGCAGAGGGAAAAGGTTGAGACTTCTGATATTGTTGCTGGTACTTTCTCAATTTTTAACTAAGATATATATATATATATATATATTGTTTAACTCGGGGTCTGCTTACTTTTATGTTATTGCTAGCATTGTTTGCCTTCCTACTGTCCCTCGTATAAAAATAAATTTTGATATGTTAGTGACTAGTCTTTTTGGAATTAGTTTTGGAAGAGTTTGTTAGTGAAAAACATTTCCTAGAATACGATAAATTATTGAAAATCGATAGATAAAGGAGTTGTGAAAGTAAAAATTTGAACAGTTAGTTCAGATATAACAAAGAAATGTTACGAATATGAGCAAGATTATTGACTAGAATGGTTAGAGGACCAATGATTAGATAAATAATTTTAACATAACCTCAATGGTCATTCAATAAGGAAACATGAATCGAAATATTAGACAGAACGATAGTAAGAAAAGATTAGTGTTATATAAACAAATTAAATGTTATATTAGATTGTTAAAAGTGTTACACAAACTTAAAGGAAAGAAGATTATACGATTCTATAGAAAGGAGAAAAACTAAGTTCTCACTCCATAATATCACACAAGGTCCTAGAAAGAGTGGATTCATTAGCACACAAAATTGCTTACCTCTAAAAAGATGAAATGAATTTAAATTCAACGTATGATGGAAAAACTCATAAAAATCATAGCACATGAGGTGAAGCAGTTGAGAAATAAATGTATACGTTTAGTTAAGGTGTTATGGACCATTATTCAGATTATGAAGATTATGAGGCTACATGAAAATATATGAAAGACATGAGAAAACAAACGTATGACTATGTTAGGATGGCTATTGGGTAAAATTTCGAGGACAAAATTTATTTTAAGGGGGGGAGAATTGTAACACCCCTATATTCGGTAGTGCGTTCTATTGTTCCAGTGACCAGTGTCTGTCTGGACAACTAGAATGTCTGGAACTACACTTAAATATTAGTGAGGAGACATAAAATAATGAAATGCAATAGAGGAAAATACAAGAAAAATAAAGAAAAAATATAGCAATGAAATGTAACTAAGTTAAATGAGCCAAAAACCGTAGCAATGAGTGACCGCACCGGGAAGTTACGGCGAGGACCGTTGACTATCTCTGGACCACGGGAAACCCTGGAAAATATTTTTAAAACTTAAATAAATATCTATTGAGGTATAAATGACATTAGAAATGTCAAAGAAAATTTAATTAATTAGTACAAAGAAAAACGAAAAATTGAGAAACCGACAAAAATCGGTGTTACCGAAAAATCAAGAATACAAACCGAATATGGGCATTTTAGTCAATTAACACCTCGAGTTGGCTTTTGACCTAAATTTCCATAAAAAATAAATGAAATTAAAGTTTGAAAATGCCATGAAAAAAATGAAATTTATATGTTGTATAAATAAGGAAAATTATGGGGTATAATGTTGAATAAATAAAAGTTTAACATTAACTTAATTTTTTAATGACTTAGTGGACCACTATGGAGTATATAAAGCATTAGAAATCAAAAACCTTCTACTAATATTCTACACTTCATCTTCTCCACTTAACCTTCATAATTGCCAAACCCAATTTCTCTCCTAAAACCTCCATTGCCGTACCTCAACCAAGCTCCATGCACATCACTTTAAGCCACTTTCCACACAATTTTCTTCATTAATTATTGTCTACACACCATGGGCAGTATATAGGTAGCAAAAAGGAGAGGAAATTCCAAGGATTTGTCAAGCTCAAGTTAAGGTAAGTGCTTATTTTCCTAACTTGCTTCATTAAAGTTTGTGTTGAGGTTATGGGGAGTATTTTGGGTGAAGAAATTTGAAGAAATGGTTGAGTTATGAGATGTTCCATTTTGGCAGCCATGATTGTTAAAGAAACTTGATGTATTTTCACTTGTATTTGATGGGTAATGAGGCTAATTAAAGTGCTTAAATGTATAAGAGCTTGATTACCATGTGTATGTGTGAATTGTGCATTAAAAGTGAGGTTAGGAAGTCAATATGGGAGATTGAAGTATATGTGTAAATTGGGCAGCCTTGTGATGCATGGTAGAATGTTTAAATTCATGAAATAGTTTAGTAAATTATGGTACCAAAGATGACAGAATGTATATGTAAATATTGGTAGGAAATTAGATGTGTTAATAGGAGGTATTCATGTGTAGGTATTGTTAAAATTGAACTTTAAAATTCTGAGTTGTAATTGATGTATTGTCACACCTTACCCCTCTGTAAGGCATAACATGATCCCGTAGAATACCTAATGAACTACTGCACTTCATCTATCGATAACTCATTAAGTACCCTACAAGGGATTTTAAAACAATTTTCTTACTTTTGTTAAGTGGTGAGCATTTTCTAATAGGTATTTAAAACATATGATTAAAAGTAAATCTAGTTAATATTTTTGGTCCATTTTATTTTTTCGCAAATTTTATAAAAATTTTGATAGAGTTCTGTCTGTATTTTGAGAAACTAGTTCTTCAAATACCTGTAAAAAGCACTTCTAAAAATGTTTTCTCAACAACTACTTCAATTTCACAATCAAACTCAATCCATTTCAACAACTCCATAATCATTTCAATCAATTTCTCAAGTTCGAAATTCAATAATCCTCAAAATACTAGCAATACATTTCATTCAAATTAAATAAAATAGTTCCACTCATATTTCATTAGAGACAAAACAATTTATATACATCCTTACAAAATTTACATCAAAAGAAATACAAACTAAACTTTATTAAAACTTCATACAAATTTTGTACAAGCTGCTTAAGACCCATTTACATGTCCATACATTTATATGCAATACATACATCAAAAGAAATATTTACAATTAGGGTATAAATTATACCCGATAACTTCAAGCTGATAAATCCTCAATCCTCAGCAGCTCAGTCTGCTGCTCCTCTAGTCTCTATATCTACGATAGCAATAAAATCTATCGCTGAGTACTAGGACTCAGTGGTGCACAACATACTAAAATAATCTTTATGCAGAACTTAAATCACATTTATTAAAAAATTTGACTGAACATGAAAATTAAATACAAATCATGCGTTATGAGATTTTAATGCCAAACAATTTCATTTTGAAGTATCAAATCACATTTCATAAAACCCACAGTTAGTTCATGCCATTCGAAACAAATAGAATCTCAATAGCTAGAGGCTAAAGAGAAATCACATCACAAGGCTAGCTAGCTCAAATATATGGATATCCATTCATATCCTCTTCTACTGTCACACCTCAACACTTCTCCAGAGAAGGAATCAAAATTCGAAACTAATTACCCCCACTAGTCATGCTAGTGAGGTGTTCAAATATATGGTCATGACACTGTGGTTTCAAAACTTATCTTGACAATTTGCTAAACATTGTCATTTCAAATACACATAATAACTTTCAACAATTTAAATCAAACATCATAAGAATGCCATAATCCAATATTTCACATTATTCAAAACAGTATGCAAAAGATGATTATAAAAAGTATACGTTGTGCACAAACCTCAAACGAGTCGCCTGTTGGCCTTGACTCGACTCCTCGGGTTCTGCCCCGGTATTCTTTTCTACTAAAACACACAATTTCACAGTGTTTTAGTACCATAACTTAGCATAAATCCAAAAATAAATTTAACTTCATTTTTACCTAGCTCTAACGTGTTAAACTCGATGTTCTGGAAATTTTGTGTTTTTGGTTACTATTCACTACACTATTCAAGTCAAATTATTGACTTTCTAAGGCTTAATAGGTATGCGAATTCCAACTTTACCCACATACCACATTTTGGTCACCAAACTTGTTGGTTTTGGTCATTTTCTCAACACTTAAGTCTTTTAGGCAAAATTGTCATTTTTCAGTTTTTGGTGTCTAAGGTTGCACTGTTCCGTTGGTCACTTTTCTGTTGAAATTTGACAAAACTTTCTTCATAGAAAATGTTCCCTATTGTCTTAAGTTTATTCTTATTTTTGAATCACTCCAATTGGAGTTTTGTAGCTCAAGTTATACTCAAATTACGGTTACTGTTCATGCTGTAGAATTTGGTTCTACAGATTTATTGATCCAACTTCGTTCAGCAATTTGATCAAGTTAAGTCCATACTTTGGTCTAATTTTCTTCATATGAAATGTTCTACTATGTCTTAGGTTTCCATCGGTTCAAGAATCACCTAAATTGGAGTTTTCTAGAGAGAGTTATAGCCATTGAAACTTTACTGTTCATATGGTAAATCTGCAGTTCTGCAGGTTCAGGTCACTAATTTTGCTCAGTAATTTGATTGTGTTAATGGCATAATTTGAGTTGGTTTTCTTCATGAAAGTTTTAGTTCTATATTCCATCTAACCACTGGTAAAATTTCAGGTCATTTTGATCTACCTAGCTCGAGTTATGACTATATGAACAAACACTGTTCATTTGGTCAGTTTGTGCAGAGGCAGACTGTGATTTCTCAACTTTGGTCAATTTGTTCACTAGGTTTTAGTCACTTTTTGGGCATGCTTCCTAAATGAAAATTATGTCATTTAGTGCCTATTTTCATTCCCAATTGGTCTCATACCAATTGGACTTGTAAAATTCCATTTTTTGTCCCTCAAAGTTGACTTTTGGTCATGGTGCATACCCAATCCGAATTTGGCTTTGATTCAAACGCTTCTAACACACTTAATTAGGTCACAAATGACCATTTCTCTCCTTAAACTATGTCAAAGGCATCATTTAGCACTTCTTCACATTTTTGGTCCCTAAACCCTAATGTCCAAACCCTAATTCACACTAATTTTTTCATTTACATGATTCCATGCCTTTAACCATAGTCATTCAACTAACTAAGGTTTATATACCCCTTTCAAACCATTCAATTCATGCAAATCATCCTCATAACCAAGCTGGCCGAAAATCAGTTTAGTCCCTCAACCAAATTTTCTTTTCATTTTAAGTTTGTTTCTATGTTCTTGATTCTATACATACACTAATTAAACTAAAAACTTGAAGTTTGCATTACTAACCTTGTTAAGTGCCTTTGAACTTTCATTTCCTCTCAATTTTCTTCAATTCTTTGATGACCAATCTTCCTCTCAAGTGATTAAATCAAGTTTTTGTGAAGCAAGTATGGGAGGATTTGGGGTTTAATGATGGTTTCAAAGCTTGAAGCAAGCTTGAAATGAAATTGGCAATGGTGAGGGAGAGAGAAGGATGGGAGGCGGCACTTTGAGGAAGATGAGGCTTTTAATTTTTTTTCTTTTCTTTTCTTTTCTTTTGTCTTTTATCTCTTTAGGAAGACCAAAAATCCAAATAAGTAAATAAATTAATTTTATTCTTTATGGCATCATGCATGAGGTCGTGCATGATGTCATCACCTTTTGACATTTCCATTTTCTCTTTCTTTTTATTTATTTATTTTTCTATTAGTTCTTTAATTTAATTCTCGATCTCGAAGTTTTCTTTTCTCTGATTTTATTTGATAGTTAGGTTAGGAGTCAGCTCTCGGGGTCGATTGACTAAATTGCCCCTCGCCGGTTCATCCCGGTTTGTAATTAATTCCATATTTCTTCCAGCTCCCTCACCTAATTATTTGGCTAGCTTAACATTTCTTTTTTGTGATTTTCTCTTTTCCACTGTGTTTATAAGGGTCCTAAGGGCCGCGGCGTCACATTTTACGGTTCGAAATTTGAGTTTAAAATGACTTCGCAGTCGTTCCCGAGAAGGTCACCCATCGCTGTGACTCTCAGCTCGTTTAACTTTTTATGTTCTGTTTTTCTTATTTGTACTTAACTAATTGAACATTACTAATTATTTGTATTTATGGCTTCTCTAGTTGTCTTAGATGTGGTTCTAATCCCCTTAATTGTCCGGACCAACACCGGTCACCGGAATAGTGAAATATACCAGGCTATACAAATGGGGGTGTTATAATTCTCCCCCCCTCAAAATAAATTTCATCTCGAAATTTTACCTAGTATTAATCTCTGAACAGCTGTGGGTGCTATCTCCTCATGTCCTCTTCTCATTCCCAAGTAGCCTCCTGGCCCCAATGATGGTCCATAGCACTTTTACCAACGGTATTTGCTTGTTTTATAGCTGCTTCACCTCATAAGCCAGAATCTCTATGGGTTCTTCTTCATAGGTGAGGTCTGGATTCACTTCAATTTCTTCTACTGGTAGTACATGAGATGGGTCTTATCAATACCTCCTCAACATAGACACATGGAAGACATTATGTATCTTCTCCAACTCTGGAGGTAGTGCCAAACGATATGCTAAAGGACCCACTCTTTCCAGAACCTCATATGGCCTAATAAAGCGAGGACTCAGTTTCCCCTTTCTGCCAAATCTCATAATCCTCTTCCATGGAGAAACCTTGAGGAATACTTTCTCACCCACTGCATACTCAATATCCCTTCTCTTCAAATCAATGTAGGACTTCTGACAGTCTGATGCAGTCTTAAGTCGATCTCGGATCACCCTGATTTTCTCTTCAGTTTGCTGAACAATTTTGGGTCCAATCATCTTTTTTTCACCCACATCATCCCAACACAACAGGATTCTACATTTTCTGCCATACAAAGCTTCATATGGAGGCATTCCAATGCTTGATTGGTAGCTGTTGTTGTAAGCAAACTCAATCAAAGGCAAGTGTGTGTCCCAACTGCCCTCAAACTCAATCACATAAGCCTGTAGCATGTCCTCCAAGATCTAAATTACCCTCTCAAACTGGCCATCTGTCTGTGGGTAGAATGCAGTACTGAAGTTCAATCTAGTTCCTAGGGCTCTCTGAAGACTACCCCAGAATCTAGAAGTGAACCTAGGATCTCTGTCTGATACGATGGATACTGGCACTCCATGTAGTCTCACAATCTCATCAATGTACAACTTGGCCAATCTTTCTAAACTATAGTCAATCTGGACTGGCAGAAAATGAGCAGACTTGGTCAGTCTGTCAATAATGACCCAAACTGCATCATGACTCTTCTGTGTCCTCGGAAGTCCCATCACAAAATCCATCGTTATTCTTTCCCATTTCCATTCTAGTACTGGTAGTGGATGTAATAACCTAGTGGGTACTTGATGCTCTGCCTTTACTTGCTGACAAGTAAGGCATTTGGAAACAAACTCTGCCACATCTCTTTTTATACCCATCCACCAGTAATGCTCCTTTAGCCCTCTATACATTTTTGTGCCACCAGGGTGCATGCCAAAAGGAGACTCATGTGCATCCTTCAAAATGATCTGTCTCAAATCAACATCATTAGGAACACATATTCTGCCCTGGTGTAGCAATAGACCATCATCTCTGATTGACAATTCTGGTCTCTTGCCCTATCGGACTTCTTCCATCAGCTTTTGAAACTTCTGATCATTCTGAGCAGCCATTCTAATCTGATCAATCAACACTGGCTGTACATGCCATGCAACTGCTGTCTGACCATCATCATTAGTCTCTAAGTTGGCATGCAATGATCTTAACTCATGCACTAAAGACAAAGGAGTAGCCCATAGACTTGCCATAGTCTTGCGACTTAAGGCATCAGCTACAACATTAGCTTTCCCTGGCTGATAGTCTATTAGACAATCATAGTCTTTTATCAACTCTAAGCATCTCCTCTGTCTTAAATTCAGCTCTTTCTGGTTGCCCAAATACTTCAAACTCTTATGATCTATGTAGATGTAGCATTTCTCCCCATACAAATAGTGTCTCCAGATCTTAAGAGAAAACACAATAGCTGCAAGCTCCAAATCATGTGTCGGATAATTCCTCTCATGCGGTTTCAACTGGCGTGATGCATAGGCAATGACATTTCGATCTTGCATCAATACACAGCCTAACCCATTGTGAGAAGCATCACTGTAAACGGTGTATTCTTTACCCGGTGTAGGTAAAGTCAGGACTGGAGCTTCAGTCAAACATCTTTTCAATTCATCAAAACTCTGTTGGCATTTATCCGTCCACTGAAATTTTACATCTTTTCGGAGAAGCTTAGTCAATGGAGATGCCAACATGGAAAATCCCTTCACAAATCGACGGTAGTATCCAGCTAAACCCAGAAAACTGCGAACCTCTATGACATTTCTGGGTGGCCTTCAATTAAGGACAGCTTCTATCTTACTTGGATCTACCTTGATGCCCTCTTCTGATACTACATACCCCAAGAAAGATATTTCTTTTAGCCAAAACTCACACTTCGATAATTTGGTGTATAGCTGTTTCTCCCTCAAAGTCTGCAGTACAATCCACAGATGTCTATCATGCTCTTCTGTATTCCTCGAATAGACCAATATATCATCGATAAATACCACAATAAACTGGTCGAGGTATGGTCTGAAGATAGTGTTCATCAGATCCATAAAAGCAACCGGAGCATTAGTTAACCCGAATGGCATGACTAGGAACTCATAATGGCCATAGCGGGTTCTGAAGGCAGTTTTAGGTATACTCTGCTCTTGTACTTTCAACTGATAATAACCTGATCTCAGATCAATTTTGGAGAACACAGCTGTACCCCTTAACTGATCAAACAAATCATCAATGCGGGGCAATGGGTATCTGTTCTTTATTGTCACCTTATTCAACTATCGATAATCAATACACAAGCGGAGAGTGCCATCCTTCTTCTTAACAAATAACACTAGCACTCCCCAAGGTGACACACTAGGGTGGATAAAGCCCTTGTCAAACAATTCTTGCAACTGCACTTTCAACTCTTTCAATTCTGCAGGTGCCATTTTATATGGCATTATGGAGATTGGGTCCACACCAGGCATAACATCAATTTCAAACTGCACCTCTCTTTCTGGAGGTAATCCTGGCAATTCATCAGGAAACACATCCGAAAAGTCACATCTGATGAGATGTCCTCGGTCTTTGGGCTCCCCACTTGGGTGTCTATCACATGTGCCAAGTATGCTTCACACCCCTTTCTGATCATCCTTTTGGCTAGTGCAGCCGAAATGATATTTGATGGCAGTAAATGCCTCTCCCCATGTATTACCACATCACCATATAAAGGGAGACCAAAAGTGACTGTCTTCAGTCTACAGTCAATCATCGCATGATGCCTGGCTAACCAGTCTATGCCCAAGATGATATCATACTCTCTGAAGGGCATTTCAATCAAGTATAATAGGAAAACATGTCCTTGGATCACCAAAGGACAGTCTATATAAATTCTGTTGACCCGGACCTCTTGTCCTAATGGACTAGTTACTAGCACTTCAAAACCCATTTGCACACATGGAACAACAAGTGAACTGAATATGCTAGCACTAACATATGAATGGGTTGAACCCGGATCAAACAATACAAATACTTCTTAATCAGAGATAGAAAATGTAGCAGCTACAACATCGGAAGTCTCAGCCTCCTCTCGCTGTCTCATCGTGTAGACTCTGGCTGACGCACTTCCTTGTGCAGATTGACTAATTGTGCCTTGACTGCCTAAAGCAGTGCCTCTACCTCTACCTCTTCCTCTGCCAACTGACTGTGAACCTCTGGGAACAGGACTCTGAATAGATCCCTCAGCAGTAGTAGGAGCTGGACCATATCTCGGAGCACTAGTATAGTCTTTAGCTATATGGCCCTTGCCTCCACAGTTAAAGCAGGCTCCAGTGGCCCAATAGCATTCCCCCCCATGAATCTTGCCATAAGTCTCACAGGGGCGGGCAAAATGTGAACCCCTGCTCGACTGCTGACCAGACCTAAGGGGTCTCTGTCTAGAAAATCTGCCCCTACTAAATCTTCCACCTCGACCCCTGCTGGGTCCACTAAACTTCTTTTTCTTTCCAGAAGTACCACCAGAACTCGGCTCTACTGACTTTTCCCCCTTGTCTTTTTTTGATTTCTCAGCTTTCTCTAATTTTTCTTTCACTGGGGTTGCTTCTGATTCTATTCTTTCCAACTCAAGTGCTTGAGACATGAGCTCTGAGAAGTTGCTGTGTCGGAATCCCACAACTTGCATCCTTATGCTGGGCTTCAAACCCGTCTCAAATCTCTTGCACCTTGCCTTGCTGGTGGAAAGGAGACTCCCAGCATAATGACTTAAGTGGGAGAACTCCCTCTCATACTCTGCCACTGATCTATTCCCTTGTTTCAAACTAAAAAATTCTTGCAGTTTCTGATCAACATATGCATCTGGGATGTATTTCTGTCTGAATTCTCTGATGAAGTCATCCCAGGTCAGCACTGGTGGTTCGGCTAAGCTGTGAGGGATGGTCTTCCACCAATCATACGCATCCCCTTGCAGTAGAGACACATAATACTCAAACTTCAGTTCATCTTGGCAGTGCAGCTTCTTAAATACTCTATCCATTCTTTCAAGCCATTGCTCTGCCTCTAAAGGGTCCACTGTACCCTTAAATTCTACAGCCCCATACTTTAGTAATTTATCATACTGTCTGGCTGGAGGCAGTGGTTGTGCCACAGGTGGTTGGGGTGGAGCTTGAGCAGGCATACGCCCGGCCATTTGTTGAAACATTGCCGCCATTTGCTGTGCGAACTGTGCAGGAAATTGCGGCATTTGTGGGGCTGGTGCTACAGATGTAGAGCTAGGGCTTCCCTTTGTGCCTCAGCTTCAACAGATTGCTCTACTGAGCGATCTCCTTTTTCTATTTAAGTCTGAAGTTAGGGTATCTCCTGAACAAGTAACACATGGAGATTTCCCTCCGTTAGTTCATATTCATGATCTAATGCACTATATGTAACAAAGATGGACATTGAGCAGTTGTACTTAACAAAGAAAAGACACAAATTCTCAAGTTAAAACATACCTCAAAAATTTGCTCTGATACCACTAAAACATGTCACACCTTACCCCTCTGTAAGGCATAACATGATCCCGTAGAATACCTAATGAACTACCGCACTTCACCTATCGATAACTCATTAAGTACCCTACAAGGGATTTTAAAACAATTTTCTTACTTTTGTTAAGTGGTGAGCATTTTCTAATAGGTATTTAAAATATATGATTAAAAGTAAATCTAGTTAATATTTTTTATCCATTTTATTCTTTCGCAAATTTTATAAAAATTTTGACAAAGTTCTGTCTGTATTTTGAGAAACTAGTTCTTCAAATACCTGTAAAAAGCACTTCTAAAAATGTTTTCTCAAAAACTACTTTAATTTCACAATCAAACTCAATCCATTTCAATAACTCCATAATCATTTCAATCAATTTCTCAAGTTCAAAATTCAATAATCCTCAAAATACTAGCAATACATTTCATTCAAATTAAATAAAATAGTTCCACTCATATTTCATTAGAGACAAAACAATTTATATACATCCTTACAAAATTTACATTAAAAGAAATACAAACTAAACTTTATTACAAACTTCATACAAATTTTGTACAAGCTGCTCAAGACCCATTTACATGTCCATACATTTATATGCAATACATACATCAAAAGAAATATTTACAATTAGGGTATAAATTATACTCGATAACTTCAAGCTGATAAATCCTTAATCCTCAGCAGCTCAGTCTGCTGCTCCTCTAGTCTCTATATCTGCGACAGCAATAAAAGCTATCGCTGAGTACTAGGACTCAGTGGTGCACAACATACTAAAATAATCTTTATGCAAAACTTAAATCACATTTATTCAAAAATTTGACTGAACATGAAAATTAAATACAAATCATGCGTTATGAGATTTTAATGCTAAACAATTTCATTTTGAAGTATCAAATCACATTTCATAAAACCCACAGTTAGTTCATGCCATTCGAAACAAATAGAATCTCAATAGCCAGAGGCTAAAGAGAAATCACATCACAAGGCTAGCTAGCTCAAATATATGGATATCCATTCACATCCTCTTCTACTGGCACACCTCAACACTTCTCCAGAAAAGGAATCAAAATTCGAAACTAATTATCCGCACTAGTCGTGCTAGTGAGGTGTTCAAATATATGGTCATGACACTGTGGTTTTAAAACTTATCTTAACAATTTGCTAAACATTGTCATTTCAAATATAGATAATAACTTTCAACAATTTAAATCAAACGTCATAAGAATGTCATAATCCAATATTTCACATTATTCAAAACAGTATGCAAAAGATGATTATAAAAAGTATATGTTGTGCACAAACCTCAAACGAGTCGCCTGTTGGCCTTGACTTGACTCCTCAGGTTCTGTCCTGATATTCTTTTCCACTGAAACACACAATTTCACAGTGTTTCAGTACCATAACTTAGCACAAATCCAAAAATAAATTTAACTTCACTTTTACCTAGCTCTAACATGTTAAACTCGACGTTCTGGAAATTTTGTGTTTCGGGTTACTATTCACTACACTATTCAAGTAATAGGTATGGGAATTCAAACTTTACCCACATACCACATTTTGGTCACCAAACTTGTTGGTTTTGGTCATTTTCTCAACACTTAAGTCTTTTAGGCAAAATTGTCAATTTTCAGTTTTTGGTGTCTAAGGTTTCACTATTTCATTGGTCACTTTTCTGTTGAAATTTGACAAAGCTTTCTTCGTAGAAAATGTTCCCTATTGTCTTAAGTCTATTCTACTTTTTGAATCACTCCAATTGGAGTTTTGTAGCTCAAGTTATACTCAAATCACGGTTACTGTTCATGCTATAGAATTTGGTTCTGCAGATTTATTGATCCAACTTCGTTTAGCAATTTGATCAAGTTAAGTCCATAATTTGGTCTAATTTTCTTCATATGAAATGTTCTACTATGTCTTAGGTTTACATCGGTTCAAGAATCACCTAAATCGGAGTTTTCTAGAGAGAGTTATAGCCATTGAAACTTTACTGTTCAAATGGTAAATCTGCAGTTCTGCAGGTTCAGGTCACCAATTTTGCTCAGTAATTTGATTGGGTTAATGGCATAATTTGGGTTGGTGTTCTTCATGAAAGTTTTAACTCTATATTCCATCTAACCACTAGTAAATTTCAGGTCATTTTGATATGCCTAGCTCGAGTTATGACCAAATGAACAAACATTGTTCATTTGGTCAGTTTGTGCAGAGGCAGACTGTGATTTCTCAACTTTGGTCAATTTGTTCACTAGGTTTTAGTCACTTTTTAGGCATGCTTCCTAAATGAAAATTGTGTCATTTAGTGTCTATTTTCATTCCCAATTGGTCTCATACCAATTGGACTTGTAAAATTCCATTTTTGGTCCCTCAAAGTTGACTTTTGGTCATGGTGCATACCCAATCCGAATTTGGCTTTGATTCAAACACTTCTAACCCATATAATTAGGTCACAAATGACCATTTCTCTCCTTAAACTATGTAAAAGACATCATTTAGTACTTCTTCACATTTTTGGTCCCTAAACCTTAATGTCCAAATCCTAATTCACACTAATTTTTGCATTTACTTGATTCTATGCCTTTAACCATAGTCATTCAACTAACTATGGTTTATATACCCCTTTCAAACCATTCAATTCATGCAAATCATCCTCATAACCAAGCTGGCCAAAAATCATTTTAGTCCCTCAACCAATTTTTCTTTTCATTTTAAGTTTGTTTCTATGTTCTTGATGCTATACATACACTAATTAAACTAAAAACTTGAAGTTTGCATTACTAACCTTGTTAGGTGTCTTTGAACTTTCACTTCCTCTCAATTTTCTTCAATTCTTTGATGATCAATCTTCCTCTCAAGTAATTAAATCAAGTTTTTGTGAAGCAAGTATGGGACGATTTGGGGTTTAATGATGGTTTCAAAGCTTGAAGCAAGCTTTAAATGAAATTTGCAATCGTGAGGGAGAGAGAAGGATGGGAGGCGGCACTTTGAGGAAGATGATGCTTTTAAATTTTTTTTTTCTTTTCTTTTCTTTTGTCTTTTATCTCTTTAGAAAGACCAAAAATCCAAATAAGTAAATAAATTAATTTTATTCTTTATGGCATCATGCATGAGGTCATGCATGATGTCATCACCTTTTGACTTTTCCATTTTCTCTTTCTTTTTTTTTCTATTTATTTTTCTATTAGTTCTTTAATTTAATTATTGATCCCAAAGTTTTCTTTTCTCCGATTTTATTTGACAGTTAGGTCAAGAGTCAGCTCTCGGGGTCAATTAACCAAATTGCCCATCGCCGATTCATCTCGGTTTGCAATTAATTCCATATTTCTTCTGGCTCCCTGACCTAATTATTTGGCTGGCTTAACAGTTCTTTTTCATGATTTTCTCTTTTCCGCTGTGTTTATAAGAGTCCTAAGGACCGCGGCGTCACATTTTACGGTTCGAAATTTGAGTTTAAAATGACTTCACAGTCATTCCCGAGAAGGTCACCCATCGTTGTGACTCTCGACTCGTTTAACTTCTTATGTTCTGTTTTTCTTATTTATACTTAACTAATTGAACATTACTAATTATTTGTGTTTATGGCTTCTCTAGTTGTCTTAGATGTGGTTCTAATCCCCTTAATTGTCCGGACCGACACCGGTCACCGGAACAGTGAAATATACCAGGCTATACAAATGGGGGTGTTACATGTATTATGAATTGCTATATTCTGCCCAAGTTGACCTAAATGTGATGTGTTGAGTGGTTATGGTTTAGTACCTATTCAGAATTTGGTAGAGAAGTGGACTTATAACAAGGTTAATATGTATGTGGATTGGTGTTTGAGAGACATGTAAAAGGGCAGTATGTGTTTTAAGCTATAAATAGACTTCTCTTACACCAATTGGTATGAGGCTAATTGGAGGTGAAACTAGGCACAAAATGTGCCAACTTTCATGTTGGAAGCCTACCTAAATTCTATCCGGAAAGTGACATAAAGATTGACCAAATCCAGATTGGTGACTTTGCAAACCTGAAAATTGACCATTTGAACAGCAGTCAGTATTTTGGCCATAACTCACTCAAAACAGGTCCAAATGACCTGAAATTTATACCATGGAAAGCTTATACATAGAGCTACAACTCTTATGAAGACACCAAAACCCAAAAATTACCATAAGCAAGTCAAAATGCTTGCACAAGTGCGGGTCTAAAAACTGCCAGAATCGAAAATGACCTAAAAATGACCTAAGTTTTCCATTTTAGTGTAATCAGTCCAGCAAGAGTAAAATGACCATAACTTGGTCTAGTAAACTCCAAAATGACCTAAAATTTGTGGCAAAAGTTCACAAAGACATAGACCTACAAGTTTGTAATTTTGACCAGAATCCAGAAACTAAGGGAACTAGGTCATCTGGCTAGGTCAAAACAGCATACCAAAATCCGATAAATTGCAATAAAATGCAATACACTTAGAAATGAAATTGGTAACATATACCAACACTTTAGGACTATAAAATATGACATATTGGTAACATTAAAATTAATTCACCTATTGTGCTTTAAAGGTCAACATTATAGATTGACTAATGAAATGAATAGCATCAATAAAATTTAATTATGGAACCTTATGTTTAGAAACAATTTAAATGAGTACTGAGAAACACTTTAAATTGTGTGTTTCAGTTGAAAAGGATATTGAAAAGCTTAAGAAACATTGAGTCAAGGCCTAGAGGCGACTCAAACCAAGTCTATGCACAATACTTTTTATATTCACTGCTTTTACTAGAAAATTTATTTGGAGAAATGTGTTATGAATAATTTTTTATTGTTTTGGCTTTAGGAATATTATTTGGAAATTATTGTGTTGCCTACTTGGCAAATGGAAATTTTGAGATAAAATGTGATTTGTAGTTTGTATGAAATATTTAAATATTGTGATTTGGAATTGTTTTTTATTCACACTTGGCATGGCAATATCACTATGTTCCTCCTCCATTTATGGGGTGAGTATGACTATATTCCTCCCTCTTTGACTTGTTAGTCTGAGGTGAGTATGGATGTTCATTAACTAGCTAGCTACCTCCCTCATTGATTTTGATTAGTGGGGTGAGTATGTCTTGTCGTGGTGTACAACACGGCATGTTCGGAAAAGTTTGTGTCATGACCTAAGTTGTATTATTGATTGGCAATACTGTGTTATTAAATTGTTTGATCAAATTTGTGTTATATGAGCTTTAAAAATTGTGACATAAAATTGTAAATTATTTGAGTTGTAAATTATCAATAAAAGTTTTATTGTCACACCCTACTCCTCGTAAGATGTAACATGCTCCTGTAGTACACCTAATGAATTACCATACTTCGCCTACCGATAACCCATTAAATATACTACAAGAGATTTTGAAACAATTTTCTTACTTTTGTTAAGTGATGAGCGTTTCTAAATAGATATTAAAACATTTAATTAAAGTTGAAAATCAGTTAAAATTTTTGGATATTTAAAAATCTTCGCAATTTTTACAAAAATTTCGGCAAAGTGCCATCTGTATTTTGAGAAAACAGTTCTTCAAAACCTGAAAATAAAGACACTCCCAATATTTTTCTCAACAACTTCTTTAAATTTCACAATCAATCTCAACCAATTTCTCAAGTCTCAAAATTCAAACCATCCTCATTTCACAAAATCAACACAAGCAATTTAATACATAGTTTAAATTAAATCAAAAATTGAAATATCTCATTAAGATAACAAAATGAATATTTACATTCATGGGAGTATTAAAAAAAAATAGTAGTGCAAACTTTATAAATACATAAAATTTCAAGATAACTTTATAATAATTTGTATTTCATTACAATCCAAAAATATGTTACAAAAGAGTTGGTACAACTGCTCAGAGTAAATTTCATACATATAATAACAGAATTACATCAAAAGCTAATGTACAAGGGTATACCTATGATATACCCGAAGATAGTCTTACTATGTCTTTTCAGTAACCTCGTTCAGCTGCTCTATATATTTTCTTTCACCTGCGACAGCATACAAAGCTATCGCTGAGTGGTGAACTCAGTGGTGCACAAACTAATAATTTAAAACTTAATACAAATTATTCTTAACAATTCATAAAAAATAAAAATTTAAAATTTCTAAATTCTTCAAAATCCATGACATTCAAAAATCAATATTTTCATTCATGCAAATTATTCATTTGAATAACATTTTGATCAAATAGTAACTATTTGTTTACATTTCTTTTAAATTCCGAAACAATACAAAAATATTTTGAATCACTAATAAATTATTTATTTCAATCACAATTTATCAAATTATGCATAATTTAAAGGGCGTTGCCAACAATTCATACAGTTGATCCCATGACCCAAAATTCAAATAGATGCAGTATTGTACACCACGATATTTCACATTCTCCCAATAACCGAGTCTAAAAGGGAGAAACAAAGACTAGCTAGCATATATGAGTACTCATTCAAATTCTTTCCCAACTGGCAAGCCAGAGAGGAAGTAACTCGCCCCATCTAGTGGAGGAGATATCCCACAAGACAAGCTAATGAGAATTCACAACAAATTTTGCCATGTCAACTGTAGTATTATATTCAAAACAATTTCTATTTACAAAGTGTTTACAAATCATCAACATATTTAATCATCATAAATTCATGCTCAAGGTTGGCAACACATCAAACTTAAAATTTACAATCCTCAAAACAATGCAATAAATCTTTAAATGCATAAGAAAATTTATATTCAAATTATACAATTTCATTCAATAAGTTAAAATTCTCAACACAACAAAAATCATAAATCATACCATAAATTTATTTCACATCAATTTGGAATTGAAAAATAACAAAATAGTTAGTTGTGCACAAACCTTATACGAGTCGCCTCTTGGCCTTGACTCGATTCCTCGGGTTCTTTTCCGGTGTTCTTTTCCACTGAAACACATAGTTTCATAGTGTTTCAGTATCATAACTTATTATAAATCCAAAATAAATTCAAATTCACTTTTATCTAGCTTATATATGCTAAACTTGACATTCTTCAAAATTTGTGTTTCGGGGTTACTATTCACTACACTATTCAAGTCAATTTGTTGACTTTCTAAGGCTTAATAGGTATGAGAATTCCAACTTCACCCACATACCACATTTTGGTCACTAAATTTGTTGGTTTTGGTTTTTTTCTCAAATTCTAAGTCTTTTAGGCAAATTTGCAAATTTTCAGTTTTGGTGTCCTAAGTTGCACTGTTCCATTGGTCACTTTATTGTTAGAATTTGGCAAAACTTTCTTCATAGAAAATGTTCCTTATTGTCTTAAGTTTATTCTCCTTTTTGAATCACTCCAATTGGAGTTTTTTAGCTCAAGTTAAAGCCATTTGAACCATGGCCACCGGATTGGACTCAACCCAGTTTTCTGGGCAAATTTTGGTTCTGGCAGTTTTAGGTCACCAACTTTGGGTGGCCAAATGACTTGGTTAATGACATAATTTGGGTTTGTGTTTTTCATGAAAGTTTTAGGTCTATATCTCATCTGTTCACTGGTAAAATTTCAGGTCATTTAGACCTGCCTAGCTCAAGTTATGGCCAAATGAACAAACACTATTTATTTGGTCAGTTTGTACAGGGCAGACTGAGATTTTCCGGATTTGATCAATTTGTTCACTAGGTTTTGGTCACTTTTTGGGTATGGTTCCTAAATGAAAATTGTGTCATTTAGTGTCTATTTGCATTCCCAATTGGTCTCATACCAATTGGACTTTTAAATATTCAGTTTTGGTCCCTCAAAGGGACCTTGGTCCTGCTGCCAGCAGCATGACCACATTGAATCCGAATTTAACCTTAACTCCAACACTTCCAACACACTTCATTTGGTCACAAATGACCATTTTTCACTTCAAACTAGATCAAATACATTATTTCACCATTTCTCCAAATTTTTGACTCTAAACCCTAGGTGTCAAACCCTAACCACACTAATTCATTGCATTTAACTAATTCAAGACATTTAATCATAAGCATTTAACACCAATAAGCTCACATACACCTTTAAATTCACCAAATTCATGCATACATATATCAAAACCCTAGTTGGCCAAATTTTCAGTTTGGTCCTTCACAAATGTTTTTATTTCATTTTAAGTTAAGATCTAAGTTACCTACGCCAAGAACACAAATATTAAACATAAATTTTCAATTTAAATTCACTAACCTTAAACTTTGAATTT
The DNA here is from genome assembly GCF_030052815.1 of Hevea brasiliensis. Taxonomy (NCBI): domain Eukaryota; kingdom Viridiplantae; phylum Streptophyta; class Magnoliopsida; order Malpighiales; family Euphorbiaceae; genus Hevea; species Hevea brasiliensis. The sequence continues at coordinate 57,490,543 of NC_079498.1, forward strand.
CAATCTTCAATTCCACCCCTCTTTCCTTCTTTCTTTCTTGCTCAATCCTTTTCTCAAGTGAAGTTATCAAGTTCTAATGGATTAATTTGGGGTCAAGGTAGAGTTTAGTAGGAGTTTTGAAGCTTGAACTCAAGCTTCAATGGAGTTTCTTCTATGGTGGCTTAGGGAGAGGTGGGGCAACAACTTAGGTGAAGGAAGAAGACTTTTTGGTTTTCTTTTTTCTTTCTTTTCTTCTATTTTTATCTCTTAGGAAGACCATAAATCAATTTAATTAAATTTATTAATTATAATCTTTATGGCATCATGCATGATGTCATCTCCCTACACCTTTTTCATTTTCTCTTTTTTTTTTATTTATTTTTCTATTAGTTCTTTAATTTAATTCTTGACTCTGAAATTTTTTTTTCTCCGATTTTATTTGACAGTTAGGTCAGGAGTCAGCTCTCGGGGTCAATTGACCAAATTGCCCCTCGCCGGTTCAACTCGGTTTGCAAATAATTTAATATTTCTTCCGGCTCCCTGACCTAATTATTTGACTGACTTAACAATTCTTTTTCATGATTTTCTCTTTTTCACTGTGTTCGCAATAGTCCTAAGGACCACAGCGTTACATTTTACGGTTCGAAATTCGAGTTTAAATCGACTTCGCAATCCTTCCTGAGAAGGTCACCCATCGCTGTGACTCTCGGCTCGTTTAACTTCTTATGTTCTGTTTTTCTTATTTATACTTAACTAATTGACAATTACTAATTATTTGTGTTTATGGCTTATCTAGTTGTCTTAAGTGTGGTTTTAATCCCTTTAATTGTCCAGACTGACACCGGTCACCGGAATAGTGAAATATACCAGGCTTTGCAAATAGGGGTGTTACAATTCTCCCCCCTTAAAATAATTTCGTCCTCAAAATTTTACCTGGTATCAGTCTCTGAACAGTTGTGGGTGCTGTCTCCTCATGTCCTATTCACGCTCCTAAGTAGCTTCCTGGCCTGAATGATGGTTCTTTAGCACTTTAACCAATATTATTTACTCATCGATTACTTATCTCGTGTGCCAAGTTTCTTATGAGCTTCTGTCATAAGTTAGATTCAAATTCATTTCAATTTTAGAGGTAAGCAAATTTGTGTGCCAGTGGATCCACTCTTTCTAGGACCTCGTATGATCCTATGGGTGAGAACTTAGTTTTACTCTTTTCTTATTAAATCTCTTGATAATTTGATGCAACCTTCAGTTTAGTTTAGAATATTTTAGTCTTTTCTTGCTGTTGTTTTAGCAATTATTTTCCTCTGTAGTTTTTTTTTTTTTTAAGTGACCTTGTTGGTCATATATGAACTGCTTATCTCTTTCTTGGCCATAGGTCCATAACCATTATCTTACCATCTCCATTTATGACCAAGGCCTATGTGCCATTTTGCACTATCTTGTTTGCTTTTGTTTAACTTATTTCCTTCTTGATAAAATAGTTCGGGATATCGTTACGCGTCTTAAGTAGGTTGTTTGCCCTGGTGGCAATTCCTCATCTAGTGTTTTTCTCATTTCTTATTGTTCTATTTGTTTTTTTTTTTCTTTCATTCTACAACTTAACTTTAATTATTTTATTTCTTAATCTAATCCTCTTTATTAACTTGACTGCCGAGTCGTAATTTAACACCTCTTATCGTCCCTAATAAATCCACTATACTTCAATATTACTTTGATTTAGTCCTCTGACTATTCTAGTCAACACTTTAACTAATATTCATAACGTTTCTTTATTACATTCGCACCAACTATTCTAATTTTTACTTCCACAACTCTTTTATCTATCAATATCTATAGCTTATTTTCTACTGGTTTGCGATCATTATCCTTTTTTTTTTCAACCATAAATAATTCTTTAATCTTAAGAAGGAAGTCTACCGGATTCTCCTGTTTCCCATGCTATTCAAAAGCTTCGCTTTAATTCTAATCTAATCCTTATGATCCACACAATAAAATTGTGCTCTTCCTAAAGAATACCTGGCCAACTAGTTCCTATCGAATTACCGTTATCTGTAGAATATCATTTCTTAACTGTTTTATAAGATATAATTGTCATCCATAGCATCCAGTCTCTTCTAGAGGAACAAAATTATATTTTGTCTTACTGCTACACAAATAGAATATTGTTCCTTACTAAACTTTGAGCAAAAGATCCATTGCAATATCAAAACAATTATAAACCCCATATTGGAGACTGGATGACTTAGCCCTATAGGTGTTATTTTTAAATTTTTACCATGCTAAAATCTCTAGTGTAACACCCCCATTTGTATAGCCTGGTATATTTTACTATTCCGGTGACTGGAGTCGGACCGGACAATTAAGGGGATTAGAACCACACTTAAGATAACTAGATAAGCTATAAACACAAATAATTAGTAATTGCCAATTAGTTAAGTATAAACAAGAAAAATGGAACATAAGAAGTTAAACAAGTCGAGAGTCACAGCGATGGGTGACCTTATCGGGAATGACTGCGAAGTCAATTTAAACTCAAATTTTGAACCGTAAAATGTGACGCTGCGGTCCTTAGGACCATTACGAACACAGTGGAAAAGAGAAAATCACGAAAAAGAACTGTTAAGCTAGTCAAATAATTAGGTCAGCAAGCCGGAAGAAATATTAAATTATTTGCAAACCAGGATGAACCGGCGAGGGGCAATTTGGTCAATTGACCCCGAGAGCTAACTCCTGATCTAGCTGTCAAATAAAATCGGAGAAAAGAAAATTTCAGAGTTGGGAATTAAATTAAAGAACTAATAGAAAAAAAAAAGGAAAAAAAAAGAGAAAATGAAAAAGGTGTAGGGAGATGGCATCATGCATGACATCATGCATGATGCCATAAATCCTATAATTAATAATTTGATTAAAATGATTTTTTTTGGTCTTCCATAACACAAAATACTTAAAAGAAAAGAAAAGAAAAAAAAAATACCATTTGGTCTTCTCATCCAAAGTGTCGTCTCCCATCTCCCTCACTTCTCCATGGTTACACCTCCATTAAATCTTGCACTCAAGCTTAAGTTTCTTCACTCAACCTTAATAGCTTCCATAAAAACCTCATTAGAGCTTGTTTTAGTCACTTGAGAAGAAGATTGAAAGAGGAAAGAAATACCAAAGATAGAGATTTGAAGGAATTGGAGTTCTAAGAAAGGTTAGTAAGCAAATTTGATAATTTTAGTTTGATTATTACATTTCTAACTTATTGAGCTTGTAAATAAACTTTAAATGAAAAGAAAAAAATTTTTAAGGGACCATGACTAAAATTCAGCTAGCATGTGTATGGGAGTATATTTGTATGGTTTGATGGATTTGAATGAGTTTATGGACCTCCATTAGTTGAATGATTATAGTTAAAAGCTTTGAAATTAGCTAAATGCAAAGATACTGTGAATTAGGGTTTTGGGACACTTAGGGTTAGAGACAAAAATGTGAGAAACTTGTAAATGATGTCTTGGACCTAATTTGAAGTGGGAAATGGTCAATGGTGACCAAATGAAGTGTGTTGGAATGGTTAGAGTTAAGGCCAAATTCGGATGGAGTGTGGTCATGCTGCTGGCAGCATGAGCAAGTTACCTTTAAAGGATCAAAAATGAAATTTTACAAGTCCAATTGGTATGAGATCAATTGGGAATGAAAATAGACACTAAATGACACAATTTTCATTTAGGAAGCATGCTCAAAAAGTGACCAAAACCTAGTGAACAAATTGACCAAACTTAAAAAATCACAGTCTGCCCTGTACAAACTGACCAAATGAACAGTGTTTGTTAATTTAATCATAACTTGAGCTAGTAAAGGCTAAATGGCCTGAAATGTTACCAGTGGTTAGATGAGATATAGACCGAAAACTTTCATGAAGAACACAAATCCAAATTCTGCCAGTAACTAAGTCATTTGGCCACCCCAATTTGGTGACCTAAAACTGCCAGCACCAAAAATTGCCCAGAAAATCTGGGTTGAGTCCAATCTGGCAGCCATGGTTCAAATGGCTATAACTTGAGGTAAAAAACTCCAATTGGAGTGATTCAAAAATGAGAATAAACTTAAGACATTAGGGAACATTTTCTATGAAGAAAGTTTTGCCAAATTCTAACAGTAAAGTGACCAATGGAATAGTACAACCTAAGGCACCAAAACTGAAAATTTGTAATTTTGCCTAAAGGACTTAAGTTTTGAGAAAATGATCAAAACCAACAAGTTTGGTGACCAAAATGTGGTATGTGGGTGGAGTTGGAGTTCTCATACCTATTAAGCCTTAGAAAGTCAACAAATTGACTTGAATAGTATAGTGAATAGTAACCCCGAAACACAAATTTTAAAGAACGTCGAGTTTAGCAGATATAAGCTAGATAAAAGTGAAATTGAAATTATTTTTGGATTTATGCTAAGTTATGGCACTGAAACACTGTGAAACTGTGTGTTTCAGCTGAAAAAGACTTGGAAGGTCTGAGAGACTGAGTCAAGGCCTACAGGCGACTCACGTCAGATCATTGCACAATAATTCTTGTTTAAATATTTTATTCTCGAAAATTTGACTTCTGTGATTAATTATGTATTGTGTTGCCATTTTATTATCGCAAATATGACTTTGGAAATTGATCAGCTTTCTCACAAATTATTTGATTAAATTGTTTTGAATTGATTTTGTATTCACACTTAGCATGATAGTGCCTTATTATTCCTCCTCCATTTATGGGGTGAGATCGATTATTTTTCCTCCCTCTCTAGTTTACCAGTTGAGGTTGTAGATCGGATGAGTACTCATTAGCTAGCTAGCCACCTCCCTCATTGATTTCAATTAGTGGGGTTGTAGATTGCTTTGTCGTAGTGTACAACACGGTATTGATCAGAAATTTTGTGTCATGGCTTAGGTTGTGTATGACTTGGCAACACTGTGTTTATTAAATTATTTGACTAAATTGTGTTATTATGAGTTTTGATAATTTGTGAAATGTGATTGAGAAATATCTAAATTGTATTTTGTTGATGAATGATTTATGTATTATATTTAAAATTTTTATTGTGCACCACTGAGTATTTTTATACTCAGCGATAGCTTATTTTGCTGTTGCAGATAAGAGCAAAGAGAAAGCAGCACAGTGAGCTGCTATTGAATTGAGGACTACACTGATCTTTTTGTACGGGCATTGTTTTATACCCTTGTAGTTAATTTTGATGTAAATATTGTAATGTTTTATGTATCAATGTAAAGTTGAGCAGTTGTATAATAAATTGTAATAATATTATTTTTGGATTTTCTTCTGTAAATTAAGATTTATATTTATGAATTTCATACTATATGCACTGTGGATGGAATTATGAAATATCTTAAGTTGATAAATTGTTGGTTGAACTGTGGAATGATTTGAATTTTGTTGATTTGAGATTATTTGGAGGTTGGGAGTTGAGAAAATTATTGGAAGTGCTTTTTTTTCTGGTATTTGAAGAACTGTTTTCTCCAAATACAAACGGAACTCTATCAAAATTTTTATAAAATTTGCGAAAAAATAAAAATGGACAAAAATTTTTACTAGTTTTTAAGCTTTGAATAAATGATTTTAATTCATACCAAAATGCTCACCACTTTCAAAATGTAAGAAAATAGTTTTAAAATCCCTTGTAGTGTACTTAATGAATTATCGGTAGGTGAAGTTCGGTAGTTCATTAGGTATTCTACAAGAACATGTCATGCCTTACAGAGGGGTAAGGTGTGACATGTTTTAGTGGTATCAGAGCATGGGTTTTCAATAAATTTTGACTATGTGTATGAATATTTCTTGGATAAGTACAACTGCTCAAGTGTCTTTAATTGATACATATGACATATTTACATCATGAATATGCACTAACGGAGGTCAACCTCCTTGTGTTTGATCTCAGAAAGTAGAAATTTTGGGAAAATGGAATGGAAGAAGGAGATCATTCCGTAGAATAATCTGTTGAGGCTAAGGTTCAAGGGGAAGCCCCAGCACTCCAGAACGTGAGTGGGTCAGCCACTCCAGCTCCTACTCTAGCACCGCAGTTTCCTGCTCAGTTTGCACAGCAGATGGCTACATTTTTCCAGCAAATGGCGGGAAATGTGCCACTCCAAGCTCAGATGCAAGCACCTATAGCACAATTACAGCCCTCAGCTCGGCAATATGAAAAATTGATGAAATTTGGGGCCACTGAGTTTAAGGGCACTATGGATCCACTGGAGGCAGAACAGTGGTTAGAGCAAATGGAATGGGTTTTTAGGAAGCTACAGTGTGCACAAGAGCTAAAGTTTGAGTATTCTATTTCCTTGTTGCAAGGGGATGCATATAAATGGTGGAAGACCATCCCCCACAGTCTGGTAGAACCTCCAGTCCTTACTTGGTCAGACTTTTTGAGGGAGTTTCGACAAAAGTGGGTCCCCGATGCATATGTGGATATGAAGGTACAGGAATTCTTGAGTTTGAAACAAGGGGACAGAACCATAGCAGAATATGAGAGAGACTTCTCTCGATTGAGCCACTACACTGGATGCTTAGTCTCCACCCCCCGAGATAGATGTAAGAGGTTTGAGGCTGGGTTAAGGCGGAATTTGAGAATGCAAATTGTGGTTTTCCAACATCAGAATTTCTCTGAGTTGATCTCACAGGCCCTGGAATTGGAAAGGATAGAATCAGAAGGGGCAGTGAAGAAAGGTACACAAGAGAAAGAGAAGACTGAAAGGACTACTGGACAAACACCTGAGAGTGGTTCTAGGAAGAGGAAACAGTTTGGGGGATCTAGCTCCCGTAGATCTGGCAGAGGCAGATTCTCTTGCCAAAGACCACCCCGGTCTGGTCAGCAGACCCAATAAGCACCCCGAAGAGCTCTATCAGTACGGCAATGTGAAACTTGTGGTAGAACACACGGTGGGGTTTGTTTCAAGGGCACCGGTGCATGTTTTAACTGTGAAGGGAGCGGACATTTCGCTAAGGATTGTACTAGTCCACGCCGGTCTAGACCTTCTGCTACATCTAAAGGATCAGCCCAAGTCTCTACACCTAGAGGGTCACAGCCAGCTGGTAGAGGTAGAGGCAGAGGTAGGGGTACTGGTAACACTCCTGGGAGTCAAAGCACTGTTAACCAGCCAGTATCCAGTAGTGCACCAGTCAGAGTGTATACTATGCATCAGAGAGAGGAGGCTGAAACATCAGACGTAGTAGCTGGTATTTTCTCCATCCTTGACCAAGATGTACATGTGTTATTTGATCCTGGCTCCACACATTCGTATGTTAGTGCTAGTGTGATGTGTTCACTGCTATTCAGTGTGTACCAATGGATTATGATGTGCTAGTAATTAGTCTATTAAGCCAGGAGGTCAGGGTAAATAAATTATATAGGGATTGTCCTTTGGTGATCCAAGGACACACTTTTTTGTCTGATTTAATTGAAATGCCCTTCAGAGATTATGACATTATCTTGGGCATGGATTGGTTAGCCAGGCATCATGCGATGATTGACTGTAGACTGAAGACAGTCACTTTTGGTCTTTCTCAGTATGGTGATGTAGTAATACATGGAAAGAGGCAGTTATTGCCTTCAAACATTATTTCAGCTGCACTGGCCAGAAAAATGATTAGGAAAGGGTGTGAGGCGTACTTGGCACATGTGATAGACACCCAAGTGGATAGTCCAGCACTGAGGGACATTCCTACTTATGTGACTTTCCGGATGTATTTCCTGATGAATTGCCAGGATTACCTCTAGAAAGAGAAGTGCAGTTTGAAATTGATGTTATGCCTGGTGTGGACCCAATCTCCATAACGCCATACAGAATGGCAGCAGCAGAACTAAAAGAATTGAAAGTACAGTTGCAAGAGTTGCTTGACAAGGGCTTCATCCGCCCTAGTGTGTCACCTTGGGGAGTGCCAGATTGTTTGTAAAGAAGAAGGATGGCACTCTCCGGTTATGCATTGATTATCAGCAGTTGAATAAGGTGACAATAAAGAACAGATACCCATTGCCCCGTATTGATGACTTGTTTGATCAGTTGAGGGGTGCAGCTGTGTTCTCCAAAATTGACCTGAGATCAGGTTATTATCAGCTGAAAGTACAAGAGCAGAGTATTTCTAAAACTGCCTTTAGAACCCGCTATGGCCATTATGAGTTCTTGGTTATGCCATTTGGGTGAACTAATGCTCCGGCTGCTTTTATGGATCTGATGAACACTATCTTCAGACCATACCTCGACTAGTTTGTTGTGGTATTTATTGATGATATATTGGTTTACTCGAGGAGTGCAGAAGAGCATGATAGACATCTGCGGATTGTACTACAAACTTTGAGGGAGAAACAACTATACGCCAAATTATCGAAATGTGAATTTTGGCTGAAGGAGATATCCTTTTTAGGGCATGTAGTATCAAAAGAGGGTATTAAGGTAGATTCTAGCAAGATAGAAGCTGTCCTTAATTGGAAGCCACTTAGAAATATCATAGAGATTCGCAGTTTTCTAGGGTTAGCTGGATACTACCGTCGATTTGTGAAGGGATTTTCCATGTTGGCATCTCCATTGACCAAGCTGCTTAGAAAGGATGTGAAATTTCAGTGGATGGATAAATGCCAACAGAGTTTTGATGAATTGAAGAGGTGTTTGACTGAGGCTCCAGTCCTGACTTTACCTATACCGGGTAAAGAATATACAGTTTACAGCGATGCTTCTCACAATGGATTAGGTTGTGTGTTGATGCAAGATCGGAATGTCATTGCCTATGCATCACGCTAGCTGAAACCGCATGAAAGGAATTATCCGACACATGATTTGGAGCTTGCAGCCATTGTGTTTGCTCTTAAGATCTAGAGACATTATTTGTATGGGAAAAAGTGTTACATCTGCACAGATCATAAGAGTTTGAAGTATTTGGGCACCCAAAAAGAGTTGAATTTGAGACAGAGGAGATGGTTAGAGTTGATAAAAGACTATGATTGTCTGATAGAATATCAGCCAGGGAAAGCTAAATGTTGTGGCTGACGCCTTAAGTCGCAAGACTGTGACACCCCTTACCCGTGTACAGTATACCCGAGTAAGTAATGCCACCTGGTGTACCGGCACACTCTAATATTTCTCAATTAATTTAGAAAATGCTTTTGCACATAATTTATGAAATACAAATTATTTAAACCATTTATCAAAAGTATCATGCATTTAAGGTTCCGAAAAATTTTAAGAAAATCCGTGAAGTCTGGCTAAAAATGGAGAAAACCGTTCTTCTGAACCTGTTAAAAACACTTCCAATACTTTTATTTCATCATCTCAAACTCCAATATCCCAAAATCTCAACAATATTTCTCAAACATTCATTATCAACACCAAATTCAATATCATGATTTCCACATTTCAATTTCCATTTTCATTCATCATTCACATGTGATGTTCGCATGTAAATCACAAGTAAACATCTACTTTTCCATTAACAAATACAATTTTCATAATTTACATATACATCAAAATATATTACATGAGATCAAATACATATGAGAAAATACAAATCTACTACAAAATATCAAAATGACAAGCGACACCTAGTGCCCTACCGATGCTGCAGTAGTGAGGTGACACAGAATCGAGCGAATCGCCGGATGGACTCACCGATCTGTGGTCTCTGGGCTCACGATCGGGATCTCCAGTACCTACGCGTGGCAAAAGCAACGCGCTAAGCAATAATGCTTAGTGGTGCAATAATATAATAGAAGAAAATAGCAAAAAAATAAATGTGTATGCAAAGTGTATGCTTTCTTTGTTTGATTTTGGTATATTCATTAATTCATTAACTTTGTTCACTTTTATTCATTTGGTTGCCCCAAGTAACCTACACTAGACGACTGGACTGGATAACGGGTAAACTGGCATTGGGTACCTAGTACCTCGGGCCGTCACACCATTGGTTGCATATGCATCTCCCGGTGTGCAACAGAACAGCTAACAAGCTGTAAATAATGTCAGGCACAAGGCCAAGTCTCAATGTAAAGTCAGAATGGCTAAAAGCCATGAAATCACAGAATGGCATTGTTGCCATGTGCAGTACTGCTAACGGAACCCTATTGGCATGCCAAACTATCCAAACCAATCTTGTTAGGTATACTAGGGCATTTGAAACTCTTAAATTTGTCAATTTGTGAATTTCAACTTTTTTGGTGTCACTATTCATCATTGGTCAACAAAAATGTTGACTTTTAGAATAAAAATGTGTACATTGCCTTTGGCACTCCCAACATACCACATTTGGTATTTAAAACTTGTTGGCATTAAGTGTTAATGCAATTTCAAAGTGTAACCCACACTAGCAGAAAATTTCAGTTTTGATGCCCTAACTTCACTGTTCCATTGGACACTGTTACTGTTGGAATTTGAAGAAATGTAAAACATGAAAGTTGTTCCTTATTTTGTCTAGTTGAATTTCCTTTTTTGAATCACTCCATTTGGAGTTTTGTAGCTCAATATATGGCTTAAAATCCCAAGCTGGCCGGATTTCAAATTCTGCAGATTTACCATATCTACAGTAACATGAACAGTGACTTGAGTCACTTGGTTGACTGGGTTCTGGCCATAATTTGGGGTAGGTTCCTTCATGAAAGTTGTTTGTCTATGTCTTAACTTGTTGCTGTAAAAATTTCAGACCAATTGACCAAATCTACAGTGAGTTATGGCCAAATGAACAGTTACTGTTCATTTGGTCAAATTCTGCAGAGGCAGTTTCAGGGTTCCGGATTGGGGCCAAGTTTTGGTCCTCTTGCTTTGGTCTTTTGGGCATGGTTTCTTCAGCAAAAATGTGCCATTATAAGCCTAGTTTCATGTCCAATTGGCCAAAATTCAATTGGACTTACACAGCCCAAGTTATGGCTGTGCAAAGGGACTGAAATTTCAGTCCCTATGCTACTGTCCATAGGGCAGATTTCACCTCACTTTGCCATAGCATTTTTCAGTCCCATTTATGGTCAACATATCTAAAATGGTCACTAATTGACCATTACAATGTGCCCTAACAATTTCCTAAGCCAATTCACATTTTCACCCTTCCAAACCCTAATATCCAACTAAATTTACTCATGAACTTAATTAACATACTTAGTTTAATGTCCATGTGTTTTAATACTTTAACCATCATTTCTAGCCACTTTAAATTTATCAAAACAATCAACCTCATACTTCCATAGGGCTGCTGAAAATTTAAAGTACCATAACTCATGTAATTTACTTCAATTCTTTAAAATTTCTTAGCTCAAATGATATTCTAACTAAGATTAAAAGAAGGAGAATGAAGTTTGTAGCACTAACCTCACTTAGGGCAGATTTTTCCCACCTCTAAACTTCACTTTCCTTCACTTTCAAGGCTGCCAAAAGGTTGTTTAAGGTGTGGAGTAAAATTTTAATGAAGAGAGGTTAGGGTTTTGTGGTGAAACAAGGGAGAAATTAAGCTTGAGAAGTGAGGTTTAATGGAGTTTGAGAGAGGGAGAGAGGTTCACGTTTTGGCTGCACTAAGGAGAGAAGGATGGCTGCTGAAATTTTGTTGAATTTGGTCTTCTCTTATCTCTTTTAATGGTTAGTCAAACAATGGCTTAAGTGTGATTGGTCCAACTTTTTAAATGATGTCATTTTTGCCTTATTTTTGCATTTTCTTTTCTTTTCTTCCACTACTCATTTCAATTTTCATTTCTAGTAATATTTCTTCATATTTGATGTCATATTAATTATTTACTAAACTGGGCAAGTCGGCCAAAAATCACCTCGGAAGGCGAAATGACCCAAATGCCCTCCGTTTGGCTTAACGGGTCAAAATTGTCTGTACCAATTGAAAAATTTTTCTAAGTATTTTCTTGGCATTCTAATGCCATGGGAACCTCAATTACCCTTCTCTGGAGTCCCAAAAATTATTTTATAATTTTTCCTTGTCTAGGGCTCCTCGTTGCGAGAACCGCAACTTCCCTCCGGTTACCCATCGCTTGGGCACCGGCTCGTTTGACTCAGTTGTATTTTATTTCTAAAATTTTTACTAAATTTTTCTTATTAATATTTGAGTTAATTAGGGTTACTAACTTTAGTTTAAATATTTTTCCGGACGTTCTAGCTATCCGGACCGACACCGGTCACCGGAACAGTAGAATGTACGGAGTGGTTACCGGGAGGGTGTTACAACTCTTCCCCTCTAATTTAAATTTCGTCCTCGAAATTTACCTGATGCAAACAGTTGAGGGAACTGTTGCCTCATCGTTTCTTCACTTTCCCAAGTTGCCTCCTCGGTGTTGTGGTGCCTCCAAAGCACTTTCACCAGTGGAATCTGTTTGTTCCTCAACTCTTTCACTTCCCGAGCCAAGATTCGTAGAGGTTCTTCTTCATATGTCAAATCCGGTTGTATTTCAATTTCTTCTCTGGAGATGACATGTGAAGGGTCCAGCGGTATCTTACGAGCATGGATACATGGAACACATTGTGGATCTTGTCCAGCTCTGGTGGTAAAGCTAGCCTATAGGCCACTGGACCCACACGTTCAATGACTTCATATGGGCCAATGAACCTAGGGCTCAACTTACCTTTTCTTCCAAACCTCAATACCTTCTTCCATGGTGACACCTTGAGGAACACTTTGTCGCCAACCCCATATTCTATTTCTTTTCTCTTCCGGTCGGCATAAGATTTACATGCATGCGAGGCAACCTTGATTAGCTTTGATCAATTTTACCTTGTCCTCGATCTGTTTCACAGTGTCAGCCCTACCGGTTTGTCTTCGCCCAATTCAGTCCAAAGACTGCTGAGTTCTACATTTTCTCCCATACGATTGCTTCATATGGGGCCATTTGGATGCTAGCTTGATAGCTATTGTTGTATCACAGTGCGCGATTGGGAGGTATCTATCCCAACTTCCTCAAACTCAATGACACAACTCCTCAAAGATATCCTCAAGGACGACAAATATTTCATGTTATTGTTATCATTTCAATTCAATATTTGTATCAATTTCGTGGGTTTCAATTGTTTACGGATTACTCTTTTACGATTGCCCATCCGTCTGAGGATGGAAAGGCATCTTTGAAATGGAGTTGTGTACCCAAGGATTCATGCAATTTCTTCCAAAATCTCGATGTAAACCTTGGGTCTCGATCGGATATAATGGAAAGTGGGATTCCATGCGATCTAACTATCTCAGCGATATACAATTACGCTAACCTCTCTAGTGAGTAGTCGGTCTAAGCGCGAGAAAGTGTCTTGACTTTGTCAATCTATCCACTATTACCCATCTTTGCATCATGTTTCCTCTGGGTGAGAGCGGACCACTTACAAAATCCATGGTGACCCGATCCCATTTCCATTCAGGTATGCGTATAGGCTGTAGCAATCCTGATGGAACTTGATGTTCTGCCTTGACTTGCTGACATGTCAAGCATTTAGTCACATAGTCACCGATATCTCTCTTCATACCAGGCCACCAATACTGAAGCTTCAGGTCGTGATACATCTTTGTACTTCCTGGGTGCATAGCATATACACTAATGTGTGCCTCTTTTAGAATACTAGCTTTCAATTCCCCATCATCTGGTACACACAGCCTTTCTTTGTAGTCTGAGACACCCATCTGCTTTCACCCCATAGTCAGTTGCTTTTCCCTCTGAGATCTTGCTCATAATAGCCAGTAACTTTTCATCTGTCTTTTGCCCATCTAGTATCTGCTGTAGCAGGTTTGGCCTCACTTGCAACTCAGCCAAAATAGCTCCATCTCGAATCAAAGATAGATGGGCATTCAATGATCTCAAGGCTGTCATGGATTTTCTGCTCAAAGCATCAAGAACTACATTTGCCTTCCCGTGATGGTAGTCAATTACAGTCATAATCCTTCAGAACTCAATCCATCGCCTCTGTCTAAGGTTGAGCTCATTCGGGTTGGCAAATATTTTAGGCTCTTGTGGTGCAGTAAACGTAGCACTTTTCACCATACAAATAATGCCTCCATATCTTGATGCGAAGATAATTGCCGCAAGCTCTAGATCATGGGTAGGGTAGTTACATTCATGTGGCCTTAGGTATGCGGAAGCATAGGCGATCACTTTCCTCTTGCATCAACACACACCTAACCCATTATGAGAGGCATCACTGTAAACCACAAAATCCTTCCACGACCTTGTTGTGTGCTGCTGGTGCCTCTGTCAACATAGCCTTTAACTTCTCAAAAGCTGGTCGGCACTTGTCATTCCAGTCAAATCGACATTCTTGTGTAACAACTTGGTCATTGGAGCGGCTATTAGGAAAATCCCTTCACAAATCTTCTGTAATACCAGCTAGCCCCAAGAAGCTTGACCTCGGTTGTGTTTACGGGAGGCTTCCATTCCATCACTTCTTCTATTTTCTTGGGATCCACCTAATCCCATCGGTGACACTATGTGTCCAAGGAATGCAATTTCATTCACCAAAAGTCACACTTGGACAACTTAGCATCTGACTTCTTTTCTTTCGGGGTTTGCAGAACAATCCTCAAATGCTCATCATGTTCTTCCACTGGTCTTGGAATACACCAAAATATCATCAATAAAGACCACTACGAACCGATCTAAGTGTGGATGGAAGATACGGTTCATAAGGTCCATGAATGCATTGGTGCATTTGTTAGGCCAAAGGGCATCACTAGAAACTCATAATGCCCATATCGGGTCTGAATGCGATCTTTGACACATCTGCATCCTTCACCCTCAATCGATGATACCACGATGCGAGATCAATCTTGGAAAATACTCTGCTCCCTTCAATCGATCAAGCAGATCATCAATTCTAGGCAATGGATATTTGTTCTTCACGATCACTTTGTTTAGCTGCCGATGTCGATGCATAGTCTCAAAGTCCCATCCTTCTTTTTCACAAACAAGCCTTTGGAGCTCCCCACGGTGACACCTTTGGGCGTATGAACCCCTTATCAAGCAACTCTTGCAATCGAAGTTTTCAACTCCCTCAACTCGATGGGTGCCATCCTATAAGGAGCAATGGAAATGGGTCTTTGTGCCGGTGTCTCAATGGCAAATTCGACTTCCCTTTACGGTGGCAAACCGAGGCAACTCTTCAGAAATACCTGCAGGAACTCTCTCACTGTGGGTATGTCACTCGAGTTTGGCTTAGCACGCCTAGTATCCACCACATGTGCTAGGTAGGCTTCACACCTTTTCTCATTATTCTTCTTGCAATCGTGTGAGATGACATTGGACAGAAATCTTTCCTTTCCCCACAACCGTGATCTCATTACCCTCTGAAGTTTTTAGAGAAATTCTCTTCAATTTGCAATCAACTATTGCACGATGACGTGACAACCAATCCATTCCCAATATCACGTCAAACTCATGGAAGGGCAACTCAATTAGGTGCGCCAAGAATTCATACCCTGAATCCTCAACGGCAACCCTTGTATACTTTGTTCACTACCACACTGTGGCCCAATGGATTAGTGACCGAATGTCTTGGTCACTCTCCTACCAATATCCCCCTTTCTACGGGTAGGTTGATGCAAATGTAAGAATGAGTGGATCCTGGATCCACCAATGCATCTGCAGGAGTATTGTAGAGGAGAGCATTACCCACGATGACGTCAGGGCATCTTGTTCCTCCCGAGCTCTCAAGGCATAATTTCGGCGGGTGGTCCATTATCGGCCTCTCTGCGGCTCGGATGTAGGCCTGCGAGATGGTCCCACGGCAGTTTACGGACCTTCTACCCCTTGGTGGTGCAGAGCGAGTGCATACTTGTGTCGGGCATGGTGTAGTAGTTCTGCGTGGGCGGTTCCTCGATTGATGTTACGCCGACCCACATCTCAAGCAAGCACCATCACTCTCCAACATTCCCCCTTGTGCCATTTCGGCGGTGTGGACACGCAGAAGATCTTTGGCTGGTCCCTGAACCCCATCCTCGAGAGCTGCCACCGATGGTGTGGGTGACCTCTCCTAGGGGTGAGCGTGGCACAGGCCCTGAGGTGACCACGACCACCTGTGGTGACCCGAACTGCATGCGGGAGGACCCTTAAACTTCTTCCCAAATCCGGGTGGAACTAGACCGACTGGTCCCCTCTTCATTGTCTCTCCCTTACAGTCCGCTCATTGATTCTCACTTTTTCAACCCTTATTGCGACTTCCACTAGCTTGCTAAATTCTGTGATTCCCAAAGGCGGTGAGTGTATCTTGATATTGTCATTCGGTCCCTCTTCGAATCTCTTGCACCTTTCAGCCTCATTAGGGACTATCTCCCTTCCGTAGCGGCTTAATCGGACGAATTCTTTCTCATACTCAGCCACTGACAATTGTCTCTGCCTCAGGTTAATAAATTCCCTTCTTCTCTCTTCCGGTATACTGAGACCCACATATTTCTTCTTGAACTCGAGAGGAAGAAGTCCCAAGTTCTGACTTGGCTGCACTTCACTGGACACAATGTCCAACCATCCGTAGGAATCGTCTTGTAACATGGATATAGCAGCTTCTAAGTTCTGCTATGGTGTGCAGTGGAGTTGTTTTAAGACTCTGCCCGTTCGGTTCAACCTATTCTCTACTGCAACATAGTCATCTTCTCTCTTGCTATTGAAGTGAACTGATCCAAATTTTCTTAACCTTTCAGTGTGATTTACTGTGGAGCCGGTGGTGGTGGTGGTGGTCTGGCATTACCCGACCATCTGTCTAAAGAAGTCGGCCATTTGTTGGAACATGGCACGTGGAGGCTGGCGAGCTCTGCTTGAGTGGCGGGCGCATTCTCTCATGCCTCCAGTATCAGCTGCTGCAGGTGGAGCATGACTATCCACTTCCTCCTCATCGGCTCTCTGAGAGGAATGATCCATATCCTATTCAAAATAAGAAAGATAAACAGATCTGCATTAGTGTCACCTCGACTCTTACAAATGCAATGCATGGTATGGACTCAATCTAGGCCTGAAGCGCCTAAACCGTGCTCGATACCACTAAATGTGACACCCCTTACCCGTGTATGCAGTATACGAGTAAGTAATGCCACACAGTGTCTTGGCACACTCTAATATTTCTCAATTAATTTAGAAAATGCTTTTGCACATAATTTATGAAATACAAATTATTTAAACCATTTATCAAAAGTATCATGCATTTAAGGTTCGAAAAATTTTAAGAAAATCAGTGAAGTCTGGCTAAAAATGGAGAAAACTGTTCTTGAACTGTTAAAAACACTTCCAATACTTTTATTTCATCATCTCAAACTCCAATATCCCAAAATCTCAACAATATTTCTCAAACATTCATTATCAACACCAAATTCAATATCATGATTTCCACATTTCAATTTCCATTTTCATTCATCATTCACATGTGATGTTCGCATGTAAATCACAAGTAAACATCTACTTTTCCATTAACAAATACAATTTTCATAATTTACATATACATCAAAATATATTACATGAGATCAAATACATATGAGAAAATACAAATCTACTACAAAATATCAAAATGACAAGCGACACCTAGTGCCCTACCGATGCAATGCGCAGTAGTGAGGTGACACGGACATCGAGCGGCGTCGGATGGACTCACCCGATCTGTGGTCTCACGGGCTCACGATCGGGATCTCCAGTACCTACGGCGTGGCAAAGCAGCGCTAAGCAATAATGCTTAGTGGTGCAATAATATAATAGAAGAAACTAGCAAAAAAATAAATGTGTATGCAAAGTGTATGCTTTCTTTGTTTGATTTTGGTATATTCATTAATTCATTAACTTTGTTCACTTTTATTCATTTGGTTGCCCCAAGTAACCTACACTAGGCAATGGATGGATAACGGGTAAGCGGCCGGTACCTAGTACCTCGGGCGTCACACCATTGGTTGCATATGCATCTCGGTGTGCAACAAAGCAACTAACAAGTCAGTAAATAATGTCGAGCACAAGGCCAAGTCTCAATGTAAAGTCGAATGGCTAAAAGCCATGAAATCACAGAATGGCATTGTTGCCATGTGCGATCGCTAACGGAACCCTATTGGCATGCCAAACTATCCAAACCAATCTTGTTAGGTATACTAGGGCATTTGAAACTCTTAAATTTGTCAATTTGTGAATTTCAACTTTTTTAGTGTCACTATTCATCATTGGTCAACAAAAATGTTGACTTTTAGAATAAAAATGTGTACATTGCCTTTGGCACTCCCAACATACCACATTTGGTGTTTAAAACTTGTTGGCATTAAGTGTTAATGCAATTTCAAAGTGTAACCCACACTAGCAGAAAATTTCAGTTTTGATGCCCTAACTTCACTGTTCCATTGGACACTGTTACTGTTGGAATTTGAAGAAATGTAAAACATGAAAGTTGTTCCTTATTTTGTCTAGTTGAATTTCCTTTTTTGAATCACTCCATTTGGAGTTTTGTAGCTCAGATATGGCTCAAAAACCCAAGCTGGCCGGATTTCAAATTCTGCAGATTTACCATATCTACAGTAACATGAACAGTGACTTGAGTCACTTGGTTGACTGGGTTCTGGCCATAATTTGGGGTAGGTTCCTTCATGAAAGTTGTTTGTCTATGTCTTAACTTGTTGCTGTAAAAATTTCAGACCAATTGACCAAATCTACAGTGAGTTATGGCCAAATGAACAGTTACTGTTCATTTGGTCAAATTCTGCAGAGGCAGTTTCAGGGTTCGGATTGGGGCCAAGTTTTGGTCCTCTTGCTTTGGTCTTTTGGGCATGGTTTCTTCAGCAAAAATGTGCCATTATAAGCCTAGTTTCATGTCCAATTGGCCAAAATTCAATTGGACTTACACAGCCCAAGTTATGGCTGTGCAAAGGGACTGAAATTTCAGTCCCTATGCTGCTGTCCATAGGGCAGATTTCACCTCACTTTGCCATAGCATTTTTCAGTCCCATTTATGTTCAACATATCTAAAATGGTCACTAATTGACCATTACAATGTGCCCTAACAATTTCCTAAGCCAATTCACATTTTCACCCTTCCAAACCCTAATATCCAACTAAATTTACTCATGAACTTAATTAACATACTTAGTTTAATGTCCATGTGTTTTAATACTTTAACCATCATTTCTAGCCACTTTAAATTTATCAAAACAATCAACCTCATACTTCCATAGGGCTGCTGAAAATTTAAAGTACCATAACTCATGTAATTTACTTCAATTCTTTAAAATTTCTTAGCTCAAATGATATTCTAACTAAGATTAAAAGAAGGAGAATGAAGTTTGTAGCACTAACCTCACTTAGGGCAGATTTTTCCCACCTCTAAACTTCACTTTCCTTCACTTTCAAGGCTGCCAAAAGGTTGTTTAAGGTGTGGAGTAAAATTTTAATGAAGAGAGGTTAGGGTTTTGTGGTGAAACAAGGGAGAAATTAAGCTTGAGAAGTGAGGTTTAATGGAGTTTGAGAGAGGGAGAGAGGTTCACGTTTTGGCTGCACTAAGGAGAGAAGGATGGCTGCTGAAATTTTGTTGAATTTGGTCTTCTCTTATCTCTTTTAATGGTTAGTCAAACAATGGCTTAAGTGTGATTGGTCCAACTTTTTAAATGATGTCATTTTTGCCTTATTTTTGCATTTTCTTTTCTTTTCTTCCACTACTCATTTCAATTTTCATTTCTAGTAATATTTCTTCATATTTGATGTCATATTAATTATTTACTCAACTGGGCAAGTCGGCCAAAAATCACCTCGGAAGGCGAAATGACCAAAATGCCCTCCGTTTGGCTTAACGGGTCAAAATTGTCTGTACCGATTGAAAAATTTTTCTAAGTATTTTCTTGGCATTCTAATGCCATGGGAACCTCAATTACCCTTCTCTGGAGTCCCAAAAATTATTTTATAATTTTTCCCCCGGGTCTAGGGCTCCTCGTTGCGAGAACCGCAACTTCCCTCCGGTTACCCATCGCTTGGGCACCGGCTCGTTTGACTCAGTTGTATTTTATTTCTAAAATTTTTACTAAATTTTTCTTATTAATATTTGAGTTAATTAGGGTTCCTAACTTTAGTTTAAATATTTTTCCGGACGTTCTAGCTGTCCGGACCGACACCGGTCACCGGAACAGTAGAATGTACGGAGTGGTTACCGGGAGGGTGTTACAAAGACTATGGCAAGTCTACGGGTTACTCCTTTGTCTATGGTACATGAGTTGAGATCATTACATGCCAGTTTAGAGATTAATGTTGAGGGACAGACAGCAGTTGCATGGCATGTACAGCCAGTGTTGATTGAACAGATCAGAATGGCTACTCAGAACGATGAAAGGTATCAGAAGCTGTTGGAAGAGGTTAGGTAGGGCAAGAAACCAGAATTCTCAATTAGAGATGATGGTCTACTACTACACCAAGGCAGAATATGTGTTCCTAATGATGTTGAATTGAGGCAGATCATTTTGAAAGAAGCGCATGAGTCTCCTTTTGCCATGCACCCTGGTGGTACAAAAATGCATAGAGGGCTAAAGGAGCATTACTGGTGGATGGGTATGAAAAGAGATGTGGCAGAGTTTGTTTCCAAATGCCTAACTTGTCAGCAAGTAAAGGCAGAGCATCAAGTACCCACTAGGTTGTTACATCCCCTACCAGTGCCAGAATGGAAATGGGAAAGAATAACAGTGGATTTTATGATGGGACTTCCAAAGACACAGAAGAGTCATGATGCAGTATGGGTCATTATCGATAGACTGACTAAGTCTGCTCATTTTCTGCCAGTCCAGATAGACTACAGTATAGAAAGATTGGCCAAGTTGTACATTGATGAGATTGTGAGACTGCATGGAGTGCCAGTATCCATCGTATCAGACAGAGATCCTAGGTTCACTTCTAGATTCTGGGGTAGTCTTCAGAGAACCCTAGGAACTACATTGAACTTCAGCACGGCATTCCACCCACAGACAGATGGCCAATCTGAGAGAGTAATTCAGATCTTAGAGGATATGCTACGGGCTTGTGTGATTGAATTTGAGGGCAGTTGGGACACACACTTGCCTTTGATTGAGTTTGCTTACAACAACAGCTACCAATCAAGCATTGGGATGCCTCCATATGAAGCTTTGTATGGCAGAAAATGTAGAACCCCGTTGTGTTGGGATAACGTGGGTGAAAGAAAGATGATTGGACCCAAAATTGTTCAGCAAACTAAGGAGAAGATTAGAGTGATCAGAGGTCGACTTAAGACTGCATCAGACCGTCAGAAGTCCTACATTGATATGAAGAGAAGGGATATTGAATATGCAGTGGGTGACAAAGTATTCCTCAAGGTTTCTCCTAGGAAGAGGATTATGAGATTCGGCAAAAAGGGGAAACTGAGTCCTCGCTTCATTGGGCCATATGAGTTTCTGGAAAGAGTAGGTCCTTTGGCATACCGTTTGGCACTACCTCTAGAGTTGGAGAAGATACATAATGTCTTCCATGTGTCTATGTTGAGGAGGTATCGATCAGACCCATCTCATGTACTACCAGTAGAGGAAATTGAAGTGAATCCAGACCTCACATATGAGGAGGAACCCATAGAGATTCTGGCTTATGAGGTGAAGCAGCTACGGAATAAGCAGATACCATTGATAAAAGTGCTGTGGAACCATCATTCGGGCCAGGAGGCTACTTAGGCACGAGAGGAGGACATGAGGAGACAACACCCACAACTATTCAAAGATTGATACCAAGTAAAATTTTGAGATGAAATTTATTTTAAGGAGGGGAGAATTGTAAAACCCCCATTTGTATAGCATAGTATATTTCACTATTCCGGTGATCGGAGTCGGACCAGACAATTAAGGGGATTAGAACCACACTTAAGACAACTAGATAAGCTATAAACACAAATAATTAGTAATTGCCAATTAGTTAAGTATAAACAAGAAAAATGGAACATAAGAAGTTAAATGAGCCGAGAGTCACAGCGATGGGTGACCTTCTCAGGAATGACTGCGAAGTCGATTTAAACTCAAATTTCGAACCATAAAATGTGATGCCGCGGTCCTTAGGACCATTATAAACACAGTGGAAAAGAGAAAATCATGAAAAAGAATTGTTAAGCCAGTCAAATAATTAGGTCAGGGAGCCGGAAGAAATATTGAATTATTTGCAAACCAAGATAAACCGGTGAGGGGCAATTTGGTCAATTGACCCCGAGAGCTGACTCCTGACCTAGCTGTCAAATAAAATCAGAGAAAAGAACATTTTAGAGTCAGGAATTAAATTAAAGAACTAATAGAAAAATAAAAGAAAAAAAAAAAGAGAAAATGAAAAAGGTGTACGGAGATGACATCATGCATGACATCATGCACGATGCCATAAATCCCATAATTAATAATTTGATTAAAATGATTTTTTTTGGTCTTCCATAAGAAAAAATACTTAAAAGAAAAGAAAAGAAAAAAAAAATACCATTTGGTCTTCTCATCCAAAGTGCCGTCTCCCATCTCCCTCACTTCTCCCTGGTTACACCTCCATTAAAGCTTGCACTCAAGCTTAAGTTTCTTCACTCAACCTTAATAGCTTCCATAAAAACCTCATTAGAGCTTGTTTTAGTCACTTGAGAAGAAGATTGAAAGAGGAAAGAAATACAAAAGATAGAGATTTGAAGGAATTGGAGTTCTAAGAAAGGTTAGTAAGCAAATTTGATAATTTTAGTTTGATTATTACATTTCTAACTTATTAAGCTTGTAAATAAACTTTAAATGAAAAGAAAAAAATTTTTGAGGGACCATGACTGAAATTCGGCCAGCATGTGTATGGGAGTATATTTGTATGGTTTGATGGATTTGAATGAGTTTATAGACCTCTATTAGTTGAATGATTATAGTTAAAAGCTTTGAAATTAGCTAAATGCAAAGATATTGTGAATTAGGGTTTTGGGACACTTAGGTTAGAGACAAAAATGTGAAAAACTTGTAAATGATGTCTTGGACATAATTTGAAGTGGGAAATGGTCAATGGTGACTAAATGAAGTGTGTTGGAATGATTAGAGTTAAGGCCAAATTCGGATGGAGTGTGGTCATGCTGCTGGCAACATGACCAAGTTACCTTTGAGGGACAAAAAATAAAATTTTACAAGTCCAATTGGTATGATACCAATTGAGAATGAAAATAGACACTAAGTGACACAATTTTCATTTAGGAAGCATGCCCAAAAAGTGACCAAAACCTAGTGAACAAATTGACCAAACTTGAAAAATCACAGTCTGCCCTGTACAAACTGACCAAATGAGCAGTATTTGTTCATTTGGTCATAACTTGAGCTAGGAAAGGCTAAATGGCCTGAAATTTTACCAGTGGTAATATGAGAAATAGACCTAAAACTTTAATGAAGAACACAAACCCAAATTCTGCCAGTAACTAAGTCATTTGGCCACCCCAATTTGGTGACTTAAAACTGCCAGCACCAAAAATTGCCCAGAAAATCTGGGTTGAGTCTAATCTGGCAGCTATGGTTCAAATTGCTATAACTTGAGCTACAAAACTCCAATTGGAGTGATTCAAAAACGAAAATAAACTTAAGACATTAGGGAACATTTTCTATGAAGAAAGTTTTGCCAAATTCTAACAGTAAAGTGACCAATGGAACAGTACAACCTAAGGCACCAAAACTAAAAATTTGTAATTTTGCCTAAAGGACTTAAGTTTTGAGAAAATGTCCAAAACCAACAAGTTTGGTGACCAAAATGTGGTATGCGGGTGAAGTTGGAGTTCCCATACCTATTAAGCCTTAGAAAGTCAACAAATTGACTTGAATAGTGTAGTGAATAGTAACTCCGAAACACAAATTTTAAAGAACGTCGAGTTTAGCAGATATAAGCTAGATAAAAGTGAAATTGAATTTATTTTTGGATTTATGCTAAGTTATGGTACTGAAACACTGTGAAACTGTGTGTTTCAGCTGAAAAAGACTTGGAAGGTCTGAGAGACTGAGTCAAGGCTTAGAGGCGACTAACGTCAGGTCTGTGCACAATAATTCTTGTTTAAATATTTTATTCTCGAAAATTTGACTTCTATAATTAATTATTTATTGTGTTGCCATTTTATGATCGCAAATACGACTTTGGAAATTGATCAGCTTTCTCACAAATTATTTGATTAAATTGTTTTGAATTGATTTTGTGTTTATACTTAGCATGACAGTGCCTTATTATTCCTTCTCTATTTATGGGATGAGATCGATTATTTTTTCTCCCTCTCTGGTTTACTAGTTGAGGTTGTACATCAGATGAGTACTCATTAGCTAGCTAGCCACCTCCATCATTGATTTCGATTAGTGGAATTGTAGATTGCTTTGTCGTGGTGTACAACACGGCATTGATCGAAAATTTTATGTCATGGCTTAAGTTGTGTATGACTTGGCAACACTGTGTTTATTAAATAATTTGACTAAATTGTGTTATTATGAGTTTTGATAATTTGTGAAATGTGATTGAGAAATATCTAAATTGTGTTTTGTTGATGAATGATTTATGTATTGTATTTAAAATTTTTATTGTGCACCACTGGGTATTTTTATACTCAGCGATAGGTTATTTTGCTATTGCAGATAAGAGCAAAGAGAAAGCAGCAGAGTGAGTTGCTATTGAATTGAGGACTACACTGATCTTTTTGTACGGGTATTGTTTTATACCCTTGTAGTTAATTTTGATATAAATATTGTAATGTTTTATGTATCAATGTAAAGTTAAGTAGTTGTATAATAAATTGTAATAATATTATTTTTTGATTTTCTTCTGTAAATTAAGATTTATATTTGTGAATTTCATACTATATGCACTATGGATGGAATTATGAAATATCTTAAGTTGATAAATTGTTGGTTGAACTATGGAATGATTTGATTTATGTTGATTTGAGATTATTTGGAGGTTGGGAGTTGATAAAATTATTGAAAGTGCTTTTTTTCAGGTATTTGAAGAACTGTTTTCTTCAAATACAATGGAACTCTGTCAAAATTTTTATAAAATTTGCGGAAAAATAAAAATGGACAAAAATTTTTACTAGTTTTTAAGCTTTGAATAAATGATTTTAATTTATACCAAAATGCTCACCACTTCCAAAATGTAAGAAAATAGTTTTAAAATCCCTTGTAGTGTACTTAATAAATTATCGGTAGGTGAAGTTTGGTAGTTCATTAGGTATTCTACGGGAACATGTCATGCCTTACAGAGGGGTAAGGTGTGACATCTAGTCCCATAACAATTCCTGATGTACTGTAATTCGTGCTAGGGTAACAGAGTCTTGAACTCTCACTACCTTGCAACCATGATATTTTGATATTCTAATTATAGAGTTTTAAATCCTGAATTAGGATTTTCAAACTCAGTTCTAGTAATAAAATTCTATTCTGGTATATTTGTACCAGAACGAAAGTCATTTATAACTATTCTTATCCTTATGTACTATTGGGTAGTACGTAGCTGTCACACCTTACCCCTCTGTAAGGCATAACATGATCCCGTATAATACCTAATGAACTACCGAACTTCACCTACCGATAACTCATTAAGTACCCTACAAGGGATTTTAAAACAATTTTCTTATCTTTGACAAGTGGTGAGCATTTCTAATAAGTATTTAAAACATTTAGTTGAAATTAAAACTAATTAATATTTTTGGCCATTTTAGTTTTCCGCAAATCTTATAAAAATTTTGACAGAGTTTCCTCTGTATTTTGAGAAAACCGTTCTTCAAATACCTGAAATAAAAGCACTTCCAATAATTATCTAACCACTGCTTCAAATTCATACTCAATCTCAACCAATTTCTCAAAATTCACAAGTTCAAAAATTCTCAAAATACTGTCCATCAATATCATTTATTCATATTCCATTCAAGATAAACAATTTATATATTCATCATACTAAAATTTACATTCAAAAAGTCCAAATTAAAATTTTTTTACAACTTTTATACAAACTTTGTACAAGCTGCTCAAGACCCATGTACATGTCCATACATTTATGTGCAATATATACATCAAAAGAAATATTTCTGATTAGGGTATAAATTATACGAAGACTTCAAGTGATGACTTCACACACCTCGTGACTCGATCTGCTGCTCCTCTAATCTCTATATCTGCGACAGCAATAAAAGCTATCGCTGAGTACTAAGACTCAGTGGTGCACAATATACTAAAATAATCTTTATGCAAAACTTAAAGCACATTCATTCAAAAATTTGACTAAACATGAAAATTAAATACAATCATGCATTGTAAGATTTTACATGTAAACCAAGTTTATTTCAAAGTATCAAAACACATTTCATAAAACCCACAGTTAAATCATGCCATTCGAAACAAATAGAATCTCAATAGCCAGAGGCTAAGAGAAATCACATGAATCTCGATAGCCAGAGGCTAAAGAGAAAACATGTCACAAGGCTAGCTAGCTCAAATATATGGATATCCATTCACATCCTCTTCTCTTGGCACACCTCAACACTTCTCGGAGAAGGAATCAAAATTGAAACTAATTACACCCACTAGTCGTGCTAGTGAGGTGTTCATATATATGTTCATGATACTGTGGTTTTAAAACTTATCTTAACAATTTGGTAAACATTGTCATTTCAAATATACACAATAATTTTCACAATTTGAATCAAAACATCATAAGTAAGGTCACAATACTTTCAACAATTCAAAGCAACAATAAAATGCATATTTCATTCATTTAATCAATGAATTTTTTTAAAGCATAGTAATATTGTGCACAAACCTCAAACGAGTCGTCCTTTAGCCTCGACTCGGTTCCTCGGGTTCCTTCCCGATATTCTTTTCAACTGAAACACACAATTTTACAATGTTTCAGTACTAGAACTTAAAATAAATTCAAAATAAACTTAGCTTCACATTTACCTAACTCTAACGTGTTAAATTCGACGTTCTCGAAATTTTGTGTTTCGGGTTACTATTCACTGCACTATTCAAGTCAAATTATTGACTTTCTAAGGCTTAATAGGTATGGGAACTCCAACTTCACCCACATACCACATTTTGGTCACCAAACTTGTTGGTTTTGGTCATTTGTTTAAAGCTTAGGTCATTTTGGCAAAATTGCCAATTTTCGGTTTTGGTTCTCCGAAGTTGCACTGTTCCATTGGTCGATCTACTGTTGGAATTTGACAAAACTTCCTTCATAGAAAATGTTCCTTATTGTCTTAAGTGTATTCTCATTTTTGGATCACCTCAATCGGAGTTTTGTAGCTCAAGTTATGGCCAAAATAAGTTTACTGTTCACGTGCACTGTTCATACTGCATTTTTGGGTTCTGGCAGATTTTGGTCCAACTTTGGTCAGTAATTTGATTAAGTTAAGTTCATAATTTGGTCTAACTTTCTTCATATGAAATGTTCTACTATGTCTTAGGTTTCCATCGGTTCAAGAATCGCCTAAATCCGAGTTTTCTAGAGGGAGTTATAGCCATCCAAACATTGCTGCTCAATGAAAATTCTGCAGAATCTCAGTACAGTAAATTTAACTTTGCTCAATGATTTGAATGAGTTAATGGCCTAATTTGGGTTGGTGTTCTTCATGAAAGTTTTAGGTCTATATCATATCTAATTGCTGGTAAATTTTCAGGTCAATTTGACCTACCTAGCTCGAGTTATGACCAAATGAACAGTTACTGTTCATTTGGTCAGTTTAGTGCAGTGGCAGCCTGCTATCAACTCACTTTGGTCAATTGTTTCACCAAGTTTTGGTCAGTTTTTGGCTATGATTCCTCAATGAAAATTGTGCTCTTTTATGTCTATTTTCATCTCCAATTGGTGGCATATCAATTGGACTTATAAAATTTGAGTTTTGGTCCTTCAAAGTGGGTTTGGTCATGCTGCCAGCAGCATGACCATTGACCTACGAATTTGGCTAAATTTTCTACCATTCCCACACAACTTATTTGGTCATAATTGACCATTATTTCACTTCAAAATAGGTCCAACATGCCATTTATGCATTTCTCTAAATTTTGCCTCAAAACCCTAAGTCCAAAACCCTAATCTCACTACTTTGTTACCATTAACAATTTCAATGCCTATATACATGCTTCTTTAACTCTATCAAGCTCATATACACCTTAAAGTCCATCAAATTCATGCACACACATCAAAACCCTAGCTAGATGAGTTTTGCTTTAATCCTCCAACAATTAATTTATTTTCATTTTAAGCATAATTCTAAGTTAATTGAACTATAAACACAATTAATTCAACTAGAATTTCAAGTTTAGCTTACTAACCTTTCTTTGAATTTTCAATCTTCAAATCTTTCACTTTCTCTCAATTCTTCTCCTTCTAATCTTCCTTTCAAGACTTGCTTATAATTTTTCTTCAAGAAAATTAAAGGATTTATGGTGGAATTAGTGTTTAGAAAGCTTAAAAATAAGTTTTCATGGAGGAAAATTTGAGAGAGAGAACTTGGTAGAGAGGGAGACGGCAATGGAAGGGAAGAAGGCCAAAATGACTTTTTTTTTTCTTTTAATTTATTAGTTTCATATGTATTTTCACTTAATTGACTTGGTCAAATATGGTAGGAAAATTAAAAATCAATTGTGACATCATTTTGATGTCATAAAGTAATGTAATTAGCTTTTTCTTTTCTTTTCTTTTCTTTTTTTTTTTTCTATTTATTTTTCTATTAGTTCTTTAATTCTATTGTCGATTCCGAAATTTTCTTTTCTCCGATTTTATTTGTGATTATGTCGAGTCACTCTCGGGTCAATTGACCAAATTGCCCCTCGCCGTTCATCGGTTTGCAAATAATCCAATATTTCTTCCGGCTCCCTGACCTAATTATTTGACTGACTTAACAGTTCTTTTTCGTGATTTTCTCTTTTCCACTGTGTTCATAAGGGTCCTAAGGACCGCAGCGTCACTTTTTACGGTTCAAAATTTGAGTTTAAAATGACTTCGCAGTCGTTCCCGAGGAGGTCACTCATCGCTGTGACTCTCGGCTCGTTTAACCTCTTATGTTATGTTTTTCTTATTTATAGTTAACTAATTAAACATTACTAATTATTTGTGTTCATGGCTTCTCAAATTGTCTTAAGTGTGGCCCTAATCCCATTAATTGTCCGGACCGACACCGGTCACCGGAACAGTGAAATATACCAGGCTATACCAATAGGGGTGTTACAATTCTCCCCCCCTTAAATAAATTTCGTCTCGAAATTTTACCTGGTATCAATCTCAAAACAGTTGTGGGTGTTATCTCCTCATGTCCTCCTCTCGTTCCCAAGTAGCTTCTTGGCCTGAATGATGGTTCCACAGCACTTTTACCAATGGTATCTGTTTATTCCGTAGCTGCTTCACCTCATAAGCCAGAATCTTTATGGGTTCTTCTTCATATGTGAGGTCTGGATTTACTTCTATTTCTTCTACTGGTAGTACATGAGATGGGTGCAGTGGTACCTCCTCCACATACACACATGGAAGACATTTTGTCTCTTCTCCAACTCTGGAGGTAGTGCCAACCGATATGCCAAAGGACCCACTCTTTCCGTAACCTCATATGGCCCGATAAAGCGAGGACTCGCTTCCCCTTTCTACCGAATCTCATAATTCTCTTCCAAGGAGAAACCTTGAGGAAAACTTTCTCACCACCCATGCATACTCAATATCCCTTCTTTTCGGATCAATGTAGGACTTCGACGGTCCGATGCGATCTTAAGTCGATCTCGGATCACCCCGATTTTCTCTTCATCTGTTGAACAATTTGGGTCCAATCATTTTCTTTCACCCACATCATCCCAACACAACGGGTTCTACATTTCCTGCCATACAAAGCTTCATATGGAGGCATCCCAATGCTTGATTGATAGCTGTTGTTATAAGCAAACTCAATCAAAGGCAAGTGTGTATCCCAACTACCCTCAAACTCAATCACACAAGCCCGTAGCATGTCCTCCAAGATCTGAATTACCCTCTCGGTGGCCATGCATGCGTGGGTGGAATGCGATCAAGTTCAATCTAGTTCCTAGGGCTCTCAAGACTACCACGTAATCTAGAAGTGAACCTAGGATCTGCATGCGACACGATGGATACTTGGCACTCCATGTAGTCTCACAATCTCATCAATGTACAACCTAGCCAATCTTTCTAAAGCGTAGTCCATCCGTCGCGTAAAATGAGCAGATTTAGTCAGTCTGTCAACAATGACCCAAACTGCATCATGACTCTTCTGTGTCCTCGGAAGTCCCATCACAAAATCCATCGTTATTCTCTCCCATTTCCACTCTAGTATTGGTAGTGGATGTAATAACCCAGCGGGTACTTGATGCTCTGCCTTTACTTGCTGACAAGTTAGGCATTTGGATATAAACTCTGCCACATTCCTTTTCATACCCTTCCACCAGTAATGCTCCTTTAGCCCTCTATACATTTTTGTGCCACCAGGATGCATGGCAAAAGGAGACTCATGTGCTTCCTTCAAAATGATCTTCCTCAATTCAACATCATTAGGAACACATATTACGCCTGGTGTGTGATGAACCATCATCTCTGATTGAGAATTCTGGTTTCTTGCCCTGCTGGACTTCTTCCAACAATTTCTGATACTTCTGATCATTCTGAGCAGCCATTCTAATCTGATCAATCAACACTGGTTGTACATGCCATGCAAGCTCATGCGCCCATCATCACTAATCCCTAAGCTGGCATGCAATGATCTTAACTCATGTACCAAAGACAAAGGAGTAACCCGTAGACTTGCCATAGTCTTGCGACTTAAGGCATCAGCCACAACATTAGCTTTCCCTGGCTGATAGTCTATCAGACAGTCATAGTCTTTTATCAACTCTAACCATCTCCTCTGTCCCAAATTCAGCTCTTTTTGGGTGCCCAAATACTTCAAACTATGATCTGTGTAGATGTAGCACTTCTCCCCATACAAATAGTGTCTCCAGATCTTAAGAGCAAACACAATAGCTGCAAGCTCCAAATCATGTGTTGGATAATTCCTCTCACGCGGTTTCAGCTGGCGTGATGCGTAGGCAATGACATTTCGATCTTGCATCAACACACAACCTAACCCATTATGAGAAGCATCACTGTAAACTGTATATTCTTTACCCGGTGTAGGTAAAGTTAAGACTGGAGCTTTAGTCAAACATCTCTTCAATTCATCAAAACTCTGCTGGCATTTGTCCGTCCACTGAAATTTCACGTCTTTTCTAAGTAACTTGGTCAATGGAGATGTCAACATGGAGAATCCCTTCACAAATCTACGGTAGTATCCAGCTAAACCCAGAAAACTACGAATCTCTGTGACATTTCTGGGTGGCCTCCAATTAAGGACAGCTTCAATCTTACTTGGATCTACCTTGATGCCCTCTTCTGATACTACATGCCCCAAGAAAGATATTTCCTTCAGCCAAAATTCACACTTCGATAATTTGGCATATAGCTGTTTCTCCCTCAAAGTCTGCAGTACAATCCGCAGATGTCTATCATGCTTTTCTGCATTCCTCGAATAGACCAATATATCATCTATGAATACCACAACAAACTGGTCGAGATATGGTCTGAAAATAGTGTTCATCAGATCCATAAAAGCAGCCGGAGCATTAGTTAACCCAAATGGCATAACTAGGAACTCATAATGGCCATAGCGGGTTCTGAAGGCAGTTTTAGAAATACTTTGCTCTTGTACTTTCAGCTGATAATAACCTGATCTCAGGTCAATTTTGGAGAACACAGCTGCACCCCTTAACTGATCAAACAAGTCATCAATGCGGGGTAATGGATATCTATTCTTTATTGTCACCTTATTCAACTGCCGATAATCAATACACAAGCGGAGAGTGCCATCTTTCTTCTTTACAAACAACACTGGCGCTCCCCAAGGTGACACACTAGGGCGGATGAAGCCTTTGTCAAGCAATTCTTCCAATTGCACTTTCAACTCTTTCAATTCTGCTGGTGCCATTCTATATGGTGTTATGGAGATTGGGTCCACACCAGGCATAACATCAATCTCAAACTGCACCTCTCTTTCTGGAGGTAATCCTGGCAACTCATCAGGAAATACATCCGGAAAGTCACATACCGTAGGGATGTCCCTTAGTCTTTGGACTCCCCACAGGTGTCTATCACATGTGCCAAGTATGCTTCACACCCCTTTACGATCATTCTTACGGCTAGTGCAAATGAAATGATGTTTGATGGCGATAAATGCCTCTCCCGTGTATTACCACATCACCATACAAAGGAGACCAAAAGTGATCTTGATCTCTGATCAATCATGGCATGATGCACGGCTAACCAATCCATGCCCAAGATGATATCATACTCTCTGAAGGGCATTTCAATTAAGTCGACAGAAAATATGTCCTTGGATCACCAAAGGGCAGTCTCTATACATACATTGACCGGACTTCTTGTCCTTACGGACTTGTTACTAGCACTTCAAAACCCATTTGCACACATGGAACAGCAAGTGAACAAAGTATGGTAGCACTAACATATCAATGGGTTGAACCGGGATCAAATAATACAAATACTTCTTGATCGGAGATAGAGAATGTACCGGCTACCACATCGAAGTCTCACCTCTTCTCATTGTTTCATTGCGTAGATTCAGTTGAAGCACTTCCTTGTCTGGACCGACCAATTGTGCCACCGCACGAAGCGGTGCCTCTACCTCTGCCTCTTCCTCTACCAATGGTGTGAACCTGCAGGAGCGGGACTGCAATAGATCCCTCGGCAGTAATAGGAGTTGGACCATATCTCGGAGCACTAGTACAGTCTCTTGCTAAATGACCCTTGCCTCCGCAATTAAAACAAGCTCCAGTGGCCCAATAACACTCCCCCCCATGAATTTTGCCACAAGTCTCACAGGGGTGAGCGGTGTGAACCCTCGCTGATAGGCCGGACCTAGGGGTCTCTGTCCGAAAATCTGCCTCTACTAAATCTTCCACCCCGACCCTGCTGGGTCCACTAAACTTCTTTCTCTTTCAGAGGTAGCACGTAACTCTGTTCAACCGATTTTCCCCCTTGTCTTTTACGATTTCTCTTATGAACCCTTCCTCACTACCCCTTCTGATTCTATCCTTTCTAATTCCAAGGCTTGTGAGATCAATTCAGAAAAATTCTGATGTCTGAAACCCACAACTTGCATTCTCAGACTCTGTCTTAGCCCGGACTCAAACCTCTTGCATCTGTCTCTGGGGGTGGAGACTAAGCTTCCAGCATAGTGGCTTAGCCTTGAGAAATCTCTTTCATACTCTTTCTGATTCGGTTCCCTTGTTTCAAACTCAAAAATTCTTGCGATTTCGATCAACATAT
Organism: Hevea brasiliensis; assembly: GCF_030052815.1. Taxonomy (NCBI): domain Eukaryota; kingdom Viridiplantae; phylum Streptophyta; class Magnoliopsida; order Malpighiales; family Euphorbiaceae; genus Hevea; species Hevea brasiliensis. Next base: position 57,523,789 of record NC_079498.1, read on the forward strand.
GCATCCAGGATGTATTTTATGCGAACTCTCGATGAAATCATCCTGTGTCAAGATCGTGGTTCAGCCAAGCTGTGGGGGATGGTCTTCCACCAATCATACGCATCCCCTTGCAGTAGCAACACAGAATATTCCAACTTCAGCTCATCTTGGCAGTACAGTTTCTTAAACACTCTGTCCATTCTTTCAAGCCATTGCTCTACCTCTAAAGGGTCCACTGTACCCTTAAATTCTGCAGCCCCATACTTTAGCAATTTATCAAACTGTCTGGCTGGAGGCAGTGGTTGTGCCACAGGTGGTTGGGGTGGAGCTTGAACAGGCATACCCCAGCCATTTGTTGAAACATCGCAGCCATCTGCTGTGCGAACTGTGCAGGGAACTGCGGCATTTGTGGGGCTGGTGCTGCTGACCCACTAACATTCGGTAAAGCTGGGGCTTCTCCTTGTGCCTCAGCTTCAACAGACTGCTCGACTGAGCGATCCCCTTCTTCTATTTCAGTCTGAAATTAGGGTATCTCCTGAACAAATAACACTTGGAGATTTCCCTCCGTTAGTTCATATTCATGATGTAATGCACTGTATGTAACAATTATGGACATTGAGAAGTTGTACTTAACAAGAAAGACACAAATTTATATGTTAAAACATACTTCAAAAATTTGCTCTGATACCACTAAAACATGTCACACCTTACCCCTCTGTAAGGCATAACATGATCCCGTAGAATACCTAATGAACTACCGAACTTCACCTACCGATAACTCATTAAGTACCCTACAAGGGATTTTAAAACAATTTTCTTATCTTTGACAAGTGGTGAGCATTTCTAATAAGTATTTAAAACATTTAGTTGAAATTAAAACTAATTAATATTTTTGGCCATTTTAGTTTTCCGCAAATCTTATAAAAATTTTGACAGAGTTTCCTCTGTATTTTGAGAAAACCGTTCTTCAAATACCTGAAATAAAAGCACTTCCAATAATTATCTAACCACTGCTTCAAATTCATACTCAATCTCAACCAATTTCTCAAAATTCACAAGTTCAAAAATTCTCAAAATACTGTCCATCAATATCATTTATTCATATTCCATTCAAGATAAACAATTTATATATTCATCATACTAAAATTTACATTCAAAAGTCCAAATTAAAATTTTTTACAACTTTTATACAAACTTTGTACAAGCTCAAGACCCATGTACATGTCCATACATTTATGTGCAATATATACATCAAAAGAAATATTTCTGATTAGGGTATAAATTATACCCAAGACTTCAAGTGATGACTTCACACACCTCAGTGACTCGATCTGTGCTCCTCTAATCTCTATATCTGCGGCAAGAATAAAGCTATCATTGAGTACTAAGACTCATTGGTTCACAATATACTAAAATAATCTTTATGCAAAACTTAAAGCACATTCATTCAAAAATTTGACTAAACATGAAAATTAAATACAATCATGCATTGTAAGATTTTACATGTAAACCAAGTTTATTTCAAAGTATCAAAACACATTTCATAAAACCCAGTTAAATCATGCCATTCGAAACAAATAGAATCTCAATAGCCAGAGGCTAAGAGAAATCACATGAATCTCGATAGCCAGAGGCTAAAGAGAAATCATGTCACAAGGCTAGCTAGCTCAAATATATAGATATCCATTCACATCCTCTTCTACTGGCACACCTCAACACTTCTCGGAGAAGGAATCAAAATTGAAACTAATTACCCCACTAGTCGTGCTAGTGAGGTGTTCAAATATATGGTCATGATCTCGTGGTTTTAAAACTTATCTTAACAATTTGGTAAACATTGTCATTTCAAATATACACAATAATTTTCACAATTTGAATCAAAACATCATAAGTAAGGTCACAATACTTTCAACAATTCAAAGCAACAATAAAATGCATATTTCATTCATTTAATCAATGAATTTTTTTTTAAAGCATAGTAATATTGTGCACAAACCTCAAACGAGTCGTCCTTTAGCCTCGACTCGGTTCCTCGGGTTCCTTCCCGATATTCTTTTCAACTGAAACACACAATTTTACAATATTTCAGTACTAGAACTTAAAATAAATTCAAAATAAACTTAGCTTCACATTTACCTAACTCTAACGTGTTAAATTCGACGTTCTCGAAATTTTGTGTTTCGGGTTATTATTCACTGCACTATTCAAGTCAAATTATTGACTTTCTAAGGCTTAATAGGTATGGGAACTCCAACTTCACCCACATACCACATTTTGGTCACCAAACTTGTTGGTTTTGGTCATTTGTTTAAAGCTTAGGTCATTTTGGCAAAATTGCCAATTTTCGGTTTTGGTTCTCCGAAGTTGCACTGTTCCATTGGTCGATCTACTGTTGGAATTTGACAAAACTTCCTTCATAGAAAATGTTCCTTATTGTCTTAAGTGTATTCTCATTTTTGGATCACCTCAATCGGAGTTTTGTAGCTCAAGTTATGGCTAAAATAAGTTTACTGTTCACGTGCACTGTTCATACTGCATTTTTGGGTTCTGGCAGATTTTGGTCCAACTTTGGTCAGTAATTTGATTAAGTTAAGTTCATAATTTGGTCTAACTTTCTTCATATGAAATGTTCTACTATGTCTTAGGTTTCCATCGGTTCAAGAATTGCCTAAATCCGAGTTTTCTAGAGGGAGTTATAGCCATCCAAACATTGCTGCTCAATGAAAATTCTGCAGAATCTCAGTACAGTAAATTTAACTTTGCTCAATGATTTGAATGAGTTAATGGCCTAATTTGGGTTGGTGTTCTTCATGAAAGTTTTAGGTCTATATCATATCTAATTGCTGGTAAAATTTCAGGTCAATTTGACCTACCTAGCTCGAGTTATGACCAAATGAACAGTTACTGTTCATTTGGTCAGTTTAGTGCAGTGGCAGCCTGCTATCAACTCACTTTGGTCAATTGTTTCACCAAGTTTTGGTCAGTTTTTTGCTATGGTTCCTTAATGAAAATTGTGCTCTTTTATGTCTATTTTCATCTCCAATTGGTGGCATATCAATTGGACTTATAAAATTTGAGTTTTGGTCCTTCAAAGTGGGTTTGGTCATGCTGCCAGCAGCATGACCATTGACCTACGAATTTGGCTAAATTTTCTACCATTCCCACACAACTTATTTGGTCATAATTGACCATTATTTCACTTCAAAATAGGTCCAACATGCCATTTATGCATTTCTCTAAATTTTGCCTCAAAACCCTAAGTCCAAAACCCTAATCTCACTACTTTGTTACCATTAACAATTTCAATGCCTATATACATGCTTCTTTAACTCTATCAAGCTCATATACACCTTAAAGTCCATCAAATTCATGCACACACATCAAAACCCTAGCTAGATGAGTTTTGCTTTAATCCTCCAACAATTAATTTATTTTCATTTTAAGCATAATTCTAAGTTAATTGAACTATAAACACAATTAATTCAACTAGAATTTCAAGTTTAGCTTACTAACCTTTCTTTGAATTTTCAATCTTCAAATCTTTCACTTTCTCTCAATTCTTCTCCTTCTAATCTTCCTTTCAAGACTTGCTTATAATTTTTCTTCAAGAAAATTAAAGGATTTATGGTGGAATTAGTGTTTAGAAAGCTTAAAAATAAGTTTTCATGGAGGAAAATTTGAGAGAGAGAACTTGGTAGAGAGGGAGACGGCAATGGAAGGGAAGAAGGCCAAAATGACTTTTTTTTTTCTTTTAATTTATTAGTTTCATATGTATTTTCACTTAATTGACTTGGTCAAATATGGTAGGAAAATTAAAAATCAATTGTGACATCATTTTGATGTCATAAAGTAATGTAATTAGCTTTTTCTTTTCTTTTCTTTTCTTTTTTTTTTTCTATTTATTTTTCTATTAGTTCTTTAATTCTATTGTCGATTCCGAAATTTTCTTTTCTCCGATTTTATTTGTGATTATGTCGAGTCACTCTCGGGTCAATTGACCAAATTGCCCCTCACGGCTCATCCGGTTTGCAAATAATCCAATATTTCTTCCGCTCACTGACCTAATTATTTGACTGACTTATGATTCTTTTCGTGATTTTCTCTTTTCCACTGTGTTCATAAGGGTCCTAAGGACCGCAGCGTCACTTTTTACGGTTCGAAATTTGAGTTTAAAATGACTTCGCAGTCGTTCCCGAGGAGGTCACTCATCGCTGTGACTCTTGGCTCGTTTAACCTCTTATGTTATGTTTTTCTTATTTATAGTTAACTAATTAAACATTACTAATTATTTGTGTTTATGGCTTCTCAAATTGTCTTAAGTGTGGCCCTAATCCCATTAATTGTCCGGACCGACACCGGTCACCGGAACAGTGAAATATACCAGGCTATACCAATAGGGGTGTTACAGTAGCTCTACATAATAAATCTCAAGTCAGTACTATAATCTGCAGCTTACAGCACAAACATCAAGAATATTGCATAGTTACTATGATACATCCCAATAGATCAAACTTCCCTATGTCTTATTTCTTTCAAATCCACTAATATCTTAAACTTATTTTGATTATGGTACTTACTGACATCTATAAACAATAGTACCTTTACTTCCATCTAGGGCAGATATATTGCTATAACTTACTTTTTGGTCCTCTTGCCTTGCTAATTAGGCTTACTAATTAACTTTATAATTTATCGTAGTCTAGGAGATGTTTCTCACTAGATCTTTTCTAAAATTAATTCCAATCGCAATTCTTATCCTAAAAGACTAATTACTAACACATTAAAATTTATCTCAATGCAAGGGAATAGCAGTAGAATATATAATTTTACATTAGCATATAAATAAGTAGAGCCGGAATCAAATAGTACATAATTATTTCTTTCACAAGTTAAGAACATACCGGCAACTACATCTAAAGTCTCTGCTTCTTCCCCTCAATGCATGGTGTTTCCTCTTGTCTATATCTACTCACAGGATTTTTTTTTTCTTTTTCCTGTACAACCAACACAAGGAGATTTCTCCCAATTAGTTCATATTTATGAGTAAATGTACTATATGTATAAAACATTCGAGCAGTTGTACTTATCAAAAAATATTTCAAATTCACAGTTCAAAATATACTTTAAAACCTTTGCTCTGATACCACTAAAACATGTCACACCCTACTCCTCGTAAGATGTAACATGCTCCCGTAGTACACCTAATGAATTATCGTACTTCGCCTACCGATAACCCATTTAATATACTACAAGGGATTTTGAAACAATTTTCTTACTTTTGTTGAGTGGTGAGCGTTTCTAAATAGATATTAAAACATTTAATTAAAGTTGAAAATCAATTAAAATTTTTGGATATTTAAAAATCTCCGCAATTTTTACAAAAATTTCGGCAGAGTGTCGTCTGTATTTTGAGAAAACAGTTCTTCAAAACTTGAAAATAAAGAAACTCCCAATATTTTTCTCAACAACTTCTTCGAATTTCACAATCAATCTCAACCAATTTCTCAACTCTCAAAATTCAAACCATCCTCATTTCACAAATCAACACAAGTAATTTAATATACAGTTTTAATTAAATCAAATATTGGAATATCTCATTAAGATAACAAAATGAATATTTACATTCATGGGAGTATTAAAAAAAAAAATAGTAGTGCAAACTTTATAAATACATAAAATCTCAAGATAACCTTATAATAATTTGTATTTCATTACAATCCAAAAATATGTTACAAAAGAGTTGGTACAACTGCTCAAAGTAAATTTCATACATATAATTACAGAATTACATCAAAAGCTAATGTACAAGGGTATACCTATGATATACCCGAAGATAGTCTCGCTATGTCTTTTCAGTAGCCTCGCTTAGCTGCTCTATATATTTTCTTTCACTTGCGACAGCATACAAAGCTATCGCTGAGTGGTGAACTCAGTATTTCACAAACTAATAATTTAAAACTTAATACAAATTATTCTTAACAATTCATAAAAAATAAAAATTTAAAATTTCTAAATTCTTCAAAATCCATGACATTCAAAAATCAATATTTTCATTCATGCAAATTATTCATTTGAATAACATTTTGATCAAATAGTAACTATTTGTTTACATTTCTTTTAAATTTCGAAACAATATAAAAATATTTTGAATCACTAATAAATTATTTATTTCAATCATAATTTATCAAATTATGCATAATTTAAAGGGCGTTGCCAACAATTCACACAGTTGATCCCATGACCCAAAATTTAAATAGATACCGTGTTGTACACCACGACATTTCACATTCTCTCAATAACCGAGGCTAAAAGGGAGAAACAAAGACTAGCTAGTATATATGAGTACTCATTCAAATTCTTCCCCAACAGGCAAGCCAGAGAGGAAGTAACTCGCCCCATGTAGTGGAGGAGATATCTCACTAGACAAGCTAATGAGAATTCACAACAAATTTTGCCATGTCGACTGTGGTTTCAAATCATGTTCAAAACAATTTCTATTTACAAAGTGTTTACAAATCATCAACATATTTAATCATCATAAATTCATGCTCAAGGTTGGCAACACATCAAACTTAAAATTTACAATCCTCAAAACAATGCAATAAATCTTTAAATGTATAAGAAAATTTATATTCAAATTATACAATTTCATTCAATAAGTTAAAATTCTCAACACAACAAAAATCATAAAATCATACCATAAATTTATTTCAAATCAATTTGGAATTGAAAAATAACAAAAGTGTTAGTTATACACAAACCTTATACGAGTCGCCTCTTGGCCTTGACTCAATTACTCAGGTTCTTTCTCGGTATTCTTTTCCACTGAAACACACAGTTTCACAGTGTTTCAGTATCATAACTTATTATAAATCTAAAATAAATTTAAATTCACTTTTATCTAGCTTATATATGCTAAACTTGACGTTCTTTAAAATTTGTGTTTCAGGGTTACTATTCACTATACTATTCAAGTCAATTTGTTGACTTTCTAAGGCTTAATAGGTATGAGAATTCCAACTTCACCCACATACCATGTTTTGGTCACTAAATTTGTTGGTTTTTGTTGTTTTCTCAAATTCTAAGTCTTTTAGGCAAATTTGCAAATTTTCAGTTTTGGTGTCCTAAGTTGCACTGTTCCATTGGTCACTTTACTGTTAGAATTTGGCAAAACTTTTTTCATAGAAAATGTTCCTTATTGTCTTAAGTTTATTCTCCTTTTGAATCACTCCAATATTTTAGTTCTGGCAGTTTTAGGTCACCAACTTTGGGTGGCCAAATGACTTGGTTAATGGCATAAATTGGGTTTGTATTCTCCATGAAAGTTTTAGGTCTATATCTCATCTGTCCACTGGTAAAATTTCAGGTCATTTAGACCTACCTAGGTCAAGTTATGGCCAAATGAACAAACATTGTTCATTTGGTCAGTTTGTACAGGGCAGACTGAGATTTTCCGGATTTGGTCAATTTGTTCACTAGGTTTTGGTCACTTTTTGGGTATGGTTCCTAAATGAAAATTGTGTCATTTAGTGTCTATTTTCATTCCCAATTGGTCTCATACCAATTGGACTTGTAAATTTTCAGTTTTGGTCCCTCAAAAGGACCTTGGTCCTACTGTCAGTAGCATGACCACATTGAATCCGAATTTAACCTTAACTCCAACACTTCCAACACACTTCATTTGGTCACAAATGACCATTTTTCACTTCAAACTAGATCAAATACATCATTTCACCATTTCTCCAAATTTTTGTCTCTAAACCCTAGGTGTCAAACCCTAACCACACTAATTCATTGTATTTAACTAATTCAAGACAGTTAATCATAAGCGTTCAACACCAATAAGCTCACATACACCTTTAAATTCACCAAATTCATGCATACATATATCAAAATCCTAGTTGGCCAAATTTTTAGTTTGGTCCTTCACAAATGTTTTTATTTCATTTTAAGTTAAGATCTAAGTTACCTACATCAAGAACACAAATATTAAACATAAATTTTCAATTTAAATTCACTAACCTTAAACTTTGAATTTCAATCTTCAATTCCACCCCTCTTTCCTTCTTTCTTTCTCGTTCAATCCTCTTCTCAAGTAAAGTTATCAAGTTCTAATGGATTAATTTGGGGTCAAGGTAGAGTTTAGTAGGAGTTTTGAAGCATGAACTCAAGCTTCAATGGAGTTTCTTCTATGGTGGCTTAGGGAGAGGTGGGGCAGCAACTTAGGTGAAGGAAGAAGACTTTTTGGTTTTTCTTTTCTTTCTTTTCTTGTATTTTTATCTCTTTGGAAGACCATAAATCAATTTAATTAAATTTATTAATTATAATCTTTATGGCATCATGCATGATGTCATGCACAATGTCATCTCCCTACACCTTTTTCAATTTCTCTTTTTTTTTTTATTTGTTTTTCTATTAGTTCTTTAATTTAATTCCCGACTCTGAAATTTTCTTTTCTCCAATTTTATTTGATAGTTAGGTCAGGAGTCAGCTTTCGAGGTCAATTGACCAAATTGCCCCTCACCGATTTAACCCGGTTTGCAAATAATTTAATATTTCTTCCCGCTCCCTGACCTAATTATTTGACTGACTTAACAATTCTTTTTCATGATTTTCTCTTTTCAACTGTGTTCACAATAGTCCTAAGGATAGCAGCGTCACATTTTACGGTTCAAAATTCGAGTTTAAATCGACTTCGCAATTCTTCCCAAGAAGGTCACCCATCGCTGTGACTCTCGGCTCGTTTAACTTCTTATGTTCTGTTTTTCTTATTTATACTTAACTAATTGACAATTACTAATTATTTGTGTTTATAGCTTATATAGTTGTCTTCTTAATTGTTCGGACCGACACCGGTCACCGGAATAGTGAAATATACCAGGCTTTGCAAATATGGGTGTTACATTTATATACCACATTTTAAATTGTTATTGTGCACTACTGAATAAATTTTACTCAACGATAGCTTTTTCATTGTTGTCGCAGGTAGATAGACAGACAGAGTAGCAGAGTAGGCTACTTGTACTACACTTTTGGGATTCTGCTGGGTATATTGTGTGACACCCTTTACCCGTTTACAGTGTAGCCGAGCAAGATATGCCACACAGTGTGCCGAAGCACCAAATCACATTTCAATTCAATTTACCCTTATTACTTTTTTTATTTACAATTTTTTTTAATCTGAATTTTTCGTAAATTTTATAGAAAATCTGGCAGAGTGTCGACTGTAAATTGAAAAAAAAACTTCTGAATCTGTTAAAAACACTTCTAATAAAATCATCACATCATTCTCAATCAACCACCAATGTATTCTCAATAATTTCTCAAATGACTTCAGTATCTCAAAATTCAATTCATTTCATATCACACTTAATTCAATGAGAAATGCTCACATTTATTACTGAACATAGTTCATGGATAATTACATCAAAAATATAATTATATGAGTTTATAATATACATTACAGAATTTTATAAAATATGAAATTCTAAAATACCAAAAGTGGCCTAATATCCTACCAAATGCACTGCAAATGTGAAGTGACTCTGGACTCCGTGTGCAGATCTGAAAGCTCACCCAGTATGAGGTCTGCTGGACTCCCCAGCTATTTCTCCAGTACCTGCGCGTGGCAAAAGTGACGTGCTAAGCAATTCTGCTTAGTGGTGACAATATAAAATAAAATAACTAAAATAATATAAATATGCAGAATGTATGTTTACATTTTAGGTAGGCTTAATTTCTGGCATTTATTGCAGTATAATTTGATTAAAATTTTGTAAAATTCATTATCATTGGCCGAGTAACCCATAATAGTCGACTAGACTAGATAAACGGGTAAACTGGCATTGGTTACTAAGTACCTTAGACCATCACACCATCGGTCACATTGTGTCTCCCGGTGTGCAACAGAAAAGCTAATAAGCTGTAATAATCATCAAGGATATAATTCAAGTATAATAACTCAATTAACATAGCCAAAGGCTATTTTATCACAGAATGGCATGGGAGGCCATGAAACACAGAATGGCATGAAGCCATATGCGATCGCTACTTAATCCTATTGGCATGCCAACCTATCCAAACCAATCTTGCTAGGTGTACTAGGGCATATTACACTTTTAAGTTTCACAATTCTTGAAATTCAAGTTTTGGTGTTCATTAGTCAACAAAATGTTGACTTTTACATGGACAATAGGTACATTGGTTTTAATACTCCCAACATTCCACATTTTGCATTCTAAAATTGTTGGTATTGGTTGCCAATACCATTTCTAAGTTGAATGTTAATTGTTCGAAATTTTCAGATTTTAAGTTTTGTGTTTACTGTTCCATTAGTCATTTTTGCAGTGGGAATTTGGCAAAATAATCAACATAAAAGTTGTTGCTTATTTTGTCTAGTTACATTTCGTTTTTTGAATCACTCCATTTAAAGTTTTGTAGCTCAAGTTATGGCCCAAAAACCACAACTGGTAGGATTATAATTTTTCCAGAATTTCTGGACTGACCAAATCCACAGTATTTTGAGCAGTGATTGCAGGTCACTTTTTGAATATGTTATGGTCATAATTTGGGTTAGGTTTCTTCATGAAAGTTGTAGTTATATATCTCAACTTGTTGCTGGTAAAATTTCAAGTCAATTGGACCTTTCTACACTGAGTTATGACCAAATGACTAAACACTATTCATTTGGTCATTTTGCCCAGGCAGAATGCAGGTCACTCGGATTAGGGCAATCTTTAGGTCAACTTGCTTTAGTTTTCTGGGCATGGTTTCTTCACCAAAGTTGTGCCATTATGTGTGTACTTTCATGTCCAATTGGCCTTGCCCCAATTGATCCTCTACAATTCCAGTTATTAATGCCCAAACCTGTTGGACTCATGCCCAGTCTTGCAGGTCACCAAGGGCAGCCACACCAAACTCAATTCCCACTACACAAACCACTTCATTTTTTATTCACACACAACCAAATGGTCAATAATTGACCATTAAAACTCTCTTTCACCAAATACATGAACAAGTCTCAATTTCAAGCTCAAACCCAAGCTCAACCATCTCAAAACTTGCATTCACTTACCTTTCACTATCCTAACCAATAAATTAATGTTAAGGGCAGCCACTATACCACTTTAATTCTAAGAATTATTCAAAACACTACCAAGTTCAAGGCTGCTGGAATTTAGAGCAAGACATACACATAATGTTTAATAAATTTTCTTGCAAATTTGCATTAATTACCACTCCTTCAACATGAATTTAAAGAGAAAAACAAGTTTAAGTCACTAACCTCTAATGGAGTAAAATTCCAACTTACTACGTTCTTCTTTTTCACTTCTTTTTGCTCCCAAAAGATTTACCAAGATGAAAGAATAAGTTTTTGTGTTGGGAACATAGGGTTTAGTTGGGTAAAAACCAAGCAAATAAAGCTTTGTAAAGCTTAAAAATGGTGGATAATGGGAGAGGAGGGAGACGGCAAGGAAGAAAGGGATAAGGCTTTCTGATTTTTTTCTTTTGTTTTCTATTCACTAAGTCTTTTTAAACATATTAGTGCCATGTGTCAACATTTGATTGGGTGGGAGAATAGTAATGACATCATAATGATGCCAAAATCCTCATTTTTTCTCATTTTCTATCCTTTTCTTGTCTATTTAATTTTAATTAAATTTTTAACAACATTTATTCATATTTTATGTCATATAAATTATTTATTTAACTGGACAAGTTGGCAAAAAATCATCTCTGAAGACGAAATGACCAAAATGCCCTCCATTTGGCTTAACGAGCCAAAATTGTGTGTACCGATAGAAAAATTTTTCTAAGCACTTTCTTGGCATTCTAATGCTATAAGAACCTCAATGACCCTTCTTTGGAGTCACAAAAATTATTTTATAATTTTTCCCCCGGGTCTAGGGTTGTTAACGGCCTTCACCGTCACTTCCCCTCCGGGTTACTCATCACTAGGGTTTCCGCTCGTTTAACCTTAGTGTATTTCGTTTCTAAAATTTTTCCTTGATTTTTATAAGCATTATTTGGTTTCTTTATAACTCTCCACTTTAGTCTAATTATAAATTTCAAATATTCTAGCTGCCCGGACCAACATTGGTCACTAGAACAGTAGACTGCACGGGCTAGCTAAAGTGAGGATGTTACATATTGAGTATACCATCTTTTTTTGTAATTTTTGTTATAATGTATGTGCACTCTATGTATATATTGTACTTGGTCTTGAGCAGTTATAAAATAAAGTTGTAATATATTTATTTCTTATCTCAGCTTTTGAACTACTCAATTATTTTATAGTCTATCTTTAGAAATACTGAAAATTGATGTTGAATTGAGTTTGACAAATGTTGAGAAATTTATTTTTGTTGAACTATTATTAGAGTTTGGGATTGAATAAATATATTAGAAGTGTTTTTTTTTATAGGTTTTTGAAGAACTGTTTTATTTAAAATACAAACGGCACTCTATCGAAAATTTTATAAAATTTGTGGCTATTTCAGACCTAATATGTGATTTAACTTCGATAAAAAAATTTTAAAACTTGTCAAAAGTGCTCACCAATGTAAAAAAGAAATAAGAAAAGGTTTAAAATCTCTTGTAGTATATCTAATGGGTTATCAGTAGACGAAGTTTAGTAATTCATTAGGTATACTACGGGATCATGTTATGCCTTTCGGAGGGGTAAGGTATGACAAGCTCTTAATATCATTAGAACTCTTTCTTACTATAAATGATTTCTCTAAATCATTTTATGCACCTCATAGACCATGGTTAACACCTAGCATAGCATTCCATGGCCACCCAATCAGTAATAAGGTTTACCTTAAATGAACCTATAATCATATGTTACCATGCACTAGAATCTCTCTGTTACAAAATCCTAATTCAAGCTGGAGTCATGGTTTATGTCAAACCTCATTTGCTATGAATATTATATTCTCTTTTAATTCCAGTTCTTGACTAAAAAGATTTTTCTCATCAAAAACTCTTTTCTGATTAAATCTATCTGTCCTAGCCAGGAACTTGAAACATCAAGAACAATTAAATGAACATAGGATTTTATCCCTATTTACTTAGAGGAACAGATTCCATCTTGATCAACACCTACCTCCATATATAACTAGTAGGAGCCAACACATGCCCATATACCCATACACATTACAAGTATGAAAGCAGTATCAAACTCAAACCACCTATATACAAGATAACTGTGCTATCTCAGGTCTAAAGATTATATGCACTAATATGATTTATGACAACACATTGACAAGAGTAAACTCCATGTGCTTATCATAAATGTCACTGGTTTGGCCTACTTATTATGTATAAGTGCCTATCATGTTTGTTATATGGCATGAGACTCACCATTCCATCTTATTTACATCTCATATAAATAACTTGGGAACAAACATGATTACAATCTTTATGGAAAAGTCATGTCCTTATTGTGAAGTATCCTCTATTGTGAACCAATTTATGATACTTTGTGCTAGAAATACTGTCACTCATATTCTTAACAACTTAAGAATAGAATTTCTAACAAAATATCAATGGACCTTTTCTATTACATATAAATATATTATGTAAACGGAAAAGTGAAAATGCCTTATATTAATAAAATATGTACAAGATACATACTAAATGATATGCTCTAGGGCATACTATTAACAGGTAAGTAGCTTAGCTATTTTGAAAAAATCTTTAATGAATCTTCTGTAGAACCCTGCATGTCCCAAAAAGCATTGCACTCCCTTAACTGATATTGGTGGTGGCATGTTTTCAATGATCTCAATTTTTGCCTTATCAATCTCAAATCCTCTTTCTGATATCAAATGTCCTAGAACTATACCTTCCCTTACTATGAAGTGGCATTTTTTCCAATTTAGGACCAGGTTTGATTCTTCACATCTTTGCAACACCTTAGATAAATTAACTAGGAAATCATCAAAAGTAGCTCCATAGATAGAAAAATCATCCATAAAAACTTCCATGATATTTTCAATATAATCAGAAAAAATAGCCATCATGCATCTTTGGAAAGTGGCAGGGGCATTACAAAGACCAAAGGGCATCCTTCTATATGCAAATGTTCCATAAGGGCATGTGAATGTGGTCTTTTCTTGGTCTTCTGGGTGAATGGGAATTTAGAAAAATCCTGAATACCCATTTAGACAGTAGAAGTAGGAATGCTTTACCAATCTTTCTAACATTTGGTCAATGAAAGGAAGAGGAAAATGGTCCTTTCTGGTGGCACTATTCAATTTTCTATAGTCTATGCACATGCGCCAACCAGTGACTAGCCTAGTAGGGATTAATTCATCATTTGCATTTTGAATGACAGTTGCCCCACCCTTTTTAGGTACCACATGAACTGGACTAACCCATTTACTATAAGAGATCGGGTATATAATACCTGCATCTAATAGTTTCAAAATTTTCTTTTTTACCACTTCTTTCATGTTTGGGTTAAGTTTTCTTTGATGTTCAATAGTGGGTTTGCTGTTTTCTTCCATAGGTATCCTATGCATGCAAATAGAAGGATGAATCCCCTTCAGGCCTTCAATTTTATACCCTATGCTCTTACTATGAGTCCTAAACACCCTTAGTAATTTTTGCTCTTCTGTCTCAGGTAGGCTGGCATTGATAATCACAGGATATTCAGAATTTAAGTCCAGGAATGCGTACCTTAAGGTAGAGGGAAGAGGTTTCAGTTCTACCTGTTTTATGTTTTCCTAGAGCTTGCCCTTGGGCTGTTCTTCCTTTAACTCTTCTGTAGCAAAAACTTGAGCCAATAGTGGGGATGGACTAGCTGTCAAGGATTGCACACAAGCTACAATCTCTGCATTCTCCTTCTCTGTTGTGAGGCTGTGCACGATGGATGCTCCTAGAGGGTCTTCAGTGTAATGGCCCGGCCTACTAGTGATATTGTCAGCTCTGGGCCGAAGCCCTCACGGTTTTAAAATGCATCGCTAGGGGTTACGAACCGCTAACTTATAAACCTAGCATCTCTCCCTTGTTTTGTTGATGTGGGATTTGCCTAGGGTGTTACATTCAGGGTTTGCTTTAATGAATTCCTCTTCAACTTGCTTATCAATCACATCAATCTTGAAGCATTCATCAGGTTCAAGCTTGTGCTTCATTGCATTGAACAGGTCAAACTCTACTTCTTCCACTCCTACCTTGAGAGTTTGTAGCCCATTCTTGACGTCTATGATAGCTCCAGCAGTTGCTAGAAAAGGTTTTCCCAAGATTATGGGGATCTGGACGTCCTCCTCCATTTCTAGTACAAAAAATCAACTGGGATAAAGAATTTTCCCACCTTGATAGGGATGTTTTCTAGAATGCCCACAGGGTATTTCACAGATCGATCATCCAGTTGTAACAAAATTATTGTAGGCTTAAGTTTCCCCACATCAAGCTTCTTACATATTGACAAAAGCATCAGACTCACACTTTAACCTAGATCACAGAGGGCTTTGTCAATATTTATATTACCAATAAGGCAAGGTATGGAGGTGCTTCCTGAATCCTTGAGCTTTGGTGGCAGCTTGTTCTGTAATATGGCACTGCATTCCTCTGTAAGAGTGAGAGTCTCATAGTCCTCCAGCCTTCTCTTTTTTGATAAAATGTCTTTGAGGAACTTGGCATAGGGTGGCATTTAAGAGAGTGCTTCTGTAAAAGGAATGTTTATATAAAGTTTCTGCAAGACTTCTAGAAACTTCCCAAACTGTTTATGGGCTGGGCCAAAATGGACAATACTAGCCAGTGGGCCGAGCTGTTACACAAAGCCTCCTCAATTCTAGGAGTTAAAGAACTCCTAAAGGGATCTAGTACTCTCCCACCAGTACTGAAAGCACTCTCTGATGCAATAATTGAAACTAGGACTGCCAATATTTCTCTTGCCATTTTTCTAAGGATAGGAATCTCTCAGAATTGATTTTCCACCATTTCAAGAGATCAAAATCTTCCTTGTCCTCTTGAATTGCCTCATTGAGATACACTTTTAACTCTATTTTTGAATCTAAACGTCCATTTTTTTCTAACTTTTGCTTCTTGTAGTGATGCTTCAAGTACAATTTGGGCTTCAGATTTATTATACTACCACTACCAGTTAAGAGCTGTGAGCTAGTGTTATCACTTGTTTGCTCACAATTAGTTTGGTACATTTTCTTGTACTCGTTAAATAAGTCAATCAAAGATGACTTCACCTTCTAGAACAACTACTCACCCTTTTCTTCACCATGCATTTGACAAAATTAAAACTCCATGTACTCAAACTTATCATGAGGGTCAAGAACAACAACAAAATAAATCAATTTATTCATTTTATCTATATCCCCCCAGTACTTGTCAAATTTTTTCTTCATTTTGTTCCCCATATTTTCATCTCAATATCTATGTTATCCACCCATTGATTCAAGATAAAAGCCAAGTCACTTATCTCACCAAAAAACATGTTAGATGTGACATACCGAGAACTAGAAATATGCAAAGTAAGTTCATAAAAATGAGAAAACATTTCAGCCATTTTCCTACACTCAGACCAATCATGAAAATCAGGCACCCCATTCTCTCCCAATTCAAGCATAAACATAGGTTCTTGTGACTCATACCTCTCGAATGCCCTTTCATATTTTTGAGTTGTATTCAACATTAAGTAAGTTGAATTCCACATAGTTGACACATCTAAATACAAAGAAGATTTGCCATCAATTTGTTCATATTCAACACACTCCTTAAACTTTTTCAACCTAGCTAGAGAACTCCTAATGTATCTCACTGCATTCCTTACTTTCAACACTGACTCACCAACATCTTTTAAGCCATCCATGACAACCAAATTAACTATGTGTGCCATACACCTCATATAAAGGTAATCAGAATTAGAAATAGTGACACCCCAATTTGCAAGCTTTTTTTTCAAATAAGCAGTGGCTATATCATTTGATCTAGCATTGTCAACTGTAATGGTTAATATCTTATCTAGCCCCCACTCTAGCAAATAAGTTTCAATAGCTCGACCAATTGCATCACCTTTATGACTTGTAATAGGACAAAAATTAATGATTTTCTTATGTAACTTCCAATCATTATCAATGAAATGAGCAATGATACACATAATTAATTCATTGTAATGATCTCCATGTATCCGTAGTAAGACTCACCCTTTGACAATTTCTCTTCAAATAAGACTTCAATTTTGACCTCTCATAAACATACACTGAATAATAATCTCGAAAAATAGTCCAATGAGAGGGAATCTTAAGCTTAGGATATGGCTCTCATAAATTTTCAAAATCCCTCACCTTCTACAAATTTAAATGTCAACTCATTAATGATAATCATGGAAACAAGAGCCTCCCTAATTGCATTTTCATCATATTTGTAACACCCTCACTGTAGCAATTCCGTACATTATACTGTTCCGGTGACCGGTGTCGGTCTGGACAGCTAGAACGTCTGGAAAAATATTTAGACTAGAATGAGGAATCATAAATAACTCAAATATTAATAAGAAAAATTTAGGAAAAATTTTAGAAAATAAAATACAACAAAGTTAAATGAGCCGGTGCCCTAGCGATGGGTAACACAGTGGGAAGTTGCGGTCTTCGCAACTAAAAGCCCTAAACCCAGGAGAAAATTCATGAAATAATTTTTGGGACTCCAGAGAAGAGTCATTGAGGTTTCTATGGTATTAGAATGGCAAGAAAAGGTTTAGAAAAATTTTTCGATTAGTACAGACGATTTTGGCTAAATAAGCTAAACGGAGGGCATTTTGGTCATTTCGTCTTCAGAGATGATTTTTAGCCGACTTGTCCAGTTAAGTAAATAATTATTATGATCTAAAATATGAATAAATATTGCTAAAAATTGAATTGGAAATGAGTAAAAAAAAAGAAAATAAAAATAAAAGAAATTAGGAATGATGACATCATATGATGTCAATAAACACTCTCCACCCAATCACAAATTAACAAGCCTCTTAAAAGGGATAAAAAGAGATTAACTAAATAAAAATTCAGTCTTCCTCTTCCTTCTCTAAAGCTAGCCAGACCAGCTGCTCCATATTCCTCCATTTTTATTTTTGCTCAAGCTTGAATCTTCTTATTCCTTACCTAAAACCTCAAAGTCCCAACATTAAAAATAATTCTTGGACGTTCCTATAGTGTTTGGCTACCAAGAAATTTGAAGAAAGTGAAAAAAATTTTAAGGTTTCAACAAGCCAAGAGAGTGCTCAAAAAGATTAGTGCCTATACTTACTTCCCTCTCTTTTTAATCTTTATTAGGAAGACAAATTAGATGAGAATTTGTTGTAAAATTGAACAAAACATTATATTGAAGTATGTATGAAAATTGGCAGCCATAGGAGAAGGATGAGATTTGTTGATTTGTATGAATTGAATTATTTAGAAGTGGTTTGTGATATGAAAACTTGAGTTAGATGTTGAATTATGTGTGTTGGATGTGTTAGATGGCATGGATAGCATGAAATGGACACTTTGGAAATTAGGGTTTGTGAAAAATTAGAGTTTTGCTTATGTAATGGTACATTAACATTGTAATGGTCAATTAGTGACCATTTGAATATGTGCGAGGAGGAAATGAAGTGAGTAAAGATAATGGAGTTGAGCTTAGGCATGTTGCCCTTGGTAACCTGCAAGACTAGGTATGAGTCCAGCAGGTTTGGGTAGCTATAACTGGAGTTGTATAGGTTTAATTGGTGCAAGGCCAATTAGAAATAAAACTAGACACATAATGGCACAACTTTAGTGAAGAAACCCTACCTAGAAAACCAAACAAAGTTGACTTAAAAATTACTCTAATTTGGGTGACCAATATGTTATCCCTGGAAAATGACCAAATGAACAGTGTTTATTCAAATGGTCATAACTCAGTGTAGAAAAGTTCAATTGATCTAAAGTTTTACCAGCAGAAATCTGAGACATAGCCCTACAACTTTCATGAAGAAAACAAACCCAAATTTTGACAATAACAAGCCCAAAAACTGACCTGCATTCAATGTACAAAAACTGCAGAATTGATTCTGCCCAGAAAATCTGGAAAATTGTAATCCGGCCAGTTATTGGTTATAGGCCATAACTTGAGCTACAAAATTTCAAATGGAGTGATTCAAAAAAGGAAATATGACTAGACACAATAAGGAACAACTTTCATGAAGACAATTTTGTCAAATTCCTACTGTACAAATAACCAATGGAATAGAAAACTTAGTGCTTGAAATCTGAAAATTGTAAAGTAACCAACACTACGCTTTGAAATGGTATTAGCAACCAATACCAATAACTTTAGAATGCAAAATGTAGTATCTTGGTGAACTTAGGTTCAATAAATTTATTATATATTAAAAAGTCAACAATTTGAGTGAATAGTAATGTGAATAATAATACAAAGACACAAAGTGTAAGAACTAAATTGGTAGAGGAAATTAAGGTATGAAATTTGGAATCCATGAAATGTTCATGGATTACTTGGAATAGAAATAGTAATTCACCTAAATGACTTAATGAACATTTAAGTTATGTGAGTATATAGTTAAGATTTGTATTTCCATTATTAGTAGGTCTAATAAAACATAAGTGATACCACTTGACTATGAAATGAAATTAACCTAGATGGATTGTTGAGTATAAATGGGATGAGGTTTATATTAGAACTTATGTTTCCATTACAAATAAGATAATAACACCTTGTATGAGTTATGAATTCATATAAATATTGTAATGAATAAATGAATTACATGAAAATATGAATGGAACATTAGTTTTCTTTATGAGAGAAAGGAAGAATGTCTTGAGTACAATGGTATATGAACACCATTGTTGTGAATTGTGATCAATACGAATGATGTAAGGAATGTATGCATATTATGATGAATTTATAAATTATGGAATTTGTCATAAAATAATGAAGTCAAAAAACACAATATATTAATATTTAATGATATTATGTGCCTTTGCATAGCCTAAACATGTGTGTCAGATTGGATAGATTGACATGCCAATAGGGTATTGTTTTAGCAGTACTGCAAAAGGCTTTATGCCCGCATTCATGGCTTTATGCCCGAATTCATGTCTTTATGCCCACATTCATGGCTTTTATGCGCGATTATGTGTTATCATGGCTTTTAGCCATACTGACTGCATACGTGGTTGACGTTTCGCGTCCCATGGTATGACAGCCTGAGGCACCGCGGTGTCCAGTGCCAACAACCCGTTATCCAGTTTAGTCAGCCTGTCATAGGTTACTTGGGCAGTGAAATTTATTGAAATAAGTTAAGAATATTAGCAATTAAAAATATTAGAAATTAAATCAAATAAATGAGTAAGATGGCCTAAAATAAATTAGAATAGTTATTTATTAGAAAGAATCGAAATGAACTGGACCGATATTAAAATTTACTTATTATGACATAATCTGAGACAACCTAGAAAGTATTGAAAAAAAAATGCTAAAAGATTAGCAAAGATAATTATAACATAAATAAATATTACAAATGTGACTTACATAATAATATAAGCATAAATTATTATTTTTAGATCATTTTTCTTTGTACATTATTACTGTACATTGGCGAAATAAACACTTCCAAAGAAGACTAAATTAGGATAAAACATATTAAATTTTAGAAACTGCATGTGAAGTATAAATAAATCTTAATTATCCAAATTTTGTTTCTATCTTTATTTGTATATTATTTCCTTGTTATAATATTGCACCACTAAGCAGCAATGCTTAGCGCGATGGAATTGTTTCTATCACACAGGTACTGAAGCTAAAACCCAATGGATGTTTGACTGGGAATTTTGGGAGTCCAGATCTGTAGAGTGTCAAAAGTTGTCACCTCCTCAGCAATGCATATAGCTAGGTCCCATGTATATCACTTTATATATTTTGTATGTTATAAATATTTCGTATGTTGTAATTCATATATTGTAATGTAAATTAAGAATTTGTAAGTAATATTTATGTGATGTAAATTTATAAATTGATTATTTCATATGTAATTAAATTGTATATCATGTAAATTAATGATGATTGAAAATTATCATATATGAGTTGAGAATGAATGGAAATGAATATGAAATTGAATTATATAGAGGATATTCGAATTGATGAGATAATTATGATTAGTATGGATGAGATTTTTATTATAAAATATTATTGAAAATTTCAAGCAAGTGAATAATGAAATGCGCCAAATAGAAATAAAATAGGAGAAACTCTACTGGTTTCTCCATAGAAAAATAATTGATATTAAATTAAACGAATTCAAAATTACTAAAATAATAAAGTAAGATAAGATAGGGTGCTCCGACATCGAGTGTGACATGCCTCACTTGGCTACACTGTAGACGGGTGGGGGGTGTTACATTTATTGATATCAGAGCACGGTTTAGGTGTTCCTAGGCATAGATAGATAGAATGAGATAGTGTGCATAACATGCATTGCATTCATATGAGTCGAAGTGACACTAATACATATATGTTTTCTTGGTTATTTTAGGTTAAGGTATGGACTCAGAATCGCAGAGGGCAGTAGAAGAAGAAGTAGTAAGCCGTATCCCGACTGGGAGTAATATTGGAAATTGGGGAGATCCTGCTCCACCAGTGCAAGAGGTTCCTGTACAACCCCAATAGGCCTTGTTTGAGCAAATGACTGAATTCTTTCGACAGATGACTGAGGTTATGCCACCACCGCCTTAGCAGAAATCACCTCTAGGAAAAATTAGGAAGAATGGAGCTATAGATTTCAATGGTAGAAAGGAAGACGATTCTTCAGCGGTTGAGTATTGGTTAGAAAATCGAAAGAGTCTGCAAGACTCCATTGCACACGAGCGAGTTTGGAGTGTGCAGTTTCATTGTTACAAGAAGCTGTATATCAGTGGTGGAATGTTATAACCAAGGTAGTGCCACCAGCGGATGTAACTTGGAAATTCTTTCTGATAGAGTTCAGAAAGAAATATATTAGCTGTGTTAATGAAGAGGAATAGAAGAGGTGTGGTGACCAGCAAAAGAGGAAATTTGGACAGTCTAGTAATAAGAGGCCGAGAGAACACTTAAGTCAGACATCTAATCAAAGTAGGAGATCTAGACCCAGGCCTATACCCAAAAGAGATCAACCAAAAACACTAGTAGTAAGTGCACCAGGACTAGCAAGAAAATGTGGCCACTGTAACAAGTGGCATAAAGGTGAATGTAGGGGATTGACTGGAGCCTGTTTTAGATGTGGGGCCATAGACCATCGTTTGAAAGATTGTCCTAAGAGGAATTTACCACGGACCCAGACAGAGGTCATGGAAGGACCAAGTACAACAGTAACACCACTTCCAAATGTCACCCAAGCCGGAGAGGAGCAAGAAGCCCCAAATGTGAATTTGAGGTAAATTATTCTTCCTTTATGATATGCCTAAGTGTATAGTGATAGATTTGAAAAGACTAAGAGAGCAATAGAAAGGTAAAGGATTTATCTCAAATACCTACACTCGGTAAATTTCGAGGATAAAATTTAAATTAGAGGAGAAGAATTGTAACACCCTCACTGTAGCAATTTCGTACATTCTACTATTCTGGTGACCAGTATCTGTCCGGATAGCTAGAACGTCTGGAAAAATATTTAGACAAGAGTGAGGAATCATAAATAACTCAAATATTAATAAGAAAAATTTAGGAAAAATTTTAGAAATAAAATACAACCAAGTTAAATGAGCTGGTGCCCTAGCGATGGGTAACCCAGTGGAAAGTTGCGTTCTTTGCAACTAGAAGCCCTAAACCTAGGAGAAAATTCATAAAATAATTTTTAGGACTCCAGAGAAGAGTCATTGAGGTTTCTATGGCATTAGAATGCCAAGAAAAGGTTTAGAAATTTTTTTAAACTAATTTTTAGGACTCCAGAGAAGAGTCATTGAGGTTTCTATGGCGTTAGAATGCCAAGAAAAGGTTTAGAAATTTTTTTCGATCGGTACAGACAATTTTGGCTAAATAAGCTAAACGGAGGGCATTTTGGTCATTTCGTCTTTAGAGATGATTTTTGGCCGACTTGTCCAGTTAAGTAAATAATTATTATAATCTAAAATATGAATAAATATTGCTAAAAATTGAATTGGAAATGAGTAGAAAAGAAAAAGAAAGAAAAATGAAAGAAATTAGGAATTATGACATCATATGATGTCATTAAACACTCTCCACCCAATCACAAATTGACAAGCCTCTTAAAAGGGATAAAAAGAGATTAAGTAAATAAATATTCAGTCTTCCTCTTCCTTCTCTAAAGCTAGTCGGACCAGCTCCTCCATATTCCTCCATTTTTATTTTTGCTCAAGCTTGAATCTTCTTATTCCTTACTTAAAACCTCAAAGTCCCAACATTAAAAATAATTCTTAGACCTTCCTAAAGTGTTTTGCTGCCAAGAAATTTGAAGAAAGTGAAAAAAATTCTAAGGTTTCAACAAGCCAAGAGAGTGCTCAAAAAGGTTAGTTCCTATGCTTACTTCTCTCTCTTTTTAATCTTTGTTAGGAAGACAGATTAGATGAGAATTTGTTGTAAAATTGAACAAAACATTATATTGAAGTATGTATGAAAATCGGCAACCATGGGAGAAGGATGAGATTTGTTGATTTGTATGAATTGAATTGTTTAGATGTGGTTTGTGATGAGAAAACTTGAGTTAGATGTTGAATTATGTGTGTTGGATGTGTTAAATGGCATGGATAGCATGAAATGGACACTTTGGAAATTAGAGTTTGTGAAAAATTAGAGTTTTGCTTATGTAATGGTATATTAACATTGTAATGGTTAATTAGTGACCATTTGAATGTGTGTGAGGAGGAATTAAAGTGAGTAAAGATAATGGAGTTGAGCTTAGGCATGCTGTGTAACTCCCCTATGTTCGGTAGTGCGTTTTACTGTTCCGATGATAGTGTCTGTCCGGACAGTTAGGATGCTTGGAATTATATTTAAATGTTAGTGAGGAGACATAAAATAATGAAATACAAGAAAGGAAAATACAAGAAAAATAAAGAAAAAATAATAGCAATGAAATGTAACTAAGTTAAACGAGCCAAAAACTGTAGCAATGGGTGACTGCACCGAAAAGTTGCGGTGTGGACCGTTGACTAGCCTTGGACTGCGGGGAACCCTGAAAAATATTTTTGAGACTTAAATAAACATCTATTAAAGTATAAATGACATTATAAATGTCAAATAAAAATTAATTAATTAGTACAAAGAAAAACAAAAAATCGAAAAACCGACAAAAATCGGTGTTACTGAAAAATCAGGAATACAACCTGAACAGGGGCATTACGGTCAATTGACACTACTAGTTGACTTTTAACATAAATTTCCATTAAAAATAAATGATATTAAAGTTTGAAAATGTCATAAAAATTAAAATTGTGGTGCATAATGTAAATGGTGAAAGAAATAGTGGCAAAATGTGAATTATGGAAACCTTGGATTATAATATAATTACCCTATGTTAGTGGAGCACTAAGTAAATTATTATATACCATATAACACCCTAAGTGGATTGAAATGTCCACTAACCTTCTGCATCTATCATCTTCTTCACTTAAACATCACTTTGGCCGAACCAAACCTTGAAGAAAACCTCCCATGGCCGTCCACATGCAAAGGCCAAATCACCATCTTCAAGCCACCATTTCCTTAAGAGTTCTTCATTAAAAGTTGAGTACACCTCTTGGGTAGCAGTTTGGGAGCAAAAAGGGAGAGATTTGAAGGAGTTTTGACGAGCTCCACTTGAGGTACATGTTCATTTCTTCATCCTTTCTCCATTAAAGCTTGCGTGGGTGTTGTGTTGAATGGATTTATGGAAGAAGTTTGAAGGTTTGATAAATTAATGGAGATGTACATTTTGGAAACCATGGAACTTCATTATGTATAGCTTGCTTTTGCATATAAATGGTAGTTTGAGATGTTGATGTAAGTGTTTATATGTATAGGAGTGATTTAGCCAATGTATATTAAGTGTATGTGTAATGGTGCAATTGGTTTTGGAAGCTTGAAAGCAATTTGAAAGAGATATGTTCAATGGGGTAATTCGACAACTTTAAAGTGTGGTTAGAAATGTGTAGTTTCATGGAATGTTTTGTTGAATTATGACACTTATGGTGGCAGCATGTGTATGTGTTTAATTGTTGGGATTTAAACATGTAAATGAGGTATGTTCATGTGGTTAAATTATTGTAATTAGACTTTGAAAATTCTGAGTTATAATGTGTATATTGAGAGTGGTTACAAGCTACCCAAAATGACCAAAATGTGATGTAAAGTGTGTTAATGTTATGGTACCAAATTAGAATTGGCATGAAAGGTAAACTTGGTAAGTATTGAATGTGTAATGGGTAAGTGTTAAATAATGTGTAACAGCGCAGTGTACATTTTAGCCTAGAACCTTAAGTGTGTGACTCCAATTGGTATGAGACCAATTGGAGGTGAAACTAGGCACAAAAAATGCCAACTTTCATGAAGGAAGCTTACCTAAATTCTGCCTAGAAGGTGACTTGAAAAATGACTAAATCCGGATTAGTGACTTGAAAGCCTGAAAATTGACTATTTGAGAAGCAGTTAGTGTTTTGACCATAACTTACTCAAAACAGGTCCAAATAACTTGAAATTTTTACCATGAATAGTTTAGTCATAGATCTACAATTCTTGTGAAGACACCAAAGCCCAGAAATGGCCAGAACCAAGCCAAATAGCTTGCAAAAATTCAGGTACCAAAACTGGCCGAACCAAAAGTGACCTAAAAATGACCTACGCCTACCATTTTAGTAAATTCTGTCCAGCATTGGTAAATTGACCATATCTTGGTCTATACAACTCATAATGACCTGAAATTTTGTTCCGCGTGCAATAATACATAGGCCTACAAGTTTGTAGTTTGGAATACAACCTAAAAACTGAGGGAACTAGGTCATCCGACTATGTCAAAATAGTACACTGAAATCCGATAAATTGTAATAAAATGCAATACACTTGGAAATGAAATTGGTGACATATACCAACACTAAAGGACTATAAAATGAAACATATTGGTAACATTAGAATTGACTCACTTAGAGTGCATCAAGGGTCAACATTATAGGTTGACTAATGAAATGAATTGAAGGGAGTAGTACTAAGAAATTTTAAATATTGGATTTTATTGTTAGAAACAAATTCATTGAGTACTGAAACACTTTAAATTGTGTGTTTCAGTTGAAAAGGATATTGAGAAGCATAAGGAACACTGAGTCAAGGACAAGAGGCATATATCAAAGGTCTGTGCACAATACTTTTTATATTCACTACTTTTACCAGAAAATTTATGAGCTATGAATAATTTTTTTATTGTTTTAGCTTTGGGAATATTATTTGAAAATTATTGTGTTGCCTACTTTGCCAATAGAAATTTTGAGATAAAATGTGATTTGTGGTTTCTATGAAATATTGTGATTTGGAATTATTTTGATTCACACTTTGCATGACAATGTTACTATATTCCTCCTCTATTTAAGGGGTGAGTGTGATTATATTCCTTCCTCTTTGACTTACCAGTCTGAGGTGAGTGTGGATGAGTACTCATTATCTAGCTAGCTTCCTCCCTCATTGATTTTGATTAGTGGGATGAGTGTGCCTTGTCGTAGTGTACAACACGGCATGTTTAGAAAAGTTTGTGTCACGACCTAAATTGTGTTATTGATTGACAACGCTGTGTTATTCAATTGTTTGATCAAATTTGTGTTATATGAGCTTTGAAAAATTGTGAATTGTTTGGATTGTAAATTGTCAACAAAAGTTTTACATATCGCATTTTAAATTGTTATTGTGCACCACTGAGTAAATTGTACTCAGCGATAGCTTTTTTATTACTGTCGCAGGTAGACAGACGGACAGAGCAACAAAGTAGGCTGCTTGCACCACATTTTGAGATTTCACCGAGTATATCGAGTATACCATATTGTGTAGTTTTTGTTGTAATGTATGTGCACTGTATGTATATATTGTACTTGGTCTTGAGCAGTTGTAAACTAAAATTGTAAACTATTTTGGCCTGTAAAAGTATTGTGATAAATTTATCTTATCTCAATGTTTTTGGAAACACTGGAAAATTGATTATTGAACTGAGTTGATAATGTTGAGAAATTTATTGTGTTGACCAAATTATTGGAGTTTGGGATTGAGGAATTATATATTTGAAGTGCTTTTTACAGGTTTTGAAGAACTGTTTTATTCAAAATACAGATGGTACTCTGCCAAAATTTTTATAGAAATTATTGATACTCAAATTTGTTATTTTGTTTCACTTCAGTTAAAAATTTTTAATACTTGTCAAAAGTGCTCACCACTGTAAAATGTAAAAGAAGTAAGAAAAGTTTTAAAATCCATTGTATTGTATTTAATGGGTTATTAGTAGACGAAGTTGGTAATTCATTAGATATACTACGGGATCATATTATGCCTTATGAAAGGGTAGGGTGTGACATGTTTTAGTGGTATCAGAGCTAGTTTTTAAATTCTGTTTTGACCTGTAATTTGAATATTCTTTTTTCATAGTACAACTGCTCAATGTCATTGTTTGATACACACAGCACATATCATTATAAATATGCACTAAATCTCCTTGTGTTATTTGTTCAGGAGGTGTAATATCCTCTAATTGACTATGGGAGAAGGGGGTTGTTCAGTCGATCAATCAATAGAGGTTGAGGTACAAGGGGATGCCCCAGCCCCTCAGAGAGTCAGAAGCTCGACTTTACCATCCCCACCTGTACAAATTACTGCACAAATGGCCCAGCAAATGGCTACTTTCTTTCAACAAATGGCTGATACTCTGTCAGCTCAAGCTCAAGTACAGACCCAACCCCCACAAGGGCAACATGAAATAGAGAAGAGGGAGAAACTTATGGGTCATAGCTCGAACAGTAATTTGGGGAAGAGAAAAGAATTTGAGGAGCCTCGAACTCAGGGATATAACAGAGGTGGATCATTAGGGCAAAGACCACCAAGGTCAGTTGTCGAACAACTATAATTTCCTACCCTCCCCGCCAATGTGAAACTTGTGGTAGAAATCATGGTGGGGTATGCTACAAGGCCATAGGAGCCTGTTATAACTATGGAGGCACAGGACACTTTGCCAAGGACTACACTAGTGCTCGTAGATTTGGGCCACCTCCTACTACTGCTGAAGGGTCAGTTCAGAATCCTGTCACCAGAGGTTCACAACCACCTAGCAGAGGTAGAGGCAGGGGTAGAGGTAGTCCATCAAGCAACCAAGGTATAGTAAATCAATCAAAGCAAGGCAGTGCTCCGGTCAGAGTTTATGCAATGAGACAGAGAGAAGAGGCTGAGACTTTTGATATTATTATTGGTACTTTCTCAATTAGTAACTAAGATATATATATGTATTGTTTGACCTGGGGTCGGCATACTTTTATGTTAGTGTTAGAACTATATGTTATGTTGTTATTCCTTTACAGGGGAATAAATTTTGATGCATTAGTGATTAGTCCTTTAAGATAAGGATTGTGATAATAAGTGAAATTAGTTTTGGAAGAGTTTATGGGCGAAAAGTATTTTCTAACACACCATAAATTATAAAGCTAATTGGCGAGCCTACTTAATGTAAGGCAAGAGGACGTAAAAGTAAGTTATAGTAATAGAATTGCTCTAGATGAGAGCAAAGATGTTACAGTTAGTAATTGTTAATGGATATTGTAATCAGAATAAGTTTCAGATATTAGTGAATTCGAAAAGGATAAAAGATAGGAAAGTTTGATCTATGGGAGTGTATCGTAGTAACTATGCAGTGTTCTTGATGTTTGTACTGTAAGCTGCAGATTACAGTACTGACTTGAGATTATTGTGTAGAGCTACGTACTACTCGATAGTACACCAAGATGAGAATAGTTGCCAACGGCATCTGTTTTGGTATAGTTATGCTAGGACATAATTTTATTGTTGGAAATAAGTTTGAAAATCCTACTTAGGGATTTAAAACTCAACAGTTAGAATATCGAAATGTTATAGTTTAGTATAAAAGGAAGTAAGTTATAGAATATTAATAGATAAAAAGAGTTGTGGAAGTAAAAATTTGAATAGTTAGTTCAGATATAACAAAGAAATGATACGAATGTGAGTAAGATTGTTGACTAGAATGGTCAGAGGACCAATGACTAGATAAATAATTCTAACATGACCTCAAGGGTCATTCAATAAGGAAATATGAACCGAAATATTAGACAGAACAATAGTAAGAGAAGATTGATGTTATACAAACAAATTAAATATTATATTAGATTGTTAAAAGACTTATAAAAATTCAAAGGAAAGAAGATTATACGATCATATGGAAAGGAGAAAATAAATGTATGACTATTGTAAGATGGCTATTGGGTAAAATTTCATGGACGAAATTTATATTAAGGGGGGGAGAATTGTAACTCCCCTATGTTAGGTAGTGCGTTCTACTGTTTCGATGATAGTGTCTATCTGGACAGCTAGGATGCTTGGAATTATATTTCAATGTTAGTGAGGAGACATAAAATAATAAAATACAAGAAAGGAAAATACAAAAAAAGTTAGTAGTATGCCCTAGAGCATATCATTTAGTATGTATCTTGTACATATTTTTAATAATAAAAGGCATTTCCACTTTTCCGTTTACATAATATATTTATGTGTAATAGAAAAGGTCCATTGATATTTTGTTAGAAATATTATTCTTAAGTTGTTAAGAATATGAGTGACAATATTTCTAGCACAAAGTATCATAAATAGGTTCACAATCGAGGATACTTCATAATAAGGACATGACTTATCCAGAAAGATTGTATTCATGTTTGTTCCCAAGTTATTTATATGAGATATAAATAAGATGGAATGGTGAGTCTCATGCCATATAACAAACTTGATAGGCACTTATAAATGATAAGTAGGCCGAACCAGTGACACTTATGATAAGCACATAGAGTTTACTCTTGTCAATGTTTTGTCATAAATCATATTAGTGCATATAATCTTTAGACCTGAGATAGCACAGTTATCTTGTATATAGGTAGTTTGAGTTTGATACTGCTTTCATACTTGTACTATGTATGGGTATATGGGCATGTGTTGGCTCCTGCTAGTTATATATGGAGGTAGGTGTTGATCAAGATGGAATCTGTTCCTCTAAGTAAATAGAGTTAAAATCCTATGTTCATTTAATTGTTCTTGATGTTTCAAGTTCCTCGCCAGGACAGATAGATTTATTCAGAAAAGAGTTTCTGATGAGAAAAATCTTTTAATCAAGAACTGGAATTAAAAGAGAACATAATATTCATAGCAAATGGAGTTTGACATAAACCATGACTCCAGCTTGAGTTGGGATTTTATGTAGAGAGATTCTAGTGCATGGTAACATATGATTATAGGTTCATTTAAGGTAAACCTTATTACTAATTGGGTGGCCATGGCATACTATGCTAGGTGTTAACCATGGTCTATGAGGTTCATAAAATGATTTAGAGAAATCATTTATGGTAAGAAAGAGTTCTAATGATATTAAGAGTTGATATCATGTCTTATTGCCAATTAGTAATGAGCCTAGTAAGTCACACACATACACAAGTTATCACCTATTTAAATATGATTTAATTAATTAATTAAAGAGTTTAATTGATTAATTAAATAGATTTGGTTTGCAATTAAATTGCAAAGTCCCTAGCATGACTTGAAACCAAATCTAGATTATTGGATGTGTAGTATAAATTAAATTTATATTTAAAGTGTTTAAATATGAATTTAATTAATGAGAAATTAATTAATAGAGATTAATTAATTAATTTATATTTGATATAAATTAATTAGAAGAAGAAAATAATTATTTTGGGTTAAGAACTCAAAATTAAGACACAGGGGCATTTTGGTCATTTCACAGTGTGACACGTGGCACCATGAGATGGTGACACATGGCATAACACATAAGCTTGCCAAATGTTTTTAATCATGTAAGATGATTAAAATCAAGATTAAATATAGGTTTGACACTTGGCACAATGTGATTGGGTCACTTAAACCTAGAGCTAATCAAAAGGTGACATGTGGCTAGGGTTTAATGTGTTAACCTAGCTATTTAAGTGTGGTTATGAAAAGAAAACATAACCAGCAGCCTCCTCTCTCAATTGTCACGCCACTTAGAGCCTCTCCAGCTATTTCTCTTCATCTCTCATCAATTCAAAGAGATTAGCCATCAATCTCTTGAATTAAGAACACTAGAAATTGTTTCTAGTGTCCTGTTTACATCTTTAATCTCTTAAAAGGCAGAACTTGATTTTCTAATTAATAGAAAAAGCTTTAGAAGCTATTCAAGGACTGCCATAGGTGTTCTTGGTGTGGACAAGCTAGAGGGATAACATCTGGTGTCCTGAAGACGAATCTCAAAGGCGCAGACACGCTGCAGCACATCAAGAGGTTAGTGTAATCGTTCTTGATTTAATCTAGGGTTCTAAAATTAATCTGATTAATTTTAAAATCTTAAATGGCAAATACAGATCCAAAAACATATTAAAAGAGTTTTAATATGTTGTTTATCATTGAAATCAAATAGATAAAAATAAATCTTGCATGGTGCATGTGACCCTAGGTGAAAATTTTTGAATTCAATGGTATAATCTTGTGTTTTTCACGCTTCCGTTCCTTCAAAAAAAATAAAGGAAAAATAATAGCAATGAAATGTAACCAAGTTAAACGAGCCAAAAACAGTAGCGATGGGTGACCGCACCAGAAAGTTGCGACGTGGACCATTGACTAGCCTTGGATCACGGGGAATCCTGAAAAATATTTTTGGGACTTAAATAAACATCTATTAAAGTATAAATGATATTAGAAATGTCAAAGAAAAATTAATTAATTAGTACAAAGAAAAACGAAAAATCGAGAAATCGACAAAAATTGGTGTTACCAAAAAATCGGGAATATAACCCGAACAGGAGCATTACGGTCAATTGACACTCCTAGTTGACTTTTGACCTAAATGTCCATTAAAAATAAATAATATTAAAGTTTGAAAATGTCATGAAAATTAAAATTGTGGTGCATAATGTAAATGGTGAAAGAAATGGTGGCAAAATGTGAATTATGGAAACCTTGGATTATAATATAATTACCCTATTTTAGTGGAGCACTAAGTAAATTATTATATACCATATAATACCCTAAGTGGACTAAAATATCCACTAACCTTCTGCATCCATCATCTTCTTCACTTAAACATCACTTTGGCCAAACCAAACCTTGATGAAAACCTCCCATGGTCGTCCACATGCAAAGGCCAAATCACCATTTTCAAACCACCATTTCCTCAAGAGTTCTGAAGGAACAGAAGAGTGAAAAACACAAGTTTATACCATTGAATTCAAAAATTTTCACCTAGGGTTACATGCATCATGCAAGATTTATTTTTATCTATTTGATTTCAATGATAAACAACATATTAAAACTCTTTTAATATGTTTTTGGATCTGTATTTACCATTTAAGATTTTAAAATTAATCAGATTAATTTTAAAACCTTAGATTAAATCAAGAACTAACACACTAACCTCTTGATGCACTGCAGTGTATTTGCGCCTTTGAGATTCGTCTTCAGGACATCAAATGTTGTCCCTCTAGCTTGTCCACACCAAGAACACCTATGGCAGCCCTTGAACAGCTTCTAAAGCTTTTTCTATTAATTAGAAAATCAAGTTCTGCCTTTTAAATGATTAGAGATGTAAACAGGACACTAGAAACAATTTTTGGTGTTCTTAATTCAAGAGATTGATGGCTAATCTCTTTGAATTGATGAGAGATGAAGAAGAATAGATGGAGAGCCTCAAAATGGCATGACAAAGGAGGAGTGGCTGCTACTTGTAAAATTTTTAATTCATAACAACACTTATATAGCTAGGTCAATACATTAAACCCTTGCCACATGTCACCCTCTGATTGGTTTTAGGTTTAATTGACCCAACCACATTGTGCCAAGTGTCAAACCTATATTTAATCTTAATTTTAACCATCTTACATGATTAAAAGACATTTGGCAAGCTCATGTGTAATTCCATGTGTCACCATCTCATGATGCCACATGTCACCCTGTGAAATGACCAAAATGCCCCTGTGTTTTAATTTTGAGTTCTTAACCCAAAATAATTATTTCTCTTCTTCTAATTAATTTATATCAAATATAAATTAATTAATTAATCTCTATTAATTAATTTCTCATTAATTAAATTCATATTTAAACACTTTAAATATAAATTTAACTTATACTATACATCCAATAATCTAGATTTACTTTCAAGTCATGCTAGGGACTTTGCAATCTAATTGCAAACCAAACCTAATTAATTAATTAATTAAACTCTTTAATTAATTAATTAAATCATATTTAATTAGGTGATAACTTGTGTATGTGTGTGACTTATTAGGCTCATCACTAATTGGCAATGAGACATGATATCAACTCTCAATATCATCAGAACTCTTTCTTACCATAAATGATTTCTCTAAATCATTTTATGCACTTCATAGACCATGGTTAACACCTAGCATAGCATGCCATGGCCACCCAATTAGTAGTAAGGTTTACCTTAAATGAACCTATAATCATATGTTACCATGCACTGGAATTTCTCTGTTACAAAATCCCAACTCAAGCTGGAGTTATTGTTTATGTCAAACTCCATTTGCTATGAATATTATGTTCTCTTTTAATTCCAATTCTCGATTAAAAAGATTTTCTCATCAGAAATTCTTTTCTGAATAAATCTATCTGTCCTGGCGAGGAACTTGAAACATCAAGAACAATTAAATAAACATAGGATTTTATCTCTATTTACTTAGAGAAACAGATTCCATCTTGATCAACACCTACCTCCATATATAACTAGTAGGAGGCAACACATGCCCATATACCCATACACAGTACAAGTATGAAAGCAGTATCAAACTCAAACTACCTATATACAAGATAACTGTGCTATCTCAGGTCTAAAGACTATATGCACTGATATGATTTATGATAAAACATTGACAAGAGTTTATGCTTGTCATAAATGTCACTGGTTCGGCCTACTTATCATTTATAAGTACCTATCATGTTTGTCATATGGCATGAGACTCACCAATCCATCTTATTTATATCTCATATAAATAACTTGGGAACAAACATGAATACAATCTTTCTGGATAAGTCATGTCCTTATTATGAAGTTTCCTCGATTGTGAACCTATTTATGATACTTTGTGCTAGAAATAATGTCACTCATATTCTTAACAACTTAAGAATAATATTTCTAACAAAATATCAATGGACCTTTTCTATTACACATAAATATATTGTGTAAACGAAAAAGTGGAAATGCCTTTTATTAATAAATATGTACAAAATACATACTAAATGATATGCTCTAGGGCATACTACTAACAATCTCTCACTAGCACTAGAGCCATTCATTATAATATCTTAGACCTATCTTCTCAAGATGTCGAGTCTAACTGAGTCTGTGACATAGGCTTAATGAATGGATCAGCTGGATTTTCAGCTAATGCTATTTTCTGCATGGTTACATTGCCTCGCCCAACTATTTCTCTGATAATGTGGTAGTGCCTTTCTATGTGTTTGGATTTTTGGTGAGACCTTGGTTCCTTAGCTTGTATGACTACTCCATCATTGCCACAGTGTAGTGGAACTGCTGACTCAATGGAAGGAACTACTGCAAGTTCTGTCACGAAATTTCTTTATCGAAACAGCTTCCTTTGCAGCATCTGATGCAACAATATACTCAGCCTCAGTAGTGGAATCTGCAGTCGTGCTCTGTTTGGAACTCTTCCAACTAACTGCACCTCCATTACAAATGAACACATATCCAGATGTAGACTTTCTATCATCGATATCTGATTGGAAATCAGAATCAGTATAACCATCCAATTGCAAGTCTCCACCTCCATAAATCGAGAATAAATCCTTAGTTCTTCTCAAGTACTTAAGGATATTCTTTACAGCTATCCAGTGTTCCAAACCTGGATTGGATTGATACCTGCTAGTCAAACTAACAGCATATGCGATATCCGGCCTAGTATACAACATTGCATACATTAAACTTCCAATAGCCAAAGCGTATGGAATCCTGGCCATCATATCTCTTTCTTCAGGCGTCTTTAGAGACATCTCTTTAGAAAGATGGATACCATGTCTTACTGGTAACAATACTCCCTTGGAATCAAGCATGTTAAACCTCTTTAACACCTTTTCCAAGTATAGACTTTGGGATAAACCAATTATTCTTTTCGCTCTATCTCTATAGATGCGAATCCCAAGAATATAGGTTGCCTCCCCTAAGTCTTTCATGGAGAATGTATTTGACAACCATATCTTTACAGTTGTCAACATACCTATGTCATTACCCATCAACAGTATGTCATCCACATATAAGATAAGGAAAGTGATAGCACTGTAACTAACCTTCTTATATACACATGG
Organism: Hevea brasiliensis; assembly: GCF_030052815.1. Taxonomy (NCBI): domain Eukaryota; kingdom Viridiplantae; phylum Streptophyta; class Magnoliopsida; order Malpighiales; family Euphorbiaceae; genus Hevea; species Hevea brasiliensis. The sequence continues at coordinate 57,559,297 of NC_079498.1, forward strand.
CTCATCCTCATTTTTGATAAAACCAAAGGATTTAATGGCTTCATCAAAACGGATGTTCCAACTCCTCAAAGCTTGCTTCAACCCATAAATGGATCGCTTTAGCTTGCATACCTTGGAACCATCTTGGGATTCAAAACCCCTAAGTTGTTCCATGAAAATGTTTTCTTCAATGTATCCATTGAGAAAAGCTGTTTTGACATCCATCTGCCAAATCTCATGATCATAGTATGCAGCTATTGCTAATAGAATCCTAATTGATTTAAGCATGGCAACAGGCGAGAAAGTCTCCTCATAGTAGATTCCTTGCCTTTGGCGAAAGCCTTTCGCTACTAGCCTTGCCTTATAGGTCTTTACCTTTCCATCAGAACCAATTTTCTTCTTGAAAACCCATTTGTTCCCTATAGGTACAATACCTTCAGGTGGGTCAATAAGATGCCAAACTTGATTCTTATACATGGAATCAATTTCAGATTTCATAGCATCAATCCATTTTAAAGAATCTTTATCTAATATAGCTTTTTCATAGGTAAGTGGATCATTTCCATGATCTACTTCTACATGAGTAGACAACTCTTGTTCTTCTTCATGAAGGAAACCATATCTCACTAGTGGGTGAGATACCCTGGTTGTTCTATGAGGAACAGCTGTAGATGTTTCATCAATGGGTATAGGTTGACTAGATGGATCTATATCCATCTAATCTGTTGATTGGTCGGAATTCTCTAATTCCAACTCTATTTGCCTTCCTTTGCCTCCTTCTTGGATAAACTGTTGTTCAAGAAATGTGGCATCTCTACTCACCACAACCTTTTGTGATGTAGGCAAATAAAAATAATATCGAAAACTATCTTTTGAATATCTAACAAATCGACCCTTTTCTGATCTGGTTTCCAATTTATCAGTGTTCAGCTTTTTGATATAAGCTGGATAACCCCAAATCTTAATATGCTTAAGACTTGATTTTCTTCCATGCCATATCTCATAAGGTGTGGAAGAAACTGATTTTGATGGAATCCTATTCAGAATATACAAAGCTGATTCTAATGCAAATTCCCAAAAGGAGATTGGCATATCAGTATAGCTCATCATACTACGTACCATATCCAATAGGGTATGATTTCTCCTTTTAAATACACCATTCAACTGTGGTGTTCCTGGAGGAGTCAGTTGGAAACAATGCCATGCTCTCTCAAGTATTCATCAAATTCAGTACTCAAATATTCTCCTCCACGATCTGATCGAAGAGCTTTAATACTCTTTCCTGTTTGACTTTCTACTTCAGATTTAAATTCTTTGAACTTTTCAAAGGATTCATGTTTGTATTTCATCAAATACAAATACCCAAACCTTGATTTATCATCAGTAAAGGTAATAAAGTAATGAAAATCACCTTTAACCATTTCCTTAAATGGATCACATACATCACTATGTATTAGCTCTAAAATATTTTCACCCCTTAGCCCTTGTCCAACAAAGGGTGATCCAGTCATTTTGCCCTGAAGGCAAGATTCATAAGTTGGAGTAGGCTCAGAGCCCAATGAGGATAAAATTCCCATTTTTTCTAATTTTGCAATCCTATCTTCTGCAACATGACCTAATCTTAAGTGCCAAATATATTTTGAATTTTGAGTTGATTTTCATCATGACATTGCATTCTTTTAGATTGATATACTCTGGACAGTGGAAACACTTTCCTGCTAGCAGTGGAAACACTTTCCTTTACCTTTGTCAACTTTAATCTTTATTTTTCTATTTGGCTATCTTTTTGGAAGGACCAGGAATCTGAGGTTCTTTTTCTTATTGCCCTTCTTCTTGTTGGACTTTCCAGTAGAAGAAGATGCAATCAAAGCTACCTCTTTTCCTTTATTTCCCGACATATTCTTTTGGGCAATAATCAACATGTTGAGTAAACCAAGTCATATGGAAATTTGTCACAAAATTCCCAAAAGACTCAGGAAGGGACTCAAGCATCAAATCCATCTGTAGTTGGAAATCCATGTTGAATTCAAGATGTTCCAACTGCTCAATCAGCCGAATCATCTTGTGGACATGATTCCCAACATTCTGTCCCTCAGACATTTTCATGCGGAACAACTGCCTAGATATCTCATACCTAGCATTCCTATTATGCTCACCATACAACTCTTGTAAGTGAAGGACGATCTCACTCGCAGTCTGCATGTTCTCATGCTGCTTCTATAACTCATTACTCATGGAAGCAAGCATGTAACACTTAGCTCTCATATCATGTTCCTTCCATTTGTCCAAAGTTTCATGTTCCTCTTGAGTGGCCTCTGGAGGTAAGAGACCAGGAACATTTGAATCTAGAACATATCCTATATGTTCAAGGTTCAGAACAAGTTTCAAATTTCTTAGCCAATCAGAGAGATTAGGTCCTGTCAACCTATTGCGATCAAGTATGCTTGCAAGGATATTGGATAGTGGTGGTTGTTCTGTACTCATTATTATCAGAAAATTAATTGTAGAAAATAATCAGATTAATTAGTAAATGTATCAAGTAATTAACCAAAATGATTATCGTCTTTTAATCAAATTGGTCCTCCCACTAACTTAGCGAATCCTATACTTCCAAAGTAGAAAACGGAAATCCTAGTTGGATGGATTTCTAGTGGGTGATTGAATTCTTATAATTCTATTGATCATCCTCAGGTAAATCCATTATTGGAATTACAATAAACTATAAGTGAGCAACTCCTTTCCCATCACATCTCATGTGAGGTTCAATCCTTTACCTAGCCCCTAATTCTCAAAATCTCAGGTACATCCATTATTGACTTATCTTGCATTAGTTAAGTTGATCCCATTGATCCAGTAATTATGCAAATAATTTTAATGTCCTTACGTACATCCAATATTGCCCACCAAACCATTTACATATTTACAACATCTCATGCTTAACAATTATTCTTAAGAAAATCTCTTAAATTAATTGTATCTTATGCAACTATTTAAAATTTCTTAAAATAATTGCCCCAATGGAGGGCCCATGTTATAATTACTTTAATTATAGTATTTCTAACTTAATCATTTGTTTGGAAGATTTTATAGTCATCCTAATTACTATTAAGGTATCACTTTGCTCATTATCCATTTAGCATGCATATATCATATAATTGCATACATTCCCATACATCTCATGCATTCATGGATAAGTAGTAAATATGGTATGATCATAGACTTTCTAAGGGATTCAATTCTGAGCCACCAAGAATTGAATTAGGGCATTCCTAGGTGCATTTCATTCATTCATTTTACAAGAGTTACTGAAGGAGTACATAATCAATACTTGATCTTGAATTCCTCCCACTAGTACCACCAATGCTCTTGACCTCCTTGAACTTCTTGCAATCCAATATTACATAGTAATCCTTGGCATACCAAGGCGAATTTACAAGAACTTAAATAAATGAAATTACAACAAAAAATTATTACAAACTTAATAATACATGCCCAAATAAATTAAAATAAATTAATTAATTTACAATCCCAAAGAAACATAAAAGAAATAAATCCAATCACATTGGTCTTTTATAGTCCATGATCATCCATCATGCATATCACTACTTAACAATTAAATAAAACATACATACTTAAATTAAATTGAATATCTCATATTCAACTTAAAAATCCAGATTTGAATATGATTCAAATAAATTTAAAAATTCATATTTGAATCTCATTCAAACAAATTTAAAAATTCAGATTTGAATCACATTCAAACAATCTTATAAATTTAGATTTGAATCACACTCAAACATTTTTTAAAAAATCAGATCTAAATATTATGCAAACAACTTTAAAAATTCAGATTTGAATATGATTCAAACAACTTTAAAAATTCAGATTTGAATCACATTCAAACAACTTTTAAAATTCAGATTTGAATCATAATTTAATTGTGTGATTAAAACTACTAATTAAACACTTTAATTAGTCAAAGAATAGGCCTTAGATCATACAACAATTTCAGAATTAAAAGCCAAACCTTGAACCACCCATGGAAGCCAAACCATGAGCACCATTGATGGTGTTTTTTCAAGCATGCCGCCACACCTCCATTGCAACCAGCAATGGATAAATCATCTCATGATCAAAAACACAATTAAATCATATAAACATCAATCTAAATGGCAAATATAGTGGCTCTGATACCAATTGAAGGAATAGAAGCGTGAAAAACACAAGTTTATACCATTGAATTCAAAAATTTTCACCTAAGGTCACATGCATCATGCAAGATTTGTTTTTATCTATTTGATTTCAATGATAAACAACATATTAAAACTCTTTTAATATGTTTTTGGATCTGTATTTGCCATTTAAGAGTTTAAAATTAATCAGATCAATTTTAGAACCCTAGATTAAATCAAGAACGATTACAATAACCTCTTGATGCATTGCAGTATATTTGCGCCTTTGAGATTCGTCTTCAAAACACCAAATATTGTCCCTCTAGCTTGTCCACACCAAGAACACCTATGGCAGCCCTTGAACAGCTTCTAAAGCTTTTTATATTAATTAGAAAATCAAGTTCTGCCTTTTAAATGATTAGAGATGTAAACAGGACACTAGAAACAATTTCTGGTGTTCTTAATTCAAGAGATTGATGGCTAATCTCTTTGAATTGATGAGAGATGAAGAAGAATAGATGGAGAGCCTCAAAATGGCGTGACAAAGGAGGAGTGGCTGCTGCTTGTAAAATTTTTAATTCATAACAACACTTATATAGCTAGGTCAACACATTAAACCCTTGCCACATGTCACCTTCTGATTGGTTTTAGGTTTAATTGACCCAATCACATTGTGCCAAGTGTCAAACCTATATTTAATCTTAATTTTAATCATCTTATATGATTAAAAGACATTTGGCAAGCTTATGTGTAATTCCATATGTCACTATCTCATGGTGCCACATGTCACCCTGTGAAATGACCAAAATGCCCCTGTGTCTTAATTTTGAGTTCTTAACCCAAAATAATTATTTCTCTTCTTCTAATCAATTTATATCAAATATTAATTAATTAATTAATCTCTATTAATTAATTTCTCATTAATTAAATTCGTATTTAAACACTTTAAATATAAATTTAACTTATATTATACATCTAATAATCTAGATTTGGTTTCAAGTCATGCTAGGGACTTTGCAATCTAATTGCAAACCAAACCTATTTAATTAATCAATTAAACTCTTTAATTAATTAATTAAATCATATTTAATTAGGTGATAACTTGTGTATGTGTGTGACTTACTAGGCTCATCATTAATTGGCATTGAGACATCATATCAACTCTTAATATTATCAAAACTCTTTCTTACCATAAATGGTTTCTCTAAATCATTTTATGCACCTTATAGACCATGGTTAACACCTACCATAGCATGCCATGGCCACCCAATTAGTAATAAGGTTTACCTTAAATGAACCTATAATCATATGTTACCATGCACTGGAATCTCTCTGTTACAAAATCTCAACTCAAACTGGAGTCATGGTTCATGTCAAACTCCATTTGCTATGAATATTATGTTCTCTTTTAATTCCAATTCTTGATTAAAAAAATTTTCTCATCAGAAACTCTTTTCTGAATAAATCTATCTGTCCTGGAGAGGAACTTGAAACATCAAGAACAATTAGATAAAAATAGGATTTTATCTCTATTTACTTAGAGGAACAGATTCCATCTTGATCAACACCTACCTCCATATATAACTAGTAGGAGCCAACACATGCCCATATACCCATACACATTACAAGTATGAAAGCGGTATCAAACTCAAACTACTTATATACAAGATAACTGTGCTATCTCAAGTCTAAAGACTATATGCACTGATATGATTTATGACAAAACATTGACAAGAGTAAACTCCATGTGCTTGTCATAAGTGTCACTGGTTCGGCCTACTTATCATTTATAAGTACCTATCATGTTTGTCATATGGCATGAGACTCACCATTCCATCTTATTTATATCTCATATAAATAACTTGGGAACAAACATGAATACAATCTTTCTGGATAAGTCATGTACTTATTATGAAGTATCCTTGATTGTGAACCTATTTATGATACTTTGTGCTAGAAAGAATGTCACTCATATTCTTAACAACTTAATAATAATATTTCTAACAAAATATCAATGGACCTTTTCTATTACACATAAATATATTATGTGAACGAAAAAGTAGAAATGCCTTTTATTAATAAAATATGTACAAGATACATACTAAATGATATGCTCTAAGGCATACTACTAACAAGTTCTTCATTAAAAGTTGAGTACACCTCTTGGGCAGCAGTTTGGGAGCAAAAAGGGAGAGATTTGAAGGAGTTTTGACAAGCTCCACTTGAGGTACATGTTCATTTCTTCATCCTTTCTCTATTAAAGCTTGTGTGGGTGTTGTGTTGAATGGATTTGTGGAAGAAGTTTGAAGGTTTGATGAATTAATGGAGATGTACATTTTGGCAGCCATGGAACTTCATTATGTATAGCTTGCTTTTGCATATAAATGGTAGTTTGAGATGTTGATGTAAGTGTTTATATGTATAGGAGTTATTTAGCCAATGTATATTAAGTATATGTGTAATGGTGCAATTGGTTTTGGAAGCTTGAAAGCAATTTGAAGGAGATATGTTCAATGGGGTAATTTGGCAACTTTAAAGTGTGGTTAGAAATGTGTAGTTTCATGGAATGGTTTGTTGAATTATGATGCTTATGGTGGCAGCATGTGTATGTGTTTAATTGTTGGGATTTAGACATGTAAATGAGGTATGTTCATGTGGTTAAATTGTTGTAATTAGACTTTGAAAATTCTGAGTTATAATGTGTATGTTGAGAGTGGTTACAAGCTGCCTAAAATGACTAAAATGTGATGTAAAGTGTGTTAATGTTATGGTACCAAATCAGAATTGGCATGAAATGTAAACTTGGTAAGTATTGAATGTGTAATTGGTAAGTGTTGAATAATGTGTAACAGGGTAGTGTACATTTTAGCTTAGAACCTTAAGTGTGTAACTCTAATTGGTATGAGACCAATTGGAGGTGAAACTAGGCACAAAAAGTACCAACTTTCATGAAGGAAGCTTACCTAAATTCTGCCTAAAAGGTGACTTGAAAAATGACCAAATCTGGATTAGTGACTTGAAAGCCTGAAAATTGACCATTTGAGCAGTAGTTAGTGTTTTGACCATCACTTACTCAAAACAGGTCCAAATGACCTGAAATTTTTACCATGAATAGTTTAGACATAGATCTACAATTCTTGTGAAGACACCAATGCCCAAAAATGGCCAGAACCAAGCCAAATAGCTTGCACAAATTTAGGTACCAAAACTGGCCGAACCAAAAGTGACCTAAACATGACCTAAGCCTACCATTTTAGTGCATTCTGTCTAGCATTGGTAAATTGACCATATCTTGGTCTATACAACTCAGAATGAGCTGAAATTTTGCCCCGCGTGCAATAAGACATAGAACTACAAGTTTGTAGTTTGGACCGGAACCCAAAAACTGAGGGAACTAGGTCGTCCGGCTAGGTCAAAATAGTATACCGAAATCCAGTAAATTGTAATAAAATGCAATACACTTGGAAATGAAATTGGTGACATATACCAACACTAAAGGGCTACAAAATGTGACTTATTGGTAACATTAGAATTGACTTACTCAGAGTGCATCAAGGGTCAACATTATAGGTTGACTAATAAAATGAATTGAAGGGAATAATATCAAGAAATTTTAAATATTAGATTTTATTGTTAGAAACAAATTCATTGAGTACTGAAATACTTTAAATTGTGTGTTTCAGTTGAAAAGAATATTGAGAAGCATAAAGAACGCTAAGACAGGGCCAAGAGGCATATATCAGAGGTCTGTGCACAATACTTTTTATATTCACTGCTTTTACCATAAAATTTATTTAGAGAAATGAGTTATGAATAATTTTTTATTGTTTTAGCTTTGGGAATATTATTTGGAAATTATTGTGTTGCCTACTTAAAATGTGATTTGTGGTTTGTATGAAATATTGTGATTTGGAATTGTATTGATTCACACTTGGCATGACAATGTTACTATGTTCCTCCTCCATTTATGGGGTGAGTGTGATTATATTCCTCCCTCTTTGACTTGCCAGTCTAAGGTGAGTGTGGATGAGTACTCATTATCTAGCTAGCTTCCTCCCTCATTGATTTCGATTAGTGGGATGAGTGTGCCTTATCATGGTGTACAACACGGCATGTTCAGAAAAGTTTGTGTCATGACCTAAATTGTGTTATTGATTGGCAACACTGTGTTATTCAATTGTTTGATCAAATTTGTGTTATATGAGCTTTGAAAAATTGTGAATTGTTTGGATTGTAAATTGTCAACAAAAGTTTTACATACCGCATTTTAAATTGTTATTGTGCACCACTGAATAAATTTCACTCAGCGATAGCTTTTTCATTGCTGTCACAGGTAGACAGACGGACAAAGCAGCAAAGTAGGCTGCTTGTACCACATTTTGAGATTTCGCCGGGTATATCGAGTATACCATATTGTGTAGTTTTTGTTGTAATGTATGTGCACTGTATGTATATATTGTACTTGGTCTTGATAGTTGTAAACTAAAATTATAAACTATTTTGGCCTGTAAAAGTATTGTGATAAATTTATCTTATCTCAGTTTTTTTGGAAACACTGGAAAATTGATTGTTGAACTGAGTTGATAATATTGAAAAATTTATTGTGTTGAATAAATTATTAGAGTTTGGGATTGAGGAATTATATATTTGAAGTGCTTTTTACAGGTTTTTGAAGAATTGTTTTATTCAAAATACAGATGACACTCAGCCAAAATTTTTATAGAAATTATTGATACTCAAATTTGTTATTTTGTTTCACTTCAGTTAAAAATTTTTAATACCTGTCAAAAATGCTCACCACTGTAAAAAGAAGTAAGAAAAGTTTTAAAATCTCTTGTAGTGTATTTAATGGGTTATCAGTAGACTAAGTTAGTAATTCATTAGATATACTACGGGATCATGTTATGCCTTATGGAGGGGTAGGGTGTGACATGTTGCCCTTGGTGACCTGCAGGACTGGGTGTGAGTCTAGCAGGTTTGGGTAGCTATAACTGGAGTTGTATAGGTTCAATTTGTGCAAGGCTAATTGGACATGAAACTAGAAACATAATGGCACAACTTTAGTGAAGAAACCCTACCCAAAAAAACCAAACCAAGTTGACTTAAAAATTACTGTATTCTGGGTGACCAACATGCTATCCCTGGAAAATGACCAAATGAATAGTATTTGTTCAAATGGTCATCACTCAGTGTAGAAAAGTTCAATTGATCTGAAATTTTACCAGCAGAAAGATGAGACATAGCCCTACAACTTTCATGAAGAAAATAAACCCAAATTTTGACCATAACATACCCAAAAACTGACCTGCAATTAGTGTACAAATAAGATAATAACACCTTATATGAGTTATGAATTCATATAAATATTGTAATGAATAAATGAATTACATGGAAATATGAATGGAACATTAGTTTTTTTTATGAGAGAAAGGAAGAATGTCTTGAGTACAATGGTACATGAACACCATTGTTGTGAATTGTGATCAATACAAATGATGTAAGGAATATATGAATATTATGATGAATGTATAAATTATGAATTTTTTATGAAATAATGAAGTCATAAAATACAATATATTAATATTTAATGATATTATGTGCCCTTGTATAGCCTAAACATGTGTGTCAGATTGGATAGATTGACATGCCAATATGGTATTGTAACACCCATATTTGCATAGCCTGGTATATTTTATTATTCCGGTGACCGGTGTCGGTCCAGACAGTTAAGGGGATTAGAACCACACTTAAGACAACTAGAGAAGCCATAAACACAAATAATTAGTAATGTCCAATTAGTTAAGTATAAACAAGAAAAACAGAACATAAGAAGTTAAACGAGCCGAGAGTCACAGCGATGGGTGACCTTCTCGGGAACGACTGCGAAGTCATTTTAAACTCAAATTTCGAACCGTAAAATGTGACGCCGTGGTCCTTAGGACCTTTATGAACACAGTGGAAAGAGAAAATCACGAAAAAGAACTGTTAAGCCAGTCAAATGATTAGGTCAGGGAGCCAGAAGAAATATTGGAATATTTGCAAACCGAGATGAACCGGCGAGGGGCGATTTGGTTAATTGACCCCGAGAGCTGACTCCTGACCTAGCTGTCAAATAAAATTAGAGAAGAAAATTTCAGAGTCGGGAATTAAATTAAAGAACTAATAGAAAAATAAATAGAAAACAAAAAAAAAGGAAAAGAAAAAAAAAGTTAATTACATCACCTTATGACATCAAAATGATGTCAAAATTAATTCTTTTAATTCCCACAATTTTTGACCCATTCAAATATATAAAACAAGACTTAAAATACATAAAAATAAAAAAAAAATATCACCCTTCTACCTCAAAGAAATCGATAGCCATAGCTTTTCCCAAACCCCACCATTGATCCTCCATGAAAGCTTGAATACAAGCTTTTAAACACCCATTTGACCCTACCTTACCCCAAATTCTCCCATAAAAACTTGATTTAATCACTTGAGAAGAAGATTGGTCATCAAAGAAAGAAGAAAAGAAGAAAGAAAATTGGAGAAAAGGGGAGTTAGAAGTTGCTACACAAAGGTTAGTGATTTAAGTTACAAATAAGTTTATTACTTATGTTTATAACTTAGTTAACTTAGAAATATGTACAAGCTTTTAAACACCCATTTGACCCTACCTTACCCCAAATTCTCCCATAAAAACTTGATTTAATCACTTGAGAAGAAGATTGGTCATCAAAGAAAGAAGAAAAGAAGAAAGAAAATTGGAGAAAAGGGGAGTTAGAAGTTGCTACACAAAGGTTAGTGATTTAAGTTACAAATAAGTTTATTACTTGTGTTTATAACTTAGTTAACTTAGAAATATGCTTAAAATGAAATAAAAATATGTGTGAGGGACTAAACTGAATTTCGGCCAGCAGTTGATGGGAGTATAATTGCATGGTTTGATGGATTTAATTGGGTATATAAACCTTAGTTAGTTGAATGACTATGGTTAAAGGCATAGAATCAAGTAAATGCAAGAGTTTGTGTAGTTAGGGTTTTGGACATTAGAGTTTAGAGACAAAAAATGTGAGGAAGTGGTAAATGGTGTCTTTGACCTAATGTGAAGTGAAAAATAGTCATTTGTGACCTAATTAAGTGTGTTAGAAGTGTTGAAATTAAAGCCAAATTCGGAGGGAGTGTGTAGCATGACCAAAACTTCCTTTGAGGGACTAAAAATGAAATTTTACAAGTCCAATTGGTATGGGACCAATTGAGGATGAAAATAGACACTAAATGACACAATTTTTATTTAGGAAGCATGCCCAAAAAGTGACCAAAACCTAGTGAACAAATTGACCAATGTTTGAAAATTGCAAGCTGCCCTGTACAAACTGACCAAATGAACAGTGTTTGTTCATTTGGTCATAACTTGAGCTAGGAAGGTCAAAATAACCTGAAATTTTACCAGTGGTTAGATGGCATATAGACCTAAAACTTTCATGAAGAACACCAATCCAAATTATGCCATTAACCCAATCAAATTACTGAGCAAAGTTGGATCACTGAATCTGCAGGACTGTAGATTTACCATATGAACAGTAAAGTTTCAATGGCTATAACTCTCTCTAGAAAACTCCAATTTAAGCGATTCTTGAACTGATGGAAACCTAAGACATAGTAGAACATTTCATATGAAGAAAATTAGACCAAATTATGGACTTAACTTGATCAAATTGCTGAACGAAGTTGGATCAATAAATCTGCCAGAACTAAAATCTGCAGCATGAACAGTAACCATATTTTGGACATAACTTGAGCTACAAAATTCCAATTGGAGTGATTCAAAAAGGAAAATAAACTTAAGACAATAGGGAACATTTTCTATGAAGAAAGTTTTGTCAAATTCCAACAGTAAAGTGACCAATGGAACAATGCAACTTAGGACTTCAAAATTGAAAATTGGCAATTTTGCCTAAAAGACCTAAGTTTTGAGAAAACAACCAAAACCAACAAATTTAGTAACCAAAATCTGGTATGTGGGTGAAGTTGGAATTCCCATACCTATCAAGCCTTAGAAAGTCAACAATTTGACTTGAATAGTGTAGTGAATAGTAACTCGAAACATAAAATTTCAAGAACGTCGAGTTTAGCACGTTAGAGCTAGGTAAAAGTGAAGTTAAATTTATTTTTGGATTTATGCTAAGTTATGGTACTGAAACACTGTAAAATTGTGTGTTTCAGTTGCAAAGAACACCGGGAAAGAACCCGAGGAACCGAGTCAAGGCCAAGAGGCGACTCGCTTGAGGTTTGTGCACAACGTATACTTTTTATAATCATCTTTTGCATACTGTTTTGAATAATGTGAAATATTGGATTATGGCATTCTTATGATGTTTGATTTAAATTGTTGAAAGTTGTTATGTATATTGAAATGACAATGTTTAGCAAATTGTTAAGATAAGTTTTGAAACCACAGTGTCATGACCATATATTTGAACACCTCACTAGCACGACTAGTGGGGGTAATTAGTTTCGAATTTTGATTCCTTCTCTGGAGAAGTGTTGAGTTGTGCTAGTAGAAGAGGATGTGAATGGATATCCATATATTTGAGCTAGCTAGCCTTGTGATATGATTTCTCTTTAGCCTCTGGCTATTGAGATTCTATTTGTTTCGAATGGCATGATCTAACTATGGGTTTTATGAAATGTGATTTGATACTTCAAAATGAAATTGTTTGGGATTAAAATCTCATAATGCATGATTTGTACTTAATTCTCATGTTCAGCCAAATTTTTGAATAAATGTGATTTAAGTTTTGCATAAAGGTTATTTTAGTATGTTGTGCACCACTGAGTCCTAGTACTCAGCGATAGCTTCTATTGCTGTCGCAGATACAGAGACTAGAGGAGCAGCAGACTGAGTTGCTGAGGTGTGAGGAGATATCAGCTTAAAGTCATCGGGTATAATTTATACCCTAACTGTAAATATTTCTTTTGATGTATATATTGCACATAAATGTGTGGACATGTAAAAATGGGTCTTGAGCAGTTTGTATAAAATTTGTATAAAGTTGTAATATATATTGTAGTTTGAAATTCTCTTAATGTAAATTTTATAATGATGTATCTAAATTATTTTGTCTCTAATGAAATATGAATGGAACTATTTTATTTAATTTGAATGAAATGGATTGCTAGTATTTTGATGATCATTGGATAGTGGATTTGAAATTTGAAAGTTGATAAATGTGTTGAGAAATTTATTGAGATTGAGTATGAAATTGAAGCAGTTGTTGAGAAAAATTTTTAGAAGTGCTTTTTACAGGTATTTGAAGAACTGTTTTCTCAAAATACAGAGGGAACTCTGTCAAAATTTTTATAAAATTTGTGTAAAAATAAAATGGGCCAAAAATATTAACTAGTTTTAATTTTAACTAAATGTTTTAAGTACTTATTAGAAAATGCTCACCACTTATCAAAAGTAAGAAAATTGTTTTAAAATCCTTTGTAGGGTACTTAATGAGTTATCGGTAGGTGAAGTTCGGTAGTTCATTAGGTATTCTACGGGATCAGGTTATGCCTTACAGCGGGGTAAGGTGTCACAGGTATTATTTTAGCAGTACTATAAAAGGCTTTATGTCTGTATTTATGGCTTTATGCCTGCACTCATGGCTTTATGTCCCCTTTCATGGCTTTATGCCCACATTCATGGCTTTTATATCCAATTATGTGTTATCATGGCTTTTTAGCCATATCAACTGAATACGTGGTTTACGTTCCGCGTCCCATGGTATGACGGCCCGAGACTACCGTGGTGTCCAGTTCTAACGACCCGTTATCCAATTTAGTCAGCCTGTCATAGGTTACTTGGACAGTGAAATTTATTGAAATAAGTTAAGAATATTAGCAATTAAAAATATTAGAAATTAAATAAAATAAATGAGTAAGATGACCTAAAATAAATTAGAATAGTTATTTGTTAGAAAGAATCGAAATGAACTGGACCGATATTAAAATTTACTTATTATGAGATAATCTGAGACAACCTAGAAAGTATTGAAAAAAAAATGCTAAAAGATTAGCAAAGATAATTATAACATAAATAAATGTTGCAAATGTGACTTACATAATAATATAAGCATAAATTATTATTTTTAGAACATTTTTCTTTTTATATTATTACTATACATTGGCGAAATAAACACTTCCAAAGAAAACTAAATTAGGATAAAACATATTATATTTTAGAAACTGCTTGTGAAGTATAAATAAATCTTAATTATCCGAATTTTTTTTTCTATCTTTATTTATATATTATTTCCTTGTTATATTATTGCACCACTAAGCAGCAATGCTTAGCGTGATGGAATTGTTTCCTTCGCACAGGTACTGAAGCTAGAACCCAATGGACGTTTGACTGGGAATTTCGGGAGTCCAGATCTGCAGAGTGTCAAAGGTTGTCACCTCCTCAGCAATGCATATAGCTAGGTCCCATGTATATCACTTTATGTATTTTGTATGTTATAAATATTTTGGATGTTGTAATTCATATGTTATAATGTAAATTAAGAATTTGTAAGTAATATTTATGTGATGTAAATTTATAAATTGATTATTTCATATGTAACAAATTGTATATCATGTAAATTAATGATGATTGAAAATTATCATATATGAGTTGAGAATGAATGGAAATGAATATGAAATTGAATTATATAGAGGATATTCGAATTAATGAGATTGTAACACCCTCCCTGTAGCAACTCCGTACATTCTACTGTTCTGGTGACCAGTGTCGGTCCGGACAGTTAGAACGTCCGGAAAAATATTTAAACTAAAGTGAGGAACCATAATTAACTCATATATTAATAAGAAAAATTTAGGAAAAATTTTAGAAATAAAATACAACCAAGTTAAATGAGCCGGTGCCCTAACGATGAGTAACCTAGTGAGAAGTTACGGTTCTCAGAACTAGGAGCCCTAGACCCGGGGGAAAAATTATAAAATAATTATTGGGACTCTAGAGAAGGGTCATTGAGGTTCTTATGGCATTAGAATGCCAAGGAAATGCTTAGAAAAAAATTTTCAATTGGTACAGATAATTTTGGCTCGTTAAGCCAAATGGAGGGCATTTTGGTCATTTCGTCTTCAGATATGATTTTTGGCCGACTTGTCCAGTTAAGTAAATAATTATTATGATCTAAAATATGAATAAATATTGCTAAAAATTAAATTGAAAATGAGTAGAGAAGAGAAGAAAAGAAAATGAAAGAAAATACTAATTATGACATCATATGATGTCATTTAAATTTCCTCCACTAATCACAATTTGTTAAACTCATTAAAAGAGATAAAAGAGACCAAAAAATTGAAAAACCAATCTGCATATTCAACCTTTGGGCAGCCAAAAACGTTGAGAGAGAGAGAGAGAGAGAAGAGATTCCACCATTTTCAAGCTTAAAAGCTTGAATTTCCTCTCCATTTGTTCACCAAAATTGCCAAGTCCCTTCACAAAAATTTGATCTTTCACCTAGAAAAAGCTATTGGTAGCCAAAGAAGAAGAGATTAGGGAGGTTTAATCAAGGTTAAGTGAAGCTCAAAAAGGTTAGTGCACTAAACAATTTCTTTTCTTTCTTTAATCTTGTAAGCATGTTAAATCAAGTAGAAATTGTGTGAAATTAAAAGAAAAACTTGAGTAAATGAAATCTCTAAATTTTTCAGCCATGAGAAAGTTTAAGGATTGTTGGTTTTTGATGAAATTAAGTGGCTTAATTATGTTATTGATGAGTATAGATGATGGATAAAGTGATTTGGTATGAGTTTGGTGTGTGTATGCCATGAATTGGAAATTGGAGTTAGGGTTTCAGCATGAAATGGAGACTTTGATCATGTAATGATGAAAGTGAGTTTTAATGGTCAATTAGTTACCATTTGGTTATGTGTAAACAAGAAATGAGGTGGTTTGATTAGTGGGAATTACAGTTGGTGTGGCTGCCCATGGTGACCTGCAGAATTGGACATGAGTCCAGCAGGTTTGGGTAGCCATAACTTGCATTTTACAGGTTCAATTGGTGCAAGGCCAATTGGACATGAAACTAGACATATAATGGCACAACTTTGGTGAAGAAACCATACCCATAAAACCAAACCAAGTGGATCAAAATCTTGCCCTAATCTGGGTGATCTGCAGTCTGTTTCTGCAGAATGACCAAATGAACAGTATTTAGTCATTTGGCTATAACTCAATGTAGAATGGTCCAATTGACCTGGAATTTTACCAGCAATAAGCTGAGATATAAACCAACAACTTTCATGAAGAAACCTAACCCAAATTATGACCAGAACCTATCCAACAAGTAAGTTGCAATCACTATTCACTGCATTGTAGATATGGTCAGTCTAGAAAAATTTCAATCCGGCCAGTTGTGGTTTTTGGACCATAACTTGAGTTACAAAACTCCAAATTGAGTGATTCAAAAAAGGAAATGCAACTAGACAAAATAAGAAACAACTTTCATGTTGATCAGTTTGCCAAATTCCCACTACAAAATTGAACAATGGAATAGTAAAGACAAGGCATAAAAAGTAAAAATTCTGCCCAACTAACATTAAGCTTAGAAATGGTATTGGCAACCAATACCAACAAATTTTGAATGCAAAATGTGACATGTTGATGATATTAAAACCAATATACCTATTGTCTATGCAAAAGTCAACATTTTTGTTGACCAATGAATGGAATAGTAACACTAAAACTCAAATTCCAAAAATTATGAAACTTAAAAGTGTGAAATGCCCTAGTATACCTAACAAGATTGGTTTGGATAGCTTGGCATGCCAATAGGGTTCAATTAGCAGTACTGCACATGGCATTATGTCATTCTGTGATTTCATGGCTTTTAGCCATTCTGACATTATGTTGATACTTGGCCTTGTGCCTAATGTTATTACAACTTATTAGCTATTCTGTTGCACACCGAGAGACATATATGTGACCGATGGTGTGACGGCCCGAGGTACTTGATACCCAGTGCCAGTTTACCCGTTTATCCAGTCCAGTCATCCAGTATAGGTTACTTGGGCAACTAAAAATGAAAGTGGATAAATTTAATGAAATAATGAATATAACAAGTACAAAATAAGTAAGATTACAAATACTCATCGAAAATTTATTTGCAATGAGACATCAATATATTCACTGCATATTTATTTTCTGTTATTTCTTTTTATTTTATTATTAGCACCACTAAGCATTATTGCTTAGCACGTTACTTTTTCCACGCGTAGGTTCTGGAGAGACCGATAGAGAGCCCAGTAGACCACAGACTGGGTGAGACCATCGGCAGCTCTACATAGTGTCCGTGTCACCTCACTATCTTCAGTGCATTGGTAGGACACTAGGTTCCATTTTGGTATTACATAATCAAACTTTTATTTTCTCATATATAATAAGACTTTTGTAATGTATTTTGATATTAATATAAATAGTGAAAATTGTGTTTATGAATGGAACATTGAGTATTTATTTATGACTTGTATATGAATATTATGTGAAATGAATGAATGAGAAATGGAAATATTGTTGAAAAATATTGAGACCATGTTGATGGTTATTGGAGTTTGAGAATGATTGGAAATGATTATTGGAAGTGTTTTACACAGGTTCCGAAGAACTGTTTTCTCCATTTTTAGCCAGCACTCTGCCGATTTTTCTATAAAATTTGCGGAACCTCAAATAAATTATAATTTCAATAAATGACTTAAATGAATTATATTTCACAAATTGTACTTCATAACTTTGAAAAAAAAAATAAATTAGGAAGGATAAAAATGATTGAAATAAAATAGGGTGTTCCGGTACACTGTGTGATATATCTTACTCGGCTATACTGTACACGGGTAAGGGGTGTCACAGAGATAATTATGATTAGTATGGATGAGATTTTTATTGTAAAATATTATTAAAAATCTCAAGCAGGTGAATAATGAAATGTGCCAAATAGAAATAAAATAGAGAAATTTCTCCATAGAAAAATAATTGATATTAAATTAAACGAATCAAAATTAATAAAATAATAAAGTAAGATAAGATAGGGTGCTCCGGCTACACTGTAGACGGGTGAGGGGTGTTAAAATATTTCCAAGTAGTATGTGTGCCTACTTCACGCTCTACATTGTTTGAATTTGGTTGCAAATCCAATAGTGCTTGCCTAGTCTCAATGGCATTTGGATGCTTTTTGCAAATATTCATATGACTCCTAAGTGCAGTGGTTCCATTTCTCTTGGGATCACAACAAAATTCTTTATTACAATAATTACACTTGCTTTTGGTGTCGCCATCATCAATTTTTAACTTGGTGAAGTGATCCCAAACTGTAAACCTTAGCCTGACTGGCTTTCTTTTCACTTTTGATTTTGAACTTGTTGCAGTTTCTTGTTCACTTTGATTGGAATTAGTTGTATTTATTGGATCATTTTGCCCGCTAGAACTAGAATCCATGTTCAGCTGCTACAAGAGTACACAAATAATTAACATTAGAATTCTAATCAATATTATTGTGAAGCACAAGCTACCATAGAAAGAGCAATTTCAATTCACATTAATAATATAAATTATTAGTATATGTAATTTATTAACAAATTTTCATATATACCAATGATTAATTTATAATTTCTTTTAATAAGTATTAAGAATTTAGGTTTTCATAAAGATCAAAATTTGATTCATGGCCAGCTTTTACCCAAAATAAGCAACTTTTTATAACTATTGCTTCTGTCAAAAGCATTAAATGCAAGAAAGTGACCAACTTGAGGAATAATCAGTTAATTATAATATTCAGCTATAATAAGCAAGAGACAGTTAGTAGTTAGACAACTTTCTAAAACTGTTCAACCGTAATAACTAATATATTACACTAGTCAAATGAAAGCAAAAGGAATGTTTCAACAACACTCTTGTTCTTTTCTTGTTCATATTTGATTTATTTTGAAGATAAATCTTCATATGCTTGATCATGTTTTGTGTCAACAAATACATATATAATTACATAATTGAGAAACTAAGAATCTCAAATCGAAAAAGGGAAATCTCTCAAGGAAGCTTACATATATGATATACCAAGGTCTTCAATGGATGAACAAAGTTTTTAGGATCTGGACTGATGAAAAACAGTTTTGGCAAACCTCTAACCTGCGACACATAAAGTTCTATGTATCAAAATTTGACTTTCATGAAATTAAGGTTCTTGAATATTCCTATGGCTTCACATCACATGTTGCAAGAAACTTTATTGTAAAAGATATACACACTAGACAGTAGCTTCTGAATAACTTTAATAAGAAAAAGATTTACTTGATAGATGAAAACTTTGTTTGAAATTGTTTATACAAGTGAAAACCAAAAAATTTTACTTGACTGAATTTAAAATGTCTAATTAATAAAGCTGAGATGCATTAAAGTCTGATCTAATTAGTAAAGAAAATTGATATTTTGAATTACTTGCATGTCGCGTGCAAATTCATGCTCATCATCAGTGTTAACCTTAACTATCATTGCATTAGAGAGTCAAATATGTAATCCATAGCCTACTGGCATTAGATATGCCTTGTCAAAATTTTTTAATAGAAAAGATTGCATAAATTTGTTCTTCAATGAAGCATCATTAATGTCAATCTATCATCATAGCTATGCTTGAGCTCTATATATTAGTTTATTAGATTATTTAAGATTATAAAGTAGGCTTTACTTTTGATTGATTTTTTTTAAATTCCTAAAATAAAATTCCCTCGGTTTCAATTTAATATAAGACTCCTTTTGCTATGCACCCTAGTTGAAGGCTGTGGTTGTACCATTGGTGTCTGCAGTGGGGCTTGAATAGGCATGTTACCAGCCATCTGTTGGAACATTGCAGCCATCTACTAAGCAAACTGAGTAGGGAACTGCGATACTGAGGGGGCTGGTGCGGCTGATCCACTCACATTATGAAGGGCTGGTGCTTCCCCTTGTACCTCAGCCTCTATTGATTGATCGACTGAACAACCCCTTCTTCCATAGTCAATTAGAGGATATTATACCTCTTGAACAAATAACATAAGGAGATTTCCTCCAGTTAGTGCATATTTATAATGTAATGTACTGTATATATCAAACCATGAAATTGAGCAGTTGTACTATGAAGGAAGAATATTCAAATTATAGGTCAAAACAGAATTTAAAAACTAGCTCTGATACTACTAAAACATGTCACACCTTACCCTTCCATAAGGCATAACATGATCCCGTAGTATGCCTAATTGTAACACCCCTATTTGTATAGCCTGGTATATTTTACTGTTCCGGTAATCGATGTCAGTCCGAACAATTAAGGGGATTAGAACCACACTTAAGACAACTAGAGAAGCCATAAATACAAATAATTAGTAATTGCCAATTAGTTAAGTATAAATAAGAAAAACAGAATATAAAAAGTTAAACGAGTCGAGAGTCACAGCGATGGGTGACCTTCTCGAGAAGGACTGCGAAGTCATTTTAAACTCAAATTTTGAACTATAAAATGTGACGCTGCTATCCTTAGGACCCTTATGAACACAGTGGGAAAGAGAAAATCACAAAAAAGAACTGTTAAGTCAATCAAATAATTAGGTCAGGGAGCCGGAAGAAATATTGAATTATTTGCAAACTGGGATGAACCGGCGAGGGGCAATTTGGTCAATTGACCCAGAAAGCTGACTCCTGACCTAACTGTCAAATAAAATCGGAGAAAAAAAAATTTTGGAATCGAGAATTAAATTAAAGAACTAATAGAAAAAAAAAAGAAAATGAAAAAGTGTAGGGAGATGACATCATGCATGATGCCATAAAAGTAATAATTAATATATTTAATTAATTAGATTTTTTTTTGGTCTTCCATAAGCCATATTAAATAAAAGAAAAGAAAAGAAAAAAAAATTAAGTCATCTTCCTTATCCTCATTGCCGCCTCACCTCTCTCTCCCCATTCTTTCACTTTATTCCACCATTGTTAAGGGAAAGGAAGCTTGAATTTCCCTACTCTATCCCATAAATTCACAAAGTCCCAACACAAAAAATTCTCCTTACATGTTGAGGAAACATTAGAGAGTAAAAAGAAGAAGAAAGAATTAAAGAAAGGAAAGCCTAGAAACCCTCCAAGCAAAGGTTAGTCTTCTAACTACCAATTATCTAATCAAATGCATATTTAGTTATTGAAATGAGCTTAGAAACTAAAGTGATGAAATAAAAACACTTGTAAAGGACTAAACTGAAATTTTTCCAGCATGATGGGGAGTGTGTTTTGCATGGTTTGATGGATTTGAATGAGTTTAGAAACTTTATTTAGTTGAATGGTTAGGATTAAAAGCACTAAATGTGGTTAAATGCATGAGGTTGGTGAATTAGGGTTTTGAACATTAGGGTTTATGGACCAAAAATGTGAAGAAGTGCTAAATGATGTCTTTGACATAGTTTAAGGAAAGAAATGGCCATTTGTGACCTAATTAAGTGTATTAGAAGTGTTTGAATCAAAGCCAAATTCGGATTGGGTATGCACCATGACCAAAAGTCAACTTTGAGGGACCAAAAATGGAATTTTCCAAGTCCAATGGATATGGGACCAATTGGGGATGAAAATGGGCACTAAATGACACAATTTTCATTCAGGAAGCATGCCCAAAAAGTGACTAAAACCTAGTGAACAAATTGACTAAAGTTGAAAAATTGCAAGCTGCCCTGCACAAACTGACTAAATGAACAGTATTTGTTCATTTAGTCATAACTCGAGCTAGGCAGGTCAAAATGACCTGAAATTTTACCATTGGTTAGATGAGATATAGATCTAAAACTTTCATGAAGAACTCAAACCCAAATTATGCCATTAACTCAATCAAATCACTGAGCAAAGTTGGATTACTGAACCTACAAAACTGCAGATTTACCATATGAATAGTAAAGTTTTAATGGCTATAACTCTCTCTAGAAAACTTCGATTTAGGTGATTCTTAAACCGATGGAAACCTAAGGCATAGTAGAACATTTCATATGGAGAAAATTAGACCAAATTATGGACCTAACTTTATCAAATTGCTGAACAAATTTGGAATCAATAATCTGCCAAAACAAAATTCTGCAGCATGAACAGTAAACGTAATTTGTATATAACTTGAGCTACAAAACTCCAATTGGAGTGATTCAAAAAGGAGAATAAACTTAAGACAATAAGGAACACTTTCTATGAAGGAAGTTTTACCAAATTCCAACAGTAAAATGACCAATGGAACAGTGCAACCTAGACACCAAAAACTGAAAATTGACAATTTTGCCTAAAAGACTTAAGTGTTGAGAAAATGACCAAAACTAAAAAGTTTGGTCTCCTAAATGTGGTATGTGGGTGAAGTTGGAATTCCCATACCTATTAAGCCTTAGAAAGTTAAAATTTTGACTTGAATAGTGTAATGAATAGTAACTCGAAACACAAAAATTTCAAGAACGTCGAGTTTAGCACATTAGAGCTAGGTAAAAGTGAAGTTAAATTTATTTTTGGATTTATGCTAAGTTATGGTACTGAAACACTATGAAACTGTGTGTTTCAGCTGAAAAAGACTTGGAAGCTCTGAGAGACTGAGTCAAGGCCTAGAGGCGACTCATGTCATGTCTGTGTACAGTAATTTTTATTTAAATATATGATTCATGAAAATTTGATTTTTTTTGAGTTAATTATGAATTGTGTTGCCATTTATGATTGTGAATATGACTTTGAAAATTGACCAGATTTCTCATAAATTATTTGAATAAATTATTTTGAACTGATTTTGTGTTCACACTTAGCATGACAGTAATCATATTATTCCTCCTCCATTTATGGGGTTGAGATCGTTCATTTTCCTCCCTCTCTGGCTTACCAGTTGAGGTCGAGATCGGATGAGTACTTATTAGCTAGCTAGCCACCTCCCTCATTGATTTCGATTAGTGGGGTTGTAGATTGCTTTGTCATGGTGTACAACACGGCATTGATCGGAAATTTTGTGTCATGGCTTAAGTTGTGTATGATTTGGCAATACTGTGTTTATTGAACTATTTGACCAAATTGTGTTATTATGAATTTTAGTAACCTGTGAAATGTGATTGAGAACTATTTAAATTGTGACTTGATAATGAATGATTTATGCATTATATTTTAAATTTTTATTGTGCACCACTGAGTATTTTTATACTCAGCGATAGCTTATTTTGCTGTCGCAGATAAGAGCAAGGAAAAAGCAGCAGAGTGAGCTGCTATTGAATTGAGGACCACACTGATCTTTTGTACGGGTATTATTTTATACTCTTGTAATTAATTTTGATGTAAATATTATAACGCTTTATGTATCAATGTAAAGTTGAGCAGTTGTAAAATAAATTGTAATAATATTATTTTTTGATTTCCTTCTGTAAATTAATATTTGTACTTGTGAATTTCATACTTTATGCCTTGTGAATGAAGTTATTAAATATTTTGAGATGATAAATTTTGATTTGGATTGTGGAATTATTTTGAAGTGAATTGAATTGAGTTGATTTGAGATTAATTGAAGGTTGGGAGTTGAGAAAATTATTGAAAGTGTTTTTTTTTTCAGGTATTTGAAGAACTGTTTTCTCCAAATACAAACGGAACTCTGTCAAAATTTTTATAAAATTTGCAACAAAATTAAAATGGACAAAAACTTTTACTAGTATTTAAACTTTGAATAAATGATTTTTAATTCCTACCAAAATGCTCACCACTTCCAAAATGTAAGACAATTGTTTTAAAATCCCTTGTAGGGTACTTAATGAGTTATCGGTAGGTAAAGTTCGGTAGTTCATTAAGTATTCTATGGGATCATGTTATGCCTTACAGAGGGGTAAGGTGTGACACTAATGAATTACCAAATTTCGTCTACTGATAACCCATTAAATACACTACAAGGGATTTTAAACCTTTTCTTATTTCTTTTTACAGTGGTGAGCACTTATGATAGGTGTTAAAATTTTTTTAACTGAAGTAAAACCAAATAATAAATCTGAAGTATCAGTAATTTCCGTTAAAATTTTGGCAGAGTATCGTCTGTACTTTGAATAAAACAGTTCTTTAAAAACCTGTAAAAAGCACTTCCAATATATTTGTTCAATCCCAAACTCCAATATGGCTCAACAAAAATCAATTTTCTCAACATTTGTCAAACTCAATTCAACATCAATTTCCAATAGTTCCAAAAGCTGAGATGAGAAAAATATATTACAACATTTTTACAGGCCAAAATAATTTATAACTTTAGTTTACAACTACTCAAGACTAAGTACAATATATATATATATATATATATATATATATATATATATATATATATATATATATAGTTCACATACATTATAACAAAAATTACAAAAATATGGTATACTCAATATGCCTAGCAGAATCCCAAAAGTGTAGTACAAGCAACCTACTATGCTACTCTGTCTGTCTGTCTACCTGCAACAGCAATGAAAAAGCTATCGCTGAGCCAATGTCTCAGTGGTGCACAACATTAAGAAAATACAATTTAAAACCATAAACCATAAATCATATAAACTGTGGATACTTAAAATCATAGTTAAATTCAAAAGACAGAGAATGTCATAAAGAATTAAACTCTATTTCACAATGTCTCAATGAATATCAATAAATCACACACACAGATTAATCATGATTCCAAAGTCCAATTCGTCCTAAAAGCCAATGGCTAATGAGGAATAACATAGTTAGCTAGCAATTATATGAGTACTCATCCTATTCGTCTTCAACTGGCACACACTTCAACACTTCAGCCAAAGAGGGAATTCAAAGCCAATTCGTCCCACTAGACAAGCTAGCGAGGAATTCAATCAAATATACCTGATAGCTGTGGTTTCAAACCATTTGCAATATTTTTTAAGCAATAAGCATCCATGAAATATCATTCAAACAAATTTTTCACAATTTAAACAATAACATACAAATTGTCATAATTTATTTTGATTGAAAATTCAAAAGAAATAACTGTTGTGCACAAACCTCTGCTGAATAGCCTCTTGGCCTTGACTCAGTGGTTCTTTCTCCTTCCCTGAGTCTTTGCTAATTGAAACACATAATTTAAAGTGTTTCAGCACTCATTTAAATTGTTCCTAACTATAAGGTTCAATAATTAAATTTATTTAATAATATTGCTTTTATTAGTTAACCTATAATGTTGACCTTTGATGTACTCTAGGGGAATAAATTTTAATATTACCAATATGTCACATTTTATAGTCCTTTAGTGTTGGTATATATTACCAATTTTATTTTCAAGTGTATTGCATTTTATTGCAATTTATCGGATTTTGGTATGCTGTTTTGACCTAGTCGGATGACCAAGTTCCCTCGGTTTTTGGGTTATGGTTAGAATTACAAACTTGTAGGTCTATGTCTTAGTGAACTTTTGCCATAAATTTTAGGTCATTTGGAGTTTACTAGAATAAGTTATGGTCATTTTACTATTGCTAGATAGATTGCACTAAAATGGCAAACTTATGTCATTTTTAGGTCATTTCCGATTCTAGCAGTTTTTATATCCGAAATTATGCAAGCATTTTGACTTGCTTATGGTCATTTTTGAGTTTTGTGATGTCCACAAAAGATGTAGCCCTATGTCTAAGCTTTCCAACCATATCAATTTCAGGTCATTTGGACCTGTTTTGAGTGAGTTATGGCCAAAATACTGACTGCTGTTTAAATGGTCAATTTTCAGGTTTGCAAAGTCACTAATCCGGATTTGGTCAGTTTTCATGTCACTTTTTGGATAGAATTTAGGTAGGCTTTCTTCATGAAAGTTGGCACATTTTGTGCCTCATTTCACCTCCAATTAGCCTTATACCAATTGGAGTCACATAATTCCATTTATAGCCTAAAACACATACTGCCCTTAACACATTTTTAAAGCACCAAACCAATCACACATTCAACTAGCTATAACTTCATGCCCAAACCAAATTCTGCATTTGTATCATACCACAACCATTCATTAGTTTACATTATAGTAACTTTGGGTAGAATATAACCAATTGGAAATGCACCATTTACACTTTCATTTCACAATATCTAATTCTAAACAATATATCCACATAATACTCCTAACCAATACATATAACTTCCATCATCTATTACATACATATTCACTACTATATCATATACATATGCTGCCACTTTTAATACCATAATTCAACAAACTTTTCATGAATTTAAACACTTCCAATCTTCATCATGAGGCTGCCCAAGTAACATATATACATCAAGCTTCCATTTTAACTTTTCAAACTTATAATTCAAACTATATACATGGTAAATCAACTCCTATACATTTAAGCACTTAAATCAACACCTCAAAACACCATTTATATGAAGAAATAATTCATTAACATTGATATTCCATGGCTGCTAAAAATAGTACCTTCCAATAACTCATTAAAACCTCAAAGTTTCTTCATAAATCAACTCACCACAACACCCACACAAACTTTAACAAAGAAAGGATGAAGAAATAGTTACTTACCTCTTGTGAGCTTGGCTAAACTTCACCTATTCCTCTTAAAATTACTATCAAATTCTCGCTTGTAAGGTGGGGATAAACTTTAATGAAGACAAGTTGTGGAAAGCGCTTCTTCATGCAGATTTGAGCTTGGAAAGTGGGTGACCATAGATGAGAGCTTGGGAGAGTAATTCGGCTGGTTTGAAGTGAGAGGTTGAAGATGAAGTTTCTATCCACAATTTTTGTATTTTAATGTCCATTAACTTCACTTAGTGGAGCACTAAGTTTGGTTAAAGTATTAAATTAATCCAAGTTTCATAATTTATATTTTTATGCACCAAACTTCCATCATTTATATTATGTACCACAATTTAATTTTTTTATAACATTTTCAAAGTTTAATATCATTTATTTTTAATGAAAATTTAGGTCAAAAGGCAACTCGGGGTGTCAATTGACCAAAATGCCCCTATTCCGTTTGTATTCTCGATTTTTCGGTAACACCAATTTTTGTCGATTTCTCGATTTCTCATTTTTCTTTGACATTTTCTAAGTCAATTATACCTCAATAAATGTTTATTTAAGTCTTAAAAATATTTATCAGAGTTCTCCATGATCCAGGGCTAGTCAACGGTCCACGCCGCAACTTCCCGGTGCGGTCACCCATCACTACGATTTTTGGCTCGTTTAACTTAGTTACATTTCATTGCTCTTATTTTTCCTTTGTTTTTCTTGTATTTTCCTCTATTGCATTTCACTATTTTATGTCTCCTCACTAACATTTAAGTGTAGTTCTAGGCATTCTAGCTGTCCAGATAGACACTGGTCACCGAAACAGTAGAACGCACTACCGAATATAGGGGTGTTACATGGTGGCTATTGCATCTGTTCTAAATCTAGTGATTCTACCACATAAGTTCTGAATCTGTCTGTTCTAACTCTGGTAGCTTTGCTACAATTAAGTTGCCCCTCAAATCATGTATTTGGGTTCTTGGGCATAAAATGTAAAGATTGATACAATAATAAATAATAATTCAAAATGAGTAAGATTAAATATTAGGGCTTATTAAATGTATGTTAAATGTATTGGTATGGTAATCTAAGCAGGGGTATTTTGAGGATAAAAAAGGGAATGATCTTTTAAGAGTAAGTGATACTTTTGCTCAAAAATATAAAAACATATAGGGGATGAAGGGGAAAAGATGATTTCCTTGATTATGTTTGCATAATCTTAGATATTTGTATATTTTTCCATTTTCTTCCACTACTAGTCAAGAACGGTTGCTTGCGATGATATGAAATTTTCAACTGTTGACTGTGTTTGATTGTTGATATTCAGATGAAATGATAAATCAATCATTTAAAATTATTTAATAATTTTAGAATTTATTTAATAAGAAATTAGGTGTTTTAGAATTTATTTAATAATTCTTTTCCTATATTAAATATAATTAACTAGGTTTATGATTTTTGCAGGAATTGTTAAGTATGGGCGGATGCCAAGAACTTTGCGTCATGCAACTTGGGCTTTGTTTCAACGGAAGAATGATAAATCTACTATACATGAAAGCAGCTAATTTAACCACAAAATTTTTGGATCATGTGCATAAGCATTTTACATGCAATTTTGATCAATAAGAATTTGATAAAATTCTATTTTTGGTAATTTAAATTTTACTGAATATAATTTGTTTGGAAACCAACTTTTTGTTTTTAGTTTGAAATTAAGCATTACATATTCCTTTGAATACATTGATTAAATTTAATTATTTTGATTTATGAATGTGTATTAGAAAAATATTTTCAGATAGTTTTGTTAGATTTTTAGAGAAAACTTTGTTTGATTTCTAGTAGGGTCGACTCCTCTAGGTTATGAAACATTGACAAATTAAATTAGAGAATCATAGTTATAGTAGTTTGATTAGTATTAAATTCATTTACTAACAAACATAAAATTAATAGAGAAAATGTAAAGTTTAATGAAATAAAAATAAATGAATTCAATAATATATTTTTTTAAAATAAATAAATTAAATAATTAATTTTATTAAAATATAAAAATTAAATAATAATTTTTCTTTAACGGTGGTCATGTAATATTCTAATATTAATTTTTTTGAAAATTTATTTTAACATCAAATTATTAGTGGCAAATGGAATATTAAATTATATGAGTTTAATATCTAAAAAGAAATATGGCCATACGTTAAAAATTAACTGATCTATGTGTTTAAAACATGTTCACTAATATCAATTTAAACAATTAATATTGTAATGAGTAACTAATAGTGAATTTAAAGTGGTTTAATACTTATTTGTTTATAAACTACTATTAATATGCTACACGGTTAATTTTTATGTGGGTTTATTTTATAATGTGCATTGCACATTATACTCGCTGTAACTAATAAATGTTAAAATATTTTGTAAATTTATTTTTTTTATTTGTTTAAGAATATATTGTTAAAATTTTTTCAATATTTAAAATTTATTTTACTTCTTGAATTAATGGTTTTGATTAACTTAATTAAATATTACTTAATTATTTTTTTATTTTTTATACTTTTTATGTTACATTTAAATTACACATTTTTGTGATTTTAAAACTTATAGATTTAATTCTGTAGAAATTGGTTTAAAATTCTATTATGATTCCTATTCTTTATTAAGATTTTATTAATTAATGTTTTGATTAATTTAATTTTTATTAATCAATTAAAATAAAATAAAATTATCTTTTATTATCATAATACTAAATTATTATGGGTATTTTTGACAATCTTTAATTATATATTTTAATTGATTTTTTTTTTTGCAACGTGCACGGCATATTATTTGTACATATTCATAAATAAACTTTATTATAAACAATTTTTTTTTAATTTCTCATATATAATAATAATAATAATAATAATAATAATAATAATAATAATAAACAACTAATTGAAATAATTTATTATATACAAATAATTAAATTAATAACATAAAGACAATTTAATATTATGAATTAAAAATTGCATTTTTTTTATGGCTTTATCAATTATCTTAAATATTATAATTTAGTGGATTTCTAGTTGAAAGGAATAGAGAAGTTATTACAATTAGAATATCAAAAAAATCATAACACATGTTTGGTTTGCCTATTTTTTAAAATGAGTATAAAAATTTATATTTTATAATGATTTAGCCTAAACAATTAAAATGTTGTAATTTCATTCTATTTAAATCTTTGTTTTTCTAATTTTATTTAAAATCTTATAATTTTATCAATTTTATTATGAAGTCAAAAGTTTCAACAACACAATGATAAAACTTTAGATATCACTCTTATCAGTTAACTGATATTTTTAATTTGTCTTATTACAGGTTATTCTTTACGTGGAGTCATATGTTTCTATTGAACTTGTATCACAAGTAATCTTTATAGTAGCAAAATGATGAATTTCAAGCATTTACGTGATACTCTTTTGAAATTAATCATTGATATATGTCGCAACGTATTTTGGGGTTGCCAGGCAATTCACACCGAAGTGGAAATGCGAGAAGTCGCCACTCTAATTTTTGCGAGAAAAATAGAGAAAACCTTTTATTATATTTTCAAAACTTTTGTTTTAAAGAAAATGATCAGCTTCTATTCCAGAGATTCAAGGTTCGGGGTCCTTATACGTGTGGAGAAGGTGGTAGGCATTCCACATCGTCCCAAAAGGGTAAATAGATTTAAGAATATGCTCAAATAAATTAATGTCAATAATTTGAAATGGAGCTTAATTTATAATATCGGTTCTTACATTTGATCGGAAATATAAATGTAGAAACGCTTAAATATCTCACTATTAAGGTAAGTCAAATACACAAGTAAGTAAAATGACCCTAAAAGTGAATTTTGACTCCATTTGATCTTTGTTTTATTTTTATTTTTTTGAAAACTTTTATTTTAAAAGAGGCTCCTAAATTCCACAATTAATTTGATTTTAATATGAAATTTTATTTGAAAATTAAATTTGGTTTGAAAAGTAAATTCTACTTGAAAATTAAATTTAGCTTTGAAAATTAAATTTGTTGAAATATAATTCCGCCTAAAATGAAACTATCTTAAAAAAATGACTTATAAATTAAAAATTTTTGGAAATTGGATTAACTTGAAAATTAAAATATGTTTGAATTTGAAAAATGGATTTTAAAATAGATTTTTTGGTTTTAAGATTTTTTATTTTTTATTTTTATTTTTTTAAACCATATTATTAAAAAATAGAAGCCAATTATTTTTAAGAAATTGAATTTTAGTTTTATTTTAAAAAAGCTTCAGTTATTTTCATTAACTACAAATATTGTTAAAAAGAGTCAAACATATATGTGATACAAGTGATGCCTACTTAATATTTTACTAATTTCCTCCCTTTCCTTGATTAAAACTTTAATTATCTAGTTGCCTTTCCTTATGAGGTATAAAATGAGATTATCATTAGACATCAAGATTATTATATATTTTAATTAATAGGGGTTGTGATGAGATTATCATCAAATTCTAAATATTTTAATTAATTCATTTATTTATAATATTTTATTTATTTTATAATCAAAATGATTTGGGCCTTCCAATAAATTTTAATATCTACTCATCTATTCAAACACCCATGATCAAAACACATAGCACCATTATATAAAAAGGGCTTAGGAATTAAAATTTATATTATAAGCTTTATTTACTAATACTAAAATATTAACAGAGTGCATGAACTTAGGTTTTATCACTAAGATCCCACTTGTGATGAGCCAAATGCTAATAACGCTCAATGAACTTCGGCCGCAATTATGTAGGATCATGCCACTAATTCAATTAGCAAGAATTCCAACTCACAATCTTACACTTTTCAATAATAAACAGCACACTTATTACATGAGGAAACCATACTTAAGAAAGTATTCCCAAATGCCCAAGAATGCATTTAGAATGCCCACACTGATGTTGACAATTCTACTATATACAAATTTTATTCTCATAATTTTCTGGCTGTAAATCACCACCCCATCATAAGTAGGATCTAATACAACAACATATATGGAAATTAGCATAAAATAAAAGTTTTAACCGAGCATCCTTGAAAACAAGAACCTTTATTATTTTAGTAACATAAGTAGGAAGTTTCAAAACATAATCAGTGGGTTTTAACATCAACAAATACTGACTACATTAAAACCAAAAAAAAAAAAAAAAATCAAGCAAATCCTTGTCATGTAGCTAACAGCAATATCTATTTATTTTCAAAACCTCATCCATCAAGAATTAACAATCAAACCATATAATCTAATTCTAAAAATTCAAATTCAGCAAACAACCCAACCTCTGTTTCAATTCACCCTAAGCCTTCCCTCATTATCATTCAGTATATACACAAAACAATAAAATTAAGCAATCATAAACAGCCACATAGTTTCAGTCATCCCCACTTATTACCAAAATGCTTGATCAATAATCAATGATTACTATAAAAAAACATAAATGAATCCATAGTCATCAATTAACAAATCGAAAAAAGAATGCACCGGAGAAGTAACAGATGCAATGGCACCGAAAAAAATAGTTAATCCACTTATGAAGCCAATAATCGAATCTAGCAAGTATCTCCTTAATGAAGAACTATAGATCTGTTGGGGTTGAGGTAGAAACGAATAGAATGGGTGGCTTTTTGAAGGCACTGATCTGAAGCAGAATTGACACTGGTATTGGTGAAGAAGAACAGGAGAGCCATTGGTTTCAACCTGAAGCAGAAATGGGTCTGAAACTAAAATAAGGATTTTTTTTTTTTTTTTTTTGTGAGAACAAGTGTTGATTCCCCCAAAAGAGCAGATAGCGTGAGTTTTTTTTATGGAGGGCAAGTGCTTTTTCTTAAATAGAGGTTTGAGTTTTTTGAGAGAGTCAGTCAAAGGGAGAGGAGGAGTTTTCTCTGCAGAGACCTAGGTAGCTTAGGAAATTAACAAAATTAATTGATCCTTAATTAATTCTTATTTTAATTAATTCCTATCCTCTTCTACTTCTTCCTAAAAATTAAAATGGGAGGATATCCCAAACTTAAAGGCTAAAATTAAGACCTAATAGAGTATTTTTCCTCTTTCTATAAAATAATAAAGAAAATAAAATTTAGAATAAATTGAAAATGTAAGATCAAAAATCAGAATGGAATCGAAATTATTCATTTTGTTTTCTTTTAAATTTCTTTCTTTAATTAAATGACACAAATAAAACTATAGTATGAAATCTGAAATTTAATTTTTTTTTTAAAAAATGAAGATAAAAATGTAGTAAAGATTGAAATCAAAATGCCAACCAAAATTGAAACCAAAATTCAAAATAAATTGATTTTCTTTTTGTTCTCTATTTTACTTTTATTTTGTTTCATATTTTATTTTATTTTTTTAATTTTAATTAAATAATAAAAATAAAATTACTATCTATGTAACACCCTCACTGTAGCAACTCGCATACCATCGTCTTGATCGGTGGTCGGTCCGGTCATATAGAACGTCCGGAAAAATATTTAAACTAAAGTCAGGAACCATAATTAACTCAAATATTAATAAGAAAAATTTAGTAAAAATTTTAGAAATAAAATACAACCAAGTCAAATGAGCCGGTGCCCAAGCGATGGGTAACCAGAGGGAAGTTGCGGTTCTCGCAACGAGGAGCCCTAGACCCGGGGAAAAATTCATAAAATAATTTTTGGGACTCCAGAGAAGGGTCATTAAGGTTCCTATGGCATTAGAATGCCAAGAAAATATTTAGAAAAATTTTTCAATTGGTACAGACAATTTTGACCCGTTAAGCCAAACGGAGGGCATTTTGGTCATTTCGCCTTCAGAGGTGATTTTTGGCCGACTTGTCCAGTTAAGTAAATAATTAATATGACATAAAATATGAATAAATATTACTAAAAATAAAATTGGAAATGAGTAGTGGATAAAAGAAAAGGAAAATGAAATAAAAAGCAATTTATGACATCTTGATGATGTCATTTAAAAGCCATAACCAATCACAATTAAGTAACCATTTGACTAATTAATAAAAGAGATAAATAAAGACCAAGGAAGACCAAAAACAAGCAGCCATCTTCTTCTTCAAAACGTGATCCTCTCCTCCATAACCCTCCATGGAAGTTTTCTTTAATTACTTCCATTTTCCCATGAATTTGCACTATAAAACCCTAAGTCCCTTCACTAAAAACTTGTCTCTACCTCTTGGGAAGTATTTGGCAGCCTAGAAAAGGAAGGAAAGTGAAGTTTTAGCTTAGAGAAATCTGCCCTACAAGAGGTTAAAGTGAGTTTAGTGCCTACTTATATATATACTTCTTTGATTCCATGTTAGAAGCTTGAAATAAGTGAGAAATTGTAAATTAAATGAATAAAAGTTAAGTGTATGCATCCCTTGAATTTTTGGCAGCCTTAGGAAGGAATGAGTTTGATTATATTAATGGACTTAGAGTGAATTGGAGCTTATGTTTAAAGTGTATACATATACATATACAAAGAATGAAAGAGTTAAATAAGGAATTTGTGAAAACTCATATGGGAATTAGGGTTTTGAGAAGTGAAAAATTGACTTGGCTTAGGAAATTGTTAGAGAACATTTTAATGGTCAATTAGTGACTATTTTAGGTAAGTTGACCACAATTTGGACTGAAAAATAGTATGGCAAAGTGAAGATGTAGGCTGCCCTAGGATAGCAGCAATAGACTGAAATTTCAGTCCAATTACACAGCCATAACTTTGGCTGTATTGATCCAATTGGTGTTTGGCCAATTGGACATGAAACTAGGCTTATAATGGCACATTGTTGCTGAAGAAACCATGCCCAAAAGACCAAAGCAAGAGGACCAACAGTTGGCCCCAATCCGGATACCCTGCAACCAGCACCAGCAGAAATGACCAAATGAACAGTAACTGTTCATTTGGCCATAACTCACTGTAGAATGGTCAAATTGACTTGAAATTTTACAGCAACAAGATAGGATATAGACAAACAACTTTCATGAAGAACATCACCCCAAATTATGCCATTAACCCATTCAAATTATTGGGCAAAGTTGAGTTATCAAACCTGCAACTCTGCAGATTTTCATTTGAGCAGTAATGTTTGGAGGACTATAACTCTCTCTAGAAAACTCGGATTTAGACGATTCTTGAACCGATGGAAACCTAAGGTATGGTAGAAAATTTCATAAGAAGAAAGTTAGACCAAATTATGAACTTAACTTGATCAAATTACCGACCAAAATTGGACCAAAAATCGCTGCACTCCAAAATCTCAAAGAAGAACAATTGCACGTGAACAGTAAACTTATTTTGGCCATAACTTGAGCTACAAAACTCCAAATGGAGTGATTCAAAAAAGGAAATTCAACTAGACAAAATAAGGAACAACTTTCATGTTTACCATTTCCTCAAATTCCCACTGCAACAGTGCTTAATGGAATAGTAAAGTTAAGTTTCAAAAACTGAAATTTTTGTTTCCCTTGGTTAAAGCTTAGAAATGGTATTAATGCTTAATGCCAACAAGTTTTAAATGAAAAATGTGGTATGTTTGAAGTGTCAAAGTCAATGTACATATTTTCTATGCAAAAGTCAACTTTTTTGTTGACCAATGAAATGAATAGTGACACCAAAAGTTGAAATTCAAAGATTGAAGAATTTTAAAGTATCAAATGCCCTAGTATACCTAATAAGATTGGTTTGGATAGTTTGGCATGCCAATAGGGTATTGTTTTAGCAGTACTGCGAAAGGCTTTATGCCTGTATTCATGGCTTTATGCCCGTATTCATGGCTTTTATGCCCGTATGCATGGCTTTTATGCCCGATTATGTGATATCATGGCTTTTTAGCCATACTGACTGCATACATGGTTGACGTTCTGCGTCCCATGGTATGACGTCCCGAGGCACCACGGTGCCCAGTGCCAACGACCCGTTATCCAGTCCAGTCATCCAGTATAGGTTACTTGGGCAACCAAATGAATGGAAAAGCATAACTGTGAACTGATTATTAAAGAAAATACGAAAATTAAGTATCAGGAATGATTACAAAAATACAAGGAAGCTCAAGATCATGAAGAAAAAAAAATAATTAACGAAATGCATGAAGAAGTTAATATCATAAAACATGATTAGCCATCGACTAAACAATAAGTTAGTAATTACTCATTTCTTATGAACACAATAGCAAGGAAATTATTATTTTTATTTGCATATTATATTTTCTTGTATTATTGGCACCACTAAGCTTTATGCTTAGCGCGTCGCTTTTACAATGCGTAGGTACTGAAGATTTGGACAGAGGGCCCAGTAGACCATAGATTCGGTAAGGCAGTTCACAGTTCTGCATAGTGTCTGTGTCACCTCACCGTCTACAGTGCATTGGTAGGACACTAGGTCCCATTTTGTATTTTGAGATTTTTGTAAATTTGGTAATTAAACTCTTATTTTATCATATGTATTTGAACAAATGTAATATAATTTTGTATTAATGTAAGTACTTGTAATTTGTGATTATAAATCACATGTGAGAATTTATTTATGATTTGAGTCTAATGATGATGTGAAATGATAAATAGAGGAATCGTTAAGAAATTGTCAGAACTTGATGTGATACAAAATGTGAATTGTATATGAGTACCATGAGATGAATGATTGAGAAATAAATGAAATTGATGAAATTATTCTGAGACTTTGTTGATAATTGGAGTTGGGATTGATTGAATATGATCATAGGAAGTGTTTTTCACAGGTTCCGAAGA
Source organism: Hevea brasiliensis (assembly GCF_030052815.1). Lineage (NCBI taxonomy): Eukaryota > Viridiplantae > Streptophyta > Magnoliopsida > Malpighiales > Euphorbiaceae > Hevea > Hevea brasiliensis. The sequence continues at coordinate 57,595,756 of NC_079498.1, forward strand.
ACTATTTTCTCCATTTTTAGCCAGATTTTTGTCGATTTTCTATAAAATTTTCGGAACCTCAAATAAATTACAATTTCAATAAATGAATTATATTTCACAAGTTATTTTCAAAACTATGATAAAAATGTATTAAGATAAAATAGAGTGCTCCGGCACACTGAGTGGCATAACTTGCTCGGCTACACTGTAGTCGGGTAAGGGGTGTCACAATCTGAGAACTAAAATTAAAAAGGAAAATAAAAAATGGAAAGATTGAAATTGAAAATGTCAATTAAAATTGAAACTGAATATTCAAAATAGACTGATTATTTTTTCACTTTCCTATTTTATTTTATTTTTAAAAATTTATTTTAGATCCGGATAAAATATAGTATTTATAGTTGCCTCTCTTTACATGTTTTCTATTAAAGGAAAGAAAAAAAAAGTAATTTCTAGTTTCCTCAAGACAGGAAACATGTAGAGACAAAAAGACATATATTTTGGACGGGGGAAATAAAATGGCAAAATAAGCAAATTAAAAGACAGAAAGAAAAAAAAAAGAATTTAAAATGGAGAAGAAATAAGCTAGGTAAGAGAAATTTAAAGTACGATACAAAGTTATGGACACTAAAGTCCAAAAGTAAAAGAATTTTCTAGTTTTCTCAGAACAAAAAAGGAAAATAAAAAATGGAAAGATTGAAATTGAAACTGAATATTCAAAATAGACTGATTATTTTTTCACTTTCCTATTTTATTTTATTTTTAAAAATTTATTTTAGATCCGGATAAAATATAGTATTTACAGTTGCCTCTCTTTACATGTTTTCTATTAAAGGAAAGAAAAAAAAAGTAATTTCTAGTTTCCTCAAGACAGGAAACATGTAAAGACAAAAAGACATATATTTTGGACGGGGGAAATAAAATGGAAAAATAAGCAAATTAAAAGACAGAAAGAAAAAAAAAATAGAATTTAAAATGGAGAAGAAATAAGCTAGGTAAGAGAAATTTAAAGTACGATACAAAGTTATGGACACTAAAGTCCAAAAGTAAAAGAATTTTCTAGTTTTCTCAGAATAGGAGACAGGAGAAGGTATAGTCTCATATTTTGGACGAAAGGAAAGAAATAAATAAACAACTTGAGCTCAACAGGAACTTAAATGTAGGAAATTTAAAGAGCAACATAGCTCAACAGAAATTTAAAAGTGAAAATTTCAAGAGCAACATGGCTCAACAAAATTTGAAAATAGAAAATTTAAAGAGTGACACAGCTTATTAGAAATTTAAAAAACAAGAATTAGAAGAGCAACATAGCTCAATAGAAACAGAAATTTAAAAATAATATGAAAATTTGAAGGGCGGCATAGTTTGACAGAAATTTAAAAACAGGAATTGAAAGAGCGACATAGCTCAACAGAAATTTAAAAACAATATGAAAATTTGAAGGGCGACGTAGCTCGACAGAAATTTAAACGCAAGAATTGGATGAGCGACATAGCTCAACAGAAATTTAAAAGCAATATGAAAATTTGAAAGGCGACGTAGCCCGACAGAAATTTAAACACAGGAATTGAAAGAGCAATATAGCTCAATAGAAATTTAAAAACAAAACAGAAATTTAAAAACAATACAAAAATTTAAAGGACAACGTAGCCCGACAAAAATTTAAACGCAGGAATTGAAAAAAATTTAATTACCTGTAGATTCTTAAAGAAAACTCTATTAAAGGATCTTTTTACTTGCAAGAGCTTACTGTACATTAAGCTTGAATCCAAAACAGAGACAGAGAGTCAATCCCAATAGAACCTGAAGGACTTGTATACCTTTTTTGAGTATTTGCCGAGAACACCCTTTTTATATTCCCCCCTTCAAGCTTTTCTTTTCCTTTTACTCTCTTTTTTCAAGTCTTCAACTTTTGCTCATTTTGTAGAGAGCGCCCTTTCGAGTTTTCATCCTTGAGTTTTTTTTTTTTTTTTTTTTTTTTTTTTGCTAGAGCTTGGGAAACTTTCTCTAACAATTGCTGCCCCAGTCGAGCTTGGGCTTTTGCCCTTATATCTACATGTTTAAGCCATCAAAGAAATCCACTTGTCCTTTGTATCTATGTGTTCAAGTTATCAGGAAATCTTTCCAACACTATTCAAAAAGCAAGATATATAATGTCACCTAAATTTGTAATCTCTTATTTTATGATCAAGCATTAGTAAGAAAAACAACACAATTTTCATGAGAAAATATGATAGGTGAAGGAAAAAGATGATGACAAAAGTGTTACTTTATTCACATTGGATAGACTTGTACAAGGATTAGGAGTAAGAATATGATTTACGACTTTAAACAGGAAATGGTAGACAATCTCTGGAATTCGACAGATTAACTTTTAAAACCTCTTCTTGCCATGAATGCCAGTAGCCCTATCTCTTTGGTAATTCGATTCTTTTGAAAAGTACCTTAGTGCTTGAATCTCTAAATTTGGAAAACCCTAACATTTCAACTGTCGTGCTAATCTCCCTTATTCCTCCAAAGTTTCAAAGATGTCCTTTTGGGTTTTCATCCTCATATGTTTTTCTTTTTCTCTTTTTTTTGTATTTTTTCTCTCCTTTTATAAGATGCCTTTTCAGGTTTTCGCCCCTCTCTCATTTTGCAGAGAGTGTCCTTTCGAGTTTTCACCATCTTTCACTCATTTTGTCAAGGACGCCATTTTGGGTTTTCATCCTTGCAACCTTTTTAGGCAAAATACCTCTTCACCGCATCTGAGTTTACTGGGTTTGGCAACTACTTTCCGTCCATGTATGTCAATATTTGATTCAACAAAACTTTGATTCAACAAAACTTTTTCCTCTCAGATCACTTTGATTCAACAAAACTTTCTTCAAAACAATGTCTCCGGGTTGAAACTCTCGAGCACGGACTTTCTTATCAAATGCTCGAGCCATTCAACTTTGGGACAATTAACCATGACACACAGCAGCCAACCGTTTTTCATCAATCAAGTTGAGTTGATCCAACCACATTTGAACCCACTCCATGTAATCTAATTCTACTTCTACCAAAATCCTCAATGAAGGTATCTCTACCTCTATTGGCGAGACTGCTTCCATTCCATATACTAGTGAGTATGGAGTTGCCCCAGTAGAAGTTCTCACTGCAGTCCGATATGCATGTAGAGCAAATGGGAGCACTTCGTGCCAATCCCTATACGTGATTGTCATTTTCTCAATTATCTTCTTAAGATTCTTATTCGCGGCTTCTATTGCCCCATTCATTTGTGGTTGGTATGGTGATGAATTGAGATGATGAATTTTATATTGATCAAACAAATCTTTGAGTTTTAAGCTATTTAAGTTTTTTGCATTGTCAGTTATAAGCTTGTCAGGAAGGCCATATCTACAGATAATGTTCTGTTTAAGAAATTTCACTACTGCATTCTAAGTAACACTGGCATATGATCTGCTTCAACCCATTTAGTAAAGTAATCGATGGCAACAAGAATAAACCGATGCCCATTTGATGCTTTTGGAGTGATTGGACCAATATCATCCATGCCCCACATTACAAAGGGCCACGGGGCTACTAAATTGAAGAGCTGATAAGGAGGAGCATTTATTTTATTAGCATAAATCTTCCACTTATGACATCTTTGAAAATACTCAATACAATCCTTTTCCAAAGTAAGCAAAAAATAACCTCGACGGAGAATCTGTCTAGCCATCATGTGTCCATTAACGTGTGTTGCACAATTCCCCTCATGCGTTTCAAACAGAATCTTCTTAGCTTCTTTTGCATCAACACAACGTAACAATTCCCCATCAAAATTCCTTTTGTATAGGATTTCCTCGCTAGGGAAATATCCTAAAGACATTCTTCTGATCATTCTCTTGTCATTTTTGTTTGCTTCTTGTGGGTATTCCCTTGTCTTAATATATTGTTGAATATCATAATACTAGGGCTTCTCATCCGCTTCTTCTTCGACCATCAAGCAATAAGCAGGGTTATCTGTGGCCTTTATAAGAAGAATCTGTACTTCTTTACCTTCTTTAATTTGTGCCATGACAGCTAGTGTTGCTAGAGCATCGATGATCTGATTCTTGTCACGACTTAAATGAGTAAAAGTAATCTCATCAAATTTCTTAATTAATTCAATGAGATATTTCTGGTATGGAATCAACTTTGGATCTCGAGTCTGCCATTCCCCTTTCACTTGAAAAATTATTAAAGTTGAGTCACCATATACTTCTAACTTCTTGATTTTCATTTCAATGGCTGCTTGTAAACCACTCACACAAACTTCATATTCAGCGACATTGTTTATACATTCAAATTTTAACTTTACTGCAATTGGGAAATGTTTTCCATCTGGAGATACCAAGCCTGATCCAATTCCACTACCTGATAAATTGACTGCTCCATCAAAATACATTTGCCAGACATCACTCTGCTCTCCCATTTCTTCCTCCACTGTATTTACATACTCATCCGGGAATTCAAAATCCAAAGCTTCATATTCCTCAATTGGATTTTTTGCTAAGAGATATGCTATAATACTTCCCTTTACTGCCTTTCTGGTCATATAGACGATATCATATTGGGACAGTATGACTTGCCATTTGGCTATTCTCCCTGGTATATATGAACTTTCAAACACATACTTAATTAGATCCATTCTGGAAATGAGCCAGGTTTTGTAATTTAACATATAATGCTTGAGGTGATTAGCAGTCCAGGCTAGTGCACAACAAGTTCTCTCAACAAATGAATATCAAGCTTCACAATCATTGAACTTTTTGCTCTAATAGTAAATAGCCCTTTCTTTCTTACCAGAATCATCATGTTGCCCCAAAACACATCCCATTGAGACCTGAAGAAATACCATGTATAAGATTAATGGTCTGCTTAGAAGAGGTGGGACCAGAATGGGTGGATTTGATAAGTAATTCTTAATCTTCTCAAATGCCTCTTGGCAATCATCATTCCAAGTAGCAGAGTTGTTTTTTCTCAATAACTTGAAAATTGGTTCAGCTTTGGCAGTGAGATTAGAAATGAATCAGGAAATGTAATTCAGTTTCCCTAGAAAGCTTCAAACTTCCTTTTCAGTCTACGGTGGTGGCATCTTCTAGATAGGTTTGACCTTATCAAGGTCAATTTCAATTCCCTTGTCACTGACAATGAATCCTAATAATTTTTTTGATTTCGCCCCAAAGACACATTTTTCAGGATTCAGTTTCAATCTATATTTCCTTAATCTTTCGAACACTTTTCGCAAAACTGCCACATGGCTTTTTGCTCCTCTTGATTTAATAATCATATCATCCTCATAAACTTCAACTTCTTTATGCATCAAGTCATGAAACAAAGTAACCATAGCACGTTGATATGTTGTCCCAGCATTCTTGAGCCCAAATGGCATGACTCTATAACAGAAAACTCCCACTGGGTGATGAAAATCATCTTTTCCTTGTCTAGCTCATCCATTAAAATCTAATTGTAACCAGAGGCTCCATCAACACAAAAACACCTGCCTAAACCTGCGGCATTGTCAACTAGTACATCGATATGTGGGAGAGGAAAATCATCTTTTAAGCTAGCTTTATTGAGATCTCTATAATCCACACATACCCTTACTTTATCATTTTTCTTCATTTACTGGAACCACATTAGCTACCCATTTAGGAAATTTTACCACTTTTAAAAACCCAGCATCATATTTCTTTTTGACTTCATCCCTAATCTTTATCAACATGTCTGGATGCATTCTTCTAAGTTTTTGCTTCACAGGTATCGTCCCTGGTGCCAGAGGGATTTTGTGGGTTACAATGCGTGGATCAATTCCTGGCATGTCATCATAGGTCCAGGAAAATACATCTAGGAACTCTTTGAGCAAGGAAACCATTTCATTCATCTCCTCATTATCTATGACTTTCAACTCCTTTTTATCCTCTTCTGTTCCTGTCACACCCTACCCCTCTGTAAGGCATAACATGATCCCGTAGTATACCTAATGAATTACCCACTCCGTCTACTGATAACCAATTAAATACACTACAAGGGATTTTAAAAACTTTTCTTACTTCTTTTTCAGTGGTGAGCACTATTTACAGGTGTTAAAAACCTTTTTGAACTGAAGTGATAGAACTAACACATTTGAATTATTTGGAATTTCTGTAAAAATTTTGGCAGAGTGCCATCTGTATTTTGGATAAAACAGTTCTTCAAAAGACCTGAAAAAAAGCACTTCAATAAATTTCCAAATCTCAACTTCAACATTTTTCTCAACCCAACACAATTCTCAAGTCAAATTCACAGTAATTTTTCAAGGACTAAGATAGAGAAAATATAATACAATTTTTACAAGTCAAAATATCTCATAATTTACTTTACAACTCCAATGTACAATTTTAATTTATAACTGCTCAGAACCAAAACAATATGTACATACAGTGAATATACATTACATTACAAAATACAAAATACTGGTATACTCATTATACCCGGTAGTCTCTCGCTGGAGGTACTAGCAGCCTAATCTGCTGCCCTGTCGGTCTGTCTACTCACACAAAGAATAAAGCTATCACTGAGACAATGTCTCAGTGGTGCACAACATCAACCAAATACAATTTAAATCACAATTCATAAGTCATGTAAATAGTGGATACTTAAAACTGTAGTTAAATTCAAAACAATAATGTCATAAGGAATTTAACACAATATTACAATAAATCTCAGTAATCAAAATATAGCTAAATTCAAAAGACAGTGAATGTCAATAAGAATTTAAACTCATTTTACAATCTTACAATATAAATCAATAAATCACACACAGCTTTAATCATGTTCCCAAGTTCAATTCATCCCAAAAGCCGATGGCTAATGAGGTATTCAATTCATCCCAAAAGTCAATGACTAATGAGGAATAACACAGCTAGCTAGCAAAAATTATGAGTACTCATCCAATTCGTCCTCAACAGGCACACACCTCAACGCTTCAGCCAGAGAGGGAATTCAATTTGTCCCACTAGACAAGCTAGTGAGGAATACAATCAATAGACATGATAGCTGTGGTTTCAAACCATTTCCAATGCTTTTCAATCAATAAGTATCCATCAATATCATTCAAACAATTTTACACAGTTTCAAACCATTTACAATGCTTTTCAAGAAATAAATATCCATTCAAACACATTTCCACAATTTAAAATAATAATGTACAAATAGTCATAATTTATTTCAATTGAAAAATTCAAAAGAAACAGTTGTTGTGCACAAACCTCTGATAATCGCTCCTGTCCGACTCAGATTTCCTTCCCTTTTCCTGAGTCTTTGGTAACTGAGAAACACAATTTGAAGTGTTTCAGTACTAAATTAAACTGTCTCTAACGATAATGTTCGATAAGTAATTCACTGAAGGCTATTATTTGCTCAATCACCTAATATACCAACCCTCGATGCATTTTAGGTAAATTAGGTTTTAGTGTCATTAATATGTCACATTCGATAGGGTTTTAGGGTTGGTATGTTTTACCAAACTCATTTCCTTGTTTAGTGCATTTTAATGCAACTTGCTGGATTCCGGAATACTAGTTTGACCTAGCCGGACGACCTAGTTCCCTTGGTTTTTGATTTTCGATCAAAACTAAAAACTTGTAGATCTATGTCTTATTGCACGCGGGTCAAAATTTCAGGTCAATCCGAGTTATGTAGACCAAGTTATGGTCATTATACTATTGCTGGTCAAATGGCATCAAATTAGGTCAATTTTAGGTCAATTTGGTCAACTTTGGTTCGGCCAGTTTTTGGACCCGAAATTGTGCAAGCTTTTTGACTTAGTTCTGGTCATTTATGGGCTTTGGTGTCTTCATAAGACTTGTAGGTATGGGTCTTAACTATTCATGGTTAAAATTTCAGGTCAATTGGACCTGTTTTGAGTGAGTTATGGGCTAAACACTAACTGCTGCCCAATTGGTCAATTTTCATGTCTCAATTGCACCTAATCCGAATTGGTTATTTTTCATATCACCTTGCAAGCAGAATTTTGGTATGCTTTCTCAATGAAAGTTGGCACATTTTGTGCCTAGTTTTACCTCCAATTGGTCTCATACCAATTGAGGTTACACATGTAAAGGTATAGACTAAAATACATACTGCCCTTAACTACCTTACTTAACATACATCAATTACACACTTATATTACTATATGTCCACTTCCCTTACCAATTCTGTTTTGGTTCATTACCAAAACCATATTCCACTTTACATTAACATCACTTTGGGCAGATTACAAACATCCTTAATACACCAATTAAAACTCACATTTACAAGGTCTAAGTACAATCACATATACACCTAAACCTTACTAGTTCTTACATACACTTTACACAATCAATCTTTATACATATCCATCAACCTTAATGTCAATATTTCTGCCAACACCTTCATGAACACATACATTTATCCAAGAATCCCAAGGCTGCCGAAAATGTTCTTCAACACCAAAGTGTCCTACAATTCATCAATTTCCATTCAAGTGCAAAAATCACCATATACATATGGAATAATTTACTAGGATATTAAATCACCATAACCAACATAATTTCTCATCAAATATATGCACAAATATTTCATCAAATACATAACTCCATGGCTATCCAAAATGAACATCTCAATAACTCTTCAAACTAAAAAATTTTCTTCACAAATCCAACACCCATAACATGTACACAAAGTTTAACAAAGCAACATTCAAAAATGTAAACTTACCTATGGTTGTAACTTGCTAAACCTTCACCAAACTTCTTGATTTTGGTATCAAGCTCTTCCTTATGATGTGTAGACAAACTTTAATGAAGGAACCTAAGTGATTGGAGTTGAAATGGAGGAGTGGAGGAAGCTTTACACAAAACGGCAATAGAGGATTTTCCCATCCTTCATTTCGGCATGGTGAAGAAAATTTGGAGAAGATGATGTGCAGATGGTGTAGTGGACTTACACCTGCCCCATTTAGTGTTTGATTAATCCCAAGTGGTCCACTCACCAAATTTAAATCATATTATATGTTAATTGTTCATTTATCCCACATTAACCCATAATTTTAGCTATTTACTCTAGGTACCACCAAATTAATTTTTCATTTTATTTTCTAAGTGTAATATTATTTATTTTTAGTGGACATTTAGGTCAAAAGACAATTCGGGATGTCAAATGACCATAATGCCCCTGTTCGGGTTGCATTCCCGATTTTTCAGAACACTGGTTTTGTCCGTTTTTCGATTTCTCACTTTTCTTTGTACTAATTATTTAATTTTTCTTTGATCTTTCTAATGATATTTATTCTTCAATAAGGGTCTATTTAAGTCCTAAAAATGTTTTCCAGGGTTCTCCGCAGTCCAGGGCTAGTCAACGGTCCACGCCGTGACTTCCCGATGTGGTCCCCCATCGCTAGGGTTCCCGGCTCGCTTAACTTGGTTACATTTCTTTGCTATTATTTTTTCTTTGTTTTTCTTGTATTTTCTTTTCTTGTTTTTCATTATTTTATGTCTCCTCACTCATATTGAAGTGTAGTTCTAGGCATCCTAGCTGTCCGGACAACACTGGTCATCGTAGCAGCAGAACGCACTACCGAACTTAGGGGTGTTACAATTCTCCCCCCCTTAAATAAATTTCGTCTCGAAATTTTACCTGGTATTAGTCTCTGAACAGCTGTGGGTGCTGTCTCCTTATATCCTCTTCACGTTCCCAAGTAGCTTCCTGGCCTGAATGATGGTTCACAGCACTTTAACCAGGTGTATCTGTTTATTCCTCAGCTGCTTCACCTCATATGCCAGAATTTTTATGGGTTCTTCCTCATATGAGAGGTCTGGATTTACCTCAATCTCTTCAACTGATAGTACATGAGATGGGTCAAATCTGTACCTCCTTAACATGGACACATGGAAGACACTATGTATCCTTGCTAGCTCTGGAGGAAATGCCAACCGATATGCCAAAGGACCCACTCTTTCCAGAACTTCATATGGTCCAATGAAACGAGGACTCAGTTTCCCCTTTCTGCCAAATCTCATAATCCTCTTCCAAGGAGAAACTTTGAGGAATACCTTATTACCCACTGCATATTCAATATCTCTTCTTTTCAAATCAACATAGGACTTCTGACAATCTGATGCAGCCTTAAGTCTATCTCTGATCAATCTGATCTTTTCCTCTGTCTGCTGAACAATTTCTGGCCCAATCATCTTCCTTTCACCTACTTCATCCCAACATAAAGGAGTTCTGCACTTTCTGCCATACAATGCTTCATATGGAGGCATCCCAATGCTTGATTGGTAGCTGTTGTTATAAGCAAACTCAATCAAAGGCAAGTGTGTATCCCAACTACCTTCAAATTCAATCACACAAGCCCGTAGCATATCCTCCAATATCTGAATAACCCTTTCAGACTGGCCATCTGTTTGTGGGTGGAATGCTGTGCTGAAGTTCATCTAGTTCCTAGGGCTCTCTGAAGACTACCCCAGAATCTAGAAGTGAACCTAGGATCTCTGTCAGACACAATTGATACTAGCACTCCATGCAGTTTTACAATCTCATATGTACAATCTGGCCAATCTTTCCAGGCTATAGTCTATCCGAACTGGTAAAAAGTGAGCAGACTTGGTCAATCTATCAACTATAACCCATACTGCATCATGACTACTCTGTGTCCTTGGAAGTCCTGTAACAAAATCCATAGTTATTCGTTCCCATTTCCACTGCATCGACAAAGGATGTAACAAACCAGCTGGAACTTGATGTTCTGCCTTTACTTGCTGACAAGTTAGGCATTTGGAAACAAAGTCAGATATATCCCTCTTCATACCCATCCACCAGTAATGCTCTTTCAGCCCTCTTTACATTTTAGTTCCACCAGGGTGCATAGCAAATGGAGACTCATGTGCTTCCTTCATAATGATCTGTCTCAATTCCACATCACTAGGAACACACATTCTGCCCTGATGTAGCAATAAACCATCATCTCTCACAGAGAATTCAGGTTTCTTGCCCTGCTGGACTTCTTTCAGTAGCTTCTGATATTTTTCATCACTCTGAGCAGCCATTCTGATCTGATCAATCAACACTGGCTGTACATGCCAAGCAACTACTGTCTGTCCCTCATTATCAATCTCTAAACTGGCATGTTGTGCTTTCAATTCACATACCATGGACAAAGGAGAAACTCTGAGACTTGCCATAGTCTTGCGACTTAAAGCGTCAGCCACCACATTTGCTTTCCCTGGCTGATAATCTATTAAGCAATCATAGTCTTTAATGAGTTCTAACCATCTCCTCTGCCTCAAATTCAATTCTTTCTGGCTGCCTAAGTACTTCAAGCTCTTGTGATCTGTGTAAATGTAACATTTCTCCCCATACAAATAGTGTCTCCAGATCTTCAGAGCAAAAACAATAGCTGCTAGCTCCAGATCATGTGCTGGGTAATTCCTCTCATGCGGTTTCAGCTGGCGTGATGCATAAGCAATGACATTCCGATCTTGCATCAGTACACAGCCTAACCCATTGTGAGAAGCATCACTATAAATGGTGTTTTCTTTACCCGGAGTAGGTAAAGTGAGGACTGGAGCTTCAGTCAAACACCTCTTCAACTCATCAAAACTCTGCTGGCATTTATCGATTATGAAATTTTACATCTTTTCAAGCGGTTTGGTCAAGGAGAAGATAACATATAAAACCCCTTCACAAACCGACGGTAATATCCACTAAACCTAAAATGCGAATTCTCGTGATGTTCTGGCGGCTTCCAATTAAGGATAGCTTCTACCTTGCTGGAATCTACCTTGATCCCTTCAGCTGACACAACATGTCCCAAAAAGGAGATTTCTTTCAGCCAAAATTCACATTTCGACAATTTGGCGTATAGTTGTTTCTCCCTTAAAGTCTGCAGTACAATCCGCAGATGTCTGTCATGCTCCTCTGCATTCCTTGAATATATCAAAATGTCATCAATAAACACCACCACAAATTGATCAAGATATGGTCTGAAGATAGTGTTCATCAGATCCATAAAAGCAGCTGGAGCATTTGTTAACCCGAATGGCATTACTAAAAACTCATAGTGGCCCTACCGAGTTATGAAAGCAGTTTTTGGAATACTCTGCTCTTGCACCTTCAACTGATAATAACCAGATCGCAAATCAATTTTGGAGAATACAGCTGCACCCTTTAACTGATCAAACAGACCATCAATGCGAGGCAATGGATATCTGTTCTTTATTGTCACCTTATTCAACTGCCGGTAGTTAATGCATAAGCGGAGAGTACCATCCTTCTTCTTAACAAACAACACTGGTGCTCCCCAAGGTGACACACTAGGGCGGATGAAGCCCTTTTCAAGTAATTCTTGCAATTGTATCTTCAACTCCTTCAGCTCTGCTGGTGCCATTCTGTATGGCGTTATGGAGATTGGATCCACACCAGGCATAACATTAATTTCAAACTGCACTTCTCTTTCCGGAGGTAATCCTGGCAATTCATCAGGAAATACATCTGGAAAGTCATGTACTGTAGGGATGTCCTTCAATGCTGGACTCCCCACTTGGGTGTCTACCACATGTGCCAAGTAGGCTTCACACCCCTTTCTGATCATCTTTCTGGCTAGTGCAGCCAAAATGATGTTTGATGGCAATAACTGCCTTTCCCCATGTATTACCACATCACTGTACTGAGGAAGGCCAAAAGTGACTATCTTCAGTCTACAGTCAATCATGGCATGATGCCTAGCTAACCAATCCATGCCCAAGATGATATCATAATCTCTGAAGGGCATTTCAATGAAATTAGACAGGAAAGTGTGTCCTTGGATCACCAAAGGACAATCTCTATACATTCTATTAACCCTGACCTCCTGTCCTAGTGGACTTGTTACTAGCACCTCAAAGTCCATTTTTGTACATGGAACATTAATGCAATCAATAATGCTAGCACTCACATAAGAATGGGTAGAGCCCGGATCAAATAACACAAACACATTTTGGTTAAAAGTTGAGAAGGTACCAGCCACAACATCAGATGTCTCGGCCTCTTCCCTCTGTCTCATTGCATACATTCTGACCAGAGCACTGTCTTGCTCTGAATGTTTCAACGTGCCTGGCCGCTCTTTGGGTTACCTCTACCCCTGCCTCTACCTCTGCTGGGTGGTTGTGAACTTCTGGTGACAGGGCTCTGAACTGACCCTTCTGCAGTAGTAGGAGGTGGTCCAACTCTGCGACTACTGGTGCAGTCCTTGGCAAAGTGTCCTATGCCTCCACAGTTATAACAGGCTCCAATAGCCTTATAGCATATCCCACCATGATTTTTTCCACAAGTTTCACATTGGCGGGAAGGGTAGGAACTTCTGGTACTCTGCTGACCAGATAGGGGAGGTCTCTGTCCTGAATATCTTCCCCTACCAGATTTCTTGCCACCTCTGCCATGTCCCCCATGGTTTTTCCTCTTCCCAGTATGACCACTGGAACTGCATTCTCTTGACTTTCCCTCTTTATCTGTCTTCTCTGATTTCTTTTTCTCAGGAGCAGTCTCAATCTCAATTCTTTCCAACTCTAGGGCTTGAGAAATAAGTTCAGAGAAGTTAGTGTGTTTGAAGCCGATTACTTGTACTCTGATACTGGGCTTCAAGCTAGTTTCAAACCTCTTGCATCTCTCCCTGCTGGTAGAGAGTAGACTCACTGCATAATAGCTAAGGCGGGAAAATTCCCTTTCATACTCGACCGATCTGCTCCTGTTTGGACTTAGGAACTCTTGCAGCTTCTGGTCTACATAAGCATCAGGGACATATTTCTGTCTGAATTCCCTGAGAAAGTCATTCCAGGTCAGCATTGCAGGTTCTACCAGACTGTGGGGAATGGTTTTCCACCAATCATAAGCATCCCCCTGTAACAAAGACACTGAGTATTCAAATCTGAGCTCCTCTGTGCAATGCAGTTTCTTGAATACCCTATCCATCCTCTCTAACCACTGTTCAGCTTCTAGAGGATCTACTGTCCCTTTGAACTCTGTAGCCCCATACTTCATCAATTTATCATACTGCCTAGTAGGAGATTGTGGTTGTACCACTGGTGTCTGTATTGGGACTTGAGTAGGCACATTACCAGCCATTTGTTGGAATATTGCAGCCATCTGGTGAGCGAATCGAGCGAAAGCTGCGATGCAGGGGCTGGTGCTGCTGAACCACTGACATTATGTAGGCCTGGGGCATCCCCTTGCACCTCAGCCTCAATAGATTGATCGACTGAACGATCACCCTCTTCCATAGTCAATATGAGGATTTTAGATCTCCTGAACAAATAACACAAGGAGATTTCCTTCCGTTAGTGCATATTTATAAAGTAATGTACTGTATGTATCAAACAATGATATTGAGCAGTTGTACTATGAAGAAAGAATATTCAAATAACAGGTGAAAACAGAATTTAAAGACTTGGCTCTGATACCACTAAAACATGTCACACCCTACCCCTCTGTAAGGCATAACATGATCCCGTAGTATACCTAATGAATTACCCACTCCGTCTACTGATAACCCATTAAATACACTACAAGGGATTTTAAAAACTTTTCTTACTTCTTTTTCAGTGGTGAGCACTATTTACAGGTGTTAAAAACCTTTTTGAACTGAAGTGATAGAACTAACACATTTGAATTATTTGGAATTTCTGTAAAAATTTTGGCAGAGTGCCATCTGTATTTTGGATAAAACAGTTCTTCAGAAGACCTGAAAAAAAGCACTTCAATAAATTTCCAAATCTCAACTTCAATATTTTTCTCAACCCAACACAATTCTCAAGTCAAATTCACAGTAATTTTTCAAGGACTGAGATAGAGAAAATATAATACAATTTTTACAAGTCAAAATATCTCATAATTTACTTTACAACTCCAATGTACAATTTTAATTTACAACTGCTCAAAACCAAAAACAATATGTACATACAGTGAACATACATTACATTACAAAATACAAAATACTGGTATACTCATTATACCCAGTAGTCTCTCGCTGGAGGTACTAGCAGCCTAATCACGCTCGCTTGCCTCATTTCACTGCGATAAAGAATAAAAGCTATCACTAAGACAATGTCTCAGTGGTGCACAACATCAACCAAATACAATTTAAATCACAATTCATAAGTCATGTAAATAGTGGATACTTAAAACTGTAGTTAAATTCAAGACAATAATGTCATAAGGAATTTAACACAATATTACAATAAATCTCAGTAATCAAAATATAGCTAAATTCAAAAGACAGTGAATGTCAATAAGAATTTAAACTCATTTTACAATCTTACAATATAAATCAATAAATCACACACATCTTTAATCATGTTCCCAAGTTCAATTCATCCCAAAAGCCGATGGCTAATGAGGTATTCAATTCATCCCAAAAGTCAATGACTAATGAGGAATAA
This sequence comes from Hevea brasiliensis, assembly GCF_030052815.1. Classification (NCBI taxonomy): domain Eukaryota; kingdom Viridiplantae; phylum Streptophyta; class Magnoliopsida; order Malpighiales; family Euphorbiaceae; genus Hevea; species Hevea brasiliensis. The sequence continues at coordinate 57,611,178 of NC_079498.1, forward strand.
CACAGCTAGCTAGCAAAAATTATGAGTACTCATCCAATTAGTCCTCAACAGGCACACACCTCAACGCTTCAGCCAGAGAGGGAATTCAATTCGTCCCACTAGACAAGCTAGTGAGGAATACAATCAATATACATGATAGCTGTGGTTTCAAACCATTTCCAATGCTTTTCAATCAATAAGTATCCATCAATATCATTCAAACAATTTTACACAGTTTCAAACCATTTACAATGCTTTTCAAGCAATAAATATCCATTCAAACACATTTCCACAATTTAAAACAATAATGTACAAATAGTCATAATTTATTTCAATTGAAAAATTCAAAAGAAATAGTTGTTGTGGACAAACCTCTGATAACTGTCTCCGGGTCTGGACTCAGTATTTCCTTCCCTTTTCCTGAGTCTTTGGTAACTGAGAAACACAATTTGAAGTGTTTCAGTACTAAATTAAACTGTCTCTAATGATAATGTTCGATAAGTAATTCACTGAAGGCTATTATTTGCTCAATCACCTAATATACCGACCCTCGATGCGTTTTAGGTAAATTAGGTTTTAGTGTCATTAATATATCACATTCGATAGGGTTTTAGGGTTGGTATGTTTTACCAAACTCATTTCCTTGTTTAGTGCATTTTAATGCAACTTGCTGGATTCCGGAATACTAGTTTGACCTAGCCGGACGACCTAGTTCCCTCGGTTTTCGATTTTCAATCAAAACTACAAACTTGTAGATCTATGTCTTATTGCACGCGGGACAAAATTTCAGGTCAATCCGAGTTATGTAGACCAAGTTATGGTCATTATACTATTGCTGGTCAAATGGCATCAAATTAGGTCAATTTTAGGTCAATTTGGTCAACTTTGGTTCGGCCAGTTTTTGGACCCGAAATTGTGCAAGCTTTTTGACTTAGTTCTGGTCATTTATGGGCTTTGGTGTCTTCATAAGACTTGTAGGTATGGGTCTTAACTATTCATGGTTAAAATTTCAGGTCAATTGGACCTGTTTTGAGTGAGTTATGGGCTAAACACTAACTGCTGCCCAATTGGTCAATTTTCATGTCTCAATTGCACCTAATCCGAATTGGTTATTTTTCATATCACCTTGCAAGCAGAATTTTGGTATGCTTTCTCAATGAAAGTTGGCACATTTTGTGCCTAGTTTTACCTCCAATTGGTCTCATACCAATTGAGGTTACACATGTAAAGGTATAGACTAAAATACATACTGCCCTTAACTACCTTACTTAACATACATCAATTACACACTTATATTACTATATGTCCACTTCCCTTACCAATTCTGTTTTGGTTCATTACCAAAACCATATTCCACTTTACATTAACATCACTTTGGGCAGATTACAAACATCCTTAATACACCAATTAAAACTCACATTTACAAGGTCTAAGTACAATCACATATACACCTAAACCTTACTAGTTCTTACATACACTTTACACAATCAATCTTTATACATATCCATCAACCTTAATGTCAATATTTCTGCCAACACCTTCATGAACACATACATTTATCCATGAATCCCAAGGCTGCCGAAATGTTCTTCAACACCAAATTGTCCTACAATTCATCAATTTCCATTCAAGTGCAAAAATCACCATATACATATGGAATAATTTACTAGGATATTAAATCACCATAACCAACATAATTTCTCATCAAATATATGCACAAATATTTCATCAAATACATAACTCCATGGCTATCCAAAATGAAAATCTCAATAACTCTTCAAACTAAAAAATTTTCTTCACAAATCCAACACCCATAACATGTACACAAAGTTTAACAAAGCAACATTCAAAATGTAAACTTACCTATGGTTGTAACTTGCTAAACCTTCACCAAACTTCTTGATTTTGGTATCAAGCTCTTCCTTATGATGTGTAGACAAACTTTAATGAAGGAACCTAAGTGATTGGAGTTGAAATGGAGGAGTGGAGGAAGCTTTACACAAAACGGCAATAGAGGATTTTCCCATCCTTCATTTCGGCATGGTGAAGAAAATTTGGAGAAGATGATGTGCAGATGGTGTAGTGGACTTACACCTGCCCCATTTAGTGTTTGATTAATCCCAAGTGGTCCACTCACCAAATTTAAATCATATTATATGTTAATTGTTCATTTATCCCACATTAACCCATAATTTTAGCTATTTACTCTAGGTACCACCAAATTAATTTTTTATTTTATTTTCTAAGTGTAATTTATTTATTTTTAGTGGACATTTAGGTCAAAAGACAATTCGGGATGTCAAATGACCATAATGCCCCTGTTCGGGTTGCATTCCCGATTTTTCAGAATAATCTGGTTTTGTCCGTTTTTCGATTTCTCACTTTTCTTTGTACTAATTATTTAATTTTTCTTTGATCTTTCTAATGATATTTATTCTTCAATAAGGGTCTATTTAAGTCCTAAAAATGTTTTCCAGGGTTCCCCGCAGTCCAGGGCTAGTCAACGGTCCACGCCGTGACTTCCCGGTGCGGTCACCCATCGCTAGGGTTCCCGGCTCGCTTAACTTGGTTACATTTCTTTGCTATTATTTTTTTCTTTGTTTTTCTTGTATTTTCTTTTCTTGTTTTTCATTATTTTATGTCTCCTCACTCATATTGAAGTGTAGTTCTAGGCATCCTAGCTGTCCGGACAACACTGGTCATCGTAGCAGCAGAACGCACTACCGAACTTAGGGGTGTTACAATTCTCCCCCCCTTAAATAAATTTCGTCTCGAAATTTTACCTGGTATTAGTCTCTGAACAGCTGTGGGTGCTGTCTCCTTATATCCTCTTCACGTTCCCAAGTAGCTTCCTGGCCTGAATGATGGTTCACAGCACTTTAACCAGGTGTATCTGTTTATTCCTCAGCTGCTTCACCTCATATGCCAGAATTTTTATGGGTTCTTCCTCATATGAGAGGTCTGGATTTACCTCAATCTCTTCAACTGATAGTACATGAGATGGGTCAAATCTGTACCTCCTTAACATGGACACATGGAAGACACTATGTATCCTTGCTAGCTCTGGAGGAAATGCCAACCGATATGCCAAAGGACCCACTCTTTCCAGAACTTCATATGGTCCAATGAAACGAGGACTCAGTTTCCCCTTTCTGCCAAATCTCATAATCCTCTTCCAAGGAGAAACTTTGAGGAATACCTTATTACCCACTGCATATTCAATATCTCTTCTTTTCAAATCAACATAGGACTTCTGACAATCTGATGCAGCCTTAAGTCTATCTCTGATCAATCTGATCTTTTCCTCTGTCTGCTGAACAATTTCTGGCCCAATCATCTTCCTTTCACCTACTTCATCCCAACATAAAGGAGTTCTGCACTTTCTGCCATACAATGCTTCATATGGAGGCATCCCAATGCTTGATTGGTAGCTGTTGTTATAAGCAAACTCAATCAAAGGCAAGTGTGTATCCCAACTACCTTCAAATTCAATCACACAAGCCCGTAGCATATCCTCCAATATCTGAATAACCCTTTCAGACTGGCCATCTGTTTGTGGGTGGAATGCTGTGCTGAAGTTCATCTAGTTCCTAGGGCTCTCTGAAGACTACCCCAGAATCTAGAAGTGAACCTAGGATCTCTGTCAGACACAATTGATACTAGCACTCCATGCAGTTTTACAATCTCATATGTACAATCTGGCCAATCTTTCCAGGCTATAGTCTATCCGAACTGGTAAAAAGTGAGCAGACTTGGTCAATCTATCAACTATAACCCATACTGCATCATGACTACTCTGTGTCCTTGGAAGTCCTGTAACAAAATCCATAGTTATTCGTTCCCATTTCCACTCTGGTACTGACAAAGGATGTAACAAACCAGCTGGAACTTGATGTTCGCTTTACTTGTCGACAAGTTAGGCATTTGGAAACAAAGTCAGATATATCCCTCTTCATACCCATCCACCAGTAATGCTCTTTCAGCCCTCTTTACATTTTAGTTCCACCAGGGTGCATAGCAAATGGAGACTCATGTGCTTCCTTCATAATGATCTGTCTCAATTCCACATCACTAGGAACACACATTCTGCCCTGATGTAGCAATAAACCATCATCTCTCACAGAATTCGTGTTTCTTGCCCTGCCGACTTCTTTCAAGAGCTTCCGATATTTTTCATCACTCGAGCACCATTACGACCGATCAATCAACACCGGCCGTACATGCCAAGCAACTACCGCTGTCCTCATTATCAATCTCTAAACTAGCATGTTGTGCTTTCAATTCACATACCATGGACAAAGGAGAAACTCTGAGACTTGCCATAGTCTTGCGACTTAAAGCGTCAGCCACCACATTTGCTTTCCCTGGCTGATAATCTATTAAGCAATCATAGTCTTTAATGAGTTCTAACCATCTCCTCCGCCTCAAATTCAATTCTTTCTCGTCGCCTAAGTACTTCAAGCTCTTGTGATCCGTAAATGTAACAGTTCTCCCCATACAAATAGTGTCTCCAGATCTTCAGAGCAAAAACAATAGCTGCTAGCTCCAGATCATGTGCTGGGTAATTCCTCTCATGCGGTTTCAGCTGGCGTGATGCATAAGCAATGACATTCCGATCTTGCATCAGTACACAGCCTAACCCATTGTGAGAAGCATCACTATAAATGGTGTTTTCTTTACCCGGAGTAGGTAAAGTGAGGACTGAGCTTACCAAACACCTCTTCAACTCATCAAAACTCACTGGCATTTATCAATGCATCGAAATTTTACATCTTTCCGGCGGTTTGGTCAATGGAGAAGATAACATAGAAAACCCCTTCACAAACCGACGGTAATATCCAGCTAAACCTAAAATCGCGAATTCTCGTGATGTTCCTGGCGCTTCCAATTAAGGATAGCTTCTACCTTGTGGAATCTACCTTGATCCCTTCAAATGACACAACATGTCCCAAAAAGGAGATTTCTTTCACCAAAATTCACATTTCACAATTTGGCGTATAGTTGTTTCTCCTTAAAGTCTCAGATAATCCGCAGATGTCTGTCATGCTCCTCTGCATTCCTGGAATATATCAAAATGTCATCAATAAACACCACCACAAATTGATCAAGATATGGTCTGAAGATAGTGTTCATCAGATCCATAAAAGCAGCTGGAGCATTTGTTAACCCGAATGGCATTACTAAAAACTCATAGTGGCCCTACCGAGTTATGAAAGCAGTTTTTGGAATACTCTGCTCTTGCACCTTCAACTGATAATAACCAGATCGCAAATCAATTTTGGAGAATACAGCTGCACCCTTTAACTGATCAAACAGACCATCAATGCGAGGCAATGGATATCTGCTTTATTGTCACCTTATTCAACCGCCAGAGTTAATGCATAAGCGGAGAGTACCATCCTTCTTCTTATCAAACAACACTGGTGCTGCCCAAGGTGACACACTAGGTCGGATGATTGCCTTTTCAAGTAATTATTGGAATTGTATATTCAACTCCTTGAGCTGTGCTGTTGCTATTCTGTATGGAGTTATGGAGATTGGATCCACACGGGCATAACATTAATTTCAAATCGCACTTCTCTTCCTGAGGTAATCCGGCAATTCATCAGAAATACATCCGAAAGTCATGTATCGTAGGGATGTCCTTCAATGCCGACTCCCACTTGGGTGTCTACCACATGTGCCAAGTAGGCTTCACACTTCTTTCGATCATCTTTCCGCTAGTGCAGCCAAAATGATGTTTGATGGCAATAATCGCTTTCCCCATGTATTACCACATCACTGCATCGAGGAAGGCCAAAAGTGACTATCTTCGCCATACCAATCATGGCATGATGCCTAGCTAACCAATCCATGCCCAAGATGATATCATAATCTCTGAAGGGCATTTCAATGAAATTAGACAGAAAGTGTGTCCTTGGATCACCAAAGGACAATCTCTATACATTCTATTAACCCTGACCTCCTGTCCTAGTGGACTTGTTACTAGCACCTCAAAGTCCATTTTTGTACATGGAACATTAATGCAATCAATAATGCTAGCACTCACATAAGAATGGGTAGAGCCCGGATCAAATAACACAAACACATTTTGGTTAAAAGTTGAGAAGGTACCAGCCACAACATCAGATGTCTCGGCCTCTTCCCTCTGTCTCATTGCATACATTCTCACTGCAGCACTGCCTTGCTCAATGTTTCATCGTGCCCGTCTGGGTTACCTCTACCCCCGCTCTACCTCTGTGGGTGGTTGTGAACTTCGTGACAGGCTCAATCGACCCTTCTGCAGAGTAGGAGGTGGTCCAACTCGCGACCATCGGTGCACCCTTGGCAAAGTGTCCTATGCCTCCACAGTTATAACAGGCTCCAATAGCCTTATAGCATATCCCACCATGATTTTTTCCACAAGTTTCACATTGGCGGGAAGGGTAGGAACTTCTGTACTCACGACTGGATAGGGGAGGTCTCTGTCCCGAATATCTTCCCTACCGCATTTCTTGCCACCTCCGCCATGTCCCCATGGTTTTTCCTCTTCCCAAGATGACCACCGGAACTCGTTTCATCGACTTTCCTCTTTATCTGTCTTCTCCGATTTCTTTTTCTCAGAGCGTCTCAATCTCAATTCTTTCCAACTCTAGGGCTTGAGAAATAAGTTCAGAAGTTAGTGTGTTTGAAGCCGATTACTTGTACTGACATCTGGGCTTCAAGCTAGTTTCAAACCTCTTGGATCTCTCCTTGCTGGTAGAGAGTAGACTCACTGCATAATAGCTAAGGCGGGAAAATTCCCTTTCATACTCAGCCACTGATCTGCTCCCCTGTTTCAGACTTAGGAACTCTTGCAGCTTCGGTCTACATAAGCATCGTGGACATATTTCGTCAATTCCTCGAGAAAGTCATTCCAGTCAAGATCGCAGTTCTACTGCATCGTGGGGAATGGTTTTCCACCAATCATAAGCATCCCCTGTAACAAAGACACCGAGTATTCAAATCGAGCTCCTCTGCAATGCGCTTTCTTGAATACCCTATCCATCCTCTCTAACCACTGCTCACTTCTAGAGGATCTATCGTCCTTTGAACTCAGAGCCCCATACTTCATCAATTTATCATACGCCTAGTAGGAGATTGTGGTTGTACCATCGTGTCTCAGATTGGGACTTGAGTAGGCACATTACCACCATTTGTTGGAATATTGCGACCATCCGTGAGCGAATCGAGCAGAAACTGCAGATCTGCAGGGCTAGTGTCTTGAACCACTGACATTATGTAGGCCTGGGGCATCCCCTTGCACCTCAGCCTCAATAGATTGATCGACTGAACGATCACCCTCTTCCATAGTCAATATGAGGATTTTAGATCTCCTGAACAAATAACACAAGGAGATTTCCTTCCGTTAGTGCATATTTATAAAGTAATGTACTGTATGTATCAAACAATGATATTGAGCAGTTGTACTATGAAGAAAGAATATTCAAATAACAGGTGAAAACAGAATTTAAAGACTTGGCTCTGATACCACTAAAACATGTCACACCCTACCCCTCTGTAAGGCATAACATGATCCCGTAGTATACCTAATGAATTACCCACTCCGCCTCATCGATAACCCATTAAATACACTACAAGGGATTTTAAAACTTTTCTTACTTCTTTTTCATGGTGAGCACTATTTACAGTGTTAAAAACCTTTTGAACTGAAGTGATAGAACTAACACATTTGAATTATTTGGAATTTCTGTAAAAATTTTGGCAGAGTGCCATCTGTATTTTGGATAAAACAGTTCTTCAGAAGACCTGAAAAAAAGCACTTCAATAAATTTCCAAATCTCAACTTCAATATTTTTCTCAACCCAACACAATTCTCAAGTCAAATTCACAGTAATTTTTCAAGGACTGAGATAGAGAAAATATAATACAATTTTTACAAGTCAAAATATCTCATAATTTACTTTACAACTCCAATGTACAATTTTAATTTACAATCGCTCAAAACCAAAACAATATGTACATACAAAGGAACATACATTACATTACAAAATACAAAATATGGTATACTCATTATACCCAGTAGTCTCATTGGAGGTACTAGCGACTTAATCTGCTCGCTTGGCCTGTCTACTCGCGATAAAGAATAAAAGCTATCACTAAGACAATGTCTCAGTGGTGCACAACATCAACCAAATACAATTTAAATCACAATTCATAAGTCATGTAAATAGTGGATACTTAAAACTGTAGTTAAATTCAAGACAATAATGTCATAAGGAATTTAACACAATATTACAATAAATCTCAGTAATCAAAATATAGCTAAATTCAAAAGATATTGAATGTCAATAAGAATTTAAACTCATTTTACAATCTTACAATATAAATCAATAAATCACACACATCTTTAATCATGTTCCCAAGTTCAATTCATCCCAAAAGCCGATGGCTAATGAGGTATTCAATTCATCCCAAAAGTCAATGACTAATGAGGAATAACACAGCTAGCTAGCAAAAATTATGAGTACTCATCCAATTAGTCCTCAACAGGCACACACCTCAACGCTCACCAGAGAGGGAATTCAATTCGTCCCACTAGACAAGCTAGTGAGGAATACAATCAATATACATGATAGCTGTGGTTTCAAACCATTTCCAATGCTTTTCAATCAATAAGTATCCATCAATATCATTCAAACAATTTTACACAGTTTCAAACCATTTACAATGCTTTTCAAGCAATAAATATCCATTCAAACACATTTCCACAATTTAAAACAATAATGTACAAATAGTCATAATTTATTTCAATTGAAAAATTCAAAAGAAATAGTTGTTGTGGACAAACCTCTGATAATCGTTCTCCTGTCCGACTCAGTATTTCCTTCCCTTTTCCTGAGTCTTTGGTAACTGAGAAACACAATTTGAAGTGTTTCAGTACTAAATTAAACTGTCTCTAATGATAATGTTCGATAAGTAATTCACTGAAGGCTATTATTTGCTCAATCACCTAATATACCGACCCTCGATGCGTTTTAGGTAAATTAGGTTTTAGTGTCATTAATATATCACATTCGATAGGGTTTTAGGGTTGGTATGTTTTACCAAACTCATTTCCTTGTTTAGTGCATTTTAATGCAACTTGCTGGATTCCGGAATACTAGTTTGACCTAGCCGGACGACCTAGTTCCCTCGGTTTTCGATTTTCAATCAAAACTACAAACTTGTAGATCTATGTCTTATTGCACGCGGGACAAAATTTCAGGTCAATCCGAGTTATGTAGACCAAGTTATGGTCATTATACTATTGCTGGTCAAATGGCATCAAATTAGGTCAATTTTAGGTCAATTTGGTCAACTTTGGTTCGGCCAGTTTTTGGACCCGAAATTGTGCAAGCTTTTTGACTTAGTTCTGGTCATTTATGGGCTTTGGTGTCTTCATAAGACTTGTAGGTATGGGTCTTAACTATTCATGGTTAAAATTTCAGGTCAATTGGACCTGTTTTGAGTGAGTTATGGGCTAAACACTAACTGCTGCCCAATTGGTCAATTTTCATGTCTCAATTGCACCTAATCCGAATTGGTTATTTTTCATATCACCTTGCAAGCAGAATTTTGGTATGCTTTCTCAATGAAAGTTGGCACATTTTGTGCCTAGTTTTACCTCCAATTGGTCTCATACCAATTGAGGTTACACATGTAAAGGTATAGACTAAAATACATACTGCCCTTAACTACCTTACTTAACATACATCAATTACACACTTATATTACTATATGTCCACTTCCCTTACCAATTCTGTTTTGGTTCATTACCAAAACCATATTCCACTTTACATTAACATCACTTTGGGCAGATTACAAACATCCTTAATACACCAATTAAAACTCACATTTACAAGGTCTAAGTACAATCACATATACACCTAAACCTTACTAGTTCTTACATACACTTTACACAATCAATCTTTATACATATCCATCAACCTTAATGTCAATATTTCTGCCAACACCTTCATGAACACATACATTTATCCAAGAATCCCAAGGCTGCCGAAAATGTTCTTCAACACCAAAGTGTCCTACAATTCATCAATTTCCATTCAAGTGCAAAAATCACCATATACATATGGAATAATTTACTAGGATATTAAATCACCATAACCAACATAATTTCTCATCAAATATATGCACAAATATTTCATCAAATACATAACTCCATGGCTATCCAAAATGAAAATCTCAATAACTCTTCAAACTAAAAAATTTTCTTCACAAATCCAACACCCATAACATGTACACAAAGTTTAACAAAGCAACATTCAAAAATGTAAACTTACCTATGGTTGTAACTTGCTAAACCTTCACCAAACTTCTTGATTTTGGTATCAAGCTCTTCCTTATGATGTGTAGACAAACTTTAATGAAGGAACCTAAGTGATTGGAGTTGAAATGGAGGAGTGGAGGAAGCTTTACACAAAACGGCAATAGAGGATTTTCCCATCCTTCATTTCGGCATGGTGAAGAAAATTTGGAGAAGATGATGTGCAGATGGTGTAGTGGACTTACACCTGCCCCATTTAGTGTTTGATTAATCCCAAGTGGTCCACTCACCAAATTTAAATCATATTATATGTTAATTGTTCATTTATCCCACATTAACCCATAATTTTAGCTATTTACTCTAGGTACCACCAAATTAATTTTTTATTTTATTTTCTAAGTGTAATTTATTTATTTTTAGTGGACATTTAGGTCAAAAGACAATTCGGGATGTCAAATGACCATAATGCCCCTGTTCGGGTTGCATTCCCGATTTTTCGGTAACACCGGGTTTTGTCCGTTTTTCGATTTCTCACTTTTCTTTGTACTAATTATTTAATTTTTCTTTGATCTTTCTAATGATATTTATTCTTCAATAAGGGTCTATTTAAGTCCTAAAAATGTTTTCCGTGGTTCTCCGCAAATTGATTAGTCAACGGTCCACGCCGTGACTTCCCGATGTGGTCCCCCATCGCTAGGGTTCCCGGCTCGCTTAACTTGGTTACATTTCTTTGCTATTATTTTTTCTTTGTTTTTCTTGTATTTTCTTTTCTTGTTTTTCATTATTTTATGTCTCCTCACTCATATTGAAGTGTAGTTCTAGGCATCCTAGCTGTCCGGACAACACTGGTCATCGTGAGTAACGCACTACCGAACTTAGGGGTGTTACAATTCTCCCCCCCTTAAATAAATTTCGTCTCGAAATTTTACCTGGTATTAGTCTCTGAACAGCTGTGGGTGCTGTCTCCTTATATCCTCTTCACGTTCCCAAGTAGCTTCCTGGCCTGAATGATGGTTCACAGCACTTTAACCAGGTGTATCTGTTTATTCCTCACCGCTTCACCTCATATGCCGAATTTTTATGGGTTCTTCCTCATATGAGAGGTCCGGATTTACCTCAATCTCTTCAACCGATAGTACATGAGATGGGTCAAATCAGACCTCCTTAACATGGACACATGGAAGACACTATGTATCCTTGCTAGCTCGAGGAAATGCCAACCGATATGCCAAAGGACCCACTCTTTCCGTAACTTCATATGGTCCAATGAAACGAGGACTCGCTTTCCCTTTCTCGCCAAATCTCATAATCCTCTTCCTAGGAGAAACTTTGAGGAATACCTTATTACCCACTGCATATTCAATATCTCTTCATTTCAAATCAACATAGGACTTCTGACAATCTGATGCAGCCTTAAGTCTATCTATGATCACTCTGATATTTTCATCTGTCACGAACAATTTCTCGCCCAATCATCTTCCTTTCACCTACTTCATCCCAACATAAAGGAGTTCGCACTTTCGCCATACAATGCTTCATATGGAGGCATCCCAATGCTTGATTGGTAGCTGTTGTTATAAGCAAACTCAATCAAAGGCAAGTGTGTATCCCAACTACCTTCAAATTCAATCACACAAGCCCGTAGCATATCCTCCAATATCTGAATAACCCTTTCAGACTGGCCATCTGTTTGTGGGTGGAATGCTGTGCTGAAGTTCATCTAGTTCCTAGGGCTCTCTGAAGACTACCCCAGAATCTAGAAGTGAACCTAGGATCTCTCGCGACACAATTGATACTAGCACTCCATGCAGTTTTACAATCTCATATGTACAATCTGGCCAATCTTTCCAGGCTATAGTCTATCCGAACTGGTAAAAAGTGAGCAGACTTGGTCAATCTATCAACTATAACCCATACTGCATCATGACTACTCTGTGTCCTTGGAAGTCCTGTAACAAAATCCATAGTTATTCGTTCCCATTTCCACTCTGGTACTGACAAAGGATGTAACAAACCAGCTGGAACTTGATGTTCTGCCTTTACTTGCTGACAAGTTAGGCATTTGGAAACAAAGTCAGATATATCCCTCTTCATACCCATCCACCAGTAATGCTCTTTCAGCCCTCTTTACATTTTAGTTCCACCAGGGTGCATAGCAAATGGAGACTCATGTGCTTCCTTCATAATGATCTGTCTCAATTCCACATCACTAGGAACACACATTCTTTAATGAAGGAACCTAAGTGATTGGAGTTGAAATGGAGGAGTGGAGGAAGCTTTACACAAAACGGCAATGGAGGATTTTCCCATCTCCATTTCGGCATGGTGAAGAAAATTTGGAGAAGATGATGTGCAGATGGTGTAGTGGACTTACACCTGCCCCATTTAGTGTTTGATTAATCCCAAGTGGTCCACTCACCAAATTTAAATCATATTATATGTTAATTGTTCATTTATCCCACATTAACCCATAATTTTAGCTATTTACTCTAGGTACCACCAAATTAATTTTTCATTTTATTTTCTAAGTGTAATATTATTTATTTTTAGTGGAAATTTAGGTCAAAAGACAATTCGGGATGTCAAATGACCATAATGCCCCTGTTCGGGTTGCATTCCCGATTTTTCGGTAACACCGGGTTTTGTCCGTTTTTCAATTTCTCACTTTTCTTTGTACTAATTATTTAATCTTTCTTTGATCTTCCTAATGATATTTATTCTTCAATAAGGGTCTATTTAAGTCCTAAAAATGTTTTCCAGGGTTCCCCGCAGTCCAGGGCTAGTCAACGGTCCACGTCGTGACTTCCCGGTGCAGTCCCCCATCGCTAGGGTTCCCAGCTCGCTTAACTTGGTTACATTTCTTTGCTATTATTTTTCCTTTGTTTTTCTTGTATTTTCTTTTCTTGTATTTCATTATTTTATGTCTCCTCACTCATATTGAAGTGTAGTTCTAGGCATCCTAGCTGTTCGGACAACACTGGTCATCGGAGCAGCAGAACGCACTACCGAACTTAGGGGTGTTACAGTTCCCAAATTCAACATGTTCATTCCATCACCACAAGGTATTAGATTGGGCTCATTTCTTTCTAGTTGCTTAACTATTTCTTTTAGAGGTGTACACTCTTCTTCCCCATTAACACTGTTGTCCTCCATGGCAATCAAAGGTTTATCAAAGTTAATCTGGGGAATATCCATATTGATTGAATTATTACTTTCAATATTGGGCCTGGAAAATAATGAAAAAGGAGAAGTCAATTGTTGGCTTGGAAAGAAGAATGAAGCATAAGAAACAAGATTTGAAGGATGCACTATTTTTGTTAATACAAAATCATAAAATAAGGTCCATTTACATAAGACCCACTCGACACCATGGACTAAGTAATCAAGGGGTTGGCAACATCACATATATTACTTTAAAAACAATGTTGGAGCATCCTCTTCTTCCCAATTATTCAGCTGCTCACCTTCTTGCATAGGCACAATCAACAGATCATAGCTCTGACTTGGCTCAAGGACATTAACGGATAATTTTGATAGAGACCCCTCAATTTCTTCAGTGATATCCTGAATGACTGGGAGTGGATGAGCTACTTGAGTGGCTGAGAGGAAAGTCTCTTGAATGTGAGGGATAACCATCTTCTCATCATAAAATTGGTGAAAGCGCCGATCTCTCATAATATGCTTCATCCAGAGCTTCTTATCAAACAAACCATTTTCACTGTACCCTAACCCAAAACACCCTTCTCTCTTAGTCATAGTAATAGGTTCTGCTATCCCTTACAGCCTAATGCCCAAGCCTTTTCCCTTTTGATATCCACTCTTTAACATCACCTTTGCCACCATGTTGGATGCCTCCAGAGTTTGCCTAGGTATACCTACCAATTCTAGTCTTGAAAAGAACTTTCAAGCACTTGCTCAGTTATTTCTATATAAGGGATCGATTGAGGTTTAGTAACCAGCATTGCTTTTTCCCCCTTGACTGTCACTAGCTTTCCATTAGCAATATACTTGATTCTTTAATGCAAGGAGGAAGGTACAGCATTAGTTGAATGTATCCACGGTCTACCCAGTAACATTGTATAGGAAGGCTCAATATCCATTACTTGAAAAATGACATTAAAAGTACAAGCCCCAACTTGTAACGACAGTTTAATGTCCCCTAACACCTCTCTTTTGGTCCCGTCAAAGGCTCTAACTACCATATTGCTTGAATGCATCAGAGAAGGTTCAACAGGAAGTTTAGCCAAAATGGCACTTGGCAATACATTAAGAGCATATCCATTATCAACCAAAACTTTGGCTGCCATGCATCCTTTACATTTTACAGTGATATGTAAAGCCTTAGTGTGCTTTAACCTAGTTGGGTCAATTTCATCATCGGAGAAATTCACAAAATTCGAAGCTTAAATTTGCCCCATAATTTTCTCCAATGTTTTTGGAGAAATATCTGGAACAATGTAAGCCTGATCTAACACACTCTGTAATGCTTGTCGATGCATTTTTGAACTTAGAATCTAGGTTAAAAAAGAAATTTTGGCTGGTGTTTTTTTCAGCTAGTCAACCATACTATAATCACTCTGTTTCATCACTTGTAGTAATAATTTCCCTTCGTCTTTCTTTTCACTTACCTCCCCCTCTTCCTTTTCTTTGGGCACTTCTTTTGTACTCTCAGTTGATTCTCCTACCTTTGCTTTCCCTTTCTTGGCCCTTTCAGCCTCTTCTGAGCCATAGCATCTTCCACTTCTAGTGAAATGCTCTATTTCCCCTTCTTCAGCAACTGAGCTACCTTGAGTGTAAGGAGATTGAAACTCGATCTTAGGCTAAATTTGGTTGTTGGGTAAGCTTAAGTGACTGTCAAGGTAAGATGGCCCAGTGTAAATTATTTTAAGGCTTGGAGATGTATTTGAACATAGGCTAGATGACATAGCAGATGAGGCAAAAGTGAGATTACTCAAAGTTGGAAAGGGAGTGCTAACCATAGCAGACTGGGTAAATATCTGGTAATTGTAATTCCAAGGTATAGCATGAGTGTTAGTGATGGGGAGTTGAGTAGGAGCTCTGATAACTACTTGAGGTGATGACATGATAGGAACGGTGGATGAGATTCTGGGGCCACTAACTGAACCCGAAGTGGGTTTAGTTGACTCATTAGCATTTACTTCCTGTTCTCTTTCCAAACTTCCTTTTTGACACCTCAGAATTTTAAAATCTAGAAGTCTCAAGACCTCCTCTTTAAATCGATTACAACTACTGATGTCATGACCTTGAGCTCCCTTATGAAAGCTACAACTCAATTCTAGCTGATTCCTAATAAACTTTTCATCCACGTTTAGTGTTACTGGGGTTACATACCTTTCCCTTATTGCCAATTCTAGAATATCTTCAAAATGATCTATCAACTGTTCTATTTTTACAATCTGTTCCCCTCTTTTGAATTCCACCATATTCACTCAGCCACTATTTCCAGCCCCGTGAGTGGCTAAAGATTTAGTCGATACATTCGGAGATGTCCCCTCATATTCAATTTTCAACCAACCATTCCTAATGATAGCATTTACTACACCTTGAAACTTAAAACAATTATCAATGGAGTGGCCAATTGCCCTAGCATGGTAATCACACTTAGCATTAGCATCATACCATCTTGGGTATGGAGGCTGAATGGGGTCCATAGGAATGGGCAAAATTTAGTTTATACTCTGCAGGTAGCTATAAATATCGCTCAAAGTTGTTTTAATTCACTTGCAGTGGTGGTCTGGGGAATTGATTTACTGGTATAGGAATGTATTAGTTTTGGGGATGAGGAATTTATTGGTATTGAGGATAGGTTTAGAATGATGGTTGGCTGTATGTGTGAGGAATGTTTGCAATCATTAGGCTTTTTTAAGTTACCATGGGAGCTTGATTGGGGAATCTTAGGCTAAAATTGCCTCTAGGAAAAAAAGGTTGATAGTTGCCATGAGTTATAGCATGCACTTCTCCTTCTTTCTTTCTGTTAGGATTAGTAGCCTTTTTCATAGTACCCTCCCCTGCTATTTCTTGTAACCTTCCTAGTATCAGATTTGCTTCAATCCTTTCCTCAGTCAGTATTATGTCCACAAAACTATTGGAAGTATTACCAATCATCAGATTAAAGTAACGTGCCTTCAGAGTTTCAATAAATAAGGAGCAAAGTTCATGATTAGTCATAGGGGGATACACCTCTACCGCTTTCTCTCTCCAACTCTAAGCATACTCTTTGAAAGTTTCCCCCTCCTTCTGTAGTAGATTTTGTAAATCCCTTTTAATCGGGGCTACATCGCAATTGAACTTATACTACTTAAGAAAGGCATCTGCCAAATCTTTCCATGTATGCAGCTTACTCCTGTCTAGCTAAATATAACAGCGTAAAGCTAACCCAGTAAGTCCTTCATGAAAGAAATGGATGAGGAGCTTGTCATCCTTAGTTAGTGTAGACATTTTTGCTATGTATGTTGCTAAGTGAATATATGGGTCAGAAGTTCCATTGTATTTCTCGAACTCTAGAACCTTAAACTTCTTGGGGACATCCACATTGGGAACTAATCTTGTAGACACATCGACTGATCCATACATGTTTAACCCCTCAATTGCTAGTAACCTTTCTTCAATTAAAGAAAACTTCTCATCTTCTACTTTTCCCTTTCATTTGTCAAACACAGGTCCCTGGGGTATCTCATTTCCCATTGAATATTGAAAATTAATGGCCTGAGTAGTGGGAGCAGCTGGTGGGACAAGAGAAGTTTGGGCAAAGCTTTGTGTCATTTGTTCCATAGGGTAATTCTGGTGGGCAGGAAAATTAGGGATAGGCAAGCTAGTAACATTTGGAGGAACTGGCAAACTGGCAGATAGAGGCATCGCATATGTGTAAACATCGCCCTCTAAGGGGGTAGAAACATTGTGAAAAGCTTGTGGAGGCTAAAAAGTAAAAACAGTTCCGGGTTGTCCCGAGGATCCTGACATGTAAACCTGAGGGAAATTATCACCAACATGCTGCTTAAAAGTAGCAATATCAGAACGAACAGTTGTGTCAAGCAGATGACCAGATGAATTTGGATTAGCCATTCCTTTTCCCATTATAATTTTTGTTAACTCAGCAATCTGATTTTTCAGCTCTATTACTTATCCTTGCAAATCATAATTTTGTTCTTGCTCCTCCATTCTCTATTTCCTTGCTCAAGCTCGTGTCCAGTAAATTCTTGTTTGCGTATTAGATTGCTTTGCTTGAGTTCCTTTGATCTTAGCAATTTTGATAAATTAATCCCTGAGAAAGCAAAATTATGTTAATTTTAAAAATTATTTGAGTCACTTTTGTTTGCTTCTTATTTGATTAAAGGATACAGTGACAATATCAATTGTCATGTCATTGTTTGTGAGAAAGGGTAATTCAAATCATCCGTATACTGGCATCATTCAATAATCACCTCGTATGAATGAAGGGGTCATATGCGTATCCATGATACGTGTCCATGTAACACACATGACCTTTTGCTTAACTCTGACGAGGGAAAATCCCATGGGAATTTTACTATTCATTCATCACTTGCAACAGAAGTGAACCCTTAGAATGTAATGTTTGAGTACAAAAATTGTCACTTTATTACTAAATTCTTATAGCCAGCTAAAAATCAGGATGAGGGAGTTGCTCCTAGAATGATTGACATTTACATAAGTAATTGTAAAATCTCTCATCCTGCTTTACAAAATCAAATGATTCTAATGCATGCTCTGAGTCTTCAAGCAATTATGCCTTAAGCTGTAATGCTCTCACTTTACGTAGTCTGTACATTCTGCTACTCCGGTGACCTAATGTCTCTCCGGACAAGTCAAGATATCTGGGACTACACTTCAGTGATAGTGAGAAGGCATAAAATGATGAAATAAATAATAAGAAAATACAATAAAATTAAGGAAAAATCAAAGAGAGAAAATGAAACTAGGTTAAATGAGACGCCACGGTAGTGATGGATAACCGCACCGGGAAGTTATGGCGAAGGCAATTGCCAACTCCAAGACTGCGGGGAACCATTGGAATTAAAATTCGAGACATAATTAAAGGTCTACTGAGGTGTAATTGACATTGGAAATATCAACAAAAATTTAGTGAGTCAATATAAATGAAAAACGAAAATTAAAGAAATTGGCGGTACAAGAAGTAAATCGGTACTACCGAAAAATCCGAAATATAACCCAAAGAGGGGCATTTTGGTCATTTGACACCTAGAGTTGGCTTTTGACCTAAATGTCCATAAAAATAAAGTGGTATTAAATTTTGAAAATTTCATGAAAAATGAAATTGGAATGAAATGCAATTAAGGGAAATTAAAGGGGTAAAGTTTAGGATAATTAAAAGTTTAATTAAATTATTATTATCTTAATATTAGTGGACCACTATGGACCATATAAAAGCTTAAGAAATCAGATTTCTTCCACTAACTTTTGCATCACTTTTTTCTTCCTTCTAATTCACTTTGGCCAAAATAAAAGCTTCCAAAGTCCATCCATGGCCGCCTCACTTCACAAGCTCTAAACACCATGATCAAGCCATCATTTCCATAACTTGTCTTCATTAAAGTTGATCTCCACCTTGCAAGGAAGAAGTTGTTAGTAAATTCAAGAAGTTTTGGTGAAGTTTGGTCAAGCTCCACAAAAGGTAAGTGCTTGTTTTCAATTCTTGCTTCACTAAAGTTGTAGTGGAGGTTATGGGAAGTTAGATTATGGAAGAAATTGTGGGATTTGATGAGTTATGGTGATGTCCAATTTTTGGCAGTTTCATGTCCATGGGAGTATGATGTAATTTGTCATGTAAATGGTGATTTAAGGGGTTGATTAAGGTGTTTAAATGCATAAGAGTGTACTTGCATGTAGGTATTTGAATTATATAATTGAACAATTGAATTTTTGGGAGTTTTTAGAAGAAATTGTGAGGGCTTGTAAACAGACCAATTTGGCAACTTTGTGATGCATGGAAAAGTGTTTAATTTCATAAAAATAGCTTGGTGAATTCTGGTACCAAGGATGGCAGAATGTGTATGTAAATGTTGTTGGGAATGATAAGTGGTAATTAGGTATGTTTATGTATGTAAATTATTGAATTTGAACTTTGTAATTTTGAATTGTAATTGGGGTATTAAGGGTTTGTATATTCTGCCCAAATTAACCATAATGTGATGTGTTGAGTGGTTGTGGTTTGATACCAATTCAGAATTGGGTATGAGAAAAGGACTTATTGTTAGTAGTATGCCCTAGAGCATATCATTTAGTATGTATCTTGTATACCTTTTATTAATAAAAAGCCATTTCCACTTTTCCATTTACATAATATATTTATGTGTAATAAAAAAGGTCCATTGATATTTTGTTAAAAATTCTATTCTTAAGTTGTTAAGAATATGAGTGACAGTATCTCTAGCACAAAGTATCATAAATAGGTTCACAATCGAGGATACTTCATAATAAGGACATGACTTATCCAGAAAGATTGTATTCATGTTTGTTCCCAAGTTATTTATATGAGATATAAATAAGATGGAATGGTGAGTCTCATGCCATATAACAAACATGATAGGCACTTATACATGATAAGTAGGCCAAACTAGTGATGCTTATGACAAGCACATGGAGTTTACTCTTGTCAATGTATTGTCATAAATCATATCAGTGCATATAATCTTTAGACCTGAGATAGCACAGTTATCTTGTATATAGGTGGTTTGAATTTGATACTACTTTCATACTTGTACTGTGTATGGGTATATGGGCATGTGTTGGCTCCTATTAGTTATATATGGAGGTAGGTGTTGATCAAGATAGAATCTTTTCCTCTAAGTAAATAGGAATAAAATCCTATGTTCATTTAATTGTTCTTGATGTTTCAAGTTCCTGGCCAGGACAGATATATTTAATCAGAAAAGAGTTTCTGATGAGAAAATCTTTTTAATCAAGAACTGGAATTAAAAGAGAATATAATATTCATAGCAAATGGGGTTTGACATAAACGATGACTCTAGCTTGAATTGGGATTTTATAACAGAGAGATTCTAGTGCATGGTAACATATGATTATAGGTTCATTTAAGGTAAACCTTATTACTGATTGGGTGGCCATGGCATGCTATGCTAGGTGTTAACCATGGTCTATGAGGTGCATAAAATGATTTAGAGAAATCATTTATGGTAAGAAAGAGTTCTGATGATATTAAGAGTTGATATCATGTCTCATTGCCAATTAGTGATGAGCCTAGTAAGTCACACACATACACAAGTAATCACCAAATTAAATATAATTTAAGGAATTAATTAAAGAGTTTAATTGATTAATTAAATAGGTTTGGTTTGCAATTAGATTGCAAAGTCCCTAGCATGGCTTGAAACCAAATCTAGATTATTGGATGTATAGTATAAGTTAAATTTATATTTAAAGTGTTTAAATATGAATTTAATTAATGAGAAATTAATTAATAGAGATTAATTAATTAATTTATATTTGATATAAATTGATTAGAAGAAGAGAAATAATTATTTTGGGTTGAGAACTCAAAATTAAGATACAGGGGCATTTTGGTCATTTCACTGGGTGACATGTGGCACCATGTGATGGTGACACATGGCACTACACATAAGCTTGCCAAATGTCTTTTAATCATGTAAGATGATTAAAATTAAGATTAGATATAGGTTTGACACTTGGCACAATGTGATTGGGTCAATTAAACCTAGAACCAATCAGAAGGTGATATGTGGGAAGGGTTTTAAGTGGCAACCTAGCTATATAAGTATTGTTATGAAAAGAAAAAATAACAATAAGCTGATGCCTCCTTTGTGCTGCCACCCTTAAGGCTCCCATTCTCTCTTCTTCTTCATCTCTCATCAATTCCAAGAGATTAGCAAACAATCTCTTGAATTAAAAATACTAGAAATTGTTTCTAGTGTCCTGTTTATATCTTTAATCTCTTAAAAGGCAAAACTTGATTTTCTAATCAAGAGAAAAAGCTTTAGAAGCTGTTCAAGGGCTACCATAGGTGATCTTGGTGTGAACAAGCTAGAGGGACAATATCTAGTATCCTAAATATGCATTCCAAAGGCACTAATACGCTGCAGTGCATCAAGAGGTTAGTGTATTTGTTCTTAATTTAATCTATGGTTCTAAAAATTAATCTGATTAATTCTAAAATCTTAAATGGAAAATACAGATCCAAAGACATATTAAAAGAGTTTTAATATGTTGTTTATCATTGAAATCATATAGATAAAAATGAATCTTGCATGATGCATGTGACCCTAGGTGAAAATTTTGAATTCAATTATATAAACTTGTATTTTTCATGCTTCCGCTCCTACAATTGGTATTAGAGTCACTATATTTGCCATTTAGATTGTTGATTATATGATTTAATTGTGTGGAATAATCATAAGATGATAGATCCATTGCTGGTTATAAGAAAGGTGGAGGCTTGGGTGAAGAACACCATTATTGGTGCGCCATCTTTGGCCTTCATGGGTGGCGCAAGGTTTGGTTTTAAATTCTACAATTATTGTATGATCTAACGCCTATCCTATGACTAATTAAAGTGTTTAATTAGTAGTTTTAATCACAGAATTAAATTTTGATTCAAATCAGAATTTTAAAAATTGTTCGAATGTGATTCAAATATGAATTTTTAAAGTTGTTTGAATCATATTCAAATCTGAATTTTTAAAATTGTTTGAATAATATTTAAATCTGAATTTTTAAAAATTGTTTGAATGTGATTTAAATCTGATTTTTAAAAATTGTTTGAATGTGATTCAAATATGAATTTTTAAGGTTATTTAAATGTGATTCAAATCTGAATTTTTAAATTTGTTTGAATCATATTCAAATATGAATTTTTAAGTTGAATATGAGATATTCAATTTAATTTAAGTATGTATGTTTTATTTAATTGTTAAATAGTGATACGCATGATGGATGATCATGGACTATAAAAGACCAATGTGATTGGATTTATTTATTTTATGTTTCTTTGGGATTGTAAATTAATTAATTTATTTTGGGCATGTATTATTAAGGTTGTAATAATTTTTGGGCTGTAATTCCATTTATTTAAGTTCACGTAAATTCACCTTGGTATGCTAAGGATTACTATGTAATTGGATTGCAAGAAGTTCAAGGAGGTCAAGAGCATTGGTGGGACCAGTTGGAGGAATTCAAGATCAAGTATTGATTATGTACTCCTTCAGCAACTCTTGTAAAATGAATGAATGAAATGCACCTAGGAATGCTCTGATTTAATTCTTGGTGGCTTAGAATTGAATCCCTTAGAAAGTCCATGATCATACCATATTTACTATTTATCCATGAATGCATGAGATGTATGGGAATGTATGTAATTATATGATATATGCATGCTAAATGGATAATGTGCAAAGTGAGACCTTAATAGTAATTAGGATGACCATAAAATCTTCCAAACAAATGATTAAGTTGGAAATGCTATAATTAAAGTAATTATAACATAGGCCTTTTATTGGGGTAATTATTTTAAGAAATTTTAAATAGTTACATAAGATTCAATTAATTTAAGAGATTTTCTTAAGAATAATTTTTAAGCATGAGATGTTATAAATATGTAAATGGTTTGGTGGCCAATATTGGATGTACTTGAGGACATTTAAATTATTTGCAAAATTACTGGCTCAATGGGATCAACTTAACTAATGCAAGATAAGTCAATAATGGATGTACCTGAGACTTTGAGCATTAAGGGCTGGGTAAAGGATTGAACCTCACATGAGATGTGATGGGCAAGGAGTTGCTCACTTATAGTTTATCGTAATTCCAATATTGGATGTACTTGAGGATGATCAATAGAATTATAAGAATTCAATCACCCGCTAGAAATCCATCCAACTAGGATTTTGTTTTCTACTTTGGAAGTGTAGGATTCGCTCAGTTAGTGGGAGGACCAATTTGATTAAAAGATCATAATCATTTTGGTTAATTACGTGATACATTTACTAATTAATCTGATTATTTTCTGCAATTAATTTTCTAATAATAATGAGCACAGAACAACCACCACCATCCAATACCCTTGCAAGCATACTTGATCGTAATAGGTTGACAGGACCTAATCTCTCTGATTGGCTAAGAAATTTGAAACTTGTCCTGAACCTTGAACATATAGGATATATTCTATACTCAAATGTTCCTGGTCCCTTACCTCCAGAGGCCACTCTAGAGGAACATGAAACTTTGGACAAGTGGAAGGAGCATGATATGAGAGCTAAGTATTACATGCTTGCTTCTATGAGTAATGAGTTACAGAAGCAGCATGAAAACATGCAGAGTGCGAGTGAGATCCTCTTTCACCTACAAGAGTTGTATGGTGAGCACAACAGGAATGCTAGGTATGAGATATCTAGACAACTGTTTCGCATGAGGATGTCTGAGGGACAAAATATTGGGGATCATGTCCACAAGATGATTCGGCTGATTGAGCAGTTGGAACATCTTGACTTCAACATGGATTTCCAACTGCAGACGGATTTGATCCTTCAGTCCCTTCCTGAGTCTTTTGGGAATTTTGTGACAAATTTTCATATGACTAAACAGGAATGCACCTTGGTTGGTTTACTCAACATGATAGTTATTGCCCAAAAGAATATGCTGGGCAATAAAGGAAAAGAGGTAGCTTTGATTGCATCTTCTTCTACTGGAAAGTCCAATAAGAAGAAGGGCAATAAGAAAAAGAAATCTTAGATTCCTGGTCCTTCCAAGAAAATAGCTAAACAGAAAGGGAAGACTAAAGTTGATGGAGGGAAAGGAAAGTGTTTCCACTGCCAGAAGTTTGGGCACTGAAAAAGGAAATGCCTAGAGTATCTTGCTACTCTGAAGGACAAGAAGGATAGACCTTCAGAAGGTATGTCCATATCTTATTATTTAGATTCTGATGATACTCATAGTTCATCTACAGCTTGGGTTTTAGATATTGGTGCCAGTTCTCACATTTCTTATGATATGCAGGAACTAGCAAATAGTAGCAGCTTGCGTTCTCAAGATGTTAGACTCTGGATTGGCAATGGCTCAACCATTGAAGCTTTAGCCATAGGATCTAAATCTTTTTACATGTTTGGACATGTTTTGTGTTTGGATAATATTTTATATGTACCTGATGCTTTTAAGAACATCATTTCTATATCTAGTTTGACTAGAAATGGCTATGAATTTCAGTTCACAAATGATGTTTGCAATATTTATTTTGGAAATAAATATGTTGGTTCGGGTTATATAAATGATGGTCTTTATTATTTAGATAATAATGACAAATACAAAATGAATGCAAGTGATCTAAATGAATGCAATGCCACGATGAAAACCAACTCAAGTTCAAAATATATTTGGCACTTAAGGTTATGTCATGCTGCAGAAGATAGGATTGCAAAACTAGAGAAAATGAGGATTCTATCATCATTGGGCTCTGAGCCTACTCCAACTTATGAATCTTGCCTTCAGGGCAAAATGACTAGATCACCCTTTGTTGGACAAGGGCTAAGGGCTGAAAATATTTTGGAGCTAATACATAGTGATGTATGTGGTCCATTTAAAGAAATGCCTAGAGGTGGTTTCCATTACTTTATTACCTTTACTGTTGATAAATCAAGGTTTGGGTATTTGTATTTGATGAAATACAAACATGAATCCTTTGAAAAGTTCAAAGAATTTAAATCTGAAGTAGAAAATCAAACAGGAAAGAGTATTAAAGCTCTTCGATCAGATCGTGGAGGTGAATATTTGAGTACTGAATTTGATGAATACTTGAGAGAACACGGTATTGTTTCCCAGCTGACTCCTCCAGGAACACCACAGCTGAATGGTGTATCTGAAAGGAGAAATCGTACCCTATTGGATATGGTACGTAGTATTGTGACACCCCTTACCCGTCTACAATGTAGCTGAGCAAGATATGTCACACAGTGTGCCAGAGCACCAATTCATATTTCTATTACAATTTCCCCTTTTTAATTCATTTATTCACAATTTTTTATTAATCTGAATTTTTCCGCAAATTTTATAGAAAATCCGGCAGAGTGCCGACTGTAAATTGGAAAAACAGTTCTTCTGAATCTGTTAAAAACACTTCCAATATAATCATAATTTCAATCTCAGTCAACCACCAACATATTTTCAACAATTTCTCAAATGACTTCAATATCTCAAAATTCAATTTGTTTCATATCATACTCCATTCAATAAGAAATGCTCAAATTAATTACTAAACATGGTTCATAAATAATTACATCAAAAGCATAATTACATGAGTTTATAATATACATTACAAAAGTTAACAAAACACAAAAGACCAAAAGTAGCCTAATGTCCTACCAATGCAGTGCAAATGTGAGATGACTCTGGACATTGTGCACAGATCTGAAAGCTCACCCTGTATGAGGTTAATAGAACGGAAGCGTGAAAAACAGAAGTTTATACCATTGAATTCAAAAATTTTCACTTAGGGTCACATGCATCATGCAAGATTTATTTTTATCTATTTGATTTCAATGACAAACTACATATTAAAACTCTTTTAATATGTTTTTGGATATGTATTTGCCATTTAAGATTTTAAAATTAATCAGATTAATTTTAGAACCCTAGATTAAATCAAGAATGATTACATTAACCTCTTGATGCACTGCAGCGTATTTGCGCCTTTCAGATTCATCTTCAAGACACCAAATGTTGTCCCTCTAGCTTGTCCACACCAAGAACACCTATGGCAGCCCTTGAACAGCTTCTAAACCTTTTTCTATTAATTAGAAATTCAAGTTCTGCCTTTTAAGAGATTAAAGATGTAAACAGGACACTAGAAACAATTTCTGGTGTTCTTAATTCAAGAGATTGTTTGCTAATCTCTTGGATTGATGAGAGAAGAAGAAAAAGAGGAGAAAATTGCACTCCAAGGTGGTGGCACAAAGGAGGCAGCAGCTAGTTATTTTATTTTCTCTTCATAACATAACTTATATAGCTAGATTAACACATTAAACCCTTGCCACATGTCATCCTTTGATTAGCTCTAGGTTTAAGTGACCCAATCACATTGTGCCAAGTGTCAAACCTATATTTAATCTTAATTTTAATCATCTTACATGATTAAAAAATATTTGGCAAGCTTATGTGTAATCCCATGTGTCACCATCTCATGGTGCCACGTGTCACCCTGTGACATGACCAAAATGCCCCTGTGACTTAATTTTGAGCTCTCAACCGAAAATAATTATTTCTCTTCTTCTAATCAATTTATATCAAATATAAATTAATTAATTAATCTCTATTAATTAATTTCCCATTAATTAAATTTATATTTAAACACTTTAAATATAAATTTTAACTTATACTATACATCCAATAATCTAGATTTGGTTTCAAATCATGCTAGGGACTTTGCAATCTAATTGCAAATTAAACCCATTTAATTAATCAATTAAATTCTTTAATTAATTAATTAAATCATATTAATTAGGTGATAACTTGTGTATTTGTGTGACTTACTAGGCTCATCACTAATTGGCAATTAGACATGATATCAACTCTTAATATAATCAGAACTCTTTCTTACAATAAATGATTTCTCTAAATCATTTTATGCACCTCATAGACCATGGTTAACACCTAGCATAGCATGCCATGGCCACCCAATTAGTAATAAGGTTTACCTTAAATGAACCTATAATCATATGTTACCATGCACTAGAATCTCTCTGTTACAAAATCCCAACTCAAGTTGAAGTCATGGTTTATGTCAAACTCCATTTGCTATGAATATTATGTTCTCTTTTAATTTTAGTTCTTGATTAAAAAGATTTTTCTCATCAGAAACTCTTTTCTGAATAAATCTATCTGTCTTGGCCAGGAACTTGAAACATCAAGAACAATTAAATGAACACAGGATTTTATCTCTATTTACTTAGAGGAACAGATTCCATCTTGATCAACACCTATCTCCATATATAACTAGTAGGAGCCAACACATGCCCATATACCCATACACAATACAAGTATGAAAGCAGTATCAAACTCAAACCACCTATATACAAGATAACTGTGTTATCTTAGGTCTAAAGATTATATGCACTGATATGATTTATGACAAAACATTGACAAGAGTAAACTCCATGTGCTTGTCATAAGTGTCACTGGTTCGGCCTACTTATTATTTATAAGTGCCTATCATGTTTGTCATATGGCATGAGACTCACCATTCCATCTTATCTATATCTCGTATAAATAACTTGGGAACAAACATGAATACAATCTTTCTGGATAAGTCATGTCCTTATTATGAAGTATCCTCGATTGTGAACCTATTTATGATACTTTGTACTAGAAATACTGTCACTCATATTCTTAACAACTTAAGAATAGAATTTCTAACAAAGTATCAATGGACCTTTTCTATTACACATAAATATATTATGTAAACGGAAAAGTGGAAATGCCTTTTATTAATAAAAATATATATAAGTTACATACTAAATGATATGCTGTAGGACATACTACTAACAATCTCCCACTAACACTAGAGCCATTCATTACAATATCTTAGACCTATCTTCTCAAGATATCGGTCTAGCTGAGTCTATGACATAGGCTTAGTGAATGGATCAGCTGGATTTTCAGCTGATGCTATTTTCTGTATAGCTACATCGCCTCGCCCAACTATTTCTCTGATAATGTGGTAGCGCCTTTCTATGTGTTTGGATTTTTGGTGAGACCTGGGTTCCTTAGTCTGTATGACTACTCCATTGTTGTCATAGTGTAGTGGAACTGCTGACTCAATGGAAGGAACTACTGCAAGTTCTGTTACGAACTTCTTTATCCAAACAGCTTCTTTTGCAGCATCTGATTCAGCAATATACTCAGCCTCTATAGTGGAATCTGCAGTCGTGCTCTGTTTGGAACTCTTCCAACTGACTACACCTCCATTACAAATGAACATATATCCAGAGGTAGACTTTCTATCATTGATATCTGATTGGAAATCAGAATCAGTATAACCATCCAATTGCAAGTCTCCACCTCCATAGATCAAAAATAAATCCTTAGTTCTTCTCAAGTACTTAAGGATATTCTTGACAGCTATCCAGTGTTTCAAACCTGGATTGGATTGATACCTGCTAGTGAAACTAATAGCATATGCAATATCCGGCCTAGTACACAACATTGCATACATTAAACTTCCAATAGCCGAAGCATATGGAATCTTGGCCATTTTATTTTGGAGACATCTCTTTAGAAAGATGGATACCATGTCTGACTGGTAACAATCCTCTCTTGGAATCAAGCATGTTAAACCTCTTTAACATCTTTTCCAAGTATAGACTTTGGGATAAACCAATTATTCTTTTCGCTCTATCTCTATAGATGTGAATCCCAAGAATATAGGTTGCCTCCCCTAAGTCTTTCATGGAGAATGTATTTGACAACCATACCTTTACAGTTGTCAACATACCTGTGTCATTACCCATCAACAGTATGTCATCCACATATAAGATAAGGAAAGTGATAGCATTGTCACTAACCTTCTTATATACACATGGCTCATCCTCATTTTTGATAAAACCAAAGGATTTAATGGCTTCATCAAAACCGATGTTCCAATTCCTTTAAGCTTGTTTCAACCCATAAATGGATCGCTTTAGCTTGCATACCTTGGAACCATCTTGGGATTCAAAACCCCTAGGTTGTTCCATGAAAATGTTTACTTCTATGTATCCATTGAGAAAAGCTGTTTTAACATCCATCTGCCAAATCTCATAATCATAGTATGCTGCTATTGCTAATAGAATCCTAATTGATTAAAGCATGGCAACAGGCGAGAAAGTCTCCTCATAGTTGATTCCTTGCCTTTGGCGAAACCCTTATGCTACTAGCCTTGCCTCATAGGTCTCTACCTTTCCATCAGAACCAATTTTTTTCTTGAAAACCCATTTGTTCCCTATAGGTACAATACCTTCAGATGGGTCAACAAGATCCCAAACTTGATTCTTATTCATGAAATCAATCTCGGATTTCATAGCATCAATCCATTTTGAAGAGTCTATATCTGATATAGCTTCTTCATAGGTAAGTGGATCATCTCCATGATCTAATTCTTCATGAGTAAACAACTCTTGTTCTTCTTCATGAAGGAAATCATATCTCACTGGTGGGTGAGATACCCTGGTTGTTCTACGAGGAACAGCTGTAGATGTTTCATCAACGGGTGTAGGTTGACTAGATGGATCTATATCCATCTGATCTGTTGGTTGGTCAGAATTCTCCAATTCTAACTCTATTTGCCTTCCTTTGCCTCCTTCTTGAACAAACTGTTGTTCAAGAAATGTGGCATCTCTACTTATCACAACCTTTTGTGAAGTAGGCAAATAAAAATAATATCCAAAACTATCTTTTAGATATCCAACAAATCGACCCTTTTCTTATCTGGTCTCCAATTTATCAGTGTTCAGCTTTTTGATATAAGCTGGACAACCCCAAATCTTAACATGCTTAAGACTTAGTTTTCTTCCATGCTATATCTCATAAGATATGGAAGAAACTAATTTTGATGGAATCCTATTCAGAATATACAAAGCTGATTCTAATGCAAATCCCCAAAAGGAGATTGGCATATCAGTATAGCTCATCATACTACGTACCATATCTAATAAGGTACAATTTCTCCTTTTAGATACACCATTTAGCTGTGGTGTTCCTGGAGGTATCAGCTGGAAAAAAATGCTGTGCTCTCTTAAGTATTCATCAAATTCAGTACTCAAATATTCACCTCCACGATCTGATCGAAGAGCTTTAATACTCTTTCCTGTTTGATTTTCTACTTCAGATTTAAATTCTTTGAACTTTTCAAAGGATTCATGTTTGTATTTCATCAAATACAAATACCCAAACCTTAATTTATCATCAGTTAAGGTAATAAAATAATGAAAGGCCCCTCTAGCCATTTATTTAAATGGACCACATACATCACTATGTATTAGCTCTAAAATATTTTCAACTCTTAGCCCTTGTCCAACAAAGGGTGATCTAGTCATTTTGCCCTGAAGATAAGATTCACAAGTTGGAGTAGGATCAGAGCCCAATGAGGATAGAATCCCCATTTTCTCTAATTTTGCAATCCTATCTTCTGCAACATGATATAACCTTAAGTGCCAAATATATTTTGAACTTGAGTTAGTTTTCACTATTGCATTGCATTCTTTTAGATTGCTATACTCTGGCCAGTGGAAACACTTTCTTATTGGTAATGGAAACACTTTCCTGTTGGCAATTGGAACACTTTTCTGTTGGTAGTGGAAACACTTTCCTTTGCCTTTGTCAGCTTTGGTCTTCCTTTTCTGTTTAGCTATTTTCTTAGAAGGACCAGGAATTTGAGATTTCTTTTTCTTATTGCCCTTCTTCTTGTTAGACTTTCCAGTAGAAGAAGATGCAATCAAAGCTACCTCTTTTCCTTTATTGCCCGGCATATTCTTTTAGACAATAACCAGCATGTTGAGTAAACCAGCTAAGGTGCATTCCTATTTGGTCATATGGAAATTTGTCACAAAATTCCCAAAGACTCAGGAAGGGACTGAAGGATCAAATTCGTCTGTAGTTGGAAATCCATATTGAAATCAAGATGTTCCAACTGCTCAATCAGCCGAATCATCTTATGGACATGATCCCCAACATTTTGTCCCTCAGACATCCTCATACGGAATAGCTTTCTAGATATCTCATACCTAGCATTCCTATTGTGCTCACCATACAACTCTTATAGGTGAAGGAGGATTTCACTCACACTCAGCATGTTCTCATGTTGCTTCTGTAACTCATTACTCATGGAAGCAACCATGTAACACTTAGCTCTCATATCATGCTCTTTCCACTTGTCCATAGTTTCATGTTCCTCTTGAGTGGCCTCTGGAGGTAAGGGACCAGGAACATTTGAGTCTAGAACATATCCTATATGTTCAAGGTTCAGGACAAGTTTCAAATTTCTTAGCCAATCAGAGAGATTAGGTCCTGTCAACCTATTGCGAAGTATGCTTGCAAGTATCTTGGATGGTGGTAGTTGTTCTGTGCTCATTATTATCAGAAAATTAACTAGAAAAAATAACCAGATTAATTAGTAAATGTATCATGTAATTAACCAAAATGATTATGGTCTTTTAATCAAATTGGTCCTCCTACTAACTTAGCGAATCCTACACTTCCAAAGTAGAAAACGGAAATCCTAGTTGGATGGATTTCTAGCGGGTGATTGAATTCTTATAATTCTATTGATCATCCTCAGGTACTTCCGTTATTGGAATTACAATAAACTATAAGTGAGCAACTCCTTGCCCATCACATGTCATGTGAGGTTCAATCCTTTACCTATCTCCTAATGCTCAAAATCTCAGGTACATCCATTATTGACTTATCTTGCATTAGTTAAGTTGATCCCATTGAGCCAGTAATTATGCAAATAATTTTAATGTCCTCAGGTACATCCAATATTGGGCACCAAACCATTTACATATTTACAATATCTCATGCTTCACAATTATTCTTATGAAAATCTCTTAAATTAATTGCATCTTATGCAACTATTTAAAATTTCTTAAAATAATTGTCTCAATGGAGGGCCTATGTTATAATTACTTTAATTATAGCATTTCCAACTTAATCATTTGTTTGGAAGATTTTATGGTCATCCTAATTACTATTAAGGTCTCACTTTGCACATTATCCAATTAGCATGCATATATCATATAATTGCATACATTCCCATACATCTCATGCATTCATGGATAAGCAGTAAATATGGTATGATCATGGACTTTCTAAGGGATTCAATTCTGAGCCACCAAGAATTGAATCAGGGCATTCCTAGGTGCATTTCATTCATTCATTTTACAAGAGTTGTTGAAGGAGTACATAATTAAAACTTGATCTTGAATTCCTCCCACTGGTTCCACCAATGCTCTTGACCTCCTTGAACTTCTTGCAATCCAATATTACATAGTAATCCTTGGCATACCAAGGCGAATTTACAAGAACTTTAATAAATGAAATTACAATCCAAAATTATTGCAAACTTAATAACACATGTCCAAAATAAATTAATTAATTTACAATCCCAAAGAAACATAAAAGAAATAAATCCAATCACTTTGGTCTTTTACAGTCCATGATCATCCATCATGCATATCACTATTTAACAATTAAATAAAACATACATACTTAAATTAAATTGAATATCTCATATTCAACTTAAAAATCCAGATTTGAATATGATTCAAACAAATTTAAAAATTTAGATTTGAATCTCATTCAAACAAATTTAAAAGTTCAGATTTGAATCTCATTCAAACAAATTTATAAATTCAGATTTGAATCACATTCAAACATTTTTTAAAAAATCAGATTTGAATCACATTCAAACAGTTTTTAAAAAATCAGATCTGAATATTATTCAATCAACTTTAAAAATTCAGATTTGAATATGATTCAAACAACTTTAAAAATTCAGATTTGAATCACATTCAAACAACTTTTAAAATTCAGATTTGAATCACATTCAAATAATTTTTAAAATTCTGATTTGAATAATAATTTAATTATGTGATTAAAACTACTAATTAAAAACTTTAATTAGTCAAAGAATAGGCCTTAGATCATACAACAATTGCAGAATTAAAAGCCAAACCTTAAACCACCCATGGAAGCCAAACCATGCGCACCATTGATGGTGTTTTTCAAGCATGCCGCCAAATCTCCATTGCAACCAGCAATGGATAAATCATCTCATGATCAACACATACAATTAAATCATATAATCAACAATCTAAATGGCAAGTATAGTGGCTCTGATACCAATTGATGGAACGGAAGCGTGAAAAACAGAAGTTTATACCATTGAATTCAAAAATTTTCACCTAGGGTCACATGCATCATGCAAGATTTATTTTTATCTATTTAATTTCAATGATAAACAATATATTAAAACTCTTTTAATATGTTTTTGGATCTTTATTTTCCATTTAAGATTTTAAAATTAATCAGATTAATTTTAGAACCCTAGATTAAATCAAGAACGATTACACTAACCTCTTAATGCACTGCAGCGTATTTGCGCCTTTGAGATTCATCTTTAGGACACCAAATGTTGTCCCTCTAGCTTGTCCACACCAAGAACACCTATGGCAGCCCTTGAACAGCTTCTAAAGCTTTTTCTATTAATTAGAAATTCAAGTTCTGCTTTTTAAGAGATTAGAGATGTAAAAAGGACACTAGAAATAATTTCTGGTGTTCTTAATTCAAGAGATTGTTTGCTAATCTCTAGGATTAATGAGAGAAGAAGAAGAAGAGGAGAGAATTGCACTCCAAGGTGGTCGCACAAAGGAGGCAGCAGCTGGTTATTTTATTTTCTTTTCATAACATCACTTATATAGCTAGGTTAACACATTAAACCCTTGCCACATGTCACCCTTTGATTAGCTCTAGGTTTAAGTGACCCAATCACGTTGTGCCAAGTGTCAAACCTATATTTAACCTTAATTTTAATCATCTTACATGATTAAAAAACATTTGGCAAGCTTATGTGTAAACCCATGTGTCACCATCTCATGGTGCTACGTGTCACCCTATGAAATGACCAAAATGCCCCTGTGACTTAATTTTGAGTTCTCAACCCAAAATAATTATTTCTCTTCTTCTAATCAATTTATATCAAATATAAATTAATTAATTAATCTCTATTAATTAATTTCCCATTAATTAAATTTATATTTAAACACTTTAAATATAAATTTAACTTATACTATACATCCAATAATCTAGATTTGGTTTCAAATCATGCTAGGGACTTTGCAATCTAATTGCAAACCAAACCTATTTAATTAATCAATTAAACTCTTTAATTAATTAATTAAATCATATTTAATTAGGCGATAACTTGTGTATGTGTGTGACTTACTAGGCTCATCACTAATTGGCAATGAGACATGATATCAACTCTTAATATCATTATAACTCTTTCTTACCATAAATGATTTCTCTAAATCATTTTATGCACCTCATAGACCATCGTTAACACTTAGCATAGCATGCCATGGCCACCCAATTAGTAATAAGGTTTACCTGAAATGAATCTATAATCATATGTTACCATGCACTAGAATCTCTCTGTTACAAAATCCCAACTCAAGCTGAAGTCATGGTTTATGTCAAACTCCATTTGCTATGAATATTATGTTCTCTTTTAATTCCAGTTCTTGATTAAAAAGATTTTTCTCATCAGAAACTCTTTTATGAATAAATCTATCTGTCCTGGCCAGGAACTTGAAACATCAAGAACAATTAAATGAACATAGGATTTTATCTCTATTTACTTAGAGGAACAGATTCCATCTTGATCAACACCTATCTCCATATATAACTAGTAGGAGCCAACACATGCCCATATACCCATACACAGTACAAACATGAAAGTAGTATCAAACTCAAACCACCTATATACAAGATAACTGTGTTATCTCAGGTCTAAAGATTATATGCACTGATATGATTTATGACAAAACATTGACAAGAGTAAACTCCATGTGCTTGTCATAAGTGTCACTGGTTCGACCTACTTATTATTTATAAGTGCCTATCATGTTTCTCATATGGCATGAGACTCACCATTCTATCTTATCTATATCTCATATAAATAACTTGGGAACAAACATGAATACAATCTTTTTGGATAAGTCATGTCCTTATTATGAAGTATCCTCAATTGTGAACCTATTTATGATACTTTGTACTAGAAATACTGTCACTCATATTCTTAACAACTTAAGAATAGAATTTCTAACAAAGTATCAATGGACCTTTTCTATTACACATAAATATATTATGTAAACGGAAAAGTGGAAATGCCTTTTATTAATAAAAATATATATAAGATACATACTAAATGTGTGACACCCCTTACCCGACTACAGTGTAGCCGAGCATGTTATGCCACTCAGTGTGCCGAAGCACTCTATTTTATCTTAATTCATTTTTATCATAGTTTTGAAAATAATTTGTGAAATATAATTCATTTATTGAAATTGTAATTTATTTGAGGTTCCGAAAATTTTTAAAGAAAATCCGGCAGAGTACCGGCTAAAAATGGAGAAAACCGTTCTTCGGAACCTCTGAAAAACACTTCCTATATTCTTATTCATTCATCTCAACTCCATAAAATAGAGGTTCCGAAGAACGGTTTTCTCCATTTTTAGCCGGTACTCTGCCGGATTTTCTTTAAAAATTTTCAGAACCTCAAATAAATTACAATTTCAATAAATGAATTATATTTTACAAATTATTTTCAAAACTATGATAAAAATGAATTAAGATAAAATAGAGTGCTCCGGCACACTGAGTGGCATAACTTGCTCGGCTACACTGTAGTCGAGTAAGGGGTGTCACATTTAGTGGTATCAGAGCACGGTTTAGGCGTTTCTGGGCCTAGATTGAGTCCATACCATGCATTGCATTTGTAAGAGTCGAGGTGACACTAATGCAGATCTGTTTATCTTTCTTATTTTGAATAGGATATGGACCCTTCATCTCAGAGAGCAGTCGAGGAGGAAGTGGAGAGTTATGCTCCACCTGCAGCAGCTGAGACTGGGGGCATGAGAGAATCGCTCTCACGACTCAAGCAGAGCCTGCTCAGCCTCCACAGGCCATGTTTCAGCAAATGGCCTACTTCTTTAGACAAATGGCTGGAGTAATGCCAGCACCACCACCACCACCAGCTCCACAGCAGAAATCACACCTAGAAAGGCTAAGAAAGTTTGGAGCTGTGGACTTCTATGGCAAGAGAGAAGATGACTCATTGCGGTAGAATTGGTTGAATGCAGGCAGAGTCCTAAAACAACTCCACTGCACTCCAGAGCAAAACCTGGAAGCTGCCATATCTTTGCTGCAAGATGATGCTTACGAATGGTGGGACACTGTGTCTAGTGAAGTGCAGCCAGAAGCTGTAACTTGGGACTTCTTTCTTTCAGAATTTAAGAAGAAATATGTGGGTAATGTATACCTAGAAGAGAGAAGAAGAGAGTTTATTAACCTGAGGTAGAGACAGTTGTCAGTGGCCGAATATGAGAAGGAATTCGTAAGATTGAGCCGCTATGGAAGGGAGATAGTCCCTAATGAAGCTGAAAGGTGCAAGAGATTTGAAGAGGGACTAAATGACAACATCAAGATCCAGCTCACTGCCTTGGGAATCACAGAATTTACCAAGCTAGTGGAAGCTGCAATAAAGGTTGAAAAGGTAAGAATCAGTGAGCAGACCAGAAGGGAGAGACAGCAGAAGAGGGGCCCAGGACAGTCAAGTATACCAACTGATAGTAAGAAGTTTAAGGGTTCTAGTTCACAAGATCAGACACAGGGCCACAGAGGCCAGATTGGAATATCTATAGCTAGTTCCCCGAGCACAATAACAAGGGGATCAACCCCAAAGCCTGAATGTATGCATTGTGGTAGAAGACACAGAGGGGAGTGTCGACTGTTAACTGGAGAGTGTTTCAAATGTGGGGCTACGGATCATTTCATAAAAGATTGCCCTCAGAGGAGTGGTTCAATAGCTCCGGTACAAGTTGATAGACCTTCCCCTATAGTTCAAAGGGGTAAAAGATCGGGTAGAGCAGAAACGGCTGACATTACACAGAAGATTGTTTCTGAGACAGTTGAAAAGCCCAAGTCGTGGTGGCACCACAAGTATATGCTATGGATGCTCAGGAAGAGCCAAACCTGCATAATCGATGAGGCGATACAAGGAAGTGAAGAAACAAGGAGGTAGCAACTCCTCGATTACTTAAGTCAGGTAAATTTCGAGGACGAAATTTAAATTAGAGGGGAAGAGTTGTAACACCCTCCCCGTAGCAACTCCGTACATTCTACTGTTCCGGTGACCGGTGTCGGTCCGGATAGCTAGAACATCCGGAAAAATATTTAAACTAAAGTCGGGAATCATAATTAACTCAAATATTAACAAGAAAAATTTAGTAAAAATTTTAGAAATAAAATACAACCAAGTTAAATGAGCCGGTGCCCAAGTGATGGGTAACCAGAGGGAAGTTGCGGTTCTCGCAACGAGGAGCCCTAGACCCGGGGGAAAATTCATAAAATAATTTTTGGGACTCTAGAGAAGGGTCATTGAGGTTCCTATGGCATTAGAATGCCAAGAAAATATTTAGAAAAATTTTTCAATCGGTACAGACAATTTTGACCCGTTAAGCCAAACGGAGGGCATTTTGGTCATTTCGCCTTTAGAGGTGATTTTTGGCCGACTTGTCCAGTTGAGTAAATAATTAATATGACATAAAATATGAATAAATATTAATAGAAATTAAATTGAAAATGAGTAGTGATGAAAAGAAAAAGAAAATACACTAAAATGCCAAATATGACATCATTATGATGTCATGTGAAAGTCTCCACCAATTATAATTTAACAACCATTTAAATAAACAATAAAAGAGGCTAATGAAGACTAAATTCACCAAAAATTTGCAGCAGCCACCACTCCCACAAAAACATACCCGTAGCTCTCAAAATTCCATAGCCAAACCTCCATTTTCTTCATTTTCAAGCTCTCAAACCTCTCAAACCTCACCCCAAAACCCTAAGTCATCTTCACTAAAATTAATCTACACACCCTAAGGAAGTTTTTGGCAGCCAACAAGAGGGAAGAAAGTGAAGTTTAGGGCTTTGGAAATTCTGCCCAATCAAGGTTAGTGCTACACTTTTGTTCTCATTCTTTTAATTTTAGTTAAAACATCATTTTGAGCTAAGAGATTTTAAGAAATTTAAGTAAATCACATGTGTTAAGGGTACCTTCAATTTTCAGCAGCCCTATGGGAGATTGAGTTTGATTGTTTAATAAACTTAGAGTGGTTGGAAATCATGGTTAAGGTATTAATATGCATGGAGATTGAACTAAGCATGTTAATCAAGGTTTATGAGTAATTGGTTTGGACATTAGGGTTTGGAAAGGTGAAATTGTGACTTAGCTTAGGAAATGGTTAGAGAACTTTTTAATGGTCAATTAGTGACCATTTTAGGTAGGTTGACCCTAATTAGAACTGAAAAATTGGATGGTAAAGTGAAGGTGAAATCTGCCTATGGACAGCAGCATAGGGACTGAAAATTCAGTCCCTTTGCACTGCCATAACTTGGGCTGTGTTAGTCCAATTGGTGTTTGGCCAATTGGACATGAAACTAGGCTTATAATGACACATTTTTGCTGAAGAAACCATTCCCAAAAGACCAAAGCAAGAGGACCAAAACTTGGCCCCAATCCGGATCCCCTGCAACAGCACCTGCAGAAATGACCAAATGAACAGTAACTGTTCATTTGGCCATAACTCACTGTAGATTTGGTCAATTGACCTGAAATTTTTACAGCAACAAGTTAAGACATAGACAAACAACTTTCATGAAGAAACCTACTCCAAATTATGACCAGAACCTAACCCAAATGGCAGTCATAGTTACTGTTCAAACCTGCATCTCTGCAGATTTTCATTTGAGCAGCAATGTTTGGAGGACTATAACTCTCTCTAGAAAACTCGGATTTAGGCGATTCTTGAACCGATGGAAACCTAAGGCATAGTAGAACATTTCATATGAAGAAAGTTAGACCAAATTATGAATTTAACTTGATCAAATTACTGACCAAATTTGGACCAAAAATCTGCCAGACCCAAAATCTCATCATAAACAGTGCACGTGAACAGTAAACTTATTTTAGCCATAACTTGAGCTAAAAAACTCCAAATGGAGTGACTCAAAAAAGGAAATTCAACTAGACAAAATAAGGAACAACTTTCATGTTTACCATTTCCTCAAATTCCCACTGTAAAAATAACAAATGGAACAGTAAAAATGAAGCATGAAAACCGAAAATTTTGCTCAATTAGCATTAAGCTTAAAAATGGTATTGGCAACCAA
Source organism: Hevea brasiliensis (assembly GCF_030052815.1). Taxonomy (NCBI): domain Eukaryota; kingdom Viridiplantae; phylum Streptophyta; class Magnoliopsida; order Malpighiales; family Euphorbiaceae; genus Hevea; species Hevea brasiliensis. Next base: position 57,650,473 of record NC_079498.1, read on the forward strand.
TACCAACAAGTTTGAAATACAAAATGTGGTATGTTTGAGGTGTTAAGACCAATACACCTATTTTCTATCCAAAAGTCAACATTTTTGTTGACCAATGAGGTGAATAGTGACACCAAAACCGAAAATTGGCAATTTTGCCAAAATGACCTAAGCTTTGAGAAAGTGACCAAAACCAACAAGTTTTAAATGCAAAATGTGGTACATTGGGAGTGTTAAAACCAATGCACCTATGATCTATGCAAAAGTCAACTTTTTGTTGACTATTAAAGTGAATAGTGACATAAAAACTTGAAATTCAAAAATTGAAGAATTCAAAAGTATCAAATGCCCTAGTAGGCCTAATGTGATTGGTTTGGATAGGTTGGCATGCCAATAGGGTTCTGATAGCAGTATGGCTTCATTGCCATTCTGTGATGTGATAGCCTATGGCTATACTGATTATGATGTTTTACTTGGCTTTATGCCTTATTGCTTATATGGCTTATTAGCCATTCTGTTTGCACACGGGGAGACACATTGTGACCGATGGTGTGACGGCCTGAGGTACCTGGTACCCAGTGCTAGTTTACCCATTTATCCGATCACCAATTTGTATAGGTTACTTGGGCATGGAAAAGTATAACTGTAATTGAACTGATTGTTAAAGAAAATACGAAAATTAAATATCAGAAATGATTACGATAGAATACAAAGAAACTCAAGATCATGAAGAAAATAAATAAACAAAATGCATGAAGAAGTTAATATCATAAAACGTAATTAGCCCTCGACTAAACATTAAGTTGGTAATTATTCAATTCTTGTGAACACAATGGCTAAGAAATTATGATTTTTATTTGCATATTATTTCTTTCTATTTTATTATTTGCACCACTAAGCTTTATGCTTAGCGCGTCGCTTTTGCAACGCTGAGGTAATCAAGATACCGATCGAGAGCCGTGAGACCACGATTGGGTAAGTCCATCCTGCAGTTCTGCATAGTGTCCGTGTCACCTCACAAGCTACAGTGCATTGGTAGGACACTAGGTGTCATTTTGGTATTTTGTAATTGATCTTATTTTCTCATGTGTAAATGAACTTATGAAATGTAATTTGATGCTCATGTAAATAATGAGAATTGTGTTTGTAAATGAAAAAGTGAATGTTTATCTGTGATATATATATGATTATCACATGAAATGAATGATTGAGAAATGAATGTGAACTGAAAAATATTGAGATTTTGATAAATGGAGTTGAGATGAATGAATAAGAATATAGGAAGTGTTTTTCAGAGGTTCCGAAGAACGGTTTTCTCCATTTTTAGCCGGTACTCTGCCGGATTTTATTTAAAAATTTTCGGAACCTCAAATAAATTACAATTTCAATAAATGAATTATATTTCACAAATTATTTTCAAAACTATGATAAAAATGAATTAAGATAAAATAGAGTGCTCCGGCACACTGAGTGGCATAACTTGCTCGGCTACACTGTAGTCGGGTAAGGGGTGTCACATTTAGTCAGCTCAATTGGTAAGAGGCGAAGCAAACCCGTGAGGTGATATGGGTTCGAATCCTAGCTCTGCAGGGCGAAGGGATTGAACTCCACCAAAGCGGACAGTACCGATTTGAGTTGCATCGCCGGCCTCTAGAGGGGTACACTGGCAAGATGGCCACCCATAGAGGGGCTTGAGTCAGCCCACTAAGCCGGGTGTGACAATAAAAAGGCACCTTTTATTGTCATCATCTCGAGCAGCTCAAGCCTCTGGTAACCATCTTCTGCAGAAGCCGGCGGTGATCACAGTCTTGTCGCTCTGTGAGTTCAATCTGCGCCAGCCAGATTCGACCCTTATCACCTCACGGGTTTGCTTTGCCTCTTACCAATTGAGCTCTCTTACCAATTGAGCTGCAGCTCAATTGGTAAGAGGCGAAGCAAACCCGTGAGGTGATAAGGGTTCGAATCCTAGCTCTGCAGGGCGAAGGGATTGAACTCCACCAGAGCGGACAGTACCTTGTGAGTCGCACCGCCGGCCTCTAGGGGGGTACGCCGGCAAGATGGCCACCCAGAGAGGGGCTTGAGCTGGGGCCCGCTAAGTCGGGATGTGACAAAATGATATGCTCTAGGGCATACTACTAATAGAGGTCTGCTGGACTCCCCAGCTATGTCTCCAGTACCTGCGCGTGGCAAAAGTGACGCGCTAAGCAATTCTGCTTAATGGTGACAACATAAAATAAAATAACTAAAATGAAGTGAATATGCAGAATGTATGTTTATATCTTAGGTAGACTTAATATATGACATTTATTGTAGTATTATTTGATTAAAATTTTGTAAGATTCATTATCATTGCCCCAGTAACCCATACTAGTCGACTGGACTGGATAAACGGGTAAATTAGCACTGGGTACTAAGTACCTGAAACCATCACACCATCGGTCATATTGTGTCTCCCGGTGTGCAACAGAACATCTAATAAGCTGTAATAATTACCAGCGATAAATCCAAGTATAATAACTCAATCAACATAGCCAAAGGCTATTTTATCACAGAATGGCACGTGAGGTCATAAAACATAGAATGGCATGAAGCCATATGCAATACTGCTAACAGAACCCTATTAGCATGTCAACCTATCCAAACCAATCTTGTTAGGTGTATTAGGGCATGTTACACTCTTAAATTGTACAATTCTTGAAATTTAAGTTTAGGTGTTACCATTTATTTCATTAGTCAACAAAAATATTGACGTTTGCATAGACAATAGGTACATTGGTTTTAATGCTCCCAACATACCACATTTTACATTCTAAAATTGTTGGTATTTGTTGCCAATACCATTTCTAAGCTTAGTGTTAGTTGTTCAAAATTTTTAGATTTCAAGCCTTGTATTTACTGTTCCATTAGTCATTTTTGCAGTAGGAATTTGGCAAAGTTGTCAACATAAAGGTTGTTCCTTATTGTGTCTAGTTATATTTGTTTTTTGAATCACTCCATTTGGAGTTTTGTAGCCCAAGTTATGGCCTAAAGACCATGACTGGCTGGATTGCCAACTTCCCAGATTTTCTGGACTAACCAAATCTACAGTGTTTTGTACAGTGACTGCAGGTCACCTTTTGAACATGTTATTATCAAAATTTGGGTTAGGTTTCTTCATAAAAGTTGTGGGTCTATGTCTCAGCTATTTTCTGGTAAAATTTCAGGTCAATTGGACCTTTCTACACTGAGTTATGACCAAATGAGTAAATACTGTTCATTTGGTCATTTTGCCTAGGCAGAATGTAGGTCACCTGGATTAGGGAAATATTTAGGTCAACTTGGTTTGGTTTTCTAGGCATGGCTTCTGCACCAAAGTTGTGCATTTTGTGTCTAGTTTCATTTCAAATTGGTCTTGTACCAATTGAACCTATACAACTCCAGTTATTGCTGCCCAAACCTACTGGACTCATGGTCAGTCCTACAGGTCAGCCAAGGCAGCAACACTAACTTCAATTCCCACTACACCAACCACTTCATTTCTCATTCACACATAACCAAATGGTCACTAATTGGCTATTAAAACTTACTTTCACCATTGCATGATCAAAGTCCCAATTTCATACCCAAACCCTAACCCTAATATCTCAAATCATGCATTTAGCTTGCATTTCATTATTCTACCCAAGAGACTAATAGTAAGGGCAGCCATACTACCATTTTAGTTCCATGAAATACTCAAAACCTTACCACAGCCAAGGCTGCTGAAAATTTGGGATGGGCATACACATGGTATTTATTAAATTTCTTTGTAAATTTACACTCAATTCTACTCCTTCAACATAAAATGAAAGAGAAAAGACAAGTTTAGTCACTAACCTCTAATGGAGTGAATTTAAATCTTGCAAGAGCTCTTCCTTTACACTTCTTTTTGATCCCAAAAGATTCACCAAGATGAAATATCAAGGTTTTATGTTGTCAAGTTAGGGTTTTGTTGAGAGAAAACTAAGAAATTAAAGCTTTAGTAAGCATAAAAATGGAGGAGGAAAGGAGGAGCATATGGGACGGCTTGAGGAAGAAGAATTGGCTGCTAAAATTTTCTAGAATTTTGCCTCATTTTCTCTATTTTTATTGTATTTTAATTATGGTTCTTCATTTTGATTGGCCATGCATTTTAATTACCTCATGCATACATAAGCATGAAGTAATAAATCCCATTTCTTTTCATTTTCTTTCCTTTTCTTGTCTACTTAATTTCAATTAAATTTTTAACAATATTTATTCATATTTTATGTCATATGAATTATTTAGTTAACGAGACAAGTTGGCCAAAAATCATCTCTGAAGACGAAATGACCAAAATGCCCTCCATTCGGCTTATCGAGCAAAAATTGTGTGTACCGATTGGTTAAATTTTCTTTGTGTTTTCTTAACATTCTATTGTCATAGGAAACCCAATAAACCTTCCCTGAGGTCTCAAAAATTATTTTACAAAGTTTTCCCCGGGTTTAGGGTTGCTAACGGCCTTCACCGTCACTTCCCCTTCTGGTTACTCATTATTGGGGTTTCGGCTCGTTTAACCTTAGTGTATTTCATTCTTAAAAATTTTCCTTGATTTTTATGAGCATTATTTGGTTTATTTATAACTTCTCACACTAGTCTACTTATAATTTCAAACATTCTAGCTGCCCGAACCGATATTGTAACACCCCTCACCCGTCTATAATAAAATCGAGCAAGGCATGCTACACGACATGCCGGAATACCTAGTCTATGATTATTTCATTTCCTGAGCTCAATTTGATTTTAAGAAGTCTTTTATGTAATATTCATATCATGCTGATACTATTTTCACACTTTGATAAAATCAGTGTTTCAAAAATGGTAATAAAAATTTGGCAAGGTGCCGTCTGCATTTTGGACAATCTGTCCTTCCAAACTTGTTGAAAACAGTTTAATATAATAATATCAAAATGTCAAATATTTCACAGTCTCTATTTCTCAGTAAAGTCAATAGACTTTTACATCGAAGAATGATTCCATAATACAGTCCATAATAATTTAAATATATCCAGAAAATCTCCATGTTATTTAATATGTACAAAAATATTTCAAACTTTAGAGCTTTCATAACATTACAAAATACAGGGCCAAATTTCAAAAATAAAACAAAAGTACAAAATACAAGATATCGTAAGTCCTACCATGTATGCAATGCAGTGCAAATGACTCTGGACTCCCGTGCAGATCTGATGTCTCACCCGTCGTAGGTCTGCTGGACTCTCCAGCTGTGTCTCTAATACCTATGTGTTACAAAAGCAAAGCGCTAAGTAATTTTGCTTAGTGGTACCAAATGTAAAGAAATATACACTAAAATAAAGTAAATAAAGTGTTTACGAATTTTTGGTGGTGCTGCATGTCAGTAGACTAGATTTAGCTATTTGAATTTAATAGTACTTGAATTACTGCCCGTGTAGCCTATATACTGACCAGACTGGATAAACGGATATACTGGCACTAGGCACCTAGTACCTTGGGCCATCACACCATCGATCACAAAGTATCTCCCAGTGTGCAAATAGCGTGGCTAAAAAGCCATATAGTCAATCTGGCGATAAGCCAAAAATAAATACACAATATGTATAGCCGTAGGCTATTAAAGTCACAGTGCAGCATAATAAGCCGTAAAAACACAGTATGGCATGAAGCCATTTACAGAACAGCTGTCAGAATCCTATTGGCATGCCAACCTATCCAAACTAGTTAACTAGGCAAACTAGGGCACATTATAAATTAAATGTTTAATTCTTCAATTTTTAGAATTCACTAACTATTATGTAATTCATAAGTCAATGCATATGTTGACCTTTTTAGGTACTATGGATAAGTGGTTTCTAGCATTAACATGTCACATATTGTAATTCAATATGCTGCCAATATAGTGCAATTTACCATTTTTACAAGTTGGCATTCATTGCCAAAGTACTTCAAGCATCATTGTATGTAAATGTCAAATTCTCAATTTTTGGTGTGTTAGATTGGTCTAGCTTAAAGTCCTATTTCTCTTGGTTTTTAGCTTCTGGTCAAAGAAGCAAAATTGTAGCTCTATGTCTTATTGCACGTGGGGCAAAATCTCAAGTCATTCTGAGTTGTATAGACCAAGATATGGTCAATTTACTAAAGCTGGACAGATTGCACCTTTAGTGCAAAATTTGGTCAATTTTAGGTCACTTTTAGTTCTGGCAGTTTTGGTACCCAAACTTGTGCAAGCTATTTGACTTGGTTCTGGTCATTTATGGGCTTTGGTGTCTTCATAAGAAATGTAGCTCAATATCTAATCTATCCATGGTAAAAAGTTCAGGTCAATTGGACCTGTTTTGAGTGAGTTATGGTCATCCTAATGATTACTATTCATATGGTCAAAAATCTGGGTTATAAGGTTGCTATTCTGGATTTGGTCATTTTTAAGGTCAGTTTCTAGGCAGAAGTTTGGCAATATTTCTACATGAAAGTTGGCCTATTTGGTGTCTAGTTTCACCCCCCATTGGCCTCATACCAATTGGGTTCATAGTTAGGCACTTATGACCTAGTTTATGTACTGCCTTCAATACACAACCTGCACAAAACACATACACTTCCAATTTGATATTCCTTCTCCTCCTCATTACTTCAATATTGAATCAATGACACTTCCATATATATATATATATATATTGTACACAATTTCAGTAACAATTTTGGGCAGAACATTCAAGTGCTCAATGCACATAATTCACCATTAAGTTCAATATTCACTTCCACCAAAATTCAACATATCTCAATGTCAATATTACACATACACTTCAACATAATCATACTTTAATATCACTTACACATGCTGCCCATAATTTAACACTAGCATATTTCATTAATAAACTATATATTCACACACAAATTCATGATTTAATAGGCTGCTAAACATGGGAGTTTGCCCAAAGCATTAAGGTTCCATTTCACACCCTTAATTCAAGCACTACTTGCACATACTTAGATTTTAACTTACTACATCCACCATTTGAGTTAATCAACCATAATTTCCATCCATTAGAGGTAAGAAAAACTCAAATACAACACATAATCATGGTTACCAAAAATGGACCATTTCATTTCTCAATATTTTCTTCATTTCTCTTCACCAAAATACTCACCTCAACCTAAACACAAGGTTTACTAAAGCAAGGGAGAGATTTTGGACACTTACCACTTTTGAAGCTTATCAAAACTTCACCAAATCTTGTTTTTCTTATTGCCAATATCTTCCACAAGATAAGTAGGCAAGCTTTAATGAAGGAACTAAGTAGAAATGGTGGCTTAATCATGCACCCATAGAGGTTGCATGTGGGGTGGCCATGGTGATTTCCATGGTGAACTTCATTTCGGCAAGGTGAAGTTGGATGAAGAAGAAGATGATAATGAGTGCTATCTGCTATCCCAAGGCTTAGATAAGTGTCCCAATATCCAAGTTAGTGGAGCACTATATTCTTTTTAATGTTTAATTAGTTAAAGTTTCCTTATTTGCTCATTTAGATCCATTCTTTTACTATTTATACATTGTATCCTATTTTAATTTTACATGACATTTCCTAAGTGCAATATCATTTATTCTTAATGGAGATTGAGGTCAAAAGGCAGCTCTTGATGACAAATGACCAAAATGCCCCACTTCGGGTTATATTCCCAATTTTTAGATAACACCGATTTTTGTTTGTTTCTCAATTTTTCGTTCTTCTTTGTACTAATTTATTAATTTTTCTTTGATATTTTTAGTGTCAATTACATTTCAATAAACCTTTATTTATGTCTTAAAATTTAATTCCGAGGGTTCCCGTAGTCCTGGGGTGGGCAACGACGTTCCCAGTGCGGTCACCCATCACTGCGGTGCCAGCTCATTTAACTTAGCTTCATTTTCTCTCTTTCACTTTTCTTTGATTTTTCTTGTATTTTCTTTTTATTTATTTCATCATTATATGTCTGTTCACTATCACCAAAGTGTAGCTCCAGACATCCTAACTTACCTGGACTGATATTTGGCCACTGGAGCAACAGAATGTATAAAACACGCATAATGGGGATGTTACAAATCTTCCCCTCTAAATAAAAATTTCGTCCTCGAAATTTACCTGATGTGAAGAGCTGAGGGAACTGTTGCCTCATTGTCTCTTCGCTCTCCCATGTTACCTCTTCCGTGTTGTGGTGTCTCCATAGGATTTTCACTAGTGGAATTATTTTGTTTCTGAGCTCTTTTACCTCTCGTGCCAAGATTTTAATTGGTTCTTCTTCATATGTCAGGTCAGGTTGTACCACAATTTCTTCTGCTGAGATGACATGTGAAGGATCTGATCTATATCTTCTGAGCATCGAGACATGGAACACATTATGTATCTTGTCCAGCTCAGGTGGTAAGGCTAATCGGTAGGCTACTGGTCCCACACGTTCAATAACTTCATATGGGCCAATAAACCTAAGGCTTAATTTTCCCTTTTTCCTGAATCTTAACACTTTCTTCCACGGTGATACTTTGAGAAATACCTTCTCACCAACTTCATACTCAATGTCCTTTCTCCTCAAGTCAGCATAAGATTTCTGTCTGTCTGAGGCAACTTTCAAATTAGCCTTTATCAGTTTCACCTTTTCCTCTGTCTATTTTATCAGGTCTGGCCCCACTAGCTTATCTTCACACAACTCAGTCCAACATACAGGTGTTCTGCATTTTCTCCCATACAGTGCTTCATAGGGTGCCATTTGTATGCTAGCTTGATAGCTATTATTATATGCAAATTATGCCAGTGGAAGGTATCTGTCCCAGCTTCCTTCAAACTCAATAACACAACTTCTCAGCATATCCTCAAGGACCTATCACATATGTTTAGTTATTATTATCATTATCAGTTCAATTATTGTTTACAATAACTCAATGAGTTTCAGAATTTACTTGGATTATTCTTTCTGACTGTCCATCCATTTGAGGATGAAAAGCCGTACTAAAATGGAGTTGTGTGCCCAAGGACTCTTGTAATTTCTTCCAAAATCTAGATGTAAACCACCTCGGATCTCTATCAGATATAATGGAAAGTGGAATTCCATGTAGTTTAACTATCTCATTAATGTACAATTCTGCTAACTTTTCTAGTGAGTAGTCAGTTCTGACTGGCAGAAAATGTGCTGATTTTGTCAACCTATCCACAATCACCCATGCTGCATTATGCTTCTTTTGATTGAGAGGTAGACCACTGACAAAGTCCATAGTGACTTGGTCCCATTTCCATTCAGGTATGTTTATGGGCTGTAACAAACCTGATAGAACTTGATGTTCTGCTTTGACTTGCTGACATGTCAAGCATCTAGTTACATAGTCAACTATGTCCTTCTTCATACCTGGCCACCAGTATCGGAGTTTCAGGTCATGTTACATTTTTGTGCTTCCTGGGTGCATAGCATACACACTATTATGTGCTTCTCTCAGAATACTGGTTTTCAATTCTTTATCATTTGGAATACACACTCTTTCTTTATAGTACATGCACCCATTTTCATTCACTTCATATTCAGTTTCCTTTCCCTCAGTGATTTTGCCCATAACAGTCATTAATTTCTCATCTATCTTCTGCCCATCCTGTATCTCTTATAACAGATTTGGCTTCACTTGTAACTCAGCCAAAATAACTCCATCATGAGTTAAGGACAGTTGGGCATATCAGTGACTACATTTGCCTTCCCAAGGTGGTAATCAATCACACAATCATAATCTTTCAGGAACTCAATCCATCGCCTCTGTCTCAAATTAAGTTCCTTCTGGGTTGGCAGATACTTCAGACTCTTATGGTCTGTGTATATGTAGCATTTTTCTCCATATAAGTAATGCCTCCATATCTTCAATGCGAAGATAATTGCTGCTAACTCTAAATCATGAGTAGGGTAATTCTTTTCATGTGGCCTTAACTGCCCGGAAGCATATGCAATCACTTTCCCTTCTTTCATGAGTACACACCCTAACCCATTATGTGAGGCATCACTGTAGACTACAAAGTCTTTTCCCTATACTGGCTGTGTTAACACTAGTGCCTCTGTCAACATAGCCTTTAGCCTCTCAAAACTGGCTTGACACTTGTCATTCCAGTCAAATTTCATATTCTTGTGTAGTAATTTGGTCATTGGAGCAGCTATCAGGGAAAATCCCTTTACAAATCTTCTATAATATCTAGCTAACCCCAAGAAACTTCTAATCTCAGTTGTATTTCTGGGAGGCTTCCATTCCATCACTGCTTCAATCTTCTTGGGATCCACTCTAATCCCTTCAGCTGATACTATACGTCCAAGGAATGCAATCTCATTCAATCAGAACTCACACTTGGAAAATTTGGCATACAGTTTCTTCTCTTTCAGAGTCTGCAGAACAATTCTGAAATGTTCATCATGTTCTGCTTTATCCTTGGAATACACCAGAATGTCATCAATGAAGACCACTACGAACCGATCTATGTATGGATGGAAGATACAGTTCATAAGGTCCATGAATGCTGCTGGAGCATTTGTTAACCCAACTGGCATCACTAGGAATTCATAATGCCCATACCAGGTTCTAAATGCAGTCTTAGGCACATCTGCATCCTTAACCCTTAGCTGATGATACCCCGATCTGAGATCAATCTTAAAAAACACACCGGCTCCCTTCAACTGATCAAACAGATCGTCAAATCTAGGTAATGGATACTTGTTCTTCACTGTTACTCTGTTTAACTTCCGGTAGTCAACACATAACCTCAGTGTCCCATCTTTCTTCTTAACAAATAGTACCGGAGCTCCCCACGGTGACACACTGAGGTATATGAACCCCTTGTCTAGTAATTCTTGCAGCTGGATTTTTAACTCTTTCAATTCAGCAGGTGCCATCCTATATGGAGCAATTGAAATTAGAGCTATACCTGGCATAATCTCAATAGCAAATTGAACTTCCCTTTCTGGTGGTAAACTAGGCAATTCCTCAGGAAATGCCTCAGAGAAATCCCTTACTGTGGGTATGTCAGACAAGTCAAGTTTACCCTGCCTAGTGTCAACCACGCGTGCCAGATAGGCTTCACACCCATTTCTCAACCATCTCCTTGCAACTGTAGCTGAGATGACAATTGGACAAGAAATCTGTCCTTTCACCCACAACTGTTATTTCTTCATTCCCAGTAGTTTTCAGAGAGATTCTCTTCAATTTACAATCTACTATTACCTGATGATGAGATAACCAGTCCATTCCAAAAATCACATCAAACTCATGGAAAGGCAGTTTGATTAAGTCTGCTGAGAACTTTTTCCCTTGAATCTTCAATGGACAACCCTTATACACCTTGTTTACTACCACACTGTGGCCTAACGGATTTGTGATCAGGATGTCTTGGTCACTTTCCTCTACTGGTATTCCCCTTTCTATGGGCAGCTTGATACAAATATATGAATGAGTAGATCCAGGATCCACTAATGCATGCACAAAAGTATTATAGAGGAGGAACGTACCCTTAATGACATATGGAGCATCCTGTTCCTCCTGTGCCCTTATGGCATAGGCTCTGGCTGGTTTTCTGCCTTCTGCTCTCTATACAGATTCTGATATAGGTTTCTGTGAAGTACCAGCTGCCTCAGCCTTACCTGGCTTTCTACCCCTTGGAGCTGGAGGGGCAGGCCTATCAGTTGATACCAGAGTGGATGTAGTAGTTCTACGAGGACAATCTTGGACTAGGTGGTCTGTAGACCCACACCGTAAACAAGCACCTATCATCCTCCAACATTCACCCTTATGCCATTTTTGGCAATGTGGGCAAGCAACAGATACTGTTGGGGCTGGTCCCCTGTACCCTGTCCCTGGAGAGCTAGCCATTGAAGGGGTGGACTGGCCTCTCCTTGGTGCAAACTGAGATTTAGGCCTCTGTGGATCCACGACTTGGTGCTCTCTGAAACCACAGTAGGTGAACCTCTGAATTTCTTACTAGGGGCGTAAGATGTCTGTCGACCACGACCTCTTTTCTCTTATCTGTCATACATTTCTACTCATTCATTCTAACTTTTTCAACCTTCAGTGCAGCTTCCACTAACTTGGAAAACTCTGTAATCCCCAAGGCTGTAATCATTACTTTAATATTATCATTGAGTCCTTCCTCAAATCTCTTGCATCTCTCTGCCTCATTAGGGACTATTTCCCACCCATAGCGGCTCAATCTAACAAATTCTCTTTCATATTGAACCACTGTTAGCTGTCTCTGGCGTAGGGTAATAAACTCCCTTCTCTTCTCTTCCAGGTATACACTGCCCACATACTTCTTTCCGAACTCAGTGAGAAAGAAATCCCAAGTTATCTGTTCTGGTGGCACCTCACTAGTTACTGTATCGCACCATTGGTATGCATCATCTTGCAGTAGTGATACAGGAGCTTCCAAATTCTGCTCTGGAGTACAATAAAGTTGTTTCAAGACTCTTCCAGTTCTGTCCAACCAGTTTTCAGCTGTGACTGAATCATCTTCCCTTTTGCCCAAAAAATCCACTGCTCCGAACTTCCTGAGTCTCTCCATATAAGATTTTTTATGTGGAGGTGGTGGTGGTGGCATAACTCCTGCCATCTGTCTAAAGAACTTAGCCATTTGCCGAAATGTGGCTGGTCTATTTAGTACTGGTGGAGCAGGTTCCCTTCTGTCTCCTGGTTCAATCATAGATGAAGCATGACTTTCCACTTCCTCATCGACTTCTCTTTGCGATGTGGAGTCCATATTCTGATCAAAATAACAAAACAAATCAAAAGATCTGCATTAGAGTCATCTTAACACTTACAATGCAATGCATGATATGCAAACTATCTAGGTCCAGAAATGCTTACACCGTGCTCTGATACTACTAAATGTAACACCCCTCACCCGTCTATAGTATAGCCGAGCAAGGCGTGCTACACGGCGTGCCGGAACACCTAGTCTATGATTATTTCATTTCCTGAGCTCAATTTGATTTTAAGAAGTCTTTTATGTAATATTCATATCATGCTGATACTATTTTCACACTTTGATAAAATCAGTGTTTCAAAAATGGTAATAAAAATTTGGCAAGGTGCCATCTGTATTTCGGACAATCTGTCCTTCCAAAACTGTTGAAAACAGTTTAATATAATAATATCAAAATCTCAAATATTTCACAGTCTCTATTTCTCAGTAAAGTCAATAGACTTTTACAGTCATTAAACAGTTCCATAATACAGTCCATAATAATTTAAATATATCTAGAAAATCTCCATGTTATTTAATATGTATAAAATATTACAAACTTTAGAGCATTCATAACATTACAAAATACAGGGCCAAATTTCAAAAATACAATAAAAGTACAAAATACAAGATATCCTAAGTCTTACCATGTATGCACTGCAGTGCAGATGACTCTGGACTCCTGTGCAGATCTGATATCTCACCCAGTCATAGGTTTGCTAGACTACCCAGCTGTGTCTCCAATACCTACGTGTTACAAAAGCAACGCGCTAAGCAATTTTGCTTAGTGGTGACAAATGTAAAGAAATATACACTAAAATAAAGTAAATAAAGTGTTTATGAATTTTTAGTGGTGTTGTATGTCAGTAGACTGGATTTAGCTATTTGAATTTAATAGTACTTGAATTACTGCCCGTGTAGCTTAGATACTGACCAGACTGGATAAACGGATATACTGGCACTGGGTACCTAGTACCTCGGGCCATCACACCATCGGTCACAAAGTATCTCCCGGTGCGTAAATAGCGTGGCTAAAAAGCCATATAGTCAATCTGGCGATAAGCTAAAAATAAATACACAATATGTATAGTCGTAGGCTATTAAAGTCACAGTGCGGCATAATAAGCCGTAAAAACATAGTATGGCATGAAGCCATTTACAAAACAGCTGTCAGAATCCTATTGGCATGTCAACCTATCCAAACTAGTTAACTAGGCAAACTAGGGCACATTATAAATTAAATATTTAATTCTTCAATTTTTAGAGTTTACTAACTATTATGTAATTCATAAGTCAATGCATATGTTGACCTTTTTAGGTACTATAGATAAGTGGTTTGTAGCATCAACATGTCACATATTGTAATTCAATATGCTACCAATATAGTGCAATTTACCATTTTTACAAGTTGGCATTCATTGCCAAAGTGCTTCGAGCATCATTGTATGTAAATGTCAAATTCTCAATTTTTGGTGTGTTAGATTGGTCTAGCTTAAAGTCCTATTTCTCTTCGTTTTTAGCTTCTAGTCAAAGAAGAAAAATTGTAACTCTATGTCTTATTGCACGCGGGGCAAAATTTTAGGTCATTCTAAGTTTTATAGACCAAGATATGGTCAATTTACTAAAGCTGGACAGATTGCACCTTAGTGCAAAATTTGGTCAATTTTAGGTCACTTTTAGTCCTGGCAGTTTTGGTACCCAAAATTTTGCAAGCTATTTGACTTGGTTCTGGTCATTTCTCGGCTTTGGTTTCACCATAAGAAATGTAGCTCTATATCTAAGCTATCCATGGTAAAAATTTCAGGTCAAATTGACCTATTTTGAGTGAGTTATGGTCATCCTAATGATTACTGTTCATATGGTCAAAAATTTGGGTTGCAAGGTTGCTAATCTAGATTTGGTCATTTTTAAGGTCAATTTCTAGGCAGAATTTTGGCAATATTCCTACAAGAAAGTTGGCCTATTTGGTGTCTAGTTTCACTCCCCATTAGCCTCATACCTATTGGGTTCACAGTTTGGCACTTATGACCTAGTTTAAGTACTGCCTTCAATACACAACCTGCACAAAGCACATACACTTCCAATTTGATATTCCTCCTCCTCCTCATTACGTCAATATTGAATCAATGACACTTCCATATATATATTGTACACAATTCCAGCAATAATTTGAGGCAGAACATTCAAGTGCTCAATGCACATAATTCACCATTAAGTTCAACATTCACTTCCACCAAAATTCAACATATCTCATTGTCAATATTACAAATACATTTCAACATAATCATACTTTAATATCACTTACACATGTTGCCCACAATTTAACACTAGCATATTTCATTAATATACTACATAGTCACACACAAATTTATGATTTAATAGGTTGCCAAACATGGCAGTTTGCCCAAAGCATTAAGGTTTCATTTCACACCCTTAATTCAAGCACTACTTGCACATACTTAGATTTTAACTTACTACATCCTCCATTTGAGTTAATCAACCATAATTTCCATCCATTAGAGGTAAGAAAAACTCAAATACACACATAATCATGGCTGCCAAAAATGGACCCCTTCATTTCTCAATATTTTCTTCATTTCTCTTCACCAAAATACTCACCTCAACCTAAACACAAGGTTTACTAAAGCAAGGGAGAGGTTTTGAACACTTACCACTTTTGAAGCTTATCAAGACTTCACCAAATCTTATTTTTCTTATTGCTGATATCATCCCCAAGGTAAGTAGGCAAGCTTTAATGAAGGAACTAAGTAGAAATGGTGGCTTGATCATGCACCCATGGAGGTTGCATGTGGGGTGGCCATGGTGATTTCCATGGTGAACTTCATTTTGGCAAGGTGAAGTTGGATGAAGAAGAAGATGATAATGAGTGCTATCTGCTGTCCCAAGGCTTAGATAAGTGTCCCAATATCCAAGTTAGTGGAGCACTATATTCTTTTTAATGTTTATTTAGTTAAAGTTTCCTTATTTGCTCATTTAGATCCATTCTTTTACTATTTATACATTGTATCCTATTTTAATTTTTCATGACATTTCCTAAGTGCAATATCATTTATTCTTAATAGACATTGAGGTCAAAAGGCAGCTCTTGGTATCAAATGACCACACTTCGGATTATATTCCCAATTTTTTGGTGACACCGATTTTTATTTGTTTCTCAATTTTTCATTTTTTTTTGTACTAATTTATTAATTTTTCTTTGATATTTCTAGTGTCAATTACATTTTAATAAACCTTTATTTATGTCTCAAAATTTAATTTCAAGGGTTCTCCATGGTCCTAGGGTCGGCAACGGCGTTCCCAGTGCGGTTACCCATTGCTACGATGCCGGCTCGTTTAACTTAGCTTCATTTTCTCTCTTTCACTTTTCTTTGATTTTTGTTGCATTTTCTTTTTATTTATTTCAACATTATATGTCTGTTCACTATCACGGAAGTGTAGTTCCAGACATCCTAACTTGCCTGGACTGATATTTGGCCACTGGAGCAACAAAACATACAGAACACGTACAATGGGGATGTTACAGACATTGGTCGCCCGAACAGTAGACTGTACAGACTAGTTAAGTGAGGATGTTATAAGTATGATGAGCTATACTAATATGCCAATCTTCTTTTGGGGATTTGCATTAGAATCAGCTTTGTATATTCGGAATAGGATTCCATCAAAATCAGTTTCTTCCACACCTTTATGAGATATGGCATGGAAAAAAACTAAGTCTTAAGCATGTTAAGATTTGGGGTTGTCCAGCTTATATCAAAAAGCTAAACACTGATAAATTGGAAACCATATCAGAAAAGGGTCGATTTGTTAGATATCCAAAAGATAGTTTTGGATATTATTTTTATTTGCTTACTTCACAAAAGGTTGTGGTAAGTAGAGATGCCACGTTTCTTGAACAACAGTTTGTTCAAGAAGAAGGCAAAGGAAGGCAAATAGAGTTAGAATTAGAGAATTCTGACAAACCAACATATCATATGGATATAGATCCATCTAGTCAACCTACACCCATTGATGAAACATTTACAGCCATTCCTCGTAGAACAACTAGGGTATCTCACCCACCAGTGAGATATGGTTTCCTTCGTGGAGATGATCCACTTACCTATTAAGAAGCTATATCAGATATAGACTCTTCAAAATGGATTGATGCTATGAAATCCGAGATTGATTCCATGTATAAGAATCAAGTTTGGGATCTGGTTGACCCACCTTAAGGCATTGTACTTATAGGGAACAAATGAGTTTTCAAGAAAAAAATTGATTCTTATGGAAAGGTAGAGACCTATAAGGCAAGGCTAGTAGCGAAAGGTTTCGCCAAAGGTAAGGAATCGACTATGAGGAGACTTTCTCGCCTATTGCCATGATTAAATCAATTAGTATTCTATTAGCAATAGTTGCATACTATGATTATTAGATTTGGCAGATGGATGTTAAAACAACTTTTCTCAATAGATACATTGAAGAAAACATTTTCATGGAACAGCTTAGGGGTTTTGAATCCCAAGATGGTTCTAAGGCATGCAAGCTAAAGCAATCCATTTATGGGTTGAAACAAGCTTCAAGGAGTTTGAACATCCATTTTGATGAAGCCATTAAATCATTTGGTTTTATCAAAGGTGAGGATGAGCCATGTATGTATAAGAAGGTTAGTGATAGTGCTATCACTTTCCTTGTCTTAGAAAAAAGAATAATTGCTTTATCCTAAAGTCTATACTTAGAAAAGGTGTTAAAGAGGTTTAACATGCTTGATTCCAAGAAAGGATTGTTGCCAGTGAGACATGGTATCCACCTTTTTAAAGAGATGTCTCCAAAGACACCTAAAGAAAGAGATAAAATGGTCAGGATTCCATATGCTTCGGCTATTGAAAGTTTAATGTATGCAATGTTGTGTACTAGGACAGATATCGCATTTGCTGTTAGTTTGACTAGCAGGTATCAATCCAATCTAGGTTTGGAACATTGGATAGCTGTCAAGAATATCCTTTAGTACTTGAGAAGAGCGAAGGATTTATTCTTGATTTATAGAGGTGGAGACTTACAATTGGATGGTTATACTGATTCTGATTTTCAATCAGATATCAATGACAGAAAGTCTACCTCTGGGTATGTGTTCATTTGTAATGGAGGTGCAGTCAGTCGAAAGAGTTCCAAACAGAGTACTACTGCAAATTCCACTACCGAGGCTGAGTATATTACTGCATCAAATGCTGCAAAGAAAGCTGTTTGGATAAAGAAGTTCGTGACAGAACTTGCAGTAGTTCCTTCCATTGAGTTAGCAGTTCCACTACACTTTGACAAAAATGGAGTAGTCATACAAGCTAAGGAACCCCGGTCTCACCAGAAATCCAAACATATAGAAAGGTGCTACCACATTATCAGAGAAATAGTTGGACATCTTGAATAGCATCAAGATGAAAATCCAGCTGATCCATTCACTAAGCCTATATCATCAGACTCAGCTAGACCGACATCTTGAGAAGATGAGTCTAAGATATTGTAATGAATGACTCTAGTGCTAGTAGGACATTGTTAGTAGTATGCCCTAGAGGATATTATTTAGTATGTATCTTGTACATCTTTTATTAATAAAAAAGCATTTCCACTTTTCTGTTTACATAATATATTTATGTGTAATAGAAAAGGTCCATTGATATTTTGTTAGAAATTCTATTCTTAAGTTGTTAAGAATATGAGTGACAATATCTCTAGCACAAAGTATCATAAATAGGTTCACAATCGAGGATACTTCATAATAAGGACATAACTTATCCAGAAAGATTGTATTCATGTTTGTTCCCAAGTTATTTATATGAGATATAAATAAGATGAAATGGTGAGTCTCATGCCATATAACAAACATGATAGACACTTATACATGATAAGTAGGCCGAACCTGTAACACCCTCACTGTAGCAATTCCACATATTCTACTGTTCCGGTGACCGATGTCGGTCTGGACAACTAGAATGTCTGGAAAAATATTTAAACTAGAGTGAGGAGTCATAAAAAACTCAAATAAGTGTAAGAAAAATTAAGAAAAAATTTTAGAAATAAAATACAACCAAGTTAAATGAGCTAGTGCCCTAGCGATGGGTAACCCAGTGGGAAGTTGCGGTCTTCACAACTAGAAGCCCTAAACCCAAGAGAAAATTCGTGAAATAATTGGGACTCCAGAGAAGAGTCATTGAGGTTTCTATGGCATTAGAATGCCAAGAAAAGGTTTAGAAAAATTTTTCATTCGGTACAGACAATTTTAGTTTGTTAAGCCAAACGGAGGGCATTTTGGTCATTTTGTCTTCAGAGATAATTTTTGGCTGACTTATCCAGTTAAGTAAATAATTATTATGACATAAAATATGAATAAATATTACTAAAAATTAAATTGAAATTGAGTAGAAAAGAAAAGAAAAGAAAATGAATTAAAATTGCAATTTTGACTTCATGCTTATGTCACTAAGCACTCCCACCCAATGACCACTTGACAAAATAAATAAAAGGGATAAAAATGAAGCAAAAATGAGATAAAAACAAAGAAATCTACTTCATCTTCCCCAATCAGCCGAATCAAGAGAGAAAGAGAGAGAAAAGGAAAAGAAAGAAAGAAAGGAAGAAGGAGAAGGAGATGAACAGTAGCAGAAATAGGGGTTCAGCAGGGGCAATATGTTTCTCTTCCGTCCAGGTGAGTTTGGCTCAACATCTACCATTGATTTTTGGATATGTTTGAGGTATGTATGTGTGAAAGTTATGGTTAAAATTTGGTGATTGTTCAACGGTTGGATTTGGAGAAATATATTGTTGAACACAGGCTGTCTGCAGGTTAAATTCTGAATTTTGGCTGCTAAAATTTGAGAAAAATAAATAGTTAGGATGCTTATAAAATTATGAAATTTGGCAAAAATGATATTTAGGATGTTGAGGCTGCTGTGTTAAAATTTAGTGAATTTTAGACTTGTGGTTTATGAGATATAAATTGTTTTGCATGAGCTGTCTGAGTAAGACTGATTTTTACAAAAATTCAGATTTTGAAGGGTTAAATGAATATTTTGATATCTCATGATATAGAGATAATTTGATGCTAAAATTTTTACAGATATTGTATAGGGATGTCTTGAATATATGGTTAAAATTTGGGATTTATTTGACTATTAGATCATTATATATAAATTTGAATGCACAAGGTGCCAGATTGGGTATTAATGGTTTGTGTATTTGAGATTTATGATAGGAGTTTAGTCCAATTTAAGGGGAAATGCTATTGAATTTTTATTGGATATTTAATTTGGGAAAGTTAAGTTATAATTGATTATAATTATTATGATTCTAGGAGAAATCTTGAAGAATAACAAGCTCAAGTTTGGTTTCAAAAAGGTTAGTGCTAATTCATCCTTAAAACTTTGTATATATATCATGTGGAGTGTGAAATGAGGGTGAAATTAAGAGAATTGAAATAAGTTTTACATGAATAAATTTCACCAATTTTGGATACATTAGGGTTTCATTGATTATATTGAGTTATAGTCGTACATGGCTGCCATTGAACATAAATTAGATACTTTGATTCATTGATTGCATGTATATGGAGAATTGAAATGGTAGAGTTAGGGTGTGGGTACAAATTTCAGATTTTGTTTATGTATTGATGAAAAGAAGTTGTAATGGTCAATTAGTGACCATTTGGTCATGTTTGAGTAGGAAATTGAGTGAATGGTGCCAAGGGAATGGAGGTTAGACATGTTATCCAATGTACCCTATAGGTCTGGATGTGAGTCCAGCATGTTTGGTCAGCTATAACTTGAGTTGTGTACGTTCAATTAGTGTAAGGCCAATTGGACATAAAATTAGACACATAATGACATAACTTTGATGAAGGAACCCTGTCCAGAAACCAAACTTAGGATGCCCTAAAAATTGACCAAATCTGGGTGACCAACATGCTGTCCCTGGAAAATGACTAAATGAACAGTATTTGTTCAAATGGTCATAACTCAGTGTAGAAAAGTTCAATTGATCTGAAATTTTACCAGAAGAAAGGTGAGACATAGCCCTACAACTTTCATGAAGAATACAAATCCAAATTCTGATCATAACCTAGTCAAATTGCCACCCAAACTTAGGTAACCAAATCTGGCAGAACCAAATTGCCCAGAAATTCTATGTATAGGTCAATCCGGCCAGTTATAGTAAAATGACCATAACTTGAGCTACAAAACTCCAAATGGAGTGATTCAAAAAGAAAATTAAATAAGACACAATAAGGAACAACTTTGATGAAGAAAGGTTAGCCCAGTTTCCACTGTAAAATTATCCAATGGAACAGTAAACTTAGGTAATCAAAACTGAAAATTTAGAAATGCATCTAGGGGACTTTAAATTGCAATTAGCAATTAATACTAGCAAATGTAAAAATCAAAATGTGGGATCTTGGTCTAATTAAAATTAACATATCCATTAAGTATGAAAAAGTTAACATTTTGGTTAACTAGTAAGGTAAATAGTAATCAAAATGATTAGCAAATTAAGATGAAGACCTAGAATCAATTCTAAGCTTAAATGCTTAGAATTGTATGACAAATGTGGACTATGCATCCTAGTCAAAATTGTTAAAGGGAAATTAAGGCCATAAATTTGAAACCCATGAAATGTTCATAGATTACTTGAAATATGAAAAATAAGTCACCTAATTGATGTCAATAGATAGTTAGGGCTTATATGCTCATCACAAATAGAATTTATAAAATGCTAGTAATTCAACTTGAAATATAAAATTTATAATTACATAAGTAGATTTTTGAATGTATAAATGAGAAAGGAAAAATGTTTTGAATACAATAGTACATGTGAACCATTGTTTTGAATTGTGATCAATTTGAATAACGTAATGAATGAATAAATGAACCATATTAATGTATGAATGAGACATTAGTTCTCATTATTGTAAAAAGGAAAAGTACTTTGAGTACAATGATATAAAAAGATAATTGATGTGAATTGTGATCATATATATGATCAAATGAATGTATACATTATAATTGAAAATTATTATGAAATAAAGAAGTCATAAAACACAATATATTAATATTTAATGATATTATGTGTCCATGTATTACCTAGACATGTGTGTCAGATTGGATAGATTGGCATGCCAATAGGGTATTGTTTTAGCAGTACTGCGAAAGGCTTTATGCCTGTATTCATGGCTTTATGCCTGCACTCATGGCTTTATGCCCGCACTCATGGCTTTTATGCCCGATTATGTATTATCATGGCTTTTTAGCCATACTGACTGCATACGTGGTTGACGTTCCGCGTCCCATGGTATGACGGCCCAAGGCATCATGATGTCTAGTGCCAACAACCCGTTATCCAGTTTAGTCAGCCTGTCATAGATTACTTGGGCAGTCTAATTTATTAAGATAAGTTATGAATATTAGCAATTAAAAATGCTAGAAAGCAAATAAATAAGTAAGAAGTTCTGAAATAAATTAGATTAGCTCCAAAAATTTGTTTCTTAGAATGGTCTGAAGTAAATTAAATTAGTTTCAAAAAAATTTTAAATATTACGAAATGATTGTAAACAACTTAGAAAGTATCAAGGAAGTGATAAAAAGACTAGTAGAAGAATTATAACTTAAATAATATTAGAAATGTGACTTACATAAGAATATAAGTATAAGTTTAAATTTTAGATTATTCGTATTTGGTACATTATTAATGCAAATTTCTGAACTAAGCACCTCCAAAGAAGAATATGGCAGGATAGAGGACAGTTAATATTAGAAACTAAATTAATTATAAATCTAAATTATTCAAACTATGGTTTATTTCTACCTTTATTTGTATATTATTATTTTCTTGCTATATTATTGCACCACTAAGCAGTAATGCTTAGCGCGATGAATTTGTTTCCTCGCACAGGTACTAAAGTTAAAGCCTAGCGAATACTAAACAGAGATTTTGGAGTTCGGATCTGCTAAGTGTTCCAGGTTGTCACCTCCTCAGCAATGCATTTAGATAGGGCCCATATAGATCATATTATGTATTTTGTACATTATAATTAGTTATTATTTGTAATGTAAATTATGAATTGTATGTTGAAATACCGATTATGGAATTGTAATTAATTTATAGATCATGTAAATTATGAATTTATGTAATTAGTCTATAAATCATGTAAATTAATGAAACTTGAAAATTTATATATATAAATTATGCATGAATGGAAATGCATGGAAATGAATATGAAATTGAGATATATGATTGAGATTTGAAATATGAGATGGTTATGAGAATAATTGATGAGATAATTATGACTAGCATGAATGAGATTTTTATTGTAAAATATTATTGAAAATTTCAAACAGGTGAATGATGAAATGTGCCAAATAGAAATTAAATAGAGGAAACTCTGCTGGTTTCTCCGTAAAAAAAAAAAAAATTAATATTAAAAGATAATAACTTGAAAATGATTAAAGTAATAAAGTAAGATAAGATAGGGTACTCCGGCACTGAATGTAGCACGCCTTGCTCGGCTACACTGTAGTCGGGTGAGGGGTGTTACAGAACCAGTGACGCTTATGACAAGCACATTGAGTTTACTCTTGTCAATGTATTGTCATAAATTATATAAGTACATATAATCTTTAGACCTAAGATAGCACAGTTATCTTGTATATAGGTGGTTTGAGTTTGATACTGCTTTCATACTTATACTGTGTATGGGTATATGGGCATGTGCTGGCTCCTACTAGTTATATATGGAGGTAGGTGTTGATCAAGATGGAATCTGTTCCTCTAAGTAAATAGGGATAAAATCCTATGTTCATTTAATTATTCTTGATGTTTCAAGTTCCTGGCCAGGACAGATAGATTTAATCAGAAAAGAGTTTCTAATGAGAAAATATTTTTAATCAAGAAGTGGAATTAAAAGAAAACATAATATTCATAGCAAATGGAGTTTGACATAAACCATGACTCTAGCTTGAATTGGGATTTTATAACAGAGAGATTCTAGTGTATGGTAACATATGATTATAGGTTCATTTAAGGTAAACCTTATTACTGATTGGTGGCCATGGCATGCTATGCTAGGTGTTAACCATGGTCTATAAGGTGCATAAAATGATTTAGAGAAATCATTTATGGTAAGAAAGAGTTCTGATGATATTAAGAGTTGATATCATATCTCATTGCTAATTAATGATGAGCCTATTAAGTCACACACATACACAAGTAATCACCAAATTAAATATTATTTAATTAATTAATTAAAGAGTTTAATTAATTAATAAATTAGGTTTGATTTGTAATTAGATTGCAAAGTCCCTAGCATGGCTTGAAACCAAATCTAGATTATTGGATGTATAGTATAAGTTAAATTTATATTTAAAGTGTTTAAATATAAATTTAATTAATGAGAAATTAATTAATACAGATTAATTAATTAATTTATATTTGATATAAATTGATTAGAAGAAGAGAAATAATTGTTTTGGAATGAGAACTCAAAATTAAGACACAGGGTAACATGTGGCACCATCTGATGGTGACACATGGCACTACACATAATGGCACTACACATAAGCTTGCCAAATGTCTTTTAATCATGTAAGATGATTAAAATTAAGACTAAATATAGGTTTGACACTTGGCACAATGTGATTGGGTCAATCAAACCTAGAATCAATCAGAAGGTGACATGTGGCAAGGGTTTTATGTAACACCTCGTACCTCCGAGTTATGAATTGTATCATTTTTTTTTCCATGACCAGTACTATTCAAAGACACCTTGAGGAACAAAAATAAATAGAAAATTAATTGAGATAGATACAATAAAAATTCAAGTGACCCAAAAATATAAGGACTCACTGGGTATATTGTAAAAGAGGGATTATGACACGATAAGGGGCATTTTGGTCAATTCACTTTAATAGTTGATTTTTGACCAAAATGTCAATTTAAGTAAATGAAAATAATAAATTGAATTGTGAATAAATTTTTGAGGAAAAGAATTCAAGTATAAAGTGAAAGGAAAATAAAAGAAACAAAAATCTAGAATTTTAAGTCCATTTTGACCCAATTAAAATTTTAGGACCAAAGAATTTTGGACAACTTAATTAAAATTAATTAAATAAATCAAAATTTGGGATAAGTATAAAAGGAAGCCATCTTCCTTCCTCCCCCATTTAGTTACCACCCGCTCTCTCTCCTTCTCTCTTTCTTTCTTTCTTCTTCTTCCTTCTTTCTCCATTGATGTCCATTCTCAAAACTCAATTCCTTGCTTTTCCTCTATGGGTTTTCATCTAATTGGTAGAGAACATCAAATTAAACATTGATTGAGAGATTAAAAGTAAAGGGAGACAAGAGATTTGGAAGAAATTAAAGATTTGGGAAGGTCACAATTGAGGTAAGTGTATTTTCATGTTAGATTAGTTGTATAGCCTTTGAATTAAGTTAACTTATGATGAAATAACATGAGAAATTGCAAGGAAACATATATGGAAATCTAAACTAGGGTTTTGGCCAATTTAGGGAAAATTAGGGTTTTGATGTATTTTAGTTAAATTAATGATAAATCTAAGTTAAATTGAAGTAGTATGCATGATTGGGAGTAGTAAGATTTCATGGGATTGCATAAATTGAATTATGGAAGATTAGGGTTCATGAGAAAATTGGAGCTTTGGTGCTAGAGAGTGAAATTGGTGTGTGTAGTGTTAAATTATAATCATTTGAGGTGTATTTAGTTTGAATTGACGTTGGGTTGATGAATGGAAGTAATGAAATGGTAGGATTAGGGAAAATTATAAGCTTTGGTGTTTGAAAATTGTAGGTTTTATGCTAGAAAGTGCCATTGATGTGTTAATGCTAAATTATAGTCATTTTGGGTGAATTAAATATGAATTGAGATTGGTTAGTGGAAGTAATTGAAAAAATGAAAATTTTGAAGTTAGGGCAGAATTTGCACACTGAGTTCAGTGTGTTTGACAGCCCATAAATTGAGCTACACAACTCTAATTGGTGTGAAACTAATTGGAAATGAAATTTAAGACATAGGACTAGAATTTTTGTGAAGATACCCTGCCCTGAAAATGACCTTAAACTATTCGAAATGAGCCTTGAACTTAGAGACAAAATTCTGGAACCTGCAGAATTTGATCATATGAACAGTAAAATTTGCATGGCCATAACTCTCTCTAGAAAACTCTGATTTAGGCGATTCTTGAACCGATGGAAACCTAAGACATAGTAGAACGTTTCATATGCAGAACTTGAGGCCAAATTATGGACTTAATCCAATCAAATTGCTGAGTAAATTTGAATTACCGAATCTGCAAAATTACAGATTTACCATATGAACAGTAAAATTTGTATGGCTATAACTCTCTCTAGAAAACTCCAATTTAGGCGATTCTTGAACTGATGGAAACCTAAGACATAGTAGAACATTTCGTATAAAGAACATTAGACCAAATTATGGATTTAACTTGACCAAATTGCTGAAAGAAATTGGATCGATAAATCTGCCAGAACTGAATCTGTAGCATGAATAGTGATGTGAACAGTAATCATGTCTTGGGCATAACTTGAGCTACACAGCTCTGAATTAGGCTATTAAAAAAGGAAAATAAAGTTAAGACCTAGATGAACAATTTTCATGAAGAACACCTCACCAAATTATGATCGAAACTAGGTAAAAATTGGGTTCAAAGATTGGGGCATTAAGTTATCCAAAACCAAAATTTTCTAAAATTTGTAAAGCTAACTTGGGATGCATTAGACATGCATGTAATGAGTTTTTGGCAGTAATTGAGATTGGTATTGAGGTATTTTATTTGTGTATTTTCAGTAGAAAAATAAGTTGGAATGGACAAGGAATAGTGACTAAAGAGAAAGGAGAGCATTGAAAGTTTGTGCACAACTAACCTTTTTTTCTTTGTTTTAGCTTCGTAAATTGATTGAATGAGTTTATTTGAATGAGTTTGATTTGAAATGAGTTTATTTTGAATGAGGTATGTTTTTCTCTTGTATTTGAGGAATTTGTGTGTTGCCACCCCATTTATGGGTTTTATGATGATTTGAATATATTATTATTTTACAAACGTGATTATTGATTTAGAAACTTTTGAAAGTTGTTTTGAAACCACAGTTAGCATGACAATCCCTTCGGAACTCCCCAGTAGTAACGGCTACTTAGGGTTTTATAATTGATATTGATTACGTCTGCCATTAATAACGGTTAGTGGGGTAAGACTACATGAGTACTCATTATCTAGCTAGCCCTTCCCTCATTATTAACGGTTAGTGAGGTTGAGATTGCTTTGTCGTGGTGTACAACACGGCACTGATCGTGAAATTTTATGTCATGTCCTAAACTGTGTGTTGATGTTGGTAACACTAATGCTTTGTGAATTGTGATTTAAGAAGTGTGATTTTCTCTTTTGAAATGTTATTCCAATAAATGGCTCTTATGGACTTAGAACTATTGTAAAGTTTTCATGCTTAAGAAAAATGTGATTTATTATGCTTTGACAAATTGTGTTTTATCTTAAGTTTTAAAGTTATTAGTTGTTCACCATTGAGTGATATACTCAGCGATAGCTACTTTATGCTGTTGCAGGTAAGGAAAAGGAGAAGGCTGTTGAGTGAGAGACTTGGAAGCAGCATTTTGGTATTGTTTATGGGTATTTATGTTAGGTATACCCTTGTGATTGCTTTAGATTTATTTTGTACCTATATGTATGGATGTACGAATATTGAGCAGTTTGTATTTAAAAGCATCGCATTGCTATCACATTTTGAGTTTGTAACTATTTTGTATTTTACTTTGAGACTTATGAAAATGTAACTTTTGTAATATTTAGTCTATCATTATTTCCAATGAATGTTTACATGGAATTTTAACTATTTTCATGCAGTTTTCCGCAAAAGAATTGATAAGATAAAAAGCTATGGTTTGTTTTAAAATCCTTTGCAGCATAACTAATGGGTTATCGGTAGTTGGTGTTCGGTAATTCATTAGGTATGTTACGGGAATATGTCGTGCCTTACAAGGGATAAGGTGTGACATGTTTTAGTGGTATCAGAGCTTTGGTTTTTATACAAGTTTTGAAATTGCATATTTGAATAATTTTGACAAGTACGACTGCTCAATTGTCATTATTGATACATATAGTGCATTACATCATAAATGTGGACTAATGGAGGGAAATCTCCTTGTGTTGGTTGTTTAGGGAGTAGAATTCTCTGTGTGAAATTGGATTATGATGTGCTAGTGACTAGTCCTTTAGGACAAGAGGTTAGGGTAAACAAATTGTATGAAGATTGCCCTTTGGTGATCCAAGGACATACATTTCTGTTAGACTTAATTGAAATGCCCTTCCGAGATTATGATAGCATCTTGGGCATGGATTGGTTAGCCAGGCACACGCCATGATCTACTGTAGACTAAAGACAGTCACTTTTGGTCTTCCCGAGTATGCAGACATAGTGATACATGAGGAGAGGCTGTTATTGTCATCCAACATCATTTCAGCTGCACTTGCTAGAAAGATTATTGGAAAGGGATGTGAAGCTTATTTAGCTCATGTGATAGACATCCAGGTGGGAAGTCCAGATCTTAAAGATATTCCTACGGTATGGGATTTTTCAGATGTCTTTCTTGAAGAATTATCGGGATTGCCTCCAGAAAGAGAGGTACAGTTTGAAATTGAGACTATGCCTGGTGTGGAGCCAATCTTCATCACTCCTTATAGGATGGCACCTGCTGAGTTGAAAGAGTTGAAGGTGCAATTGCAGGAATTATTAGATAAGAGTTTCATCCACCCTAGCATGTCACCTTGGGGAGCACCAGTATTATTTGTGAAGAAAAAGGATGGTACTCTCCGCCTATGCATAGACTACTGACAGTTGAATAAGGTGACCATAAAGAATAGATATCCTCTGCCACGGATCGATGATTTGTTTGATTAGTTGAAGGATGCAACTGTATTCTCCAAAATTGACTTGAGATCGGGCTACTACTAGTTGAGGGTGCAGGAGCAAATTATTCCTAAAACTGCCTTTAGGACTCGGTATGGCCACTATGAGTTCTTGGTAATGCCATTCAGGTTGACTAATGCTCCAGCTGCTTTTATGGGCCTGATGAACACTATCTTCAGGCCATATTTGAACCAGTTTGTTGAGGTGTTCATTGATGATATTTTGGTGTACTCAAAGAATGTAGAGGAACATGACAAGCACTTGAGGATAGTATTGCAAACTTTGAGGGAGAAGCAGTTATATGCCAAACTGTCGAAATGTGAGTTTTGGCTAAAGGAAATTACATTTTTAGGGCATATTGTATTTGCAGAAGGTGTCCAGGTGGATCCTAGCAAAGTAAAAGCCATTCTTAATTGGAAGCCACCTAGAAATGTCATGGAAGTTCGGAGTTTCCTCGGTTTATTCAGGTATTACCAAAGGTTTGTGAAGGGATTCTCCATGCTAGCATCTCCACTGACCAAGTTACTTAGGAAAAATGTAAAATTTCAGTGGACTGATCAGTGCCAGGAAAGTTTTGATGAGTTAAAGAGGCGTTTAACTAAAACTCTAGTCTTAACCTTGCCCACTTTGGGTAAGGAGTATACCATATACAGTGATGCTTCTCATAACAGATTAGGTTGTGTGTTGATACAAGATAGAAACGTCATTGCCTATGCTTCACACCAGCTTAAAACCGCATGAGAGGAATTATCCCACCCATGACTTGGAGCTGGCAGCCATTGTCTTTGCCTTGAAGATCTGGAGACATTACTTGTATGGAGAGAGATGTTATATATACATAGATCATAAAAGTTTGAAGTACTTGGGCACACAAAAGGAGTTAAATTTGAGGCAGAGGAGATGGTTAGAGCTAATAAAGGATTATGGTTGTTTGATAGACTATCAGCCTGGAAAAGCTAATGTTGCAGCTGATACTTTAAGTCGCAAGACTATGGCTGGTTTGAGGGTTTCTCCATTATCCATGGTGCATGAGTTAAGGGCATTGCATGCTAATTTGGAGATTAATGAAGATGAGCAGATGGTAGCTACATGGCAAATGAAGCTAATGCTGGCAGAATAAATTAAGGCAGTTTCACAGAAGGATGATAAGTATGTCAAGTTGATGGAAGAGGCTCGGGATGGCAAGAAAATAGAATTATCAATAAATGATGAGGGCTTGTTGTTATATAAGGGCAGAATGTGCATTCCTGAGAATGTTGAACTGAGGCAGACCATTTTAAAGGAAGCACATGATTCACCTTTGCAATGCACCCTGGTGGAACCAAAATGTATAGAAGTGTGAAAGAGCACTATTGTTGGAGAGGAATGAAGAAAGACATTGCAGAAAACATTGACAAAATGCCTAACTTGTCAGCAAGTAAAGGCAGAACACCAAGTGCCTGCAGGGTTGCTACAGTAGTTGCCAATTCTCGAGTGGAAATGGGAAAGAATCACTATGGATTTCGTGACAAAACTTCCACGTACACAAAAGAATCATGATGCAGTTTGGGTTATTATTGATAGATTGACCAAGTCTGCACACTTTTTGCCAGTGAGGATGGATTACAGCCTAGAAAGATTGGCCAAAATGTACATTGATGATGTGGTGAGGTTACATGGAGTGCCAATGTCTATTGTGTCAGACAGAGACCCAATGTTCACTTCTAGATTCTGGGGTAGTCTCCAAAAAGCCCTAGGAACTAGATTGAACTTCAGTACAGTATTCCATCCACAGACAGATGGCCAATCTAAAAGGATCATTCAGATTTTGGAGGATATGCTTCGGGCTTGTATGATTGAGTTTAAAGGGAGTTGGGACACACACTTGCCTTTAATTGAATTTGCCTACAACAACAGTTATCAGTCATGTAACACCCCTATTTGCATAGCCTGGTATATGTTACTATTCCAGTGACCGGTATCGGTCCGGACAATTAAGAGGATTAGAACTATGTTTAAGACACCTAGAAAAGCCTTGATTGAAAATAAATAGTGATTACTAGATAGAAAAGTAAAAATAAGAAAAACAGAACATAAAAGGTTGAATGAGCCGAGAGTCACAGCGATGGGTGACCCTCTCGGGAAGGATTGCGAAGTCGATTTAAACTAAAATTTTGAATCGTAAAATGTGACGCCGCAATCCTTAGGACTATTACGAACACACTCGAAAAGAGAAAATCACAAAAAAGAATTGTTAAGCCAGTCAAATAATTAGGTCAGGAAGCCAAAAGAAATATTAAATTATTTGCAAACCGGATTGAATTAGCGAGGGGTGATTTGGTCAATTCACCCCTAGAGTTGACTACTGACCTAAATCTCCAATAAAATCTGAGAAATGAAAATTCTGAATTATAGAATTAAATTAAAGAAGTATGAGAAAAATAAGAGAAAAAAAAAAGCAAAAGAAATAAATTAATGACCTCATCAAGATGACATCATGCATGACTTCATATTTAATTTTAATTTAAATACTTAATTTGACTAAGTCAAATTAAGAGATAAATACACATAAAAAAAAAGAAAAAAATTTGTTATCTTCCATTCCCACTTTTCCATCACTTTCTTATCTCCCTCTCTTCCTTCATCTTCCACCATTGTTAAAGAATAAAAAGCTTAAATTTCTTTGGTTCCCTTCCATAAATCCCTCAAATCCCAACACTAAATCTTACCCTTAGACCTAGATAAACTCTTTGGGAGCAAGAAGGAAAAGAAAAATTAGAGAATTGAAAAGCTCCATATGAGGTAAATCCCTCTCCTAACTTAAATTGATTTATGCTTATAGAATTAACATTGAACAAGTGAAAATAACTTAGAAATTGTGTAAAATCAAATAGAAAACAATTAAGTGTTAGGGTTTGATATGAATGAGTTTGATGATTTTGAATGATTATTTGAGATGAATTAAGTGTATAGATGTTGATTATTTACTTTAAATTCATTAATTGAATGAATTGTGTAAGTTAGGGTTTTGGATCTAGGGTTTGGGAGACAAAATTTTGAGAAATGGTGAAATAATGTGTTTGACCTACTTTAATGTGAGAAATGGTCATTTGTGACCAAATGAAGTGTGTTGAAAGTGTTGGAGTTAAGTTTAAATTCGGATTCAATGTGGTCATGCTGCTGGCAGCAGGACCAAGGTCCCATTGATGGACCAAAACTGAAACTTTACAAGTCCAATTGATATGAGACCAATTGGGAATGAAAATGGACACAAAATGGAACATTTTTCATTTAGGAATCATGCCCAAAAAGTGACCAAAACCTAGTGAAAAAATTGGCCAAATCCGGATTTTCTCAGTCTGACCTGTACAAAAATGACCAAATGAACAGTATTTGTTCATTTGGCCATAACTTGAGCTAGGCAGGTCTAAATGACTTGACATTCTACCAGTGGACAGCTGAGATATAGACCTAAAACTTTCATGAAGAACACAAATCCAAATTATGCCATTAACTAAGACATTTGGCCACCCAAAGTGGGTAACCTAAAACTGCCAAAACCAGAAATTGCCCAAAAAATCTGGGTTAAGTCCAATCCGGCAGCCATGATTCTAATGGCTATAACTTGAGCTACAGAACTCCAAATGGAGTAATTCAAAAAGGAGAATAAAGTTAAGACAATAGGGAACATTTTCTATAAGAAATTTTTGCCAAATTCTAACAGAAAAATGACCAATGGAACAGTGCAACATAAGACACCAAAACTGAAAATTTTCAAATTTGCCTAAAGGACTTAGAATTTGAGTAAACAACCAAAACCAACAAATTTAGTTATCAAAATGTAGTATGTGGGTGAAGTTGGAATTCCCATACCTATTAAACATTAGAAAGTCAACAAATTGACTTGAATAGTGTCATGAATAGTAACCCCGAAATACAAATTTTAAAGAACGTTAAGTTTAACATATTAAAGCTAGGTATAAGTGAATTTAAAATTATTTTTGGATTTACGATGAGTTATGATATTGAAACACTGTGAAACTATGTGTGTCAGTTGAAAAGAACACCGGGAAAGAACCTGAGGAATCGAGTCAAGGCCAAGAGGCGACTCGTATAAGGTTTGTGCACAACTAACTCTTTCTTTATATTTTTACTTCTAAATCGATTTGAACAAGTTTATTTTATGATTTATAAATTTTGATGTGTTGAGAATTATAGTTTGTTGAATGAAATTGCATAAATTAAATGTAAATTTTCTAATGCATTTAAGGATTTATTGCATGGTTTTGAGATTCGTAAATTTTAAGTTTGATGTGTTGGCAACTGAAGGAACGGAAGCGTGAAAAACACAAGTTTATACCATTGAATTCAAAAATTTTCACCTAGGGTCACATGCATCATGCAAGATTTATTTTTATCTATTTGATTTCAATGATAAACAACATATTAAAACTCTTTTAATATGTTTTTGGATCTGTATTTGCCATTTAAGATTTTAAAATTAATCAGATTAATTTTAGAACCCTAGATTAAATCAAGAACGGTTATACTAAGCTCTTGATGCACTGCAACGTGTCTGCGCCTTTGAGATTCGTCTTCAGGACACCAGATGTTGTCCCTCTAGCTTGTCCACACCAAGAACACCTATGGCAGCCCTTGAATAGCTTCTAAAGCTTTTTCTATTAATTAGAAAATCAAGTTCTGCCTTTTAAGAGATTAAAGATGTAAACAGGACACTAGAAACAATTTCTAGTGTTCTTAATTCAAGAGATTGATGGCTAATCTCTTTGAATTGATAAGAGATGAAGAAGAAGATATGAAAACCCTCAAAGTGGCGTGACAAAGGAGTGTGGCTGCTGGTTGTGTTTTATTTTCTCATAACAACACTTAAATAGCTAGGTTAACACATTAAACCCTTGCCACATGTCACCCTTTGATTAGCTCTAGGTTTAAGTGACCCAATCACATTGTGCCAAGTGTCAAACCTATATTTAATCTTGATTTTAATCATCTTACATGATTAAAAAACATTTGGCAAGCTTATGTGTAATCCCATGTGTCACCATCTCATAGTGCCACGTGTCACACTGCAAAATGACCAAAATGCCCCTGTGTCTTAATTTTGAGTTCTCAACCCAAAATAATTATTTTTCTTCTTCTAATTAATTTATATCAAATATAAATTAATTAATTAATCTCTATTAATTAATTTCTCATTAATTAAATTCATATTTAAACACTTTAAATATAAATTTAATTTATACTACACATCCAATAATCTAGATTTGGTTTCAAGTCATGCTAGGGACTTTGCAATTTAATTGCAAACCAAACCTATTTAATTAATCAATTAAACTCTTTAATTAATTAATTAAATCATATTTAAATAGGTGATAACTTGTGTATGTGTGTGACTTACTAGGCTCATCACTAATTGGCAATGAGACATGATATCAACTCTTAATATCATCAGAACTCTTTCTTACCATAAATGATTTCTCTAAATCATTTTATGAACCTCATAGACCATGGTTAACACCTAGCATAGCATGCCATGGCCACCCAATTAGTAATAAGGTTTACCTTAAATGAACCTATAATCATATGTTACCATGCACTAGAATCTCTCTGTTACAAAATCCCAACTCAAGCTAGAGTCATGGTTTATGTCAAACTCCATTTGCTATGAATATTATGTTCTCTTTTAATTCCAGTTCTTAATTAAAAAGATTTTCTCATCGAAACTCTTTTACAATAAATCTATCTGTCTGGCCAGGAACTTGAAACATCAAGAACAATTAAATTAACATAGGATTTTATCTCTATTTACTTAGAGGAACAGATTCCATCTTGATCAACACCTACCTCCATATATAACTAGTAGGAGCTAACACATGCCCATATACCCATACAGTACAAGTATGAAAGCAGATCAAACTCAAACTACCTATATACAAGATAACGTGCTATCTCAGGTCTAAAGATTATATGCACTGATATGATTTATGACAAAACATTGACAAGAGTAAACTCCATGTGCTTGTCATAAGTGTCACTAGTTCGGCCTACTTATCATTTATAAGTGCCTATCATGTTTGTCATATGGCATGAGACTCACCATTCCATCTTATTTATATCTCATATAAATAACTTGGGAACAAACATGAATACAATCTTTCTGGATAAGTCATGTCCTTATTATGAAGTATCCTTGATTGGGAACCTATTTATGATACTTTGTGCTAGAAATATTGTCACTCATATTCTTAACAACTTAAGAATAATATTTCTAACAAAATATCAATGGACCTTTTCTATTACACATAAATATATTATGTAAACGGAAAAGTGGAAATGCCTTTTATTAATAAAATTATGTACAAGATACATACTAAATGATATGCTCTAGGGCATACTACTAACAATCTCCCACTAGCACTAGAGCCATTCATTACAATATCTTAGACCCATCTTCTCAAGATGTCAGTCTAACTGAGCTTGTGACAAAGGCTTAGTGCATGGATCAGCTGAATTTTTTTCAGCTAATGTTATTTTTCTGCATGGCTATATCGCCTTTGCCCAACTATATGTCTGATAATGTGGTAGTGCCTTTCTATGTGTTTGGATTTTGGGTGAGACCTTAGTTCCTTAGCTCAGAGGATCGCTGCTCCATTGTTGTCACGATGTAGTGGAACCGCTGACTCAATGGAAGGAACTACTGTAATTTCACACGAACTTCTTTATCCAAACAGCCTTCCTTCCTTTGCAAAGATTCGATGCGAGAATATACTCACCTCAGAGTGGAATCTGCAATGTGCTCTATTTGGAACTCTTCCAACTGACTGCACCTCCATTACAAATGAACACATATCTAGAGGTAGACTTTCTATCATCAATATCTGATTGGAAATCAGAATCAGTATAACCATCCAATTGCAAGTCTCCACCTCCATAAATCAAGAATAAATCCTTAGTTCTTCTCAAGTTCTTATGGATATTCTTGATACTATCGATGTTCCAAACTGGATTGGATTGATACCGCTAGTCAAACTAATAAAGATATGCGATATCCGGCCTAGTACACAACATTGCATACATTATACTTCCAATAGCCAAGCATATGGAATCTGCCATCTTATCTCTTTCTTCAGTGTCTTTGGAGACATCTCTTTAGAAAGATGGTTACCATGTCTCACTGTATGATCCTCTCTTGGAATCAAGCATGTTAAACCTCTTTAACACCTTTTCCAAGTATAGACTTTGGGATAAACCTATTATTCTTTTCGCTTTATCTCTATAGATGCGAATCCCAAGAATATAGGTTGCCTCCCCTAAGTCTTTCATGGAGAATGTATTTGACAACCATACTTTTATAGTTGTCAACATACCTGTGTCATTACCCATCAATAGTATGTCATTCACATATAAGACAAGGAAAGTGATAGCACTGTCACTAACCTTCTTATATACACATGGCTCATCCTCATTTTTGATAAAACCAAAGGATTTAATGGCTTCATCAAAACGGATGTTCCAACTCCTCGAAGCTTGTTTCAACCCATAAATGGATCGCTTTAGCTTGCATACCTTGGAACCATCTTGGGATTCAAATCCCCTAGGTTGTTCCATGAAAATGTTTTCTTCAATGTATCCATTGAGAAAAGCTGTTTTGACATCCATCTGCCAAATCTCATAATCATAGTACGCAGCTATTGCTAATAAAATCCTAATTGATTTAAGCATGGCAACAGGTGAGAAAGTCTCCTCATAGTCGATTCCTTGCCTTTGGCGAAACCCTTTCGCTACTAGCCTTGCCTTATAGGTCTCTACCTTTCCATCAGAACCAATTTTCTTCTTGAAAACCCATTTGTTCCCTATAGGTACAATACCTTCTGGTGGGTCAACAAGATCCCAAACTTGATTCCTATACATGGAATCAATCTCGGATTTCATAACATCAATCCATTTTGAAGAGTCTATATCTGATATAGCTTTTTCATAGGTAAGTGGATCATCTCCATGATCTACTTCTTCATGAGTAGACAACTCTTGTTCTTCTTCATGAAGAAAACCATATCTCACTGGTGGGTGAGATACCCTGGTTGTTCTACGAGGAACAGCTGTAGATGTTTCATCAACG
Organism: Hevea brasiliensis; assembly: GCF_030052815.1. Taxonomy (NCBI): domain Eukaryota; kingdom Viridiplantae; phylum Streptophyta; class Magnoliopsida; order Malpighiales; family Euphorbiaceae; genus Hevea; species Hevea brasiliensis. The sequence continues at coordinate 57,687,313 of NC_079498.1, forward strand.
AGTATAGGTTGACTAGATGGATCTATATCCATCTGATATGTTGGTTGGTCAGAATTCTCCAATTCTAACTCTATTTGCCTTCCTTTGCCTCCTTCTTGAACAAACTGTTGTTCAAGAAATGTGGCATCTCTACTTATCACAACCTTTTGTGAAGTAGGCAAATAAAAATAATATCCAAAACTATCTTTTGGATATCCAACAAATCGACCCTTTTACGATCTGGTCTCCAATTTATCGGTGTTGACTTTTGATATAATTTGGACAACCCCAAATCTTAACATGCTTAAGACTTGGTTTTCTTCCATGCCATATCTCATAAGGTGTGGAAGAAAGCGATTTTGATGGAATCCTATTCGGAATATACAAAGTGATTCCAATGCAAATCCCCAAAGGAGATTGGCATATCGGTATAGCTCATCATACTACGTACCATATCCAATAGGGTACGATTTCTCCTTCAGATACACCATTCGGTTGTGGTGTTCTGGAGGAGTCGGTGAGAAACAATGCAATGCTCTCTCAAGTATTCATCAAATTCAGTACTCAAATATTCACCTCCACGATCTGATCGAAGAGCTTTAATACTCTTTCCTGTTTGATTTTCTACTTCAGATTTAAATTCTTTGAACTTTTCAAAAGATTCATGTTTGTATTTCATCAAATACAAATACCCAAACCTTGATTTATCATCAGTAAAGGTAATAAAATAATGAAAGCCCCCTCTAGCCATTTCTTTAAATGGACCACATACATCACTATGTATTAGCTCCAAAATATTTTCAACTCTTAGCCCTTGTCCAACAAAGGGTGATCTAGTCATTTTGCCTTGAAGGCAAGATTCACAAGTTGAAGTAGGCTCAGAGCCCAATGAGGATAAAATCCCCATTTTCTCCAGTTTTGCAATCTTATCTTCTGCAACATGACATAACCTTAAGTGCTAAATATATTTTGAACTTGAGTTGGTCTTCACCGTGGCATTGCATTCATTTAGATTGCTATACTCTGGCCAGTGGAAACACTTTCTTACTGGTAATGGAAACACTTTCTTATTGGCAATGGAAACACTTTCCTGTTGGCAGTGGAAACACTTTCCTTTGCCTTCATCAGCTTTAGTCTTCCTTTTCTGTTTAGCTATTTTCTTAGAAGGACCAGGAATCTGAGGTTTCTTTTTCTTATTGCCCTTCTTCTTGTTGGACTTTCCAGTAGAAGAAGATGCAACCAAAGCTACCTCTTTTCCTTTGTTGCCTGGCATATTCTTTTGGGCAATAACCAGCATGTTGAGTAAACCAGCTAAGGTGCATTCCTGTTGAGTCATATGGAAATTTGTCACAAAATTTCCCAAAAGACCCAGGAAGGGACTGAAGGATCAAATCCATCTGTAGTTGGAAATCCATGTTGAAGTCAAGATATTCCAACTGCTCAATCAGCCGAATAATCTTGTGGACATGATCCCCAACATTCTGTCCCTCAGATATCCTCATGCGGAATAGCCGCCTAGATATCTCATACCTAGCATTCCTGCTGTGCTCACCATACAACTCTTGTAGGTGAAGGAGGATCTCACTCGCACTCTGCATGTTCTCATGTTGCTTCTGTAACTCATTACTCATGGAAGCAAGCATGTAACACTTAGCTCTCATATCATGCTCCTTCCACTTGCCTGAAGTTTCATGTTCCTCTTGTGTGGCCTCTGGAGGTAAGGGACCAGGAACATTTGAATCTAGAACATGTAACACCCTCCCGGTAGCAACTCCGTACATTCTACTGTTCTAGTGACCGGTGTCGGTCCGGACAGCTAGAACGTCCGGAAAAATATTTAAACTAAAGTCAGGAACCATAATTAACTCAAATATTAATAAGAAAAATGAAGGAAAAATTTTAGAAATAAAATACAACCAAGTCAAATGAGCCGGTGACCAAACGATGGCTAACCAGAGGGAAGTTGCGGTTCTCGCAACGAGGAGCCCTAGACCTGGGGGAAAAATTCATAAAATAATTTTTGGGACTCCAGAGAAGGGTCATTGAGGTTCCTATGGCATTAGAATGCCAAGAAAATATTTAGAAAAATTTTTCAATCGGTACAGACAATTTTGACCCGTTAAGCCAAACGGAGGGCATTTGGGTCATTTCGCCTTCAGAGGTGATTTTTGGCCGACTTGTCCAGTTGAGTAAATAATTAATATGACATAAAATATGGATAAACATTCCTAGAAATTAAATTGAAGATGAGTAGTGGAGGAAAGAAAAGAAAGTGAAGAAAAAGCTTATTTATGACATCATTGTGATGTCATTTAAAATTGCCAACCAATCACCATTAAGTAACCATTTGACTAACTAATAAAAGAGCTAAATAAAGACCAAGGAAGACCAAAAACCAGCTGCCTTCTCTTCAGCCAAAAACGTGAGTTTCTCTTCTTCCTCCCTCCATTGATGTTCAATCAAGCAAGCTTAATTTCCTACCTTGTTTCACCATAAAACCCTAACCCTACTTCATTAAAATTTTACCCTACACCTTAAACAAGCTTTTGGCAGCCAAGAAGAGGAAAGAAAGAGAAGTTTGAGTTGGGAAAAAAACTGCCCTATTCAAGGTTAGTGCACTATATACCTAAAACTCTTTAATTTCATGAAATGGAACTTGAATTTAGTAAGAAAATGTAATTTAAATGAACAAAATTCATGTGTATGTGTACATGAGTTTTGGCTGCCCTAGTGAAGGAATAGGAAGGAGTGTTTTTGATGAGCTTGAAGTGAACTAGAATCATGTAGGAAGTTTATAAACATAAGAATAATAAGTTGGTATGCTAACTAAGGCATTTTGTAGAAAACCTAATGTGAAGCTAGGGTTTTGGGGAGTGAAAATTGACTTGGCTTAGGAAATTGTTAGAGCACATTTTAATGGTCAATTAGTGACCATCTTAGGTAAGTTGACCATAAAATGGACTGAAAAATAGGATTGCAAAGTGAAGTTGCAGGCTGCCCTAGGACAGCAGCAGAGGGACTGAAAATTCAGTCCACTTGCACTGCCATAACTTGGGCTGTGTTGGTCCAATTGGTGTTTAGCCAATTGGAAATGAAACTAGGCTTATAATGGCACATTTTTGCTGAAGAAACCATGCCCAAAAGACCAAAGCAAGAGGACCAAAACTTGGCCCCAATCCGGACACCCTGCAACAGCCCCTGTAGAATTGACCAAATGAACAGTAACTGTTCATTTGGCCATAACTCACTGTAGATTTGGTTAATTGACCTGAAATTTTTACAGCAACAAGATAAGATATAGAAAAAAAACTTTTATGAAGAAACCTACCCCAAATAATGCCATTAACCCATTCAAATGATTGGGCAAAGTTAAGTTATCAAACCTGCAACTTTGCAGATTTACATTTGAACAGTAATGTTTGGATGACTATAACTCCCTCTAGAAAACTCGGATTTAGGCGATTCTTGAACCGATGGAAACCTAAGGTATGGTAGAACATGTCATATGAAGAAAGGTAGACCAAATTATGAACTTAACTTGGTCAAATTACTGACCAAAGTTGGACCAAAATCTGTCAAAACCCAAAATTTCAGCATAAACAGTACAAGTGAACAGTAAACTTATTTTGGCCATAACTTGAGCTACAAAACTCCAAATGGAGTGATTCAAAAAAAGAAATTCAACTAGACAAAATAAGGAACAACTTTCATGTTTACCATTTCCTCAAATTCCCACTGTAGAAATATCAAATGGAACAATAAAGATAAAGTACCAAATCTGAAAATTTTGTTCAAATAGCATTAAGCTTAGAAATGGTATTGGCAACCAATACCAACAAGTTTTAAATACAAAATATGGTATGTTTGGGGTGTTAAAATCAATACACCTATTTTCTATCCAAAAGTCAACATTTTTGTTGACCAATGAGGTGAATAGTGACACCAAAACCAAAAATTGGCAATTTTGCCAAAATGACCTAAGCTTTGAGAAAGTGACCAAAACTAACAAGTTTTGAATACAAAATGTGGTATGTTGGGAGTATTAAAACCAATGTACCTATTGTTTATGCAAAAGTCAATATTTTAGTTGACTAATGAAATGAATAGTGACATGAAAACTTGAAATTCAAAAATTGTGAAACTTAAAAATGCAAAATGCCCTAGTAGGCCTAATGTGATTGGTTTGGATAGTTTGGCATGCCAATAGGGTATTGTTTTAGCAGTACTGCGAAAGGAAAGGCTTTATGCCTGTATTCATGGCTTTATGCCCGTATTCATGGCTTTTATGCCCGATTATGTGATATCATGGCTTTTTAGCCATACTGACTGCATACATGGTTGACGTTCTGCGTCCCATGGTATGACGGCCCGAGACACCGCGGTGTCTAGTGCCAACGCCCCATTATCCAGTCCAGTCGTCCAGTATAGGTTACTTGGGCATGGAAAAGTATAACTGTGATTGAACTGATTATTAAAGAAAATACGAAAATTAAGTATCAGGAATGATTACAAAAATACAAAGAAGCTCAATATCATGAAGAAAATAATTAACGAAATGCATGAAGAAGTTAATATCATGAAACATGATTAGCCCTCGACTACACAATAAGTTAGTAATTATTCATTTCTTATGAACACAATAGCAAGGAAATTATTATTTTTATTTGCATATTGTATTTTCTTGTATTATTGGCACCACTAAGCTTTATGCTTAGCGCGTCGCTTTTGCAACGCGTAGGTACTGAAGATTTGGACAGAGGGCCCAGTAGACCACAGATTCGGTAAGGCAGTTCACAGTCCTGCATAGTGTCCATGTCACCTCACCTTCCACAGTGCATTGGTAGGACACTAGATTTCATTTTGATATTTTGTAACTAATTTCTATTTTCTCATATGTATTTGAACTTATGTAATGAATTTTGATATTCATGTAAATAATGAAAATTGTATTTGGGAATGGAAGAGTGAATGTCTATTTATGACTTGTACATGATTAATAAATGAGATGAATGATTGAGAAACGAATGGTTGAAAAATATTGAGATTTTGATATTGGAGTTTGTGAATGGATGAATATGATTATTAGAAGTGTTTTTCACGAGTTACAAGAACTGTTTTCTCCATTTTTAGCCGGTACTCCGCTGGATTTTCTTTAAAATTTTCGGAACCTCAAATAAATTACAATTTCAATAAATGAATTATATTTCACAAGTTATATTCAAAACTACGATAAAAATGAATTAAGATAAAATAGAGTGCTCCGGCACACTGAGTGGCATAACTTGCTCGGCTATACTGTAGTCGGGTAAGGGGTGTCACAGAACATATCCTATATGTTCAAGGTTCAAGACAAGTTTCAAATTTCTTAGCCAATCAGACAGATTAGGTCCTGTCAACCTATTGCGATCAAGTATGCTCGCAAGTATATTGGATGGTGGTGGTTGTTTTGTGCTCATTTTTATCAGAAAATTAACTGCAAAAATAACCAGATTAATTAGTAAATGTATCATGTAATTAACCAAATATGATTATGGTCTTTTAATCAAATTGGTCCTCCCACTAACTTAGCGAATCCTACACTTCCAGAGTAGAAAACGGAAATCCTAGTTGGATGGATTTCTAGTGGGTGATTGAATTCTTATAATTCTATTGATCATCCTCAGGTACATCCATTATTGGAATTACAATAAACTATAAGTGAGCAACTCCTTGCCCATCACATCTCATGTGAGGTTCAATCTTTTACCTAGCCCCTAATGCTCAAAATCTCAGGTACATCCATTATTGACTTATCTTGCATTAGTTAAGTTGATCTCATTGAGTCAGTAATTATGCAAATAATTTTAATGTCCTTAGGTACATCCAATATTGGCCACCAAACCATTTACATATTTACAACATCTCATACTTAACAATTATTCTTAAGAAAATCTCTTAAATTAATTGCATCTCATGCAACTATTTAAAATTTCTTAAAATAATTGCCCCAATGGAGGGCTTATGTTATAATTACTTTAATTATAGCATTTCCAACTTAATCATTTGTTTGGAAGATTTTATAGCCATCCTTATTACTATTAAGGTCTCACTTTGCACATTATCCATTTAGCATGCATATATCATATAATTGCATACATTCCCATACATCTCATGCATTCATGGATAAGCAGTAAATATGGTATGATCATGGACTTTCTAAGGGATTCAATTCTGAGCCACCAAGAATTGAATCAGGGCATTCCTAGGTGCATTTCATTCATTCATTTTACAAGAGTTGCTGAAGGAGTACATAATCAACACTTGATATTGAATTCCTCCCACTGGTCCCACCAATGCTCTTGACCTCCTTGAACTTCTTGCAATCCATTATTACATAGTAATCCTTGGCATACCAAGGCGAATTTACAAGAACTTAAATAAATGAAATTACAACCCAAAAATATTACAAACTTAATAATACATGCCCAAAATAAATTAAAATAAATTAATTAATTTACAATCCCAAAGAAACATAAAAGAAATAAATCCAATCACATTAGTCTTTTATAGTCCATGATCATCCATCATGCATATCACTATTTAACAATTAAATAAAACATACATACTTAAATTAAATTGAATATCTCATATTCAACTTAAAAATCCAGATTTGAATATGATTCAAATAAATTTAAAAATTCAGATTTGAATCTCATTCAAACAAATTTAAAAATTCAGATTTGAATCACATTCAAACAACTTCAAAAATTCAGATTTAAATCACATTCAAACATTTTTTAAAAAATCAGATTTGAATCACATTCAAATATTTTTTAAAAAATCAGATCTGAATTTTATTGAATCAATTTTAAAAAATCAGATTTAAATATGATTCAAACAACTTTAAAAATTCAGATTTGAATCACATTCAAACAACTTTTAAAATTCAGATTTGAATCACATACAAACAATTTTTAAAATTCAGATTTGAATCATAATTTAATTGTGTGATTAAAACTACTAATTAAACACTTTAATTAGTCAAAGAATAGGCCTTAGATCATACAACAATTGCAGAATTAAAAGCCAAACCTTGAACCACCCATGGAACCAATGTTGCCGCCACCAATGGTGGCTTCACCATGTGTGCCGCCACACCTCTTGATCCAACCAGCAATGAATCAATCATCTCATGATCAAATCACACAATTAAATCATATAATCAACAATCTAAATGGCAAATATAGTGGCTCTGATACCAATTGAAGGAAGGCGTGAAAAACACAAGTTTATACCATTGAATTCAAAAATTTTCACCTAGGGTCACATGCATCATGCAAGATTTATTTTTATCTATTTGATTTCAATGATAAACAACATATTAAAACTCTTTTAATATGTTTTTGGATCTGTATTTGCCATTTAAGATTTTAAAATTAATCAGATTAATTTTAGAACCCTAGATTAAATCAAGAACGGTTATACTAACCTCTTGATGCACTACAGCGTGTCTGCGCCTTTGAGATTCGTCTTCAGGACACCAGATGTTGTCCCTCTAGCTTGTCCACACCAAGAACACCTATGGCAGCCCTTGAATAGCTTCTAAAGCTTTTTCTATTAATTAGAAAATCAAGTTCTGCCTTTTAAGAGATTAAAGATGTAAACAGGACACTAGAAACAATTTCTAGTGTTCTTAATTCAAGAGATTGATGGCTAATCTCTTTGAATTGATAAGAGATGAAGACGAAGAGATGAAAACCCTCAAAGTGGCGTGACAAAGGAGTGTGGCTGCTGGTTGTGTTTTATTTTCTCATAACAACACTTAAATAGCTAGGTTAACACATTAAACCCTTGCCACATGTCACCCTTTGATTAGCTCTAGGTTTAAGTGACCCAATCACATTGTGCCAAGTGTCAAACCTATATTTAATCTTGATTTTAATCATCTTACATGATTAAAAAACATTTGGCAAGCTTATGTAATCCCATGTGTCACCATCTCATGGTGCCACGTGTCACACCGCAAAATGACCAAAATGCCTCGTGTCTTAATTTTGAGTTCTCAACCCAAAATAATTATTTTTCTTCTTCTAATTAATTTATATCAAATATAAATTAATTAATTAATCTCTATTAATTAATTTCTCATCAATTAAATTCATATTTAAACACTTTAAATATAAATTTAATTTATACTACACATCCAATAATCTAGATTTGGTTTCAAGTCATGCTAGGGACTTTGCAATTTAATTGCAAACAAAACCTATTTAATTAATCAATTAAACTCTTTAATTAATTAATTAAATCATATTTAAATAGGTGATAACTTGTGTATGTGTGTGACTTACTAGGCTCATCACTAATTGGCAATGAGACATGATATCAACTCTTAATATCATCATAACTCTTTCTTACCATAAATGATTTCTCTAAATCATTTTATGAACCTCATAGACCATGGTTAACACCTAGCATAGCATGCCATGGCCACCCAATTAGTAATAAGGTTTACCTTAAATGAACCTATAATCATATGTTACCATGCACTAGAATCTCTCTGTTACAAAATCCCAACTCAAGCTAGAGTCATGGTTTATGTCAAACTCCATTTGCTATGAATATTATGTTCTCTTTTAATTCCAGTTCTTAATTAAAAAGATTTTCTCATCAGAAACTCTTTTCTGAATAAATCTATCTGTCTCCGCCAGAACTTGAAACATCAAGAACAATTAAATGAACATAGGATTTTATCTCTATTTACTTAGAGGAACAGATTCCATCTTGATCAACACCTACCTCCATATATAACTAGTAGGAGCCAACACATGCCCATATACCCATACACAGTACAAGTATGAAAGCAGTATCAAACTCAAACTACCTATATACAAGATAACTGTGCTATCTCAGGTCTAAAGATTATTTGCACTGATATGATTTATGACAAAACATTGACAAGAGTAAACTCCATGTGCTTGTCATAAGTGTCACTGGTTCGGCCTACTTGTCATTTATAAGTGCCTATCATGTTTGTCATATGGCATGAGACTCACCATTCCATCTTATTTATATCTCATATAAATAGCTTGGGAACAAACATGAATACAATCTTTCTGGATAAGTCATGTCCTTATTATGAAGTATCCTCGATTGTGAACCTATTTATGATACTTTGTGCTAGAAATATTGTCACTCATATTCTTAACAACTTAAGAATAATATTTCTAACAAAATATCAATGGACCTTTTCTATTACACATAAATATATTATGTAAACGGAAAAGTGGAAATGCCTTTTATTAATAAAATTATGTACAATATACATACTAAATGATATGCTCTAGGGCATACTACTAACACCAACCTTGCGCATGAATTTAAGATGATTAAATGTGTTGATGATTTGTAAACACTTTGTAAATAGAAATTGTTTTGAATATGATTTGAAACCACAGTTGACATGGCAAAATTTGTTGTGAATTCTCATTAGCTTGTCTAGTGAGATATCTCCTTCACTAGATGGGGCGAGTTTCTTCCTCTCTGGCTTGCCAATTGGGGAAGAGTTTGAATGAGTACTCATATATACTAGCTAGTCTTTGTTCCTCCCTTTTAGCCTTGGTTATTAGGAGAGTGTGAAATGTTGTGGTGTACAACACGTCATTTATTTGAATTTTGGGTCATGGGTTCAACTGTGTGAATTGTTGGCAACGCCCTTTAAATTATGCATAATTCGATAAATTGTGATTGAAATGAATAATTTGTCAGTGATTCAAAATATTTTTATATTGTTTCGAAATTTAAAATAAATGTAAATAAATAGTTACTATTTGATCAAAATGTTATTCAAATAAATAATTTGCATGAATGAAAATATTGATTTTTGAATGTCATGGATTTTGATGAATTTAGAAATTTTAAATTTTTATTCATTATGAATTGTTAAGAATAATTTGTATTAAGTTTTAAATTATTAGTTTGTGCACCACTGAGTTCACCACTCAGCGATAGCTTTGCATGTTGTCGCAGGTGAAAGAAAATATAAAGTAGCTGAGTAAGATTACTAAAAAGCATAGTGAGACTATCTTCGGGTATATCATAGGTATACCCTTGTACTTTAAATTTTGATGTAATTCTGTAATTGTATGTATGAAATTTACTTGAGCAGTTGTACCAACTCTTTTGTAATATATTTTTGGATTATAATGAAATACAAATTATTATAAGGTTATTTTGAGATTTTATATACTTACAAAGTTTTGCACTATTAAATTTTAATGCTCCCATGAATGTGAAAATTAATTTGTTTATCTCAATGAGATGTTTTAATATTTGATTTAATTTACACTGTGTATTGAGTGGTTTATGCGGATTTGTGAAATGAGATTGAATAATAGAGTTGGGATTGAGAAATATATTGGGAGTGTCTTTATTTTCAAGTTTTGAAGAACTGTTTTCTCAAAATATAGATGGCACTCTGCCGAAATTTTTGTAAAAATTGTGGAGATTTTAAATATCTAAGAATTTAATTTATGTTTGGACTTTAAATAAAGGTTTTTAAAATTTGAAAAAAATTTTACCCGCCAATTTAAAAATGAAAGAAAATTATTTTAAAATCCCTTGTAGTATATTTATTGGGTTACCGGTAGGCGAAGTACAGTAATTCATTAGGTATACTACGAGAGCATGTTACATCTTGCGAGGAGTAGGGTGTGACATGTTTTAGTGGTATCAGAGCAAAGGTTTTAAAGTAAATTTTGAACTGTGAATTTGAAATATTTTTTTATAAGTACAACTGCTCGAATGTTTCATACAGATAGTACATTTACATCATAAATATGAACTAACAGGAAGAAATCTCCTTGTGTTAGTTGTACAGAAAATAGAAAAAAAAATCCTGTAAATAGATATGGACAAGGGGGATAATACGGTAGAGCAGTCTGATACAGCTAACGTACAAGGAGAGGCCCCAGTTTAGCAGAGTGTTGGAGGTCCAACTACACCAGTCCCTCCTATATAAATTACTGCACAAACAGCTTAGCAGATGGCCATGTTCTTTCAGCAAATGGCTGATAATCTGTCAACCCAGGCCCAAGTACAAACCCAACCCCCTCAAGAGCAGCATGAAAAAGAGAAAAGTGAGAAACCCATCGGTCAAAGTTCGAGTAGTAATTTGGGAAAGAGAAAAGATTTTGAGGGACCCCGAGCTCCTAAGTATGACAGAGGCATATCTTCAGGGCTGAATCAATCAAAAACCATTCGTCAAAGAACCAGAAGTTCCTACCCTATCCGTATCTGTGACGTTTGTGGAAAATTTCATGGGGGTATTTGCCATAGGGTCACTAGAGCCTGCTTCAATTGTGATGGAATTGGACATTTCGCTCGAGATTATACTAGCGCACGTCGATTTATGCCACATACTACACCAGAGGAATCAGTTCAAGGTTCTGATTTTAGAGGCTCATTAATAGTTAGTAAGGGCAGAGGTAGAAGTAGAGACAACACTTTGGGTAATCCTAGCACAATGGACCAACTCGAGCAGAGGAATACACTAGAAAGAGGGAACGTCATGCATCGAAGGGAAGAAGCAGAGACTTCAGATATAGTTGCCGGTATGTTCTTAACTTGTGAAAGGAATAATTATGTACTATTTGATTCTGGCTCTACTTATTTATATGCTAATGCTAAAATTATACATTCTACTGCTATTCTCTTGCGTGGAGATAAATTTTAATGTGTTAGTAATTAGTCTTTTGGGATAAGAATTATGATAATAAGCATGAATGGAATTAATTTTGAAAAAGTTTCTAGTGAGAGACATCTCCTAGACTACAATAAATTATAAAGTTAATTAGTAAGCCTAATTAGGTAAGGCAAAAGAACTAAAAAGTAAGTTATAGCAATATATCTGCCTTAGATGAAAGTAAAGGTACTACTGTTGATAGATGTCAGTAAGTACCATAATCAAAACAAGTTTAAGATATTAGTGGATTTGAAAGAAATAAGACATAGGGAAGTTTGATCTATTGGGATGTATCATAGTAACTATGCAATATTCTTGATGTTTATGCTGTAAGCTGCAAATTACAGTACTGACTTGAGATTTATTGTGTAGAGCTATGTACTATCCAATAGTACATAAGGATAAGAATAGTTATAAATGACTTTCGCTCTGGCACAAATATAACAGAATAGAGTTTTATTACTAGAACTGAGTTTGAAAATCCTAATTCGAGATTTAAAACTCTATAATTAGAATATCAAAAGATCATGGTTACAAGGTAGTGAGAGTTAAAGACTTCGTTACCCTAGCATGAATTACAGTACATCAAGAATTGTTATGGGACTAGAGATTTTAGCATAGTAAAAATTTAAAAATAACACCTATAGGGCTAAGTCATCCAGTCTTCGATATGGGGTTTGTAGTTGTTTTGGTATTGCAATGGATCTTTTGCTCAAAGTTTAATAAGGAACAACATTCTATTTGTGTAATAGTAAGAAACAAAATATAATTTTGTTCCCCTAGAAGAGACAGGATGCTATGGATGACAATTATAACTTATAAAACTGTTAAGAAATAATATTCTACTGATAACAGTAATTCAATAGGAACTAGTTGGCCAGGTATTCTTTAGGAAGAGCACAATTTTATTATGCGGATCATAAGGATTAGATTAGAATTCAAGTGGAACTTTTGAATAGCATGGGAAACAGGAGAGTTCGGTAGACTTCCTTCTTAAAATTGAAGAATTGTTTATGGTTCCAAAGAAAAAAAAGGGTAATGATCGCAAACCAGCGGAAAATAAGCTATAGAATATTGATAGATAAAGAGTTATGGAAGTAAAAATTAGAATAGTTGGTGCAAATGTAATAAAGAAATGTTATGAATATTAGTTAAAGTATTGACTAGAATGTTCAGAGGACCAAATCAAAGTAATATTGAAGTATAGTGGATTTATTAGGATGATAAGAGGTGTTAAATCATGACTCGACAGTCAAGTTAAGGAAGAAGATAAGATTGAGGAATAAAATAATTAAAGTTAAGCTATGGGGAAAAAAAACAAATAGAACAGTAAAAAATGAGAAAAACACTAGATAAGGAATTGCCACCAGGGCAAACAACCTACTTAAGATGCGTAATGATATCCCGAACTATTTTATCAGGAAAGAAATAAGTTAAACAAAATCAAACAAGATAGTGCAAAATGGCACATAGGCCTTGGTCATAAGTGGAGATGGTAAGATAATGGTTATGGACCTATGGCCAAGAAAAAGATAAGCAGTTCATATATGACCAACAAGGTCATTTAAAAAAAAAAAAACTACAAAGGAAAATAATTGCTAAAAAAACAGCAAGAAAAGACTAAAATATTCTAAACTAAACCGAAGGTTGCATCAAATGATCAAGAGATTTGATAAGAAAAGAGTAAAACTAAGTTCTCACCCATAGGATCATACGAGGTCCTAGAAATAGTGGATCCACTAGCACACAGATTTGCTTACCTCTAAAATTGAAATGAATTTGAATCTAACTTATGACAGAAGCTCATAAGAAACTTAGCACATGAGGTAAGCAATCGATATGTAAATAGTATTGGTTAAATTGCTAAGGAACCATCATTTAGGCTAGGAAGCTACTTAGGAGCGTGAATAGGACATAAGGAGACAGCACCCATAACTGTTCAGAGACTAATACCAGGTAAAATTTTGAGACAAAATTTATTTTAGGGGGGGAGGGGGGGGGGGAGAATTATAACACCCCTATTTGCATAGCCTGGTATATGTTACTATTCCTGTGACTGGTATCGGTCCGGACAATTAAGAGGATTAGAACTGTGTTTAAGACACCAAGAAAAGCCCTGATTGAAAATAAATAGTGATTACCAGATAGAAAAGTAAAAATAAGAAAAACAGAACATAAAAGGTTAAATGAGCCGAGAGTCACAGCGATGGGTGACTTTCTCGGGAAGGACTGCGAAGTTGATTTAAACTCAAATTTCGAACCGTAAAATGTGACACCGCGGTCCTTAGGACTATTATGAACACAGTGGAAAAGAGAAAATCATGAAAAAGAATTGTTAAGCCAGTCAAATAATTAGGTCAGGAAGCCAGAAGAAATATTGAATTATTTGCAAATTGAGTTTAACTGGCGAGGGGTGATTTGGTCAATTCACCCCTAGAGTTGACTCCTGACCTAACTCTCCAATAAAATCTGAGAAATGAAAATTCTGAAATATAGAATTAAATTAAAGAAATGTGAGAAAAATAAGAGAAAAAGAAAAGAAAAAAAAATTAATGACCTCATCAAGATGACATCATGCATGACTTCATATTTAATTTTAATTTAATTACTTAATTTGACTAAGTCAAATTAAGAGATAAATACACATAAAAAAAAAAAGAAAAAAATTTGTTATCTTCCATTCTCACTTTTCTGTCACTTTCTCATCTCCCTCTCTTCCTTCATCTTCCACCATTGTTAAAGAATAAAAAGCTTAAATTTCTTTGGTTCCCTTCCATAAATCCCTCAAATTCCAACATTAAATCTCACCCTTAGACCTAGATAAACTCTTTGGGAGTAAGAAGGAAAAGAAAAATTAGAGAATTGAAAAGCTCCATATGAGCTAAATCTCTCTCCTAACTTAAATTGATTTATGCTTATAGAATTAACATTGAACAAGTGAAAATAACTCAGAAATTGTGTAAAACCAAATAGAAAATAATTGTTGGGGGACCAAAAAGGAAATTTTGGCCAGCTTGTGTTAGGGTTTGATATGAATGAGTTTAATGATTTTGAGTGATTATTTGCGATGAATTAAGTGTATAGATGTTGATTATTTACTTTAAATTCATTAATTGAATGAATTGTGTAAGTTAGGGTTTTGGATCTAGGGTTTGGGAGACAAAATTTAGAGAAATGGTGAAATGATGTGTTTGACCTAGTTTGAGGTGAGAAATGGTCATTTGTGATCAAATGAAGTGTGTTGGAAGTGTTGGAGTTGAGTTTAAATTCGGATTCAATGTGGTCATGCTGCAGGCAGCAGGACCAAGGTCCCTTTGAGGGACCAAAACTAAAAATTTACAAGTTCAATTGATATGAGACCAATTGGGAATGAAAATAGACACAAAATGGAACATTTTTCATTTAGGAATCATGCCCAAAAAGTGACCAAAACCTAGAGAAAAAATTGACCAAATCTGGATTTTCTCTGTCTGACCTGTACAAAAATGACCAAATGAACAGTATTTGTTCCTTTGGCCATAACTTGAGCTAGGAAGGTCTAAATGACCTGAAATTTTACTAGTGGACAGATGAGATATAGACCTAAAACTTTTATGAAGAACACAAACTCAAATTATGCCATTAACTAAGTCATTTGGCCACCCAAAGTTGGTAACCTAAAACTGCCAGAACCAAAAATTGCCCAGAAAATCTGGGTTAAGTCCAATCCGGCAGCGATGATTCAAATGGCTATAACTTGAGCTAAAAAACTCTAAATGGAGTGATTCAAAAAGGAAAATAAATTTAAGACAATAGGGAACATTTTCTATAAAGAAAGTTTTTGCCAAATTCTAACAGAAAAATGACTAATGGAACAGTGCAACATAAGACACCAAAACTGAAAATTTGCAAATTTGCCTAAAGGACTTAGAATTTGAGTAAACAACCAAAACCAATAAATTCAGTTATCAAAATGTGGCATGTGGGTGAAGTTGGAATTCCCATACCTATTAAGCATTAGAAAGTCAACAAATTGACTTGAATAGTGTCACGAATAGTAACCCCGAAATACAAATTTTAAAGAACGTTAAGTTTAATATATTAAAGCTAGGTATAAGTGAATTTGAATTTATTTTTGGATTTATGATGAGTTATGATGCTGAAACACTGTGAAATCGTGTGTTTCATTTGAAAAGAACACCGAGAAAGAACCCGAGGAATCGAGTTAAGGCCAAGAGGTGACTCGTATAAGGCTTATGCACAACTAACTCTTTTGTTATATTTTTACTTCTAAATCGATTTGAACAAGTTTATTTTATGATTTATAAATTTTGAAGTGTTGAGAATTATAGTTTGTTGAATGAAATTGTATAAATTAAATGTAAATTTTCTTACGCATTTAAGGATTTATTGCATAGTTTTGAGAATCGTAAATTTTAAGTTTGATGTGTTGCCAACCTTGAGCATGAATTTATGATGATTAAATGTGTTGATGATTTGTAAACACTTTGTAAATAGAAATTGTTTTGAATATGATTTGAAACCACAGTTGACATGGTAAAATTTGTTGTGAATTCTCATTAGCTTGTCTAGTGAGATATCTCCTCCACTAGATGGGGCGAGTTTCTTCCTCTTTGGCTTGCCAGTTAGGGAAGAGTTTGAATGAGTACTCATATGTACTAGTCAGTCTTTGTTCCTCCCTTTTAGCCTCGATTATTAGGAGAGTGTGAAATGTCATGGTGTACAACACGGCATCTATTTGAATTTTGGGTCATGGGTTCAACTGTGTGAATTATTGGTAACACCCTTTAAATTATGCATAATTTGATAAATTGTGATTAAAATGAATAATTTGTCAGTGATTCAAAATATTTTTGTATTGTTTTGGAATTTAAAAGAAATGTAAATAAATAGTTACTATTTGATCAAAATGTTATTCAAATGAATAATTTGCATGAATGAAAATATTAAATTTTGAATGTCATGGATTTTGAAGAATTCAGAAATTTTAAATCTTTATTCATTATGAATTGTTAAGAATAATTTGTATTAAGTTTTAAATTATTAGTTTGTGCACCACTGAGTTCACCACTCAGTGATAGCTTTGCATGCTGTCGCAGGTGAAAGAAAATATAAAGTAGCTGAGTAAGATTACTAAAAGGCATAGTGAGACTATCTTCGGGTATATCATAGGTATACCCTTGTACTTTAGATTTTGATGTAATTCTGTAATTGTATGTATGAAATTTACTTGAGCAGTTGTACCAACTCATTTGTAATATATTTTTGGATTGTAATGAAATACAAATTATTATAAGGTTATCTTGAGATTTTATATACTTATAAAGTTTTGCACTAATAAATTTTAATGCTCCCATAAATGTTAAAATTAATTTGTTTACCGCAATGAGATGTTTTAATATTTGATTTAATTTACACTGTGTATTGAGTGGTTTATGCGGATTTGTGAAATGAGATTGAATAATGGAGTTTGGATTGAGAAATATATTGGGAGTGTTTTTATTTCCAGGTTTTGAAGAACTATTTTCTCAAAATATAGACGGCACTCTGCCGAAATTTTTGTAAAAATTACGGAGATTTTAAATATCTAAGAATTTAATTTATGTTTGGACTTTAAATAAAGTTTTTTAAAATTTGAAAAAAATTTTACCCACCAATTTAAAAATGAACGAAAATTGTTTTAAAATCCCTTGTAGTATATTTAATGGGTTACCAGTAGGCGAAGTACGATAATTCATTAGGTGTACTACGGGAGCATGTTACATCTTACGAGGAATAGGGTGTGATAAGTCAAGCATCGGGATGTCTCCATACAAAGCACTTTATGACAGAAAGTGTAGAACTCCCTTGTGTTGGGATGAAGTGGGCGAGAGGAAGTTGATTGGCCCAAAATTAGTGCATCAGACAGAAGAAAAGGTTAAACTCATTAGAGATAGACTCAAAGTTGCAACGGATAGACAAAAGTCCTACATTGACCTAAAGAGAAGAGATATTCAGTAAATTGTGGGTGACAAGGTGTTCTTGAAAGTTTCCCCGTGGAAGAGGATCATGAGGTTTAGTAGAAAGGGGAAACTAAGTCCTCGCTTCATTGGGCCGTATGAGGTTTTGGAAAGAGTGGGTCCATTGGCATATAGACTTGCATTGCCTCCAGAGTTGGAAAAGATTCACAATGTCTTCCATCTCTCCATGTTGAGGAGGTACATATCAGACCCCTCTCACATTTTGCCAGTAGAGGAGATCGAAGTGAATCCAGACCTGACATATGATGAAGAGCCCATAAAGATCTTGGCACATGAGGTGAAGCAGCTGAGGAACAAGCAAATACCTCTAATGAAAGTGCTGTGGAACCATCATTCAGGCCAGGAGGCTACATGGGAGTGTGAGGAGGACATGAGAAGGCAGCACCCACAGCTATTCAAAGAATGAAACCAGGTAAATTTCGAGGACGAAATTTATTTTTTAGGAGGGGAGAATTGTAACACCCCGAACCTCCGAGTTATGAATAGTACCATTTTTTTTTTGTCCGTGACCAGTACTATTCAAAAACATCTTGAGGACCAAAAATAAATAGAAAATTAATTGAGATAGACACAATAAAAATTCCAGTGACCCAAAAAAATAAGGACTCATCGGGTATATTGTAAAAGAGGGATTATGACCCGATAAGGGGCATTTTGGTCAATTCACTTTAAGAGTTGATTTTTGACCAAAATATCAATTTAAGTAAATGAAAATAATAAATTGAATTATGAATAAATTTTTGAGGAAAAGAATTCAAGTATAAAGTGAAAGGAAAATAAAAGAAACAAAAATCTAGAATTTTAAGTACATTTTGACCCAATTAAAATTTTAGGATCAATGGGTTTTGGACAACTCAATTAAAATTAATTAAATAAATCAAAATTTGGGATAAGTATAAAAGGAAGCCATCTTCCTTCCTCCCCCATTTAGTTACCACCCACTCTCTTTCCTTCTCCCTTTCTTTCTTTCTTCTTCTTCCTTTCTTCTCCATTGACACCCATTCTCAAAACTCAATTCCTTGCTTTTTCTCTATGGGTTTTGCATCTAATTGGTAGAGAACATCAAATTAAACATTGATTGAGAGATTAAAAGCAAGGGGATACGAGATTTGGAAGAAATTAAAGATTTGGGAAGATCACAATTGAGATAAGTGTATTTTCATGTTAGATTAGTTGTATAGGCTTTGAATTAAGTTAACTTATGATGAAATAACATGAGAAATTGAAAGGCAACATGTATGGAAATCTAAACTAGGGTTTTGGCCAATTTAGGGAAAATTAGAGTTTTGATGCATTTTAGTTAAATTAATGATAAATCTAAGTTAAATTGAAGTAGTATGCATAATTGGGAATAGTAAGATTTCATAGGATTGCATAAATTGAATTATGGAAGATTAGGATTCATGGGAAAATTGGAGCTTTGGTGCTAGAGAGTGAAATTGGTGTGTGTAGTGTTAAATTATAATCATTTGAGGTGTATTTAGTTTGAATTGACTTTGGGTTGATGAATGGAAGTAATAAAATGGTAGGATTAGGAAAAATTATAAACTTTGATGTTTGAAAATTGTAGGTTTTGTGCTAGGAAGTGCCATTGATGTGTTAATGCTAAATTATAGTCATTTTGGGTGAATTAAATGTGAGTTGAGATTGGTTAGTGGAAGTAATTGAAGAAATGAAAATTTTGAAGCTAGGGCAGAATTTGCACACTGAGTTCAGTGTGTTTGACAGCCCATAAATTGAGCTACACAACTCCAATTAGTGTGAAAAAAATTGGAAATGAAACTTAAGACATAGGGCTAGAATTTTTGTGAACATACCCTGCCCTGAAAATGACCTTAAGCTATCCGAAATGAGCCTTGAACTTAGAGACAAAATTCTGGAACCTGCAGAATTTGATCATATGAACAGTAAATTTTGCATGGCCATAACTCTCTCTAGAAAACTCCGATTTAGGCGATTCTTGAACCGATGGAAACCTAAGACATAGTAGAACATTTAATATGCAGAACTTGAGGCCAAATTATGGACTTAACCCAATCAAATTGCTGAGCAAAGTTGAATCACTGAATCTGTAGAATTGAAGATTTACCATATGAATAGTAAAATTTGCATGGCCATAACTCTCTCTAGAAAACTTTGATTTAGGCGATTCTTGAACCGATGGAAACCTAAGACATAGTAGAACATTTTATATGAAGAAAATTAGACCAAATTATGGACTTAACTTGACCAAATTGCTGAACGAAATTGGATTGATAAATCTGCCAGAACTGAATCTGCAGCATGAACAGTGATGTGAATAGTAATCGTGTTTTGGGCATAACTTGAGCTACACAGCTTCGAATTAGGCTATTCTAAAAGGAAAATAAAGTTAAGACCTAGATGAACAATTTTCATGAAGAACACCTTACTAAATTATGATCGAAACTAGGTAAAAATTGGGTTCAAAGATTGGGGCACCAAGTTGTCCAAAACCAAAATTTTCTAAAATTTGCAAAGATAACTTGGGATGCATTAGACATCCATGTAATGAGTTTTTGGCAGCAATTGAGATTGGTACTGAGGTATATTATTTGTGTATTTTCAGTAGAAAAAGAAGTTGGAACGAACAAGGAATAGTGAGTAAAGAGAAAGGATAGCATTTAAGGTTTGTGCACATCTAACCTTTTTCTTTTTTTTAGCTTTATAAATTGATTTGAATGAGTTTATTTGAATGAGTTTGATTTGAAATGTGTTTATTTTGAATGAGATATGTTTTTCTCTTGTATTTGAGGAATTTGTGTGTTGCCACCCCTTTTATGGGTTTTATGATGATTTGAATATGTTATTATTTTACAAATATGATTACTGATTTAGAAACTCTTGAAAGTTGTTTTGAAATCACAGTTAGCATTACAGTCCCTTCGAAACTCCCTAGTAGTAATGGCTACTTGGGGTTTTATAATTGATATTGATTATGTCTCCTATTAATAACGGTTAGTGGAGTTGAGATTGCTTTGTCGTGGTGTACAACACGGCACTGATCATGAAATTTTGTTTCATGGCCTGAACTGTGTGTTGATGTTGGCAACACTAATGCTTTGTGAATTGTGATTTATGAAGTGTGATTTCTCTTTTGAAATATTATTCCAATAAATGGCTCTTATGGACTTAGAACTATTGTGAAGTTTTCATGCTTAAGAAAAATGTGATTTATTATGCTTTGACAAATTGTGTTTTACCTTAAGTTTTAAAGTTATTATTTGTGCACCACTGAGTAATATACTCAATGATAGCTTCTTTATGCTGTCGCAGGTAAGGAAAAGGAGAAGGTTGCCGAATGAGAGACTTGAAAGCAGTATTTTGGTATTGTTTGTGGGTATTTATGTTAGGTATACCCTTGTAATTCCTTTAGATGTATTTTGTACCTATATGTATGGATGTATGGACATTGAGCAATTTGTATTTAAAAGTATTGCATTGCTATCACATTTTGAGTTGGTAACTATTTTGTATTTTACTTTGAGACTTATGAAAATGTAACTTTTGTAATATTTAGTCTATCATTATTTCCAATGAATGTTTACATGGAATTTTAACTATTTTCATGCAGTTTTCTGCAAAAGAATTGATAAGATAAAAAGCTATGGTTTGTTTTAAAATCCTTTGTAGCATAACTAATGGGTTATCGGTAGGTGGAGTTCGGTAATTCATTAGGTATGCTATGGGAACATATCGTGCCTTACAAGGGATAAGGTGTGACATTTTAAGTGGTGACCTAGCTATATAAGTGTTGTTATGAAAAGAAAAAAAATAACAATCAGGTGCTGCCTCCTTTATGCTGCCACCCTTGAGGTTCCCATTCTCTCTTCTTCTTCATCTCTCATCAATTCCAAGAGATTAGCAAACAATCTCTTGAATTAAAAATACTAGAAATTGTTTCTAGTGTTCTGTTTACATCTTTAATCTCTTAAAAGGCTAAACTTAATTTTCTAATCATGAGAAAAGCTTTAGAAGCTGTTCAAGGGCTGCCATAGGTGATCTTGGTGTGGACAAGCTAGAGGGACAACATCTGGTGTCCTAAAGATGCATCCCAAAGGCACAAATACGCTACAGTGCATCAAGAGGTTAGTGTATTTGTTCTTGATTTAATCTAGGGTTCTAGAAATTAATCTGATTAATTCTAAAATCTTAAATGGCAAATACAGATCCAAATATATATTAAAAGAGTTTTAATATGTTGTTTAGCATTGAAATCAAATAGATA
This sequence comes from Hevea brasiliensis, assembly GCF_030052815.1. Classification (NCBI taxonomy): domain Eukaryota; kingdom Viridiplantae; phylum Streptophyta; class Magnoliopsida; order Malpighiales; family Euphorbiaceae; genus Hevea; species Hevea brasiliensis. The sequence goes on from NC_079498.1 coordinate 57,709,280, forward strand.
AAAATGAATCTTGCATGATGCATATGTCCCTAGGTTAAAATTTTGAATTCAATAATATAAACTTGTATTTTTCATGCTTCCACTCCTACACTTATAAATAGGTGAATGTGCAATTGATAAGTGGTTAAGCAACATGTTTTAAGGCAGTATGCATTTGGGGATATAACCCTAATTGTGTGATCCCAATTGGTATAAAGCCAATTAGAGATAAAACTAGACTCAATATAGAACAACTTTCATGTAGAGAGCTTGTCCGAATTCTGCCTAGAAGTGACCTAAAAGAATAACCAAATCCGGAATTGCATGACATGAAAACCCAGAATTTTGACTATATGAAAAGTAGTCAGTATTTTGGCCATAACGCACTTAAAACAGGTCCAAATGATCTGAAATTTATACCATAGAAAGCTTAGACATAGAGCTACAACTCTTACGAAGACACTAAAGCCCAGAAATGACCAGAACTAAGTTAAAATGCTTGCACAAGTTAGGTTATAAAACCTGGCCGAATTAATTTTGACCTAAAAATGATATAAACTTTGCAATATAAGTGCAACTTGACCAGCAATAGTAAAATGACCATAACTTGGTCTATAGAACTCCAAATGACATGAAATCAGTCTCAAAATTTCAATAAGACATAGATCTACAATATTGGTATTTGACCAAAACTCAAAAATCAAGAAAACTAGGTTAATTAAGTTGATTAATTTGGCACACTAAATCTGAAATTAGCATAATTGATCATAAAATCCAGAAAATTTTAATAAGCATATCTCCCACCAGAAGTGTCCAATTTAAATGAGCCATACCAAGCTGGAAAGCTAAGAAAGAGACCTAAGACTTTGTTTTAAATAATTTTCTCAAATTGTAAATGTATAAGGTCAGAATTTAAGGTCAAAGCCATTGACCTAATTGAGGACCATGCCAATATAGGACCTTTGAGTCCAAGTTAACAATTTTTCTATAAAGAATTCTATAAGGCTTAAAAAATTGTAAGCAAAATTTTTAGTTGCCCTAAGTCATATAGAGCAACAATACTTATGAAGAATGCTAGACCTTAATGTGATTACAAACAGTCCAAATAAATTAGTAAAGTCAGAACCAAAAATGCCTAAAAAGGAAACTAAAATTTAGATTTGACCTAGTTATGGTTAATTGACCATAACTTGCGCTATACAACTCCAAATGAAGTGATTCAAAAAGAAAATTAAAGAAGACACAATGAGAAATAATTTAATGAAGAGAAATCTATTAAATTTACACTGTAGCTTGGTCCAATAAACAGAAAACATTAGCCATGAAATCTAAATAATTGCAATAAAATGTAATAAGCTTTGAAATGAAATTGACAACATATATCAACATGTGAGGAATGAAAAATGGAACATATTAGTGACATTAAAACTAATTCACCTAGTATGCATTAATGGTCAACATTATAGGTTAACTAATGAAAGGAATAGTTTTAATAAAATTTAATTATTGAACCTTATTATTAGAAACAATTTAAATGAGTACTGAAATACTTTAAATTATGTATTTCAGATAGAAAAGACACTGGGAAGGGAAAAGACCCACTGAGTCAAGGCCAAGAGCTGACTCATCAGAGGTTTGTGCACACTAGTTTTTAATTGATTTTGTTCTGAAAATTTCATATGACTAAATGGCGTATTGTCCTTATGTATCATGTTTATCAAGTATTGGATTTAATTCAATGATTATTGAAATGGTTATAGTATGTATGAATTTAGCTTTGTGAAATAGTATTTTAACAAGTATTAAGCATTGTTGTAGATTGAATAAATTATGTTTTAGAAAATTTTGATAGAATATGTTTTGAATTGTGATGGGCAATTTGCATGGAAAAATACAAATTTATGTTTTGAATTGTGATGAGCATAAAAATTATTGGATATTGGAATTGACTTTGAATCGAATTGTGTTGTGATTTATGCTCACAAAAAGGACAAAGAGAATTATGATATTGTTTTATATCTCACTATAGATGCTTGACTAGGTTATTACCCATCTCTCTCATTTGTTGAGGAGACAATGGAGTTAGCTTTGTTTTGATTACCATGGTGCGTGCACAGGCTTAGATTCTCCTCTTATTAGAGGTTAGATCTAAGTTCTTATTTGTTATGGCCATTTCGGAAGTTTCATTATTGTGATGTGTACTGTGCACGATGATTCGACCTCCCCGACTATAGGGAGTTAGAATCCGATTCAACCTCCCCGACCATAGGGAGTTAGAATCACCCCGAAGATGGCCTTTTCGGATTAGTCTTGCACAGTTAGTGAGATAAAGAATGGTTTTTGAATAGTAAAGAATTTCGATTTCAAATGGGATTTATGCATAATTGATTTTGTTGGAATTAATCTTTGTTTTCATGATTGCTGGAATTACTTTAAATGTCCAGTTGTGATTCGATAAATTGAATTTCTTGCTCAAAGTCATTTTAACTAATGATTTATATTATTGGCAATGAAGATTTTGACTTTTGGAATTTTATTGAATTTCGAGACTTTCAAATTAATTGCTATAATTTTGTCAATGTATATTGTATTATGTTTTAAATTATAGTTGTGTACCACTGAGTTCACCACTCAGCTATAGCTTTGCATGCTGTCACAGGTGAAAAGAGCATAGAGTAATTGAGTAAGCTTCTTTGAAGACACATTCAGATCAGCTCCAAGTATATCATAGGTATACCCATGTACATAGGTTTTGATGTATGCATGTAATAATATGTATGTAAATTATTTAAGCAGTTGTATAAAAACTCTTGTAAAATATTTTGGTATGTAATTAAATGTACATTATTATAAATGTAAATTTGAGATTTCATTTACCTGAATAGTTTTGTAATATTAACTTTTTAGTCTTGTAATCAATGAAATGTTTCTTTTATGATGAGGTTGGTTTGAAAATGAAATGATTTGATTATTGAGATTGAATTGTGAGATGAAATGAAGTTTATTGGAGTTATATTTGAGAAAACGTATTGGGAGTGTTTTCCTTTTCAGGTTTGAAGAATTATTTTCTCAAAATACAGCCGGCACTCTATCAAAATTTTGAAAAATTTTTATAACACTAGATTTTAATCGATGATTTAAATTTCATGAAAATTGATTTAAAATCCCTTGTAGTATATTTAATGGGTTACCGGTAGGTAAAGTACGGTAATTCATTAGGTGTACTACGGGATCATGTTACATCTTACGAAGGAGCAGGGTGTGACATGTTTAGTAGTATCAGAGCAATGGTTTTAAAGTAAATTTTGAACTGTGAATTTGAAATCTTTTTGTTGGTAAATACAACTGCTCAAATGTTTATTACATATAGTACATTTAAATTATAAATATGAACTAATGGAGAGAAATCTCTTTTATGTTGGTTGTATAGGAAATAGAAAATCCTGTGAAAAGATATGGAAGAGAAGGATGAGACAATATAACAGTCTATGATAGCAGAAGTACAAGGTGAGGACCCAGCCCCTCAGAGAGTCGGAAGCTTGACTTTACCAGCCCCACCTGTACAAATTACTGCACAAATGGCCTAGCAAATAGCCACTTTCTTTCAACAAATGGCTAATAATCTGTCAGCCCAAGTCCAAGTACAAACCCAACACCCATAAGGGCAATATGAAATAGAGAAGAATGAAAGACTTGGTGATCAAAGTTCAAATAATAAATTGGGAAAAAGGAAGAACACTGGAGAGCCTAGTGGTTATGGATCTGATAGAGGTGGATCTTCAAGGCAGAGGCCACCAAGGTCCAATCGTCGAACAACTAGAAGTTCATATCCTCCTCGCATCTGCAACTCTTGTGGCAAACTACATGGGGGTATTTGTCATAAAGCCACTGGAGCCTGCTAAAATTGTGGTGAACATGGACATTTCGCTAGAGATTGTACTAGAGTACCTCGATATGCTCTCTAAAGTTTACAGACAGTGAGTAGAGGTCGAGATAGAAATAGAGTTGGTACTCCTCACAACCATAACACAGTGAATCAACACAAACATAGTAGCGCACCAGTCAGAGCGTCCACTATGTGTCAAGGAGAAAGAGCAGAAACTTTGGATGTAGCTGCTGGTAAGTTCTTAATTTTGGAGGAAACAATTAGTTATTATTTGATCCCAGTACTACTTATTTATATGTTAGTGTTAGAATTATATGTTTTGTTGCTATTCCTTTACAGGGGAATAAATTTTAATGCATCAGTGACTAGTCCTTTAGGATAAAAACTATAATAACAAGTATGATTGACATTAACTTTGGAAGAATTGTTAGCTAAAAGTATTTTCTAACACACCATAAATTATAAAGCTAATTGGTGAGCCTACTTAATGTAAGGCAAGAGAATCTAAAAGTAAGTTGTCGTACTAGAATTGCTCTAGATGAGGGCAAAGATGTTACAGTTAGTAATTATCAATGGATATTGTAATCAGAATAAGTTTAGGATATTAGTGGACTCGAGAAAGATATGATATAGGAAAATTTGATCTATTGGGATGTATCGTAGTAACTATGCAATGTTCTTGATGTTTGTACTGTAAGCTGCAGATTACAGTACTGACTTGAGATTATTGTGTAGAGCTACGTATTACTCGATAGTTCACCAAGATAAGAATAATTGCCAACGACACCTGTTTTGGTATAGTTATGCCAGGACATAATTTTATTGTTAGAAATGAGTTTGGAAATCCTACTTAGGGATTTAAAACTCAAAAGTTAGGATATCGAAATGTTATAGTTTAGTACAAAAGGAAGTAAGTTATAGAATATTGATAGATAAAAGAGTTGTGGAAGTGAAAATTTAAATAGTTGGTTCAAATGTAACAAAGAAATGTTACGAATATTAGTAAAGGTGCTGACTATAATGGTTAGAGAACCAAATCAATGTAATAGTGAAGTATAGCGGATTTATTAGGAATAATAAGAGGTGATAAATTTTGACTCAACAGTCAAGTCAAGGAGGAAGATAAGATTGAGGAATGAAATAATTAAAGTTAAGTTGTGGAATGAAAAGAGAAGTAAATAGGAAAGTAAGTATGAGAATTAGTCAGAACAGAACCTGGAGAGTGCTGTGTCTCTACTCCAAGATGCTGCGTATCACTGATGGGACATAGTATCTAGTGAGGTATAGTTAGAGCAGAGATGACTGAGATTTCACAAAAGGCTATTTCTAATACGGTCGAAAGGCCCGAAGTCAGGGTGACACCATGGGTGTATGCTATGAAGGCTAGAAAGGAGCTGAACCTAGATATTGATGAAACTACACAAAGAAATGAAGCAGCAAGGAAGTAACAGATACATCAGGTAAATTTCGAGGATAAAATTTTTATTTAGAGGGGAAGAATTGTAACGCCCTCACTTTATGTAGTCTGTACATTCTGCTACTCCGGTGACCTAATGTTTGTCCGGACAAGTCAAAATGTCTGGGACTACACTTCAGTGATAGTGAGAAGGCATAAAATGATGAAATAAATAATAAGAAAATACAATAAAAATTAAGGAAAAAATAAAAGAGATGAAATGAAACTAGGTTAAACGAGCCGGCACCATAGCGATGGGTGACCGCACCGGGAAGTTACGGCGAAGGCAATTGCCAACCCCAGGACTGCGGGGAACCCTTGGAATTAAAATTTGAGACATAATTAAAGGTCTATTGAGGTATAATTGACATTGGAAATATCAAAGAAAATTTAGCGAGTCAATATAAATGAAAAACGAAAATTAAAGAAATCGGCAGTACAAGGAGTAAATCGGTAGTACCGAAAAATCCGAAATATAACCCGAAGAGGGGTATTTTGGTCATTTGACACCTAGAGTTGGCTTTTGACCTAAATGTCCATAAAAATAAAGTGGTATTAAATTTTGAAAATTTCATGAAAAATGAAATTGGAATGAAATATGATTAAGGGAAATTAAAGGGGTAAAGTTTAGGATAATTAAAAGTTTAATTAAATTATTATTATTTTAATATTTGTGGACCACTATGGACCATATAAAAGCTTAAGAAATCAGATTTCTTCCACTAACTTCTGCATCACTTTCTTCTTCCTTCTAATTCACTTTGGCCAAAACAAAAGCTTCCAAAGTCCATCCATGGCCGCCTCACTTCACAAGCTCTAAACACCATGATCAAGCATCATTTCCATAACTTGTCTTCATTAAAGTTGATCTCCACCTTGCAAGGAAGAAGTTGGTAGTAAATTCAAGAAGTTTTGGTGAAGTTTGGTCAAGCTCCAAAAGAGGTAAGTGCTTGTTTTCAATTCTTGCTTCACTAAAGTTGTAGTGGAGGTTATGGGAAGTTAGATTATGGAAGAAATTGTGGGATTTGATAAGTTATGATGCTGTCCAATTTTTGGCAGTTTCATGTCCATGGGAGTATGATGTAATTTGTCATGTAAATGGTGATTTAAGGGGCTGATTAAGATGTTTAAATGCATAAGAGTGTACTTGTATGTAGGTGTTTGAATTGTGTAATTGAACAATTGAATTTTTGGGAGTTTTTGGAAGAAATTGTGAGGGTTTGTAAACTGACCAATTTGGCAGTTTTGTGATGCATGGAAAAGTGTTTAATTTCATAAAAATAGGTTGGTGAATTCTGGTACCAAGGATGGCAGAATGTATATGTAAATGTTGTTGGGAATGATAAGTGGTAATTAGGTATGTTTAAGTATGTAACTTGTTGAATTTGAACTTTGTAATTTTGAATTGTAATTGGGGTATTGAGGGTTTATATATTCTACCCAAATTGACCATAATGTAATGTGTTGAGTGGTTTTGGTTTGATACCAATTCAGAATTGGGTATGAGAAAAGGACTTATAACTAGGTGAATGTGCAATTGATAAGTGTTTAAGCAACATGTTTAAGGGCAGTATGCTTTTGGAGCTATAACCCTAATTGTGTGATCCCAATTGGTATAAGACCAATTGGAGGTAAAACTAGACTCAATATAGACCAACTTTCATGTAGAGAGCTTTCCAAATTCTGCCTAGAAGTGACCTAAAAGAATGAACAAATCCAGAATTGCATGACATGAAAACCCAAAATTTTGACCATATGAACAGTAGTCAGTATTTTGGCCATAACTCACTCAAAAATGGTCCAAATGATCTGAAATTTATACCATGGAAAGCTTAGAAATAGAGCTAAAACTCTTTTGAAGATTCCAAAGCCTAAAAATAACCAGAACCAAGTCAAAATGTTTGCACAATTTGGGTTACAAAAACTGGCCGAATTGACTTTGACCTAAAAATGACCTAAACTTTGCAATATAAGTGCAACTTGACCAGCAATAGCAAAATGACCATAATTTGGTCTATAGAACTCCAAATGACATGAAATCAGTCCCAAAATTTCAATAAGACATAGATCTACAATATTGGTATTTGACCAAAACCCAGAAATCAAGGGAACTAGGTCAATTAAGTTGATTAAGTTGGCACACTAAATCTGGAATTAGCATAATTGACCATAAAATCCAGAAAACTCAAATAAGTATATCTCCCACTAGAAGTGTGCAATTTAAATGAGCCATACCAATCTAGAAAGCTAAGAAAGAGATCTAAAACTTTGTTTTAAACAACTTCCTCAAATTATAAATGTATAAGGTCAAAATTTAAGGTCAATGCCATTGACCTAATTGAGGACCATGCCATTATAGGACTTTTGAGTCCAAGTTAACAATTTGTCTATAAAGAATTCTATAAGACTTGAAAAATGGTAAGAAAAATTTCTAGTTGTCCTAAGACATAGGGCAACAATACTTATGAAGAATGCTAGACCTTAATGTGATTACAACCAGTCTAAATAAATTAGTAAAATCAGAACAAAAAATGCCTAAAAAGGAAACTAAAATTTAGATTTGACCTAGTTATGGTTAATTGACCATAACTTGAGCTATACAACTCCAAATGAAGTGATTCAAAAAGAAAATTAAAGAAGACACAATGAGAAACAATTTAATGAAGAAAAATCTATTAAATTTACACTGTAGCTTGGTCCAATATACAGTAAACATTGGCCATGAAATCTGAATAATTGCAATAAAATGCTATAAGCTTTGAAATGAAATTAGCAACATATATCAACATGTGAGGAATGAAAAATGAAATATATTAGTGACATTAAAACTAATTCACCTAGTATGCATTAAAGGTCAACATTATAGGTTAACTAATGAAATGAATAGTTTTAATAAAATTTAATTATTAAACCTTATTATTAGAAACAATTTAAATGAGTACTGAAAATTGTGTGTTTCAGTTAGAAAAGACCCTGGGAAGGAAAAAGACCCACTGAGTCAAGGCCAAGAGGTGACTTATCAGAGGCTTGTGCACAACTAGTTTTTAATTGATTTTGTTCTGAAAATTTCATATGACTAAATGACGTATTTTCCTTATGTATTATTTTTATCAAGTATTAGATTTAATTCAAGGATTATTGAAATGGTTATAATATGTATGAATTTAGTTTTGTGAAATGGTATTTTAACAAGTATTAAGCATTATTGTGGATTGAATAAATTATGTTTTGGAAAATTTTGATTGAATATGTTTTGAATTGTGATAGGCAATTTGCATGGAAAAATACAAATTTATGTTTTGAATTGTAATGAGCATAAAAATTATTGGATATTGGAATTGACTTTGAATCGAATTGTGTTGTGATTTATGCTCACAAAAAGGACAAAAAGAATTATGATATTGTTTTATATCTCACTATAGATGCTTGACTAGGTTATTACCCATCTCTCTCATTTGTTGAGGAGACAAAGGAGTTAGCTTTGTTTTGATTACCATGGTACGTGCACAAGCTTAGATTCTCCTCTTATTAGAGGTTAGATCTAAGTTCTTATTTGTTATGGCCATTTCGAAAGTTTCATTATTGTGATGTGTACTGTGCACGATGATTCGACCTCTCCGACCATAAGGAGTTAGAATCCAATTTGACTTCCCCGACCATAGGGAGTTAGAATCACCCCGAGGATGGCCCTTTCGGATTAGTCTTGCATAGTTAGTGAGATAAAGAATGGTTTTTGGATAGTAAAGAATTTCGATTTCAAATGGGATTTATGCATAATTTTTTCTTGGAATTAATCTTTATTTCCATGATTGCTGGAATTACTTTAAATGTCCAGTTGTGATTTGATAGATTGAATTTCTTGCTCAAAGTCATTTTAACTAATGATTTATATTATTGGCAATGAAGATTTTGACTTTTGGAATTTTATTGAATTTCGAGACTTTCAAATTAATTGCTATAATTTTGTCAATGTATATTGTACTATGTTTTAAATTATAGTTGTGTACCTCTAAGTTCACAACTCAGCGATAGCTTTGCATGCTATCACAGGTAAAAAGAGCATAGAGCAATTGAGTAAGCTTCTTTGAAGACACATTCAGATCAGCTCCAGGTATATCATAGGTATACCCCTGTACATAGGTTTTGATGTATGCATATAATAATATATATGTAAATTATTTGAGCTGTTGTCTAAAAACTCTTGTAAAATATTTTGTTATGTAATTAAATATAAATTATTGTAAATGTAAATTTGAGATTTCATTTACCTGAATAGTTTTGTAATATTAATTTTTAAGTCTTGTAATTAATGAAATATTTCTTTTATGATGAAGTTGGTTTGAAAATGAAATGATTTGATTATTGAGATTGAATTGTGAGATGAAATGAAGTTTATTGGAGTTGTATTTGAGAAAACATATTGGGAGTGTTTTCCTTTTCAGGTTTGAAGAACTGTTTTCTGAAAATACAGCTGGCACTCTGTCGAAATTTTGAAAAATTTTTATAACACCAGATTTTAATCGATGATTTAAATTTCATGAAAATTGATTTAAAATCCCTTGTAGTATATTTAATGGGTTACTGGTAGGCGAAGTACGGTAATTCATTAGGTGTACTACGGGATCATGTTACATCTTACGGAGGAGTAGGGTGTGACATAAGCGAGGCCAAAGCATCTCTCATGCCAAAAACTGTGTCTATCACTCTCCTTTGTTCTTCTACCTATCGAATAATTGCATCCTTTAAATCCCTAACCTGTGCTGTGAGTTTATCATACATCAACTTCCTCATGGTGAGCTGTAACTTATAATTGGATTTTTCTTTCTTCACTTGCTCTAATTCACACTTGAATGCCATGACTTCTTACTGCCTTGCCCTCGATTCCATCCTTGCTTTCTTTCTTAATCTTGCTACTTTGCCCTGAGCCTCTTCTAACTGATACTGGACATCACAAAGTTGTTTTGATATCCCTCTTCGACTTCCATACATTTATTCCTCCATTTTTGAACTTCTTGATTTTTCTCTTGAGTCAATTCTCCCTTTTGCTTGTCCAGTGCCTTGATCATTTTTGTCCTAAATTGTTCTATCCTTTATTCCTTTTCTAATTCAAACTGCTGAAGCCGCTCAAAGCCATTATGGAACTTCTGAGTTAATTCTTCATATTGCAATTTTGATTGTTCCAATTGAGCCTTCAAACTTTGATTCACAGAGACCAAATCTTGATAATAAGACTCACACCTACCCCTAACTTCTTCATAATAATCCTTAATGCGATTCTCTTGCAGAGCCTTGCTTTCTAAATTGATGAAATTTGGAGTGAAATATCCATTACCTCTTTGCTTTCTCCAAATGGGATATCCCACTATCATACTTTCTCCTTCAGGTCCCCAACTCATTAAAGTCAATTTCTTCTAAGCTTCACGTATTGCATTCAATTCTTTGACTTTTTCTCTTTGCTGTAAAAGTGTACTTCCAAGAAATTTTTTGTTCTACGAATAAACTGGCGAGAAGCAAACTGTCTCATTATTAGGGCTGGCGAGTAACCAGAACATCCTGTGACCCCTATCAGTGGGATAAATTGATAATCCTCTACTCTAACGATGAAAGGATCAGATGTGTGCCAAAGCTTACTCCAAGGATAATTCTGATTGTTGTAACTCAAGATGATTTGTTGCCACACCATCTTACTTTTGCTCTCTATGACTTTTGACACCAAGCTTTCTATAACCGATCGACCCAAATTCCTTGTTAACCCCCGAGTGTCTTACGGAAGAAAATGAACAATAAACCATAAATATAGCAGTTGAGCACAACACTTTAAGCTTCCTATTCTTTTTTCTCGATAATAAGTTAAAGTCAAGAAAGTTTCTATAAGAATAGCAGAAATTGGATTTATGTGCATGAATTCTACCGCATAAAATAGCTCCACCACCTTATGAGTTATGGCATTAGGTGATCCAGGCAATAAGATCAACCCATAAATAGCTAGAGCCAATGCTTTTATAGCAAGCTCATCCTTCCCAGATTGTAAATGCTTATGAAAAACTTACTCAATAAAAGTCCAAAACCATCCACGGAGCAATCCCAAGTAGCTTCACTATTTTTGGCCTTATCATTTGTCATTTATAGCAACTTAACAAGGCGTTTCCAAGCCTGTCTATAATCCAATTGTAGAAAAATGCAATCATGAGCTATATAAGGTATTTGTAGAAGAGCTTGGCATTCTTCAATTGTCAACACTATATTAACATCATTTAAAGAAAATACCCTATATATAGGATTCCATAATGATAGGAGAACTTTTAAAGCATATTCTTGCTCTTTGATCTTTAACAGAGTTATAATGTTCTCGTATTTTTTCTCGAACTTGATTTGCGATTCTTTTGAGAGTGATTCTCAAATTTTAACCAAACTTGCGATATCAGGCCTTCTTATCTTAATCTGAGCTTGTGACATCCTCACTTTAGGTAGTTCGTATGTTCTACTGTTCTGGTAACCAATGGCTATCTGAAGAGTTAGAATGTCTAGAACTATAATTAGACTAGAGTGAGGAGTCATAAATAATTCAAATAAGTGTAAGAAAAATGAAGAAAAAATTTTAGAAATAAAATACAACAAAGTTAAATGAGCCGGTGGCCCGGTGATGGGTTACCCTAATGAGAAGTTACTGTCTTCACAGCCAGTAACCCTAAACCCAAGGGAATCCCGTGAAATAATTTCTGGGATGCTAGAGAAAAGTTACGGCACCCTAGGTAGCATTAGAATGCCAAAAAAAGGTTAGGAGAATTTTTAAGATCGGTACAGATAGTTTTAGGTTAATAAGCTAAACGAAGGGCATTTTGGTCATTTCGCCTTTGGAGACGATTTTTGACCAACTTTTCCAAATAAGTAAAAAAATTTTATGATATAAAATATGAATAAATATTAATAAAAATTTAATTTAAAATGAATGAAAGAAAGAAGAAAAGAAAATGGGAATTTAATGGAATTATGACATATGCATGATGCACACATGATGTAATAAAAAGTTTTCACCCAATCTAAATTTGACAAACATGATTAAGGGATATAAAATGAGATAAAAACCAAGAAAAAATAGTATCTTCTTCACTTCCTCCAATGGCCGAAACCTCTTCTCTCTCCCTCCATAAAAATTTTCTTTCATCTCTTCCATTTCCCATGAATTCTCACTACTAAACCCTAAACATCTTTCATTAAAACTTGTCTATACCTCTTGGAAAAGTGTTTGGCTGCCAAGAAAATCTAAAAAATTAAAGGATTGAGAAGTATGAAAAGCTCATCAAAAGGTTGGTGCTAATTTTACCTTTCTCCTTCTTCTAACTTTGAAATCTAGTAGAATTATAAGGAAATTACTTGAAAAACCAAAGAAATTTTCCATAAAGGAACAACATAGAAATTTCAGCCAGAAATTTGTATATTGTAAATATTTAGCCAGCTAGTTTGATGAGTTTATATATGTTTATGAATGATGAAGGATGCTTATATATGCATTAGAAGGGAAGATTGAATGAGTTGCATGAATTAGGGGAGAAGGTGAGTTAGGGTTTGGGGAAAAATTAGGGTTTTGCTCATGTTTTGATGAATGGAAGTCCTAAGGTCAATTAGTGACCATTTGGCTATATTTGATGAGGAATTGAAGTGAATTATGGCTTTGGATTTGAGGTTGGGTATGCTGCCTCATAGGACTTGCAGAGCTGGATATGAGTCCAGCAAGTTTAGGCAGCTGTAACTTGAGTGGTGTAGGTTCAATTGGTGCAAGGCTAATTGGACATGAAACTAGACACATAATGGCACAACTTTGATGGAGAAACCTTGCCTATAAAACAAACTTAGAATACCCTACAAATTGACCAAATCCGGGTAACCAACCTGCTGATCTTGGAAATTTACCAAATGAACAGTGTTTGATCATTTGGCCATAACTCAGTGTAGAAATGTAAAAATGACCTATATTTTATATCAATAGAAAGCTTAGACAATTTGGAATAACTTTCATGAAGAACATAAGACTAAATTTTGAACAAAAATTAATGAAATTGTCCATCAAAGTCAAGACACCAAAACTACCAGAATTGGTTTCTGCCTAGAAATTCTGGGCAGACACCAATCCGGCTAGCCTTATTGAAATTTGCATAACTTGAGCTAGAAAAATCTAAATGGAGTGATTCAAAAAGAGAATTAAAGAAGACACATAAAGGAACAACTTTTATGAAGAAAAGTTTGTGAAATTCTCACTTTAGAATTGCCTAATAAATTAGTAATCTAAAGCACCTAAAACTGAAATTTTTTATTTATTTCCTATTGGTTTGAAGTATTGATTAGCAACCAATGCCAACACTTTTGTGAACCAAAATGTGGTAATTTCATGTGGTTAGAACCCATGTAACTATTATGTATGAGAAAGTTAACCTTTGAAGGGAAATGGTCAAGTAAATAGTAACCCCAATGATATAAGAAATTGTATACTAAATTAGAAAAACTATTAGGATGGTTAATATAGATAATATGATTAATGAATTTAAATTCTTGAAGTTGAGTAACTCTAGGATTTAAGGAAATTTTAGTTAAATTTGAAATCCATGAAATGTTCATGGATTACTTGAAATATGAATGATAATTTATATACATAGTGTAATGAATAAATGAATATATGAATTAGACTTTAGTTCTCATTATTGGAGAGAGGATAAGGAAAAGTGTTTTGAGTATAATTACACATGAAAATAATTTTTATAAATTGTGATCAATATGAATAACATAATGAATGAATAAAATGATGAATTCATAATTTAGGTAGAATTGTATTTTAGACATTTACACTTCTGCTAGGAATAAAAATTGAAATTTTATAAATTATAATTGGAACTTGTAATGAAATAATGAAATGATAAAACAAAATATATTAACATTTAATGGTACTTTTGTGCCAATGTATCGCCTAGATATGTGTGTCAGATTGGATAGATTGGCATGCCAATAAGGTATTGTTTTAGCAGTACTGCGTAAGGCTTTACGCCCGCACTCATGGCTTTTATGCCCGATTACTTGTTATCATGGCTTTTAGCCATACTGATATGTTTTCATAGCTTTTTAGCCATACTGACTGCATATGTTGTTGACGTACTGAGCCTACATGTCCCATGGTATGACAGCCCAAGACACTGCGGTGTCCAGAGCCAATGACCCGTTATCCAGTTTAGTCAGCCTATCATAGATTACTTGGGCAGTGAAATTTATTGAAATAAATTAAGAATATTAGCAATTAAAAATATTAAAAATTAAATAAATGAGTAATAAGACCTAAAATAAATTAGATTAGTTATTTAGCAGAAAGAATTGAAATGAACTAGACTGATGTTAAAAATTTATCTATTATGAAATGACTCTGAGAGCCTTATTTATTATGAAATAATCAAAGATAACCTAGAAAGTATTGAATTAAACGATACAAAAGATTAGTAATATAATTATAATTTAAATAAATGTTACAATGAACTATGTTTTATTTCCATCTGTGTTTTGTATATTATTTTCTTTGTAATATTATTGCACCACTAAATAGAAATGCTTAGCGTGATGGATTTATTTCCTTCGTGCAAGTAATAAAGATAAAGCCCAGTGGATATTAGACTGGGATTTTGGAGTCCGAATCTGCAGAAGTGTCAGAAGTGTTCAAGGTTGTCACCTCCTTAGCAATGCATATAGATAGGGCCCATATAAGTCATGTAATGTATTTTGTATATTGTAAATATTTTGTATATTGTAAATATTTTGTATGTTGTAATGTAAACTAAGAATTTGTAAGTAATTTTATGTGATGTAAATTAATAAATTGATTAGTTCATGTGTAATTAATTTGTATATCATGTAAATTGTGAATTTATTCAATTAGTTTGCAAATTATATAAATTAATGGAAATATGAGAATTTTGATATGTGAATGGAGCATGAATGATAATGTATGAAAATGAATGTGAAATTGAATTATATACAGAATATTTGAACTAATCAGATGATTATGATTAGTATGGATGAGATTTTATTGTGAAAATATTGTTGAATTTTCAAGCAGGTGAATAATGAAATACGCTAACTGGATATAAAATAGGGGAAACTCCGTCAGTTTCTCCTATTAATTTAATTGATATTAAAATATAACGAGAACAAAACTATTAAAGGAATAAAGTAAGATAAGAAATGGTGCTCCGGCACTGAGTATGACATGCCTTGCTCGGCTATACTGTAGAGGGGTGTCACAGAGCTAAGTCAAGAGGGGACAAAGGTTGAATTTCTATAACAACATCACCTTCCAAAGCTTGCATACATTCTGATTCTTGTATTAGCTCTGTCCACTCTTGAATATTTTGTTCTTGTTGCAAGATCTGATCGGGTGATTGGCTTGAAGATGCCATGAAGATGATTTGATTACCCTTTGCAAGCAACAACTAGTGATGCCTGCACTTATGAAAGTATAAGTTAAAACACAAAGAATGGACAATCCCAGCATCCAAAATTTGTGAGAAATTATTCCCACTGATATGCGTATTTATGCATGTATTTATTCACCAATTTTGAATTGTATTATCAAGGTGAGAAAAATTATTTAAACATCTATCAAATTAGGAAGATGCTTGTTGACTCACTTTGATAATATAATTCAAAAATATTCTTTATTATTAATGGCACATGATTCAAGTTCTTGCTGATTCGACTACTGATGGAGAGGCATCACACCTCCTAACATGACTATGAGATGATATGCAAAAGAGTAAGAGAGAAGTAAGCATGTCCCTTTTGTCTTAGCAGGGAACCATCGTAAAGATTGGAATAGGCTATCTAATGGGATGGTATTATCCTCAAACGTGGTTAACTATAGCTTTTAACATGCAGAGTTTCAGCTCAAGATTTAACTTGCTAAGGCTTAAAAGGTCCCTAAATTGTCCCTACTATAAACAGCAGAGTCCCATTTCACTTCCATGATACTGATGGGGAATCCACGAGTATCACAGTACATGAAACAAGTTCCAACCTGAGCAAAAGTCCTCGTGGATACTGACAGAGAAACCCACAAGTACTGCTACATGACTTTATCCTAATTCCTAAAATAGCTCGGGTGTAGAGCTCAATTGTGTGAGGACATTGTGTAAAGTGAATGTGTGTGAAGGGACATACAAACCTCTTCCCTTTCAGGGTTACACTACCATACCCAAACAACTGCAAAATAAAAACAAACATATATACACAAATATACATTTAAGTACAAATAGAAATTACCAATCAACAAATAAAGCATAAAAAGAGTAATAAGATGAGGCAAATTTAACAAGTTTAATCAAACACAAGAAATTTCAAGAATACCATAAATTAAACTCCATAATTATTAACTTTAATTTATTAGAGCACAAAAATAAATCCACCATTGAACCTCTAGACCAGAAGCATTGGTTGGAATCAATTCCCCAGTAGAGTCGCCAAGCTGTCACAAAGTATTTTGCGGTTGCTAGGTAATTCACACCAAAGTGGAAATGTGAGGAGTCACCACTCTAATTTTTGCTGGAAAAATAGAGAAAACCTTTTATTATATTTTTCAAAACTTTTTTTTAAAGAAAATGATCCACTTCTATTCCAGAGATTTAAGGTTCGGGGTCCTTATACGTGTGGGAAAGGTGTTAGGCATCCCACATCGTCCCAAAAGGGTAGATAGATTTAAGAATGTGCTCAAATAAATTAATGCCAATAATTTGAAATAGAACTTAATTTATAATATTAGTTTGTTGCATTTGATCGAAAATATAAATGTAGAAACGCTTAAATATTTCACAATTAGGGTAAGTCAAATACACAAGTAAGTGAAGCGGCCCTAAAAGTGAATTTTGACTCCATTTGATCTTTGTTTTATTTTTATTTTTTTGAAAACTTTTATTTTAAAAGAGGCTCCTAAATTCCATAATTAATTTGATTTTAATATGAAATTTTATTTGAAAATTAAATTTGGTTTGAAAAGTCAATTCTGCTTGAAAATTAAATTGAGCTTTGAAAATTAAATTTGTTGAAATATAATTCCGCCTAAAATTAAATTATCTTTAAAAAATGACTTATAAATTAAAATTTTTTGGAAATTGGATTAACTTGAAAATTAAAATATGTTTGAAATTGAAAACGGATTTTAAAATAGATTTTTTGGTTTTAAGAATTTTTATTTTTTATTTTTATTTTTTTAAACCATATTATTAAAAAATAGAAGCCAATTATTTTTAAGAAATTGAATTTTAGTTTTATTTTAAAAAAGTTTCAGTTATTTTCATTAAATACAAATATTGTTATAAAAAGTCAAACATATATGTGATACAAGTGATGCCTGCTTAATATTTTACTAATTTCCTCTATTTCCTTGATTAAAACTTTAATACCGAAAAAGGTGTCCTTTAGTTCTTAGGAATTTTGATAGACTGTGAAAACTTTCAACTCCCCATTGTAAATCCCATCATCTGTGTCTGAATGACTGAGGGTGTTATGTATGTGGTGCGCCTAATTATATACAAATGTAAATTATGAGTTGAACACGTATATTACTTACAAATTCATCGAAAAGATTTAGCAAGATGCTCCCAAAAGCTGGATTTTCCAAAAATTTATAGCTCTCGACTGTTTAAATAATTTCCATACAAGAATAATATTGCGTTTGAATTTATTATTGTCTTTAGAATAGTTTAAGAAAAATTAATCTAATTATTTTGTTTTATTGGGGTATAAGATGAAATTTTCATTGCGCCCAACAAACCATTAATTATTATTTCTTTAGGTTCGAGATGCAATTATCATCGAACCCATGATATTTATTTTATTTTATTTTGCAAGATTTAAGATGAAATTATCATTAAATTTCCCAAAGGTTTTATTATTTTATTTGATTTATAGAGCTTAAGATGGAATTATCATTAAACTCAAAAATAATATTAATTTTAGTTTATAGGATTTAAGAAGAAATTATCATTAAATCTTAAAAGAACTTTTAATTTGTAGGGCTTAAGATTAAATTATCATTAAACCCAAAAAACTTAATTATTTTAATTATACTCAATTATAGAGTTTAGATGAAATCATTATTAAACTCCAAGGATTTTATTATTTTTTTAATTTAAGGATTTAAGATGAAATTATCATTAAACCTTCAATTATCTTAGTTTTATTTGATTTATAGAGCTTAAGATGGAATTATCATTAAACTCCAAAATCTTGATTATTATCTGATTTAAAAGATTTAATTATCATTAAACCCTGAAAGATTTTATATACTTTATTTCAAGTTTGTAGGATTTAAGATGAAACTATCATTAAATCCTAACAAAACTTTAAATTTTAATGCCTAAGGTCTAAGATGCAATTATCATTAGTCCTGGAACAATTTTAATTAATTATCTAGTTGCCTTTCCTTATGAGGAATAAAATGGAATTATCATTAGACCTCAAGATTATTATATATTTTAATTAATAGGGGTTGTGATGAGATTATCATCAAATTCTAAATATTTTAATTAATTCATTTACTTATAATATTTTATTTATTTTACAATCAAAATGATTTGGGCCTTCCAATAAATTTTAATATCTACTTGTATATTCAAACACCCATCATCAAAACACGTGGCACCATTATATAAAAAGGGCTTAGGAATTAAAATTTATATTATAAGCTTTATTTATTAATACTAAAATATTAACAGGGTGCATGAACTTAGGTTTTATCACTAAGATCCCACTGGTGATGAGCCAAATGCTAATAGCGCTCAATGAACTTCAGCCGTAATTATGTAGGATCATGCCACTAATTCAATTAGCAAGAATTCTAACTCACAATCTTAGACTTTTCAATAATAAACAGGACACTTATTACATGAGAAAACCATACTTAAGAAAGTATTCCCAAATACCCAAGAATGCATTTAGAATGCCCACACTGATGTTGATAATTCTACTATATACAAATTTTATTCTCAAAATTTTCTGGCTGTAAATCACCACCCTATCATAAGTAGGATATAATAAAACACCATTTATATAAATTAGCATAAAACCAAAAGTTTCAATCGAGCATCCCCGAAAACAAGAACATTTATTATTTTAGTAACATAAGTAGGAAGTTTCAAAACATAATCAGTGGGTTTTAACATCAACAAATACTGACCACACTAAAACCAAAAAAAAAAAAATCAAGCAAATCCTTATCATGTAGCTAACAACAATATCTATTTATTTGCAAAACCCCATCCATCAAGAATTAACAATCAAACCATATAATCCAATTCTAAAAATTCAAATTCAGCAAACAACCCAACCTCTGTTTCAATTCACTCTAAACCTTCCCTCATTATCATTCAGTATATACACAAAATAATAAAATTAAGCAATCATAAACAGCCATATAGTATCAATCATCCCTACCCATTACCAAAATGCTTGATCAATAATCAATGTTTACTATAAAAAAACATAAATGAATCCATAGTCATCAATTAACAAATCATAAAAAAGAATGTATTAGAGAAGTAACAGATGCAATGGCACTGAAAAGAATAGTGAATCCACTTATGAAGCTGACAATCGAATCTAGCAGGTATATCCTTAATGAAGAACTATAGATCTGCTGGGGTTGAGGTAGAAACGAATAGAATGGGTGGCTTTTTGAAGGCACTGATCTGGAGCAGAATTGACACTGGTATTGGTGAAGAAGAATAGGAGAGCCGTTGGTTTCTGTAACACCTCTATTTGCATAATCTGGTATATGTTACTGTTCCGGTGATCAGGTTCCGGTGATCGGTATCGGTCCGGAAAATTAAGGGAATTAGAACCACGTCTAAGACACCTAGATAAGTCCTGAACACAAATAATTAGTAATTGCTAAATAGTTAAGTATAAATAAGAAAAACATAACATAAGAAGTTAAATGAGCCGGGAGTCACAGCGATGGATGACCTTCTCGAAAATGACTATGAGGTCGGTCTAAACTCAAATTTCGAACCGAAAAATGTGACGCCACAGTCCTTAGGACTATTGCAAACACAGTGAAAAAAAAAAAAGAAAATCATGAAAAAGAATTGTTAAGCAGGTCAAATAATTAGGTCAGAGATCCGGAAGAAATATTGAATTATTTGCAAACTGGATTGAACTAGCGAGGGGCAATTTGGTCAATTCACCCCTAGAGCTGACTTCTAACCTAACTGTCTAATAAAATCAGAGAAATGAATCTTCGGGAATTGAGAATTAAATTAAAGAACTAATGAAAAAATAAATACAAAAGAAAAAGAAAAAAAGAAAAAGTTTAGTTACATCATGCTTACATCACTATTATGACATCATAAATAATTTTATTTTTGCCCATCAATATTGACTAAGTCAAAAGCAATTTTAAAGACTTAAAAATACACTAAAAAAAGAAAAGAAAAATCATTTTGGTCTTCTTCTTTCAAGTGTGCCGCCCCACATTCTCTCCCTCACTTCACCATTGAAGAAACTCCAATTAATGCTTGAAACCAAGCTTTCTTCCAACCACCTAACCCTACTTTGACCCCAAATTTCCCCATTAAAACTTGTTAGACCAACTTGAAGAAACATTTAAAGAAGAAAGAAAGAAGAAACAAGGAGTGAAATTGAAAAATTGAAAGTCAAGTGGAGGTAAGTAATTGAATTTGAAAATTTTAGTTTATTTATTGTGTATGCAGCTCACGTAACTTAGAAATTGTGTAAAATCAAACAAAAATAATTGTTGAGGGACCAAACATGAATTTTGTCTAGCTGTAGGTAGGGTTTAAAATGAAGGAGTTTGAAGTGTTTGAATGGTTATTTGAAATGAATTAGGTGTGTAGATCATGAATGTACACTATGAAATGCATTAGATTGAACTTTATGTGTAACTAGGGTTTAAGCATGTGAAAATTAGAGAAAAAGGTTGAGAATTGGTCAATTAATGCAGTTGACCTTATTTGAGGTGAGAAATAGTCAATTGTGACCATTTGTGGTGTGTATGAATTGTTGGAACCAAGTTCCAATTCGGATTGGTTAGGGTCAATTTGCAGGTAGCTTGACCTAGGTCCCTTTCAGGGACCAAAACTGAAAATTTACCAACCCAATTGGTGTGAGGCTAGTTGGGAATGAAACTAGATACAAAATGGATCATTTTTCATTCAGGAATCGTGCCCAGAAAGTGACCATAACTTAGTGAACAATTAGGCTAAATCCAGATTAGTGCACATTGAATTGTATAAAAATGACCAAATGAACAGTAGTTACATAAATGACTATAACTTGGTCTACGAAGGTCCAAATGACCTGAATTTTATACCGATAGAAAGCTGAGACACATCCCTACAACTTTCATGAAGAAAATAAACCCAAACTTTGACCATAACCTATCAAAAAACTTACCTGTAGTCAATGTACAAAAACTGCCATTATCCAGTAAATGCCCAGAATTCTGGGTAACACCAAATTCGGCTAGCTCCATTCAAATAGGCATAACTTGGGCTAAGAAACTCCAAATGGAGTGATTCAAAAAAGAAAATAAAGTTAAGACAATAAGGAACAACTTTTATGAAGAAAACTTAGCTAAATTACCACAGAAACTTGACCAATGGGACAGTGTAAAATAGGATACCAAATCTGAAATTTTAGAATTTCACCTAAGAGACTTAAATTTGAGAAAATAACCAAAACCAACAAATTAAGTAACCAAAATGTGGTATGTGGGTGAAATTAGAATTCCCATACCTATTAAGCATTAGAAAGTCAACAAATTGACTTGAATAGTATCGTGAAATGTAACTCCGAAATGAAAGTTTTCAAGAACGTTAGTTTAAGCATATTGGGGCTAGAATTAAGTATATATGAATTAATTATTGGATTTATTATGAGATAAGATACTGAAACACTATAAATTGCATGTTTCAGCTGAAAAGGACTTGGAAAAGGATAGGGCAAACTGAATCAAGGCCTAGAGGCAACTCACATCAGGTTTATGCACAATAAACTTAAAATTCTTTATTTCTACTTGACAATTCTTGAAATAAATGTTGTGAATAATTTTGATTGTTATGGCTTTGAAAATCTTATTTGAAAAATAATGTGTTTCCTACTTTGTAAATGAAAAGTTTGAAATAAAATATGATTTGTGAATTGTATGAAATGCTTGAATAACTTGATTTAAATTGTTTTTTATTCACACTTGACATGGGAATATCACTATGTTCCTCCTCCATTTATGGGGTGAGTTTGACTATATTCTTCCCTATCTGGCTTGCCAGTCTGAGGTGAGTTTGGATGAGTACTCATTACCTAGGTAGCTACATCCCTCATTGATTTCGATTAGTGGGGCGAGTTTGCCTTGTTGTGGTGTACAACAAGGGATGTTTGGAAATTTTGTGTCATGGCCTAAGTTGTGTTATTGATTAGCAACACTATGATTAATAAATTGTTTGATCAATTTGTGTTATATTAAGCTTTGAAAATTGTGAAATTATAACACCCCTCACCCGTCTACAGAATAGCCGAGCAAGGTGTGCTACACGGCGTGCCAGAACATCTAGTCTGTGATTATTTCATTTCTTAAGCTCAATTTGATTTTAAGTAGTCTTTTATGTAATATTCATATCATGCTGATACTATTTTCATACTTTAATAAAATCAGTGTTTCAAGATTGGTAATAAAAATTTGGCAAGGTGCCGTCTGTATTTCGGACAAACTGTCCTTCCAAACCTATTGAAAACAGTTTAATATGATAATATCAAAATCTCAAATATTTCTGATCTCTATTTCTCAAGAAAGTCAATAGACTTTTCTGATCATTAATGATTTCATAATACAGTCCATAATAATTTAAATATATCCAGAAAATCTCCACGTTATTTAATATATACAAGACATTACAAACTTTAGAGCTTTCATAATATTACAAAATACAAGGCCGAATTTCAAAAATACAACAAAAGTACAAAATAAAATATATCCTAAGTCCTACCATGTATGTAATGCAGTGTAGATGACTCTGGACTCCTATGCAGATCCGATGTCTCACCCGGTCGTAGGTCTGCTGGGCTCCCCAGCTGTGTCTCCAATACTTACGAGTTACAAAAGCAACGCGCTAAGTAACTTTACTTAGTGGTGCCAAATATAAAGAAATATACACTAAAATAAAGTAAATAAAGTGTTTACGAATTTTTGGTGGTGCTGTATGTCAATAGACTGGATTTAGCTATTTGAATTTAATAGTACTTGAATTACTGCCCGTGTAGCCTATATACTGACCAGACTGGATAAATGGATATACAGACACTGGGTACCTAATACCTCGGGCCGTCACACCATTGGTCACAAAGTGTCTCCCAGTGTGCAAATAGTGTGGCTAAAAAGCCATATAGTCAATCTGGCGATAAGCCAAGTATAATAACACAATACGTATAGCCGTGGGCTATTTAAGTCACAGTGCGGCATAATAAGCCGTAAAAACACAGTATGGCATGAAGCCATTTATAGAATAGCTGTCAGAATCCTATTGGCATGCCAACCTATCCAAACTAGTCAACTAGGAAAACTAGGGCACATTATAGATTAATTGTTTAATTCTTCAATTTTTAGAGTTTACTAACTATTATGTAATTCATAAGTCAATGCATATGTTGACCTTTTTAGGTACTATGGATAAGTTGTTTCTAGCATCAACATGTCACATATTGTAATTCAATATGCTGCCAATATAGTGCAATTTACCATTTTTACAAGTTAGCATTCATTGCCAAAGTGCTTCAAGCATCATTGTATGTAAATGTCAAATTCTCAATTTTTGGTGTGCTAGATTGGTCTAGCTTAAAGTCCTATTTCTCTTGGTTTTTAGCTTCTGGTCAAATAAGAAAAATTGTAGCTCTATGTCTTATTGCACGCGGGGAAAAATTTCAGGTCATTCTGAGTTTTATAGACCAAGATATGGTCAATTTACTAAAGCTGGACAGATTGCACCTTTTGAAGGAACGGAAGCGTGAAAAACACAAGTTTATACCATTGAATTCAAAAATTTTCACCTAGGGTCACATGCATCATGCAAGATTTATTTTTATCTATTTGATTTCAATGATAAACAACATATTAAAACTCTTTTAATATGTTTTTGGATCTGTATTTGCCATTTAAGATTTTAAAATTAATCAGATTAATTTTAGAACCCTAGATTAAATCAAGAACGATTACACTAACCTCTTGATGCACTGCAGCGTGTCTGCGCCTTTGAGATTCGTCTTCAGGACACCAGATGTTGTCCCTCTAGCTTGTCCACACCAAGAACACCTATGGCAGCCCTTGAATAGCTTCTAAAGCTTTTTCTATTAATTAGAAAATCAAGTTCTGCCTATTAAGAGATTAAAGATGTAAACAGGACACTAGAAACAATTTCTAGTGTTCTTAATTCAAGAGATTGATGGCTAATCTCTTTGAATTGATGAGAGATGAAGAGAAATAGCTGGAGAGGCTCAAATTGGCATGACAATTGAGAGGAGAGGCTGCTGGTTATGTTTTCTTTTCATAACCACACTTAAATAGCTAGGTTAACACATTAAACCCTAGCCACATGTCACCTTTTGATTAGCTCTAGGTTTAAGTGACCCAATCACATTGTGCCAAGTGTCAAACCTATATTTAATCTTGATTTTAATCATCTTACATGATTAAAAACATTTGGCAAGCTTATGTGTTATGCCATGTGTCACCATCTCATGGTGCCACGTGTCACTGCAATGAAATGACCAAAATGCCCCTGTGTCTTAATTTTGAGTTCTTAACCCAAAATAATTATTTTCTTCTTCTAATTAATTTATATCAAATATAAATTAATTAATTAATCTCTATTAATTAATTTCTCATCAATTAAATTCATATTTAAACACTTTAAATATAAATTTAATTTATACTACACATCCAATAATCTAGATTTGGTTTCAAGTCATGCTAGGGACTTTGCAATTTAATTGCAAACCAAATCTATTTAATTAATCAATTAAACTCTTTAATTAATTAATTAAATCATATTTAAATAGGTGATAACTTGTGTATGTGTGTGACTTACTAGGCTCATCACTAATTGGCAATGAGACATGATATCAACTCTTAATATCATCGAACTCTTTCTTACCATAAATGATTTCTCTAAATCATTTTATGAACCTCATAGACCATGGTTAACACCTAGCATAGCATGCCATGGCCACCCAATTAGTAATAAGGTTTACCTTAAATGAACCTATAATCATATGTTACCATGCACTAGAATCTCTCTGTTACAAAATCCCAACTCAAATTTGAGTCATGGTTTATGTCAAACTCCATTTGCTATGAATATTATGTTCTCTTTTAATTCAGTTCTTGATTAAAAGATTTTCTCATCGAAACTCTTTTACGAATAAATCTATTTGTCTGGCCAGAACTTGAAACATCAAGAACAATTAAATGAACATAGGATTTTATCTCTATTTACTTAGAGGAACAGATTCCATCTTGATCAACACCTACCTCCATATATAACTAGCAGGAGCCAACACATGCCCATATACCCATACATAGTACAAGTATGAAAGCAGTATCAAACTCAAACTACCTATATGCAAGATAACTGTGCTATCTCAGGTCTAAAGATTATATGCACTGATATGATTTATGACAAAACATTGACAAGAGTAAACTCCATGTGCTTGTCATAAGTGTCACTGGTTCGGCCTACTTATCATTTATAAGTGCCTATCATGTTTGTTATATGGCATGAGACTCACCATTCCATCTTATTTATATCTCATATAAATAACTTGGGAACAAACATGAATACAATCTTTCTGGATAAGTCATGTCCTTATTATGAAGTATCCTCGATTGTGAACCTATTTATGATACTTTGTGCTAGAAATATTGTCACTCATATTCTTAACAACTTAAGAATAATATTTCTAACAAAATATCAATGGACCTTTTCTATTACACATAAATATATTATGTAAACGGAAAAGTGGAAATGCCTTTTATTAATAAAAATATATACAAGATAAATACTAAATGATATGCTCTAGGGCATACTACTAACACCTTTAGTGTAAAATTTGGTCAATTTTAGGTCACTTTTAATCCTGGCAGTTTTGGTACCCGAACTTGTGCAAGCTATTTGACTTGGTTCTGGTCATTTCTAGGCTTTGGTATCTTCATAAGAAATGTAGCTATATATCTAAGCTATCCATGGTAAAACTTTTAGGTCAATTGGACCTGTTTTGGGTGAGTTATGATCATCCTAATAATTACTGTTCATATGGTCAAAAATCTGGGTTGCAAGGTTTCTATTCCGGATTTGGTCATTTTTAAGGTCAGTTTCTAGGCAGAATTTTGGCAACATTTCTACAAGAAAGTTGGCCTATTTGGTGTCTAGTTTCACCCTCCATTGGCCTCATACCAATTGGGTTCACAGTTTCACACTTATGACCTAATTTAGGTACTGCCTTCAATACATAACCTGCACAAAGCACATACACTTCCAATTTGATATTCCTTCTCCTCCTCATTACTTCAATATTCAATATATATATTGTACACAATTCCAACAACAATTTTGGGCAGAACATTCAAGTGCTCAATGCACACAATTCATCATTAAGTTCAACATTCACTTCCACCAAAATTCAACATATCTTAATGTCAATATTACACATACACTTCAACATAATTATACTTCAATATCACTTATACATGCTGCCCACAATTTAACACTAGCATATTTCATTAATAAACTATTTATTCACACACAAATTCATGATTTAATAGGCTGCCAAACATGGTAGTTTGCCTAAAGCATTAAGGTTCCATTTCACACCCTTAATTCAAGGACTACATGCACATACTTAGATTTTAAGTTACTACATCCTCCATTTGAGTTAATCAACCATAATTTCCACCCATTAGAGGTAAGAAAAACTCAAATACAACACATAATCATGGCTGCTGAAAATGGACCATTTCATTTCTCACTATTCTCTTCATTTCTCTTCACCAAAATACTCACCTCAACCTAAACACAAGGTTTACTAAAGCAAGGGAGAGGTTTTAGACACTTACCACTTTTGAAGCTTATCAAAACTTCACCAAATCATGTTTTTCTTGTTGCTAATATCTTCTCCAAGGTAAGTAGGCAAGCTTTAATGGAGGATTCAAGTAGAAATGGTGGCTTGATCATGCACCCATGGAGGTTGCATGTGGGGCGGCCATGGTGATTTCCATGGTGAACTTCATTTCGGCAAGGTGAAGTGGGATGAAGAAGAAGATGATAATAAGTGCTATCTGTTGTCCCAAGACTTAGATAAGTGTCCCATTATCCAAGTTAGTGGAGCACTATGTTCTTTTTAATGTTTAATTAGTTAAAGTTTCCTTATTTGCTCATTTAGCTCCATTCTTTTACTATTTATACATTGTATCTTATTTTAATTTTTTGTGACATTTCCTAAGTGCAATATCATTTATTCTTAATGGACATTGAAGTTAAAAGGCAGCTCTTGGTGTCAAATGACCAAAATGCCCCACTTCGGGTTATATTCCTGATTTTTCGGTAACACCGATTTTTGTCTTTTTCTCGATTTTTCGTTTTTCTTTGTACTAATTTATTAATCTTTTTTTGATATTTCTAGTGTCAATTAAATTTTAATAAACCTTTATTTATGTCTCAAAATAAAATTTCAAGGGTTCCCCGCGGTCCTAGGGTCGGCAACGGCCTTCCCAGTGCGGTCACCCATCGCTGCGGTGTCGGCTCATTTAACTTATCTTCATTTTCTCTCTTTCACTTTTCTTTGATTTTTCTTGTATTTTCTTTTTATTTATTTCATCATTATATGTCTGTTCACTATCATCGAAGTGTAGTTCCAGACATCCTGACTTGCCTGGATTGATATTTGGCCACTTGTGCAACAGAACGTACAGAACACGTACAATGGGGATGTTACAACTCTTCCCCTCTAAATAAAAATTTCGTCCTCGAAATTTACCTAATGTGAAGAGCTGACGAAACTATTGCCTTATTGTCTCCTCGCTCTCCCATATTGCCTCTTTGTCTCCTCGCTCTTCCGTGTTGTGGTGTCTCCAAAGGATTTTCACTAGTGGAATTATTTTGTTTCTGAGCTCTTTTACCTCTCGTGACAAGATTTTAATCGGTTCTTATTCATATGTCAGGTCAGGTTGTATAACAATTTCTTCTGCTGAGATGACATGTGAAGGATCTTATCTGTATCTTCTAAGCATCGAGACATGGAACACATTATGTATCTTGTCCAGCTCAGGTGGTAAGGCTAATCTGTAGGCTACTGGTCCCACACGTTCCATAACTTCATATGGGCCAATGAACCTAGGGCTTAATTTTCCCTTTTTCCCGAATCTCAACACTTTTTTCCATGGTGATACTTTGAGAAATACCTTCTCGCTAACTTCATACTCAATGTCTTTTCTCCTCAAGTCAGCATAAGATTTCTGTCGGTCTGAGGCAACTTTCAAATTGGCCTTTATCAGTTTCACCTTTTCCTCTATCTGTTTTATCAGGTCTGGCCCCACTAGCTTATCTTCACCCAATTCAGTCCAACATATAGGTGTTCTGCATTTTCTCCCATACAGTGCTTCATAGGGTGCCATTTGTATGCTAGCTTGATAGCTATTGTTGTATGCAAATTCTGCCAGTGGAAGGTATCTGCCCCAACTTTCCTCAAACTCAATAACACAACTTCTCAGCATATCCTCGAGGACCTATCACATATGTTCGATTATTATTATCATTATCAGTTCAATTATTGTTTACAATAACTCAATGAGTTTTAGAATTTACCTGGATTATTCTTTCTAACTGTCCGTCCGTCTGAGGATGAAAAGCCATACTAAAATGGAGTTGTGTGCCCAAGGACTCTTGTAATTTCTTCCAAAATCTAGATGTAAACCTCGGGTCTCTATCAGATATAATGGAAAGCAGAATTCCATGTAGTCTAACTATCTCACTGATATACAATTCTGCTAGCTTTTCCAGTGAGTAGTCAGTTCTGACTGGCAGAAAATGTGCTGATTTGGTCAACCTATCCACAATCACCCATATTGCATCATGCTTCTTCTGAGTGAGAGGTAGACCACTGACAAAGTCCGTAGTGACTCGGTCCCATTTCCATTCAGGTATGTTTATGGGCTGTAACAAACCTAATGGAACTTAATGTTCTGCTTTGACTTACTGACATGTGAAGCATCTAGTAACATAGTCAACTATGTCCTTCTTCATACCTGGCCACCAGTATCAGAGTTTCAGGTCATGGTACATTTTTGTGCTTCCTGGGTGTATAGCATACACACTGTTATATGCTTCTCTCAGAATACTGGTTTTCAATTCTTTATCATCAGGAACACACACTCTTTCTTTATAGTACAGGCACCCATTTTCTTTCACTTCATATTTAGTTTCCTTTCCCTCAATGATTTTGCCCATAACAGCCATTAATTTCTCATCTGTCTTCTGCCCATCCTGTATCTGTTGTAACAGATTCGGCTTCACTTGCAACTTAGCCAAAAAAACTCCATCATGAGTTAGGGATAGTTGGGCATTCAGAGATCTTAATGCTACAATAGATTTTCTGCTTAAAGCATCAGCAACTACATTTGCCTTCCTAGGGTGGTAGTCAATCACACAATCATAATCTTTCAGGAATTCAATCCATCCCCTCTGTCTCAAATTAAGTTCCTTCTGGGTTGGCAGATACTTCAGACTCTTATGGTCTGTGTATATGTAGCATTTTTCTCCATACAAGTAATGCCTCCATCTAACTCTAAATCATGAGTAGGGTAATTCTTTTCATGTGGCCTTAACTGCCTGGAAGCATATGCGACCACTTTCCCTTCTTACATGAGTACACTTCCTAACCCATTATGTGAGGCATCACTGTAGACTACAAAGTCTTTTCCCAACACTGGCTGTGTTAATACTGGTGCCTCTGTCAACATAGCCTTTAGCCTCTCAAAACTGGCTTGACACTTGTCATTCCAGTCAAATTTCATATTCTTGTGTAGTAATTTGGTCATTGGGGCAGCTATCAAGGAAAATCCCTTTACAAATCTTCTATAATATCCAGCTAACTCTAAGAAACTTCTGATCTCATTTTTATTTCTAGGAGGCTTCCATTCCATCACTGCTTCAGTCTTCTTGGGATCCACTCTAATCCCTTCAGCTGATACTACATGTCCAAGGAATGCAATCTCATTCAACCAGAACTCACACTTGGACAATTTAGCATATAGTTTCTTCTCTTTTGGAGTCTGCAGAACAATTCTCAAATGCTCATCATGTTCTGCTTTATCCTTGGAATACACTAAGATGTCATCAATGAAGACCACTACGAACCGATCTAAGTATGGATGGAAGATATGGTTCATAAGGTCCATGAATGCTACTGGAGTGTTTGTTAACCCAAATGGCATCACCAGGAATTCATAATGCCCATATTGGGTTCTAAATGCAGTCTTAGGCACATATGCATCCTTAACCCTTAGCTGATGATACCCCGATGTCACACCCTACCCCTCTGTAAGGCATAACATGATCCCGTAGTATACCTAATGAATTACCAACTTCGTCTATTGATAACCCATTAAATACACTACAAGGGATTTTATAAACTTTTCTTACTTCTTTTACAGTGGTGAGCACTATTTACAGGTGTTAAAAACCTTTTTGAACTGAAGTGATAGAATAACACATTTGAATTATTTGGAATTTCTGTAAAAATTTTAGCAGAGTGCCATCTGTATTTTGGATAAAACAGTTCTTCAGAAAACCTGTAAAAAGCACTTCAATATATTTCCAAATCTCAACTCCAATATTTTTCTCAACACAACATATTTCTCAACTCAATTCCACAGTGATTTTTCAAAGACTGAGATAAAAGAAATATAATACAATTTTTACAAGCCAAAATAACTCATAATTATTTTACAACTTCAAGGTACAATTTGAATTTACAACTGCTCAAAATCAAAAACAATATGTACATACAGTGAACATACATTACAGTACAAAATGCAAAATGTGGTATACTCATTATACCCGAAAATCTCTCGCTAGAGGTACTAGTCACTGTGCAATACGTCTACTGCGGCGATAATAAAAAGCTATCGCTGAGACAATGTCTCAGTGGTGCACAACATTAACCAAATACAACATAAATCACAATTCATAAATCATTTAAATGATGGATATATAAAATCATAGTTAAATTCAAGACAATGAGTGTCAGAAGGAATTAAACACAATATCACAATAAATCTCAGAGATCAAAACATAGTTAACTTCAAAAGACAGTAAATGTCAATAAGAATTTAACTCCATTTCACAATCTCATAATACAAATCAATAAATCACACACAGCTTAATCATGTTCCAAAGTTCAATTCGTCCCAAAAGCCGATGGCTAATGGGGTATTCAATTCGTCCCAAAAGTCGATGACTAATGAGGAATAACATAGCTAGCTAGCAAAAATATGAGTACTCATCCAATTCGTCCTCAACAGGCACACACCTCAACACTTCATCCAGAGAGGGAATTCAATTCGTCCCACTAGACAAGCTATTGAGGAATACAACCAATATACATGATAGCTGTGGTTTCAAACCATTTCCAATGCTTTTCAATTAATAAGTATCCATCAATATCATTCAAACAATTTCTCACAGTTTCAAATCATTTACAATGCTTTTCAAGAAATAAATATCCATTCAAACACTTTTCCACAATTTAAAACAATAATGTACATATAGTCATAATTCATTTCAATTGAAAAATTAAAAAGAAATAGTTGTTGTGCACAAACCTCTGATAACTGTCTCCTGGTCTGGACTCAGTGTTTCCTTCCCTTTCCCTGAGTCTTTACTAACTGAGAAACACAATTTGAAGTGTTTCAGTACTAAATTAAACTGTCTCTATCGATAATGCTTGATAAGTAATTCACTGAAAGCTATTATTTGCTTAATCACCTAATATATCAACCCTCGCTGCGTTCTAGGTAAATTAGGTTTTAGTGTCACTAATATGTCACATTCGATAGTCTTTTAGGGTTGGTACATGTTACCAATTTCATTTCCTTGTTTAGTGCATTTTATTGCAACTTGTTGGATTCCGGGATACTAGTTTGACCTAGCCGGACAACCTAGTTCCCTCGGTTTTCGGGTTTCGGTCAAAACTACAAACTTGTAGATCTATGTCTTATGGAACGCGGGGCAAAAGTTTAGGTCATTCTGAGTTATGTAGACCAAGTTATGGTCATTTTACTATTGCTGGTCAAATGGCATCAAATTAGGTCATTTTAGGTCAATTTTGGTCAACTTTGGTTCGGCTAGTTTTTGGACCCAAACTTGTGCAAGCTGTTTGACTTTCTTATGGTCATTTCTGGATTTTGGTGTCTTCATAAGACTTGTAGATGTGGACCTCAACTATTCATGGTTAAAATTTCAGGTCAATTGGACCTGTTTTGAGTGAGTTATGGCCTAAAAACTAACTGCTGCTCAAATAGTCAGTTTTCAGGCCTCACTTGCACTTAATCCGGATTTGGTCATTTTTCAAGCTACCTTGCCAGCAGAATTTTGGTATGTTTCCTTCATGAAAGTTGGTACATTTTGTGCCTAGTTTCACCTCCAATTGGTCTGATACCAATTGGAGTTACACATTTAGTGTTATGGGCTAAAATGCATACTGCCCTTAAACACATTGCTTAACATCTATCAATTGCACATTTACTTGCTATAAGTCCACTCCCCTTACCAATTCTAATTTGGTACATTACCAAAACCATTTACCACTTCACATTAAAATCACTTTGAGCAGAATACAAATATCCTCAATACACCAAATGAAACTCTAATTCACAAAGTCCAAACAAAACAATATATACACATAACCACTCCTAATTATTACATACAATTTCCACAACCAATTTACATACATATTCATCATGTTAGTAGTATGCCCTAGAGCATATCATTTAATATGTATCTTGTACATATTTTTATTAATAAAGGCATTTCCACTTTTCCGTTTTCATAATATATTTATGTGTAATAGAAAAGGTCCATTGATATTTTGTTAGAAATATTATTCTTAAGTTGTTAAGAATATGAGTGACAATATTTCTAGCACGAAGTATCATAAATAGGTTCACAATCGCGGATACTTCATAATAAGGACATGACTTATCCAGAAAGATTGTATTCATGTTTGTTCCCAAGTTATTTATATGAGATATAAATAAGATGGAATGGTGAGTCTCATGCCATATAACAAACATGATAGGCACTTATAAATGATAAGTAGGCCGAACCAGTGACGCTTATGACAAGCACATGGAGTTTACTCTTGTTAATGTTTTGTCATAAATCATATCAGTGCATATAATCTTTAGACCTGAGATAGCACAGTTATCTTGTATATAGGTAGTTTGAGTTTGATACTGCTTTCATACTTGTACTGTGTATGGGTATATGGGCATGTGTTGGCTCCTACTAGTTATATATGGAGGTAGGTGTTGATCAAGATGGAATATGTTCCTCTAAGTAAATAGAGATAAAATCCTATGTTCATTTAATTATTCTTGATGTTTCAAGTTCCTGGCCAGGACAGATAGATTTATTCAGAAAAGTGTTTCTGATGAGAAAATCATTTTAATCAAGAACTGAAATTAAAAGAGAACATAATATTCATAGCAAATGGAGTTTGACATAAACCATGACTCCAGCTTGAGTTGGGATTTTATGTGAGAGATTCTAGTGCATGGTAACATATGATTATAGGTTCATTTAAGGTAAACCTTATTACTAATTGGGTGGCCATGGCATGCTATGCTAGGTGTTAACCATGGTCTATGAGGTTCATAAAATGATTTAGAGAAATCATTTATGGTAAGAAAGAGTTCTGATGATATTAAGAGTTGATATTATTTCTCATTGCCAATTAGTGATGAGCCTAGTAAGTCACACACATACACAAGTTATCACCTAATTAAATATGATTTAATTAATTAATTAAAGATTTTAATTGATTAATTAAATAGGTTTGGTTTGCAATTAGATTGCAAAGTCCCTAGCATGACTTGAAACCAAATCTAGATTATTAGATGTATAATATAAGTTAAATTTATATTTAAAGTGTTTAAATATGAATTTAATTAATGAGAAATTAATTAATAGAGATTAATTAATTAATTTATATTTGATATAAATTAATTAGAAGAAGAAAATAATTATTTTGGGTTAAGAACTCAAAATTAAGACACAGGGGCATTTTGGTCATTTCACAGTGTGACACGTGGCACCATGAGATGGTGACACATGGGATTACACATAAGCTTGCCAAATGTTTTTTAATCATGTAAGATGATTAAAATCAAGATTAAATATAGGTTTGACACTTGGCACAATTTGATTGGGTCATTTAAACCTAGAGCTAATCAAAGGGTGACATGTGGCAAGGGTTTAATGTGTTAACCTAGCTATTTAAGTGTAGTTATGAAAAGAAAAAATAACCAGCAGCCTCTCCTCTCATTTGTCACGCCACTTTGAGCCTCTCCAGCTATTCTTCTTCATCTCTCATCAATTCAAAGAGATTAGCCATCAATCTCTTGAATTAAGAACACTAGAAATTGTTTCTAGTGTCCTGTTTACATCTCTAATCTCTTAAAAGGCAGAACTTGAATTTCTAATTAATAGAAAAGGCTTTAGAAGCTGTTCAAGGGCTGCCATAGGTGTTCTTGGTTTGGACAAGCTAGAGGGACAACATCTGGTGTCCTGAAGACGAATCTCAAAGGCGCAGACACGCTGCAGTGCATCAAGAGGTTAGTGTAATCGTTCTTGATTTAATCTAGGGTTCTAAAATTAATCTGATTAATTTTAAAATCTTAAATGGCAAATACAGATCCAAAAACATATTAAAAGAGTTTTAATATGTTGTTTATCATTGAAATCAAATAGATAAAAATAAATCTTGCATGATGCATATGACCCTAGGTGAAAATTTTTGAATTCAATGGTATAAACTTGTGTTTTTCACGCTTCCGTTCCTTCACATCAATCCTCAATGTCACAATTCACCCAATATCTTCCTGAATTTAAACATTCATCAAGGAGTCTCAAGGCTGCTGAATGCTTCACATTGCCAAAATTCCCCATAGTTTCTTCCACTTCAATTCCAAATGCACAATCACCACATATACATAGAAATAACTTACTAGGACATTAATTCACCCTACTCAACATAAATTCACATCAAATATATATAAGAATACTTCCTTAAATATAGAACTCCATGGCTGTCCAAAATTGGATATATCAAGAACTCCTCAAAACTTTAAAATTTCTTCACAAAGCAAACACCCGTAACATGTTTTCAAACTTTAACAAAGCAATATTCAAAAATACAAACTTACCTATTGTTAGGACTTGTTAAACCTTCACTAAACTTCCTTGATTTTGCTATCAAACTCTTCCTTGTGATGTGGAGGTAATCTTTAATGAAACAACCTAGGTGTTTGGAGGTGAATTGAAGGAGGTTGATGAAGCTGTATGCAAAACGGCAATGGAGGTTTTCAATTCTTCATTTCGGCATGGATGAACCAAGTGAGGGAGATGAAGATGTAGATTGTATAATAGGTTTACACCTGCCCATTTAGCTCTTAATTTATTCCATAGTGGTCCACTCACACAAATTAATTCATTTTATATGTTTAATTCTCATTTATTCTACATTAAACCCATAATTTTTGCTATTTACTTTATATACCACCAATTTAATTTTTCATTATATTTTCCAAGTGTAATATTATTTATTTTTAATGGACATTTAGGTCAAAAGACAATTAGGGATGTCAAATGACCACAATGCCCCTGTTCGGGTTGCATTCCCAATTTTTCGGTAACACCGGGTTTTGTCTGTTTTTCGATTTCTCACTTTTCCTTGTACTAATTATTTAATTTTTCTTTGATATTTCTAATGATATTTATACTTCAATTGATGTCTCTTTAAGTCCTAAAAATATTTTCCAGGGTTCCCCACAGTCCAGGGCTAGTCAACAGTCCACGCCGTGACTTCCCAGTGCGGTCACCCATCGCTAGGGTTCTCGGCTCGCTTAACTTGGTTACCTTTCTTTGCTATTATTTTTCCTTTGTTTTTCTTGTATTTTCTTTTCTTGTATTTCATTATTTTATGTCTCCTCAATCATAACGAAGTGTAGTTCTAGGCATCCTAGCTGTCCGGATAACACTGGCCACCGGAATAGTAGAACGCACTACCGAACATAGGGGTGTTACAATTCTCCCCCCCTTAAATAAATTTCGTCTCGAAATTTTACCTGGCATTAGTCTCTGAACAACTGTGGGTGCTGTCTCCTCATATCCTCTTTACGTTCCCAAGTAGCTTCCTAGCCTGAATGATGGTTCCACAGCACTTTAACTAGGTGTATCTGTTTGTTTCTCAACTGCTTCACCTCATAAGCCAGAATTTTTATGGGTTCTTTCTCATATGAGAGGTCTGGATTTACCTCAATCTCTTCAACTGATAGTACATGAGATGGGTCAGATCTGTACCTCCTTAACATGGACACATGGGAGACACTGTGTATCCTTACTAGCTCTGGAGGTAATGCCAACCGATATGCCAAAGGACCCACTCTTTCCAGAACTTCATATGGTCCGATGAAACGAGGACTCAGTTTCCCCTTTCTGCCAAATCTCATAATCCTCTTCTTCCATGGAGAAACTTTGAGGAATACCTTATCACCCACTGCATATTCAATATCTCTTCTTTTCAAATCAACATAGGACTTCTGACGGTCTGATGCAGCCTTGAGTCTAGCTCTAATCAATCTGATCTTTTCCTCTTTCTGCTGAACAATTTCTGGCCCAATCATCTTCCTTTCAACTACTTCATCCCAACATAAGGGAGTTCTGCACTTCCTGCCATACAATGCTTCATATGGAGGCATCCCAATGCTTGATTGGTAGCTGTTGTTATAAGCAAACTCAATCAAAGGCAAGTGTGTATCCCAACTACCTTCAAATTCAATCACACAAGCCCGTAGCATATCCTCCAATATCTGAATAACCCTCTTAGACTGGCCATGCATGCATGGGTGGAATCTTTGTCTTGAAGTTCAATCTAGTTCCTAGGGCTCTCTGAAGACTACCCTGAATCTAGAAGTGAACCTAGGATCTCTATCGGATACAATTGATCTTGGCACTCCATGCAATTTTACAATCTCATATATGTACAATCCGCCAATCTTTCCGTGCTATAGTCCATCTGACGAATCGCAAAAAGTGAGCAGACTTAGTCAATCTGTCAACTATAACCCATACTGCATCATGAC
This sequence comes from Hevea brasiliensis, assembly GCF_030052815.1. NCBI lineage: Eukaryota > Viridiplantae > Streptophyta > Magnoliopsida > Malpighiales > Euphorbiaceae > Hevea > Hevea brasiliensis. Next base: position 57,747,056 of record NC_079498.1, read on the forward strand.
TACTTTGTGTCCTTGGAAGTCCTGTAACAAAATCCATAGTTATTCGTTCCCATTTCCACTGCATCGACAAAGGATGTAACAAACCAGCTGGAACTTGATGTTCTGCCTTTACTTGCTGACAAGTTAGGCATTTGGAAACAAACTCAGCTATATCCCTCTTCATGCCCATCCACCAGTAATGCTCTTTCAGCCCTCTGTACATTTTAGTTCCACCAGGGTGCATAGCAAATGGAGACTCATGTGCTTCCTTCATAATGATCTGTCTCAATTCAGCATCATTAGGAACGCACATTCTGCCCTGATGTAGCAATAAACCATCATCTCTCACGGAGAATTCAGGTTTCTTGCCCTGCTGGACTTCTTTCAGTAGCTTCTGATATTTTTCATCACTCTGAGCAGCCATTACGATCGATCAATCAACACCGGCCGTACATGCCATGCAACTACCGTCATCCCTCATCATCAATCTCTAAAGCGGCATCTTTGTGCTTTCAATTCATATACCATGGACAAAGGAGAAACTCTGAGACTTGCCATAGTCTTGCGACTTAAGGCATCAGCCACCACATTTGCTTTCCCTGGCTGATAGTCTATTAAGCAATCATAATCTTTGATGAGTTCTAACCATCTCCTCTGCCTCAAATTTAATTCCTTCTGGGTGCCTAAGTACTTCAAGCTCTTGTGATCTGTGTAAATGTAGCATTTCTCCCCATACAAATAGTGTCTCGGATCTTGAGCAAAAACAATAGCCGCTAGTTCGGATCATGTGTTGGGTAGTTCCTCTCATGCGCTTTGGTGGTGTGATGCATAAGCAATGACATTCGATCTTGCATCGATACAAGCCTAACCCATTGTGAGAAGCATCATTATAAAGCGTGTATTCTTTACGGAGTAGGTAAAGTGAGGACTGAGCTTCAGTCAAACACCTCTTCAACTCATCAAAACTTTCTTTGGCATTTATCACCCACGAAATTTTACATCTTTCCGAAGCAGTTTGGTCAGTGGAGAAGATAACATAGAAAACCCCTTCACAAACCGACGGTAATATCCTGCTAAACCCAGAAAACTGCGAATTTCTGTGATGTTCCTGGGCGGCTTCCAATTAAGGATAGCTTCTACCTTGCTGGAATCTACCTTGATCCCTTCAGCTGACACAACATGTCCCAAAAAGGAGATTTCTTTCAGCCAAAATTCACATTTCGATAATTTGGCGTATAGCTGTTTCTCCCTTAAAGTCTGCAGTACTATCCGCAGATGTCTGTCATGCTCCTCTGCATTCCTTGAATATATCAAAATGTCATCAATAAACACCACCACAAATTGATCAAGACATGGTCTGAAGATAGTGTTCATCAGATCCATAAAAGCAGCTGGAGCATTTGTTAACCCGAATGGCATTACTAGAAACTCATAGTGGCCATACCGAGTTCTGAAAGCAGTTTTTGGAATACTCCGCTCTTGTACCTTCAACTGATAATAAGCAGATCGCAGATCAATTTTGGAGAATACAGCTGCACCCTTCAACTGATCAAACAGATCATCAATGCGAGACAATGGATATCTGTTCTTTATTGTCACCTTATTCAACTGTCGGTAGTCAATGCATAAGCGGAGAGTACCATCCTTCTTCTTAACAAACAATACTGGTGCTCCCCAAGGTGACACACTAGGGCGGATGAAGCCCTTTTCAAGTAGTTATTGCAATTGTATCTTCAACTCCTTCAACTCTGCTGGTGCCATTCTATATGGCATTATGGAGATTGGTTCCACACCAGGCATAACATTAATTTCAAACTGCACTTCTCTTTCCGGAGGTAATCTTGGCAATTCATCAGGAAACACATCTGGAAAGTCATGTACTGTAGGGATGTCCTTCAATCTTTGGACTCCCACTTGGGTGTCTACCACATGTGCCAAGTAGGCTTCACACCTTTCGATCATTTTTACGCTAGTGCAAATTAAATGATGTTTGATGGCAACAACTGCCTTTCCCCATATATTACCACATCACTGTACTGAGGAAGGCCAAAAGTGACTGTCTTCAGCCTACAGTCAATCATGGCATGATGCCTAGCTAACCAATCCATGCCCAAGATGATATCATAATCTCTGAAGGGCATTTCAATGAAATCAGACAGGAAAGTGTGTCCTTGGATCACCAAAGGACAATCTCTATACATTCTATTAACCCTGACTTCCTGTCCTAATGGACTTGTTACTAACACCTTAAAGTCCATTTTTGTACATGGAATAGCAATGCAATCAATGATGCTAGCACTCACATAAGAATGGGTAGAACCCGGGTCAAATAACACAAACACATTCTGATTAAAAGTTGAGAAGGTACCAGCCACAACATCAGATGTGTCGGCCTCTTCCCTCTGTCTCATGGCATACATTTTGGTAGACCTTTGTCTTGCTCGATTGTTTCATCGTGCCTTGGCTACCTCTACCCCTGCCTCTACCTATCTTTGGGTGGTTGTGAACTTCTAGTGACGTGGCTCTTAGCGGCCCTTCTGCAGTAGTAGGAGGTGGTCCAACTCTGCGACTACTGGTGCAGTCCTTGGCAAAGTGTCCTGTGCCTCCACAGTTATAACAGTCTCCAATAGCCTTGTAGCAGATCCCACCATGATTTCTTCCACATGTCTCACATTGGCGGGGAGGGTAGGAACCTCTGGTACTCTGCTGACCAGATAGGGGAGACTTTTGTCCTGAATATCTTCCCCTACCAGATTTCTTGCCACCTCTGCCATGTCCCCCATAATTCTTCCTCTTTCCAGTAGGACCACTGGAACTCTGTTCTACAGATTTTCCCTCTTTCTCTGTCTTCTCTGATCTCTTTTTCTTAGGAGCGACTTGCACTCAATTCTTTCTAACTCTAGAGC